>NC_047581.1:19495086-20118752 GCF_011004845.1 Esox lucius
TGCATCAAAATACCTGTGACTTTTGCTGTGTCTGCTACTTTCATTTATATGGGGATGTCCCAGAAGGTGTATGGGGGTGGGAACCTGCATATAAATCAGTGACACATCAGAGTTCTTCAGTCCAATGAGTCTACTGTTTCCTGTGCTTTGCTGTTAAGCTATACTAAAGTTTACTACAATCAATATTTAACAAGTACATTTTGTTGGAGATCAGAATGTGATATATTCTCTCTACAACTATGCCGTCTTTATGGAAGATCCTATATTCCCCCTTTATGTAAAGTTGACCAGTATATGTTAATAAATATGCCATAGACATTTCTTCTCTGATTTGAATCAGATTGCATGCTTACACATTTCTGTGTAACAATTTCTGTGGTGTGCATTGTTTCCCCTATAATTTTTTTTAGCACTAGCAGCAAAGACCTATTTCCTGTAGAAATGGTTATCTATCAATTCACCTGACTATGGGTAAGCAGGACAATTGCGAAAACCTTGAACTCTAGGTTTAGAAGTTCATCTTTGCAGACATTTAAAGTTGAATGTTTTTTTTATGGAGAATACTCTGGTATGTGTCCCACTAAAATAGCAAAGCAGAGTATCAGGGTCTTGGGGTCACA
Organism: Esox lucius; assembly: GCF_011004845.1. Lineage (NCBI taxonomy): Eukaryota > Metazoa > Chordata > Actinopteri > Esociformes > Esocidae > Esox > Esox lucius. Next base: position 19,495,707 of record NC_047581.1, read on the forward strand.
GCATCTCCATGGATTCAAGATTTCTATTTAAAATACCCTGCACAATTTGGATAAAATATAGATTGTTTTGGCCAAATATGGCAATTATGGTAATGTATTGTGATTTTCAAACACTTGGTTGTAAACAAGGTAGATAATCTCAAGTCTAAAATTGGATCGTTTTAAATCATAGCCTAATTAATGTGTTTAGAGAATGGGGATACAAAAAAGTTAATGCTTATGAAACATGTAAAACGTATTACTGATTTCAAGGTGCACCTTGTGCCTAAAACGTTGTAATGCGATGGCATCTGCTACACTTGTGCCACTGCCTGTATTCAGGCCGGGTGCCGACCGATGGCATTGTTATGGTGCATTACGATAAATGTTATAATTACCGCGATCCACGTGGCGCATCATAACAGAACTAATCAGCATGGAGTGTTTGATTCCATCTATGATGAGACATTGCAGATGTTTAACTTGATTCTGATGCCGGGCATGCTGCATAACTAGGTTGGCGAATGTAGTCAGATGCCAGGTGTTCCAGCTTATTGAACTTCTGGGTCAAATCGGCATTGAATGCTGATTTTGTACTTTTCAATGATTGTTGGCCTGAAGCCGGGTGCACGAAGAATGAGTCCAGCCATATGCATTGTTGACCCAGGATTCAACCAAATTCTGCAGTTCACCAGCTGTAAAGCTTAGAAAACATGAGTTAAAGCCTGCATTGGAGTCTTATTCTTAAATAATGAATTTAAAGAAAATAAATCTGTTTATTTGATATTATATTAGAATCCAATTGGTGATTTATGAATCAACGTTATTTGTTCCTTTATGTCTATATACACTCACCTAAAGGATTATTAGGAACACCTGTTAAATTTCTCATTAATTCAATTATCTAATCAACCAATCACATGGCAGTTGCTTCAATGCATTTAGGGTTTGGTCCAAACTGAATGTCAGAATGGGAAAGAAAGGTGATTTAAGCAATTTTGAGCGTGGCATGGTTGTTGGTGCCAGACGGGCCGGTCTGAGTATTTCACAATCTGCTCAGTTACTGGGATTTTCACGCACAACCATTGCTATGGTTTACAAAGAATGGTGTGAAAAGGGAAAAACATCCAGTATGCGGCTGTCCTGTGGGCGAAAATGCCTTGTTGATGCTAGAGGTCAGAGGAGAATGGGCTGGTGGTGGTGGTGTAATGGTGTGGGGGATGTTTTCTTGGCACACTTTAGGCCCCTTAGTGCCAATTGGGCATCGTTTAAATGCCACGGCCTACCTGAGCATTGTTTCTGACCATGTCCATCCCTTTATGACCACCATGTACCCATCCTCTGATGGCTACTTCCAGCAGGATAATGCACCATGTCACAAAGCTTGAATCAGAGCATCTGAATAGAGCATCTTCGGGATGTGGTGGAACGGGAGCTTCGTGCCCTGGATGTGCATCCCACAAATCTCCATCAACTGCAAGATGCTATCCTATCAATATGGGCCAACATTTCTAAAGAATGCTTTCAGCACCTTGTTGAATCAATGCCACGTAGAATTAAGGCAGTTCTGAAGGCGAAAGGGGGTCAAACACCGTATTAGTATGGTGTTCCTAATAATCCTTTAGGTGAGTGTAGAGGTTTCAGGACCGTTGATCACCTAAAGTTTCACTTCTTATGAAATGGAGCAGACTGACACGACATGTTTACCACAATGTATGCACAATGTATTCCTTTAAGCAATGATCAAAAGATATTCATCCACTAGCTTTAAATGTCAAGAGGAAACGGACATCCTTTTTTCAAAGGTAAAACTGCTTTATTCTGCTTGTGCACAAAAAAGCAGAGAGGTCAGTTGATAGATAAAGTTATGCCAAAACAAAATGGGGTATATTAAGGTCTGCAAGCCCCAACAGATTGGTAGCTTATTCAGTGTGGCATAGGTAAAACGAGCAAAACCACGGGCCTGAGTAAGCAGAGAGGTGGTTCCATCCAGATCAAGCGATTACCTTCTCTGTACTGACAACAGATACACAGAACTTAGTATTTATTTTATTGAAAAGTAAAATATTGTTGGTTTGATTAGAAAGTTTGTGACCTTGTGAGTCTGGACATGTAGTTATTTGCCTTTAACCATTAATTTGCAAGCATTGTAAAGTAGGCGTCACAAACTGCCTTTCTGAGTGTAAATTATTTCCGTGATTAAATAGTATTCAGTGCATGTAAGTTCGTGGAGAATGAAACCAGAAATCGCGACATGTTCACCAATTGAAATGTGGACTGCTAATAAATACGAAAACCCCTTATAGTAATTATTGATATGTGAACATCTGAACCAAAATGTAGTCAAATTATGAACTTTCATGCTGCTGTGTTAGTAATAATAATTCCTTTTTGGAGGACCCAACAGAATTATGGAACAGCATTTGTGTTTGCGTTAGTTATATAAGCTAATTGACCTCAGCATTTAAATTAACTCATGACACTTAATTACTTAACATGTATATTGTTTGTTTTACATACACTATCACCTGTAATAGATATGTCACTGTAATTCACTGTGTGCTATGCAGCAGACCCTTACTTCTACCAATCAGCTCTGGGCTAGCTGTTCAGAGAAAAGTGAACAAGCTAATGAATTCAAAAAATGGTCTTCCCAAAAAACATTTCAAAACAACATCAGATAACTACCAAGGTGTCATGTCATCTTAGCACTTGTTAATAACGCCATTTTTATTAATGTTGGTTGTTTTTTAGACAGGATTAGCTGCTATATTTCACTTTCAGGGCAGCAGGTCTCGGGATATAGTATAGGCTATGTTTCATTCAATAGGATGTTTACTGAATCATTAGTAGGTAGTAGTAAATTAGTTTGGGGTTATTATTTACCAACAGTTTGCAATGGTTTGTTTTGACTCCACCTGTGAGCATTTTTACACTATGATTGTTTTATATAGATGAACAAGACTTGTGGCCAGATTTCGATGGGTAAACATTTGAATTCTCGCGCTCTACCTTCCTGAGAGATCGGCCTCGTGGCTAAATACAGTCTAAAGGTAATAGTGTGTATTGGATCAGAATGAGCGGTGACATACAGTGCATTTGGAAAGTATACAGACTCCTTTATTTTTCCTTACAAAGTGTTTTGTAAGGTTTTTTCCTTACAACCTTATTTTAAAATTTATTGAATTTTTCCTAATCTACCCTCTACCCCATAATGCCAAAGCATAAACAGGTTTTTACACATTTTTGAAACTTCCCCAGAAATATCAACTTTCTATTAAATCTGGTTGTTATGTTGTTTTATGACTGATGCAAACGTTTGTTCAACTTATTGTTTACTTATTAGCTAGCAGAATAACAAACATTTCCGTATGAAGCACGGTTAGGCTCCAATGGTGTAGTAAACCTGCAGTCTTTACGATAACTATGTCTAAAAAGAGTAGCTATGTAACATAGAGGCTTTGCAAAATGAATGTAAAATGAGAACACATTGTTTTAGATCTTGCTAATCTGAAACCAAACTTGCAAAAATCTCAAAGATGATACAAACTATCGAAGTGTTGCTCAGGTTGAAATGCCACCATCGTATTATGCTGAGCCCTCTTCGACCTCTTTAGTAATGACTGCAATGTGTTCTCTCATTTTCCCTTGCCAGGCAAGTTTTAACAAACTGCCTTTTTTTAAGTGCAGGAGAATTAAGTTGTTTTAATATTTCCATTGGTTTAGCCCACAGGGTCAACAATTTTATCAATCTTCTTTATTATTATTTTTTGCTGTGTCCCACAACAAATCGTAGGCCAAAATGGCATAAACCTCCCAACTTTGATCAGTTGTTTATTGATTTCTGCTTTTAGATAAAATTAAATTTTTTCAAGCCTTCTTTCAAAGGACCTTTCTATGGAAAGCAGTTTGTTACAAACCTCATAGAGAGTGTGTGTTTACAGGAGCTCATCAATCTCTTGTTCTGCTTGCATTGGTGTTTTCTTAGTAGCACTGAAAGAATAAAAGCATGTGTGTACAGCTTCTTTTATTCATCATTAACCAGAATAGGTTACACTTCATATTGCTGTAACTGTATGTAATGAGCCTACGTTAATCATTAATGATAATTGTATTGGTTCAGCCTTCTTGACTTAAAGACATGCAACAGCGTTGTTTGACCTTTTTATATAGAAAAAGAAATGTTCACAAACATTTTATAATTTGGTTTAAATGGTGTATATGGTCAGACTGTATTCCTGAGCATGATGGCCGAGACTTATGACATCACAAGAGCATTTAAATATAGATTGTTTTCCACTACATTTCAATGTTGTCATTGTGCAAATATATAAGGAATGAAACACAATACAATAACTAACTGCAAAGTGCTAATTCTTGCAGTAAGGCTCTTACAATTATTAGTAGTCATTTATTCATCATGGATGTTTCTTCCAATCAGCAATTGGGGATATTGTTGCAGAAAAGGATTAATGTCCACCTGTGCAGTCACTGCCAACATCTATCCATCTTCTTCCGCTTATCCGGGGCCGGGTCGTGGGGGCAGCAGTCTAAGCAGAGATGCCCAGACTTCCCTCTCCCTAGACACTTCCTCCAGCTCTTCCGGGGGGACACCGAGGAGTTCCCAGGCCAGCCGAGAGACATAGTCCCTCCAGCGTGTCCTAGGTCTTCCCCGGGGTCTCCTCCCGGTGGGACGGGCCCGGAACACCTTCCCGGGAAGGCGTTCAGGAGGCATCCGGAACAGATGCCCAAGCCACCTCAGCTGACCCCTCTTGATGTGGAGGAGCAGCGGCTCTACTCTGAGCTCCTCCTAGGTGACCAAGCTTTTCACCCTATCTCTAAGGGATCGCCCAGCCACCCTGCGGAGAAAGCTCATTTTGGCCGCCTGTATCCGGGATCTTGTCCTTTCGGTCATGACCCAAAGCCCATGACCATAGCTGAGAGTAGGAACGTAGATTTGTAGATTCTAGTATGAACGTAGATTCGCCTTGCGGCTCAGCTCTTTCTTCACCACGACAGACTGATACATCGACCGCATTACTGTGGAAGCTGAACCGATCTGTCTGTCAATCTTCCGTTCCATCCTTCCTTCCCTCACTCATGAACAAGACCCCTAGATACTTAAACTCCTCCACTTGAGGCAGGCACTCTCCACCAACCCGAAGTGGGCAAGCCACCCTTTTCGGACTGAGGACCATGGCCTCGGATTTGGAGGTACTGATTTTCATCCCAAACGCTTCACACTCGGCTGCAAATCGTCCCAGTGCATGCTGAAGGTCCTGGTTTGAAGGGGCCAACACGACAACATCATCCGCAAAGAGCAGAGACGAAATTGTGTGGTCCCCAAACCTGACACCCTCCGGCCCCTGGCTGCGCCTAGAAATTCTGTCCATAAAAATTACGAACAGAACCGGCGACAAAGGGCAGCCCTGCCGGAGTCCAACATGCACTGGGAACAAGTCTGACTTACTGCCGGCAATGCGGACCAAGCTCCTGCTTCGGTCGTACATGGACCCGACAGCCCTTAGCAAAGGACCCAGGACCCCATATTCCCCAAGCACCCTCCACAGGATCGGCCGTATTCTCCTCTCCAGTACCCTGGCATAGACTTTCCCGGTGAGGCTGAGAAGTGTGATCCCCCTGTAGTTAGAACACACCCTCCGGTCCCCCTTTTTAAAAAGAGGGACCACCACCCCGGTCTGCCATCCCAGAGGCACTGTCCCCGACCGCCATGCAATGTTGCACAGGCGTGTCAACCAAGACAGCCCCACAACATCCAGAGACTTGAGGTACTCAGGGCGGATCTCATCCGCCCCCGGTGCCTTGCCACCGAGGAGTTTCTTGACTACCTCTGTGACTTCAGCCCGGGTGATGGACGAGTCCATCTCTGAGCCCTCATCCTCTGCTTCCTCAATGGAAGATGTGACGGCGGGATTGAGGAGATCCTCAAAGTACTCCTTCCACTGACCGACGACAACCCCAGTTGAGGTCAACAGCTGCCCACCTCTACTGTAAACAGCGTTGGTAGGGCACTGTTTCCCTCTCCTCAGGTGCCGGACGGTTTGCCAGAATCTCTTCGAGGCCAGCCGATAGTCCTTCTCCATGGCCTCACCGAACTCCTCCCAGGACTGAGTGTTTGCCTCCACAACCACCCGGGCTGCAGTCCGCTTGGCCTGCCGGTACCTGTCAGCTGCCTCAGGAGTCCCACAAGCCAACCAGGCCTGATAGGACTCCTTCTTCAGCTTGACGGCATCCCTTACTTCCGGTGTCCACCACCGGGTTCAGGGATTGCCGCCTCGACAGGCACCGGAGACCTTACGGCCACAGCTCCTCTGCCGGAGGTGGGAGTTAAAGATCTCTCTGACAGGAGGCTCGGCCAGACGTTCCCAGCAGACCCTTACAGTACGCTTTGTCTGTCCAGCTTCCTCCCCTGCCATCGGATCCAACTCACCACCAGGTGGTGATCAGTTGACAGCTCCGCCCCTCTCTTCACCCGAGTGTCCTTGACAAAAAGTCGATCATCGACCTACGGCCTAGGGTGTCCTGGTGCCACGTGCACTGATGGACACCCTTATGCTTGAACATGGTGTTTGTTATGGACAAACTGTGACTAGCACAGAAGTCCAATAACTGAACACCGCTCTGGTTCAGATCAGGGGGGCCGTTCCTCCCAATCATGCCACTCCTGGTGTCACTGTCGTTGCCCACGTGGGCGTTGAAGTCCCCCAGTAGAACGATGGAGTCCCCAGTCGGAGCACTTTCCAGCACCCCTCCCAGAGACTCCAAGAAGGTCGGGTACTCTGCACTGCCGTTCGGCCCGTAGGCACAAACAACAGTGAGAGACCTATCCCCGACCCGTAGACGCAGGGAAACAACCCTCTTGTTCACCGGGGTAAACAACACATGGCGGCAGAGCTGGGGAGCTATAAGCAAACCCACACCAGCCCGCCGCCTCTCACCATGGGCAGCTCCAGAGTGGTGAAGAGTCCATCCTCTCTCAAGGAGTGTGGTTCCAGGGCCCAAGCCGTGCGTGGAGGTGATCCTGACTCAACCTCACGCACGATCTCAGGCTCCTTCCCCGCCAGCGAGGTGACGTTCCATGTCCCTAGAACTAGTTTCCGTGTCCAGGGATCGGATTGTCGAGGCCCCCGCCTTCGACTGCCGCCCGATCCTCTACGCACCGACCCCTTATGGTCCCTCCTGCAGGTGGTGAGCCCACGGGAAGGTGGCCCCACGTCGCTCCTTCGGGCTGAGCCCGGCCGGACCCCGTGGGGAAAGGCCCAGCCACCAGGCGCTTGCATATGAGCCCCAACCCTGGGCCTGGCTCCAGGGTGGGGTCCCGGCTGCGCCATACCGGGCGACGTCTTGGTACTCAAAATGTTTTCTGTCATTAAAGGATTTTGAACCGCTATTAGTCTGACCTGTGTGTCCATCTGTGATAATCATGTAACTTTAATTAACAGAAATACATTTTTGGAAGTAATTTTATATAGTTGAAACTGTATGTAAACAATTTGTGTATTCTATTCTTTGCGAATTATTAACAGTTGTAGTTTATAGGTCTACTTAAACATGGTTAATGCATGTTTACATAAAATCATTTGTTTGGGGGACCTTTAATAAATCATGGCCAATTGGTGTTGTATTTGCCTAATGACATTTTTTTTTTTATTGAAGACCTTGTAATATTGTTGATCAATAGTTTTTTTTTCAGAAGCCATTAACCATAATTCTTAATGTTACTTCTGAAGCTTTTGCATATAACTTCATTTCACTCTCCCACTAGCCTTTCTAGAACTAGTTTTTCAACATTATCAGATTTGCATTTAGGAAACAAAACAAGAAGGACTTCCTGTCAGTTTAAAATCTCATAACTCTTAGGGCTGGGCAGTGCATGTTTTGTTCCTTTTGAACTTCTGTTTAATGTGAGCTGTTAGATACAGGATCCCATTAGATCACTGAGCTTGGAGAGCAGAGAGGATTTAAAGCAGATTGCATGGGGCCAGCCTCAGCACAAACAAGGTTGCAGGCTGAATGCTCCTTTTTGAAGAAACTGATGGTGTGAGAGAGGATTTATTAAGTGCTTGAAAAAACTTATGTACATACAGTGGATATAAAAAGACTACACACCCCTGTTAAAATGCCAGGTTTTTGTGATGTAAAAGAATGAGACAAAGATAAATCATGTCAGAACTTTTTCCGCTTGTAATGTGACCTATAATGTGAACAATTCAATTGAAAACAAACTGAAATCTTCGAGGGGGGAAAATGTAAAATAAAAACCTTACAATAACCTGGTTGCATAAGTGTGCACACCCTCTTATAACTGGGGATGTGGCTGTGTTCAGAATTAACCAATCACATACAAACTCATGTTAAATAGATGTCATTACACACCTGCCATCATTTAAAGTGACTCTGATTAATCAGAAATAAAGTTCAGCTGTTCTAGTAGGCTTTTCCAGACATTTTCTTAGTTCCTGACATTTTCTCAGAGCAAAAGCAATGGTCCGCAGAGAGCTTCCAAAGCATCAGAGGGATCTCGTTGTTGAAGGATATCAGTCAGGAGAAGGGTACAAAATAATTCCCAAAGGATTAGATTTACCATGGAACACAATAGAAGACAGTCATCATTAAGTGGAGAAAATATGGCACAACAGAGACATTACCAAGAACTGGACGTCCCTCCAAAATGTATGAAAAGATGAGAAAAAAGGCTTCCAAGAGGCCTACAGCAACATTAAAGGAACTGCAGAAATTTCTGGCAAGTACTGGCTGTGTGCTATATGTGACAACAATCTCCCGTATTCATATGAATGGCCTATAGGGTAGGGGGGCAAGACTGGTAGGGGGGGCAAGACGGAAGCCTTTTCTTACAATGAAAAAAATCCAATGAAAGAAGCCTCAAGTCCCCCAAAAGCATTTGGGAAAATGTGTAATGGTCTGATGAAACCAAGGTTGTACCTTTTGGCCATAATTCCAAAAGGTATGTTTGGCACAAAAACAACGCTGCCAAACATCACCCAAAGAACACCATACCCACAATGAAGCATGATGGTGGTAGCATCATGCTTTGGGGCCGTTTTTCTTCAGCTGGAACCGGGGCCTTAGTCAGGGTGGAGGGAATTATGAACAGTTCCAAATACCAGGCAGTTTTGGCACAGAATCTTCAGGTGTCCGTTAGAAAGCTGAAGATGAAGAGGAAGTTCACCTTTCAGCACGACAACGACGCAAAGCACACATGAAGTATTCTTGAGTTACACATGTTTCATTGTGGAATATAATTGTTTCTGGTAGAGATAATGAATTTGGCTGAACTTCATATGCACCAACTTATTCATGTGGAAATTTACTCACCAAATTCTCATTATGTTAAGCTGAAAAGGTGTTGCTGATTCACAAATTCTGTGCTTCCCAAATCATAAATTTGTGAAAACCCATGCACATTGGTGAAGGGGAGAAAATCCTCAGTCTTGACAGCATCACATTGACACCTTGGTAACGGTAAACCTTGCTAAACAAAATCAACTAGCCAACTGATATTTAGCAACTATCTGTTGAAATTCCCTTACCATCCATCAAAATTCAATAGAGGAAATTGTGCGAACATGCTTTCACAGTTGATTTTGTGCATATCATTATGGAAGACAACAGATGTAGTTAAGTATATGATAACATGGTTCCCTACTCTGTGTGCAGGGGTCTTCAGCAGGTTTACTCCAAGATACTGGTACCTCGAAAGCCCATTCATGAGTAGCTTACGAAACCATGCAGTTTTCACCTTTTCCACTACGAACTGCCATAAACTAATCTCAGGCACCCAGCAACTATCAAAATTAACTTTGACATAACCATACTTCGTTTTAGCTATTGTTGGATTAAAACGAAAAACCTTAAACTGTATCTCTTAATTACTTTCTAATCAATAGGCAAATATCACCGCTAGTCACAATATTGGAGGGTAAGTGATAGCGTCACGCATCACACATTTTCTGCAATTTTAACAAATATATTTGTAGCAGGTCATGTTCCGACAATATTTTCATAGATGGTTAACTAGAATCAAGCTGCAATTATGAAACCATGGTACTCCCATGTGGTTGGTCATTTGAATTGTAACTTGTTGAAAGTTGATTTTTAAAGGGGTGACGCTTATACCACTGTGGTGGGTTGGACAGGGCTGTTTTGTCACATGTTAACTCCTTGTGGTAAGTCTGATGCCTGCAAGGTCAATTGTGGTTGTTGGCTGTGGAATGTGTTCTCCTCAGCTTCTGTGAGTGAGCAGTGTGATAAGAATCAGAACAGGTTGGTGGAGTGTGCTTGGAGGAAGGATGTCTTGATTTCTGACTGTCCAGAAATTGTTGTGATGGGTTGTTGTGATGAGGCAAGGCCATAATTGCAAATTGTATCACACAATTGCAAGTTAAAATATGGTTTACTCATAATAATTAAAAAGCTATTGGTGTGGTTTGATGTATCTATTCATCATGTTTTATAGTTCTTGTCAACATTGCTGCCAAACGGTAATGTCTTGTCATACTAAGTTGTGTTATGTGATACCACTGTCAAGGGCTGATGGGACAGAGAAGACAATCCCATGGAATCTGGGACCCACCATCTTCATCAGGAAAGTGCATAACTATTAAAGTAGAAAAAAGGATTTGCTCAAATGGAGCACGGACATCAATCCCCTGGTAAAAGCAGGATTGAGAAATGTAATAAGAAATGTCCATGCTCCGCTTTAAATTAGAAATATTTCCACTATCCCATTTCTTATCACACTATTCTGTGGTCCTCCTTTGTCAAAGCCCATCTGTCACCTGAGTGTGTTTGTGAGAGTGTAATTTACTGTGAAGTCCTTGACTGCCAAATATTTCAAAAATAAAATGATATTTGCATATATAGATATTTGCAAGTATACTGGATTTCTCTTGTTCATGTCCCTGTTTATAAGCCTGACTGTGTGTATGTTTGTCCCTCTCCCACCTCTCTGCTGTGTCTGTCGGCGCTCACCGACTCACAGGGATCATATGAAACAAAAGCCCCCCTGCTGCTTCTTGTCACTGTAACCGTGCTCCTTTTCCGTTCCCACTGGCCTCTCTTCTCAGCCCAAAATAGACACAGAGCTTCCCACCGCCTTGCCTGCCCTTCCACCTTGTGCTCTGTTATTTTTCCTAAATGTGTGTGCTGCTTTCTTCACATGATCCTCCGATGATCTTGACGGCCTCCGTACATCAAGGTCCACATTACTCCAAGAGGCTCCTTATCTGGTCTCCTTTCATTCACCACTCTAAAACGTGTGACCACAGGTCAGACCATCCGGCCCCTCTGGGAAATGTTGTGACACAGACAGGACTTTTTGGCTGAGAGGTATGTGTGATTAAAGACCCTCTTCAGAGAGTTAACCCTAAAACTATCACAAGCATGTTCTAGGTCCATCTGGAGGAATAGTATCACATTATCAATACCACCAGCAATGATTCTTCCCATGTATTCCCCTAAGTTTCTATTTTTCTATGATACAATTTTTGTGCTAATTTTAAAAAATCTACAGATAGTATTGAAATTCTGCCAGTGGTATGGTGGGATTGCAATACAGAACTCTATTCTCTGGATCTCCACAGCTGTATAAATGTGTATTGTCCAAATTTCAGATTTCTTTTATTTGCATCCTGGCTTCTTTCAGACGGAGGATGTAAACCTCTTAGTGGTCTTGTCCTAATGCATACATGGAATACCTTTACACTCGCCTGTGGTTATAACTGGTTATGACTAGTAATTGTGTACAAAATAGACATTTTCATTGGTGTAAACATGTGGTAGGTCTTTAATATGGAAGGCAGCTACCATGTTAATGCACACATTTCTCCTGAGGAGATATAAAATATCTAGATAGAGGAAATGGCAATGCTGTTTGGTTTTCTGTACAGAGGATGATTGCGATTATGTTTAGGACAACTTGCTAAAATACCTAAATCTAACGAGACCTAGAAGTTGTTTGTATATTAAGCAATTGTTTTACTCCTCTCACAATGAGAGCTAAAATGGGTAGAACGACTGTTCTATTCTGTGTTGCACTTTGGTTGAGTTTTAAAGGGATGTATGTGTAGCTAGCTTATTGCATAAGCAGACCGTGGGCTGTGGTACTGTTGCTGCTGTGTTTGGGGCTGCTAAGTCAGCCCAGAACCTGGGAGCCCAGTGAGACGAGCAGAGTTTTTTAATAGCCCTGAGTAGTGGCACAGTGTGGGACGCTCCGAGATCAAATCCCTCTGGATGAGTGCTGTTTTAGGGCAGTCATTTAAAAATGAAGAAGTTCGAGGCATTGCGACCTGTATTGTCTTTATAAACCAGTATCCACCCTCGTCTCCCATCCCTTTCTTTCTCTTGGGCAATGGTCTTGGCATCACAACCTGACGATCTTCCACCCCGACTGTTAATTATTTTGTCTGCTGTCTTTCTAACTGTCCTCTTGATTACTCTTGTTGCGCATTTCTCTTTTTTGTTTTGTTCCCATTGCACTCATTATTCAAATATTATAGTTAGGAAGCTATGGACTATGGACTCTTTGTTATCACACACTAAATTGAGCACTGGTGCATCCTGTAACCATAGATAATCCTTGAACTTTCTACAACTCGATTGGAATTCACCTGTGGTAAATTCAATTTACTGGATCTGAGTTGGAAAAGCACACACGTCTATATAAGGTCCCATGCATGTCAGAGGAAAAACCATGAACGAATTATCCATGGAGTTCTGAGACTGGATTGTGTCAGCTACACTCTTCAGTAAAAGACGCATGACAGCCTGCTTGGAGTTTACCAAAAGGCACCATAAAGACTCTCAGACCAGGAAAAATATGATTGAACTTGTTGGCCTAAATGCCAAGCGTCATGTCTGGAGAAAACCAGGCAATACTCATCACCTAGCAAAACCATCCCTTCAGTGAAGTATGGTGGTGGCAGCATATTGCTATGGGGATGTTTTTCAGCAGCAGAGATTGGGAGATTAATCATGATTGAGGGAAGGTTAATCAAAATACAGACACATCCTTGATGAAAACTTGCTCCAAAGCACACAGGATTTCTGACTAGGTGGAAGGTGCCCCTTCAAGTCTGTGAATGTCCTTGAGTGGCCCTGCTTGAGGCCAGCCCCAATTGAACATTTCTGGAGATGCCTGAAAATGGTTGTGCAGCAATGTTCCCCATCCAATCCTGATAGAGGATTTTGCAAAGAATGGGAGATACTCCACAATTACAGGTGTGCCAAGCTTGTAGCGTCATACCCAAGAAGACTCTTCTGTAACAGCTGCCATAGGTGCCATATGAACACAACTCTCGAAGGTCAGGGAAAACAGGGTCAAGCTAGCACTAATGCAGCTTCATCTGGTTATATTGCTATCCTCCCACTAGTGTGATTTGATAGAGCTTTGTTAAATAAATATCTATGTGAATGACATGTTTTGTCATAGCAAAAACGCAGCACTGGGGAACCTTAATCATTTGTGATACATGCCATATACATTATATATGGTAACTGTCAGTTGCAGATTCAAAATTTGACCTTTTCTAGCATCTTTTTCAAAAACATCTCCTTGTGCAGTAAGCCAATGAGCCAGCTATGGAGATGTTTGAAACACTGAACGTTCTGATTAGACACAAACGTCCACTAACATGCATGCTAAAATCCATGTGTGTACTAAATATCCCATTGTCCGTTTCCACACAACATCAACACAACATGATCCTAAATCTATAGATTAGGCTAGCATATATATATTTATTGCATTTATGTCCACTAATTGTGTGTCGTGTGGTGGCAGGATAAGGTTTAAACGGACATGTATAAGCTGCCATAGCTGTTGAATTCATGTTTGTACGGACGTAGCCTGACATGAATGCTCTGACATTCATGTCAGGCATCTGCTGCTTAAGGTTAACAGAGCAAAGTGGAGTTGTAAGGGTTCAAAATGTTAACTAACCATGTTCAATCATTTTTCTTTCCCCTTGTGGCCTTTTGGGAGTCAGTTTGTTTTGCTTGGCCATTTGCCTCATAGGCAAAGTACCTTCACGCATTATTTTCGACTAGGGCAGGTTGTTGAAGCTGAACTTGCAATGGTGTCTGTCCTTGCAGAGATATGACATCATTTTGAAGTGTTTGCAATAAGTCTTTGGTGTAACAGATACTATAGAAAGTGTGAAAATGTAGTTCAAATAAATCTTTTACATTTTGTACCGTGTTGGAATCAAAATATTTATTCTTATGACAATCCTTAATTGGAATGAATTGAAATTGACCAGGGATATATTTTCCGTTTTTCATCCATTAGTAATGTAGGACATTTCTTTATGCTGTCATGCACTGTTTAATTGGTAACATACCATGCACAAAGTAGCCCATGGTTTGGAAGTTCTAACGTTTTTTTTGTCCATCCTTCGCTTTGTTGGTCCCTCTCTTTTTACTCAATGTATAAGGTAGTGAAGGATTATGTGCTTACTTGCTTGATGTCTATCACTAATTTGTGGCCTGAAATAGCTAAAGGCTACAAAGTAATGATTCAATTGTACTTGCCTACTTTTAATAATGGCTTCTATTTTCAGACTAAAATCACAGGACAGGCTTTCCAACAAGTTTCATCATCACCATGAAATCACTCATGCTATCGGGATCATCTGTAGTGCATTGATGTAGTTCTAGTCCTACTGTGCCACATACAGTGCCTGTCTTCCATTTGATTTCTGACTCGACATGACAACAGTGCAGAGAGTTTTATATTGAACTATGAAAGAGGAATTGTTACATGCGACCACAAATCATTGCATTATGCATTATGGGCATTGATGAAAGACAGGGAGATGTAGTCTCTGGTATGTCAAGTTGTTAATATTTTATTGTTTTAAGAATGATCCAGCTCAGCGGCGGACAACAATCAGTAGACCAAGTGTACACCAATGTGTATTAACATACATGCTGTACGTGTTGTAAAGGTGCATTATAGTGGTAGTAAGAATCTTGATGAAGGTAGACAGCATTGTGCTGCTATTTAATACCAACAGGCCATTATGTTAGTGAATGGTCCAAATAGGCGGGCTCACTGGGATGCCTTCTGTCCAATGCCATTGGCATACTGCTGTTTGGGCACAGCACACATGCATTTATTAATTACTAGAATTTGGACTCTTCAAATATTCACCCGGCACAGCCAGAAGAGGACTGGCCACCTGTCAGAGCCTAGCTCCTCTCTAGATTTCTTCCTTAGCTTCGCCCCCTTTTAGGGAGTCTTTCCTAGCCACTGTGCATCAACACTATTGTTGCTTGATCCTTGGGGTTTCACGCTGGGTGTTTTGTAAAAGCACTTTGTGACAACTGCTGATGTAAAATGAGCTTTATAAATACATTTGATTTATTGATTACCAAGTTATAACACATTGTATTGTGTGTTTTTACATGATGTGGACTAGATTGGGAGACTCAGGCGTTATAGCAGTAGGAATGTGAGTAACATGAGAGCAGGGGTAAGAGAGTATAGAGAGGTAGAAGCTCTGGCAGGTTCTTGTCTCCACTCTCGTCATCAGTCTGACTGCATCCCAGAAGCCAATCATAACAGAGCCTTCTTTGTCTGCATGGCAACCTCCTGTTAAAGCAGTGATGGAGTGGGTAGAGACTGGGTTTAGGGGCTCAATGTTGAAGAGAAGAGTAATACCCGCCTCTTTAAAAACCGTTGGCTAAATAATCACAGAATATGCACAATTTTGTATCCCTCGTGTTACATTGTCTTTATATTAGAGCTGTTTGCCAGGTTACAGCAGCAGTGAGATTAGTTTATAGCTGACAGAGGACCTAAACCCAAAGCACAGATGATGATGATAATTTGAGATACCTGGGGTACTTCACGCCTTTTGGTGTTAAGTTAGTTTATCTTTTATGTTGTTACTGTGGAATCATGGCATTCTGTTTTAACTGAATATGCCATGATGTTGGCTATGGCTTAAATGCCATTTCAGTGTAAAGGGACCCATAAGCAGCAAAATGTGAAGTGCATTGTAGAATTCTGGTCAGACAGATGGGTCTGAGACAACTAAAAAAATTGGGTTTAAATGGTATTAGAAATACATAAGAGTATACAACATCTATGACAACTTACTGACAACTGTACAACTGACTTATACACTCACCTAAAGGATTATTAGGAACACCTGTTAAATTTCTCATTAATGCAATTATCTAATCAACCAATCACATGGCAGTTGCTTCAATGCATTTAGGGGTGTGGTCCTGGTCAAGACAATCTCCTGAACTCCAAACTAAATGTCAGAATGGGAAAGAAAGGTGATTTAAGCAATTTTGAGCGTAGCATGGTTGTTGGTGCCAGACGGGCCGGTCTGAGTATTTCACAATCTGCTCCGTTACTGGGATTTTCACGCACAACCATTTCTAGGGTTTACAAAGAATGGTGTGAAAAGGGAAAAACATCCAGTATGCGGCAGTCCTGTGAGCGAAAATGCCTTGTTGATGCTAGAGGTCAGAGGAGAATGGGCCGACTGATTCAAGCTGATAGAAGAGCAACTTTGACTGAAATAACCACTCGTTACAACCGAGGTATGCAGCAAAGCATTTGTGAAGCTACAACATGCACAACCTTGAGGCGGATGGGCTACAACAGCAGAAGACCCCACCGGGTACCACTCATCTCCACTACAAATAGGAAAAAGAGGCTACAATTTGTACAAGCTCATCAAAATTGGACAGTTGAAGACTGGAAGAATGTTGCCTGGTCTGATGAGTCTCGCTTTCTGTTGAGACATTCAGATGGTAGAGTCAGAATTTGGCGTAAACAGAATGAGAACATGGATCCATCATGCCTTGTTACCACTGTGCAGGCTGGTGGTGGTGGTGTAATGGTGTGGGGGATGTTTTCTTGGCACACTTTAGGCCCCTTAGTGCCAATTGGGCATCGTTTAAATGCCACGGCCTACCTGAGCATTGTTTCTGACCATGTCCATCCCTTTATGACCCCCATGTACCCATCCTCTGATGGCTACTTGCAGCAGGATAATGCACCATGTCACAAAGCTTGAATCATTTCAAATTGGTTTCTTGAACCTGACAATGAGTTCACTGTACTGAAATGGCCCCCACAGTCACCAAATCTCAACCCAATAGAGCATCTTCGGGATGTGGTGGAACGGTAGCTTCGTGCTCTGGATGTGCATCCCACAAATCTCCATCAACTGCAAGATGTTATCCTATCAATATGGGCCAACATTTCTAAAGAATGCTTGTTGAATCAATGCCACGTAGAATTAAGGCAGTTCTGAAGGTGTATTAGTATGGTGTTCCTAATAATCCTTTAGGTGAGTGTATTTGCCTTCTGTTAGTTCAAGAACACTGTCACTGTCACTTAAGTTAATGTCACCTATTCTAGCTTTTACTAATAACTGGCACCAGTGATTTTTGGGGTACTATAGCGTGAAGAGCTGGTTTAGCAACTGGATTTGATGTCCAGTGAGTTCACTGTTCTCAGAGAATTATCTACCTGCTGTTGCTCAGCTTGAGCTGTGTATCAAGGAGGCCTACTGAAGCCTAACGTGCACTGAGTTGTAGCAGTATCCACATGCAACTCTGTATCTTTCTCTATTATTTGTTAACTTGGGTCATTTTTGGAAGCTGTGTAGGAAGAGGTGGAGGCGGAGGAACACGATAGAAGAGATGCTTGGTGGGTGTTGAATATTTTTAGCTTTCTCCTCGTAGAGGACAGGGCCAGGGCAGGTTGTGCTGTGCATCTGCCCTGCTTAGCCTGTGGAGGGGCACTGTTCGGAGGGGGGGGTGACTGAGTGCTGTACGGCACACCGTCTGGATCATGGGTGGCTGCCGTGTAGGAAGGGCAAGAATCCATCCCCTGGGTTGCCATGGTTGTCAAACAATATTCTGTCTTTTATTTTGTGTAGTTATGGTGTTGTTTCCACATTTCTGTTCCTCCTATTCGGCCTTCGGACGCATATGGCAACACTGGCAATTCTTGAACAAGACTGTATTGTCTTAAGCCCTCTGACATTTTAACAGGATTGGAAGATAAGCCTGCGAAGCCACTCAGGTTTTTTTTTACTTTACACTGATCTGTCAGAGCCTCTCAGGTTTTTTTAACTTTACACTGATCTGTTTGAAATTGTTGTCGAGGATAATGTTGCTCCTGCATCGTCAAGGCGACTGTGTGAAAGAGATGTGGGGTATTTTAGACTGACCAGGGCCCCACATTTTCCACTGCACGCGTGCGCGCGCACACACACTCAGACACTTTTGGTTTCCACCTCACATCTTCTCATCAGCTCCCCCCTGCTATAGCAGTCCGTCCAAACCAGGGTTATATTTAATGGAGACCCTGCCATACTGCCCTGTGGAAAAATGTATCCCGCGACTCACACCTCCCTCCCTGGATTCCACCTTATCACCTTACGTCGCCATGACGCCAGCAAGGACTGCTGCCTTTATGTCCTGTTAGTTAGAAGCCTTTCAATAAAAGTTGTTCCCTATGATAGGAATTATCTGGACAGAGGTCAATGCCGACTGTTTGCTGTTGTTATTGTTTAGATGATTTACTCTTTTCTTGCTATAACACAAATAGTCCTTCATTAGTAAGATATGAATGCATCCTTTGGTGGTCTGTGTTGCTTTAGCAGAAACCGCTAAAAGGGTTTGCTGGATTCTCCGGATGCTTTTTGGGTGCTTTGTGTAAAACTCAATGCAGAAAGGCTTTTGATTGGTTTGACATATTTACCCAAGTTTGAGTGATTGTACATTACAAAAATGTATTGGTTACTTATTATAATAAGGGAATCAGTAATGTCATTCTTGGGATTACAAAATATTTTTTTATGTAAAAAATGACATTCACTTTTAACAGCCAGAGATGTTGTTGACTGAATATACAGCTCCGGATAAAAATTAAGAGACCACTGCACCTTTTTCTTTCCTTTCCAAAAAAGTCGAAAAGGGAGGTTTTGAGTGAGGAACAGAAGGGTTAAAATTAAGAGACCACTGCAAATTGAACGCTTCTGTTCCTCAACCAAAACTTTTTTTTGGAAAAAAAAGGTGCAGTGGTCTCTTAACTTTTTCTGGAGCTGTATGTCAATAATATTTTTTAAACTCCACCAGAGAGCATCATTTTGATACTGCATTTAAATTGCTTCTAAAATGTCTTTGCATTGAATTTAGTTTACATTTTAATTGCAGACATTTAGAAAGGCATCAGTTCACGCAGAAGCCACCACAGCTGCCCAGAAACAAAATCTTATTTTAGATAATGTTTTTTGTTCATTCGAAATAGTTCCATGACACATTCAATGTTACAGTCTGGAAACTATCCTACCAATAACAATCCAGAGAGAATTGTCTTTGCAGTATTCTGTTTTGTTCCATTACGGACATCTCTTTTGGATTATCTATTTTTTAATGATTGCATTTTGCATCTGAGTGACTGGAAAATGACCTGCAAAATGACTGGCACCTTTGATAAAGATGAAACAACAAGCTTTGGGTTTGTCTTCAAGAGAAGCACTCGTATGCAGAAAATAACCTAATCTACTGTAAAAAATGGTGTTGGATCTTTGATGTTATGGGGTTTTGTTTCCACTGGCCATGGGAACCTTTTAAAGGTTAACAGGATTATAAACTATTCTAAGTATCAGTAACATTTTAGCCAAAACCCTTGATGAGAAAGCAAGGACTTGGTTGTAAGTGAATCATCCTGCAAAACAATGGCCCTAATCACTCATTGAAATCATCGAAGTAGTCTTAATTGACCATAAAATCAACATTTCCTGACTTAACTCCCATGACACTGTACCTTTTTCTTTTCTTTCCAAAAAAGAGATTTTCTCAGTATAATTCAGCATGTCTGTGCTCTCACATGTCTAAGATCTTAGCAAATATGTGTTCACAGTAGAGCTGTCCCCAACTTAAGATAAATACTGTTTGACAGATATTTGAATTTTTTTAGTTCTCTCAACCAATCAATTAGGCTAGATTTTAAAACGTGTATTTTTCCATAACATAGTCACACGCTATTTTTGAATAAAATCAATATCCACTGGTGCTTTAAATGCGTATTGAATGATGCAGTATTAAGGACTTGATGATGATAATAAGAGATCAAAATAACAACATTCGGCCTTTACACTCCTCAAGTTTTCTTTTGTCACGCAAACACAGACAATTGTTGTTCAAATGTAGCCAGGTGTTAGGCAACCACAGACACACTGCTGTTTTATAACTTGCAGTTGTGCTCAAAAGTTTGCATTCCCTTGGAGAATTGGTAATATATGTATTTTTGTATGTATTTGTATGTAATATATGTATTTTTATAATATATGTATTTTATTTTGTAAAAAAAAAAAAAAAAACTTGAGTGAACAAGTAAAACACGTCTTTTATTTCTTATGGGATTCACATTCAACTGTAGATCATACCACAATGGCACAATCATAAAACAAAACATGGCAACAAAGAAAAATATGAACTAGCCCCTGTTCAAAAGTTTGCATGCGCTTAGTTCTTAATACTGTGTATTTCCCCCTTTAGCATCAATGACAGTGTGCAGTCTTTTTAATCGTTGTCTATGAGGACCCCGAATTCTTGCAGGTGGTATAGCTGCCTATTTGTCTTGGCAAAATGCATCCAGGTCATGCAGTCTTTGGCTGTTTTTCATGAACCGCAAGTTTGAGATCACATTGGCTCTATGATTTTAAGGTCAGGTGACTGTGATGGCCACTCCAGAACCTTCACTTTTTTCTGCTGTGACCACTGGAGGGTCAACTTGACCTTGTGCTCAGGGTCATTTTCATGCTGGAAAATCCAAGAGCGTCCCATGCATGTATTTTCTGATAATATGCTGCATTCATCTTGCCATACATTTTCACAAGATTCCCCGTGCCTTTAAGGTTGTGACCATAAAGCTCTATTTTGGTTTTCTCACTCCAAATTATAGCGTGCCAGAAGCTGTGAGGAGTGTCAAGGTGTTGTCGGGCATATTGTAACCAGGTTTTTTTTGTGGCATTGGTGCAGTAAAGGCTTCTTTCTGGCAATTCGACCATGCAGCTTATTGTTGTTTGAGTATCGTTGTATTGTGCTCCTTGAAACAACCACACTGTCTTTTACCAGAAAAGCCTGTATTTAAGCCTGTACTTGTTAAAAAAAAATCATAGAAATGTAAGTCTAATCCGTTTTTGTACACTCGGGACAGTAAAGAATGTTGGGACAGTAAAGAATGGTAAATGAAACCAAAAGTGATGCCCTCCCCTACGTTATGAATTGGGGAGGAGAAAGAATTAGCATTATGTTCTTGTAATTCACCTGTCACCCACATGGGGGAGAAGTCCCTTTTGTAGAACCTTCTGTCAGCAATTCAGATAATTATCCTATCCATAAGAGATCAATGTACAACCTAAGATAGGAGCAAGTGATCGCTCCAACTTGTGCCTATGCAACCATCTGTAGGACTCAAAGATCAAATATGAGATGCTTATGTAAGGCTGTACAGTGCTTTGCACAAGTATTTGCCCCCATTTTTGCAGGTTTAGGTAATCAAACATGCAATCTTTAGGTGTGAAGAAGTGATGGCACCCATAGTAATTTCAACCCAATAAAAAGGATAATCAGTATCAGGTGTTTGAATACATTGGTAAATAATCAGACCTGATTTGGGCCAGCCCTTTAAAGCTCGCTAATGTTGGTTCTTGTCATCACAGTTGTCTGCAGTTTTCAAAGGCGCATCAAGCCATAATAAAACAAATTGCTGAACATCTGTTATGTCTATCAGTCTGGAAATGGTTTGCAAAAGCCATTTCTAAGGCTCTGGGCCTCCACCAAAGTCAGGCAAATGTATTCCAAAAGGACAAAGTTTGCAAGGTGTTAATTATCCAAGATGCCACAAAGATCCCTAGAACATCCAGGGATCTGCAGGCCTCTTGCCTCTGACAGGATCAGTGTTCAAGACTATACCATCAGAATTACAGTTGGCTAAAATGGCATTCATAGCATAATAGATGGAAACCTCTGGTCCCTTTAAGAAAATAGATTGTGTGCTAAATGTGTGCTCATTTTCGAGCAAAAAGCATCTGGATAATCTTCAACAGTTCTGGAACAATGCTCTTTGGATAGATGAATCAATTTGGAATATTTTGTGCTACATAGGCCTTGTTAAGTCTAGCAAAAACTAAAGCCTGCATCCCATTAAGAGCCTCATACACCTGGTTCCTTCAGGACCTGGACCGCTTGCCGTCATTGATGGAACCATGAACCTCTGCTTAGTATCGCAAAGTTCTACAGGAGAATTTCACACCATCCGTCTGATGCGAAGCTGGGTCATTCAGCTAGACAATGAGCCGGAACACACAACCAAATATACATCAAAATGGTTGAAGAACATGAAATAGAAGGTTTTGGAATGGCCAAGTCCAGCCTTAAACTGCATTGAGATGTTGTGGACTTGATGAGTTAAAGCAGTTTTGCATAGGGGAATGGGCCACTATTCCTGCCCCACACTGTGACAGATGTATCATTGTCTACAGCAAGCGTTTGGTTGCAGTTATTGTTGCTAAAGGTGGCGTAACCCAAGTCGAAGGGGGCGATTTTCTTTTTCACATAAACGCATTAAGTGTTGCACAACTTTATTTACTTTAAGTAGCAAAAATGTATAGTTTGTTCACTCAGGTTTCCTTTTATCTAGTATTAGGTTTTGATTGACGATCTGATAAAATTCAGTGCCAAATGTGCCAAAGATTCAAAACTGATGGGGCAAATTATTCTTTACGTAACTGGGTTATATGGAATTGGGCTTTCTGCATATGCTACTCCACCTGAGACACATTCAGAGAGTGGTTTCGTATCAACAAGTCACCTTGATGGTTCTGGTGTTTGGTCCAGCACAGTTACAGACCCAATATTAATCATTAGGCTACCTGCCGCCCCATAGAGGTTAGCATACAGAGATCTGGGCCTGACAAATGTCCAAATGTTACGCCAGATGTTCCCCTTACTGCTGGCCACCACTTCATTTGAATGAATAATGCTAAATACCTGATGACGTTGTACTATATCCAGTGGTACAGTTAGCCTAGCTATATTATAGTATCCACAGCCCATGAGATTAGTGCTGTGGGGCCCCTGTGTGCTGCTGTTGCGTCACTACCCATGCGCTAGCAAGGAGTGTATTTTTAGAAGTGAATGGGCATATTCTATGAACATACGGAATCAAGCGCTCTGCTTGCGTATGCTAGGATTATTGTGACTATTCTATTTTTAGACCTGGTGTGTAGACAGTGGGTTTTTTTCTAGGTCAAGTATGGTGCTTGCAGTCTTTGAGGGTTGCTGGTGGTAGATGAGTGAAGTGTCTGTGTTCACTGGAAACGTATTCTAGTTAGTTTTTATTACATTTTCTTCACCTGTCACTTCTACAGCAAATATGCTACAAATTTGGGAATACTAACCTCATATCAGAAAGATCATGGTCGTTGGTTGAGGAACCATTTTGCACAAGGACTGTGGATGGGTCTCCGTGTGTATGTACGTGTCATACATGATCTCAGATACCGTTGATCTGATTCAGAAAATAATTGTGGGAATAATGTGTATTGCCATAGAGATCCGGCATTTCCAGAATGACCCTAATAGGCCAGATTGTGGCACTATAACGACCAATCGTAAATTACCTGCAAGGTCACATTTCTCACAACGTCTTCCCTAAAGTCATAGTTCTTTCTAATCATATGACCACTGAATTATGCTTTTTGCAGACACTGTTTCTATAGTTTTCTGATAATAATATTAAATAGAAAATAAATTGAAAATGCACAACTGTTATCAGGAGTCCTGTGGGTGAACACAGCTTGTTAATTTAGAGCCAAAATGAGAATGTCAAGAATTGTTCAGTTGTTGGCTGTATTAAGGCAAATAATGGTAGATGCGGCAGCCAAACACTGAGGTTTCCTGTTGAAAAAAGATGACCAACCCTAGTCAGTTATGTAGTGGAGAAACATTGCCTGGTCTCCCAGCTTAGTTTACTTGGGTTGCTTGTGCCGTTTGTCTAGAGCTAAACCTAATTGACAATATTTGGGATTAGATGGAACGGGCGTGTAGGCTATGTGGAACATTTCCAACACAATGTGGAATCTCTGCCATGAAGACTAAACGCTTTTCTGGAGGCAAATTGGTCTGACCCGGTACTAAATGGGTGTACCCGATTAACTGGTCACCGAGTGTAAATTCATATAAATCAGGATTTAGGCTACCTGTTGTAACAAAATATTGTACGTTAAATGAGAAGACGGTGTTGTGGGGGATTCATAAAGATTGTGACAGTGAGATTGGAAGAAAAGCGACTGAACAAGGGTCCTCCCCTCCATCTCTTCGTGGTGAAGTGCGAGCCGCATGAATCTTTTATATTAATTTCTGTGTGGCAGACTGTGTGGATGGCTGGGCCATATCCATGCGTGTCAGCACAGTTTTGGTCTGCAGTGTCATCATCACTGCCCACAGGCTCCTGTCAGGTCCCCCTAGAAAGAGCCCCACGGTGACACAGTACTGTTCGGTTGGAACCTAGTTCACTCACTTCAATTCCAAGGGCTTCATTGGAAGGGAAAACATTTGTTTGCCTGGAAAACATTAGAAAAATAGAGTAAAAATGACACAATGTTTAATATTTTAATAAAACCATGTCAATAATTTTGCTTAAAACTTTCAATTTAAATGTTAAAAATGTACGTGACAGGATCACTTTAAAACCGTAATCCCCCCTAAACTAAATATTCCTAGTATATACGTAGTTAAATAAAGAAAATATGACAAACATTTTCCAACTTTCTTTGCATTTCATTGTTATAATTACGTATAAGAACCAACATGTGAATTCTGTTGATCAAATCTTTTGAGATGCATTTTGCCTACAAAACCTAGACTACAACACTCTGTCTAGGCCATACATTTTTACAAAACTTACTTAACACAATAATAGAAAGCCAATATCAGCATGTGAATAGTTATGTAGTTATCGAATTTGGTTGAACAAACTTCACTATTAACGTGCCATGTTCAAATGTTGGTAAAGGTTTCTAGTTTCAGAGAAGGTGGGAAAGAGTTTCCTGAGGTTAGAGGGAAGAGCTTTGACACTAAGTGTTAGAAAGTGTCTCTGGTAGCAGTTAAATAGGAAAAGTAGTTAGCAAAGAGGGATGGTAGGTCATTCTGAAGTTTAGATTTTCCTCAACTCTATTCCACATGGGTTTTGCGGGCTAGGAACACAAGGTTAGACGGCTTGTTGCCACATGGTGCGGGGGGTCTGTAAATACTAGTTGGAAGGGATTGATGGAAAACACATTTTCAGAAAGCACAATAATTCATATTTTATCTTTTAATTTACACAGGGTATTGTATGAAACAGTGAAGGATTAAACTGCCTTTCTCTCTTACCTTCATTGAATAACTCTGCAAAACTGTGTTACATGTTTTAATGGCATCGTATTTGTTGGGTTTTGATATCATTGGGATTGCTCAGGTAGGTTATGATTTTGCTGTGATCTGAAAGCAGTGTTAATGTGCTGACTACGAGCAATTTGAGAGACTCTGTATTAAGGTTTCTCTTGGCTTGTCTGTCTCCCTCTTTTTAATTCCCACATACTCCAGCTCTCACTTCCTCTTCCTCTGGGGCATTCTGACTACAGAGGTCTGTCGGGACAAGGACATATTCACTTACAGAAACACACACACTTGCTGCATATCGTTATATGCAACATTGAAATGTAATCGGTTATTGAGCCCAGAAGTACCAAAAATGTCATGCAGTAAAGCTTTTTCTTGACAAAAACAAAAGAATAATTACATTTTTAAACAAAGAATATGCAAAATGCTTCTCCAATAGAAATTTCAGATCACACTCCCTCTTTTTAAAAGATACAGGCAAAGATATGAATCAAATGTGGTCTCTCCATTTAATATTTGAAAGATGCTAACACCTGCAAAATGGGATTTGCCCGACACACCAGAATAAATGCTGCGTGTAAAGCCATTCCAAAACCTTTTGCAATGATGGTGGCCTCTTGCACTGGACTGCAGTTAACACAACTCATTTTGGCTTCTTTTTATGTTTAGAGTGCCTGAATTGAATGAATCTTTTCCTGTTAACTGCTGCTTTTTTGACTGACATGGCAGTGGACTGATGTATTATAATGAGTTTTACTAATAGAGCAGAGACTAATAAAAATCTATTTCACAATGTTCGTATCCCCATTAATGCTTCATACTGTGCCCCTGCCTGCCTCTGTAGGGCTCTCTAGCCTACTTTTATCTCACTGTCTCCCAGGATTGCGGGTATTTAAAGCGCAGCACGATGTTCCACTCTACTTCTGGGGATGTCGTCCCCTCTGGAGCTGCATTGTGCGGAGAATAGAAAGAAATAGCAGAGAGAGGAGGAAGAGGGAAGGCGTTTGACTTCCCACACTGTGCTGCCTGCCTCGCCATCAGGCCCGTTTGTGTCGATGTAGAGCTGTCTCTGTGGACCTGGATAAGGCCCCCATGCCATCTGTATTTGAGTGACTTGGGTTAAGTGTGAGTGGAGGGGTTGGGGTGTTGCTCTCAACAGGTCAAGGACGTAAGTGTAGCGAGAGGCATCACTGGAGCCTCTCTCAAAGCCAGCCTTTGTTCATGAGTGATGCAGTGGGAATATTAGTGGGATTTAGATGGGATGTCTGCGAACCGGAGAGGACCACTGTTTCTACGATTGGGGGAGTTGAGGTTACGCAGTGCTGGGGGCAATCACCAGTCCATGACTCTGGGCTGCCGTTGCCAGTCCTTCGCTATGTGATGTCTTCACGTGTTAGGCCTCAGGAGAATGAGAAGGGATTGGAAACAATGGCACCTGAATTAGGTTCCAGGAGACTTGATGTTTTTAATGTGTGTATGTATAGAATGGAGATGGGGAAACCAAAATGGAAATTCTTACTTGCAGGTTCCTACTCGACAAAACAAAAAATAAGTGAATGTGTGTCCATTTAGCAGAGTCCGTGTAAATGGTCAGTTAGATCAAGTGTTCAACAGCAGTCTAATGGCTTTGCAGATGTCTCTGAAAGTCTTATGATGCGGTCCCTGTCTGACCAATGGTAACAAATCAATGGTGGCTCAGATGGGGCGGTTCCTTGATATTGGATCAGCATTCTTCAGGCATAGTTTCTCATGGATATTCTGGTTGGGTGGTGGCACTGCCAGACTATTTTGAGCATTTTGATTGCAGGCTATTGTATGATTTCCTCCGAAACAACGTCATTTCTTATTTTTTTGTCCTCAGTATGTCTACTAACTATAACAGTATGTTTTGTTTTCTACATTTTTCACATGGTTAGTTTTATTTAACAACTATTTGGCTCCCCCCCCTTCTAGATGATCATGATGTAGGACAAAATGTAATGTGTTTTTTTATCGGATGGAAGTTAACTTTACAAAGAGAGTTTATTGTTAATACAAATGATCACTTAACAAAAAAAGCATGCAAGGTATATGGGGACCCGGGCACTAAGCAATGCATTGTTGTATTTGGCCTTACTGCATTGCTGACTTCAATGGGTTCATGGCCAGGACAGTGAACCAGGAGTTTGGACGTGGTCATAGCATGGGTCTCCCACGGGAATCCCTCACTTATCCTTTGCCCACTCGTTCATCTCTGCTGATGAAGCTCCCTTTCTTCCCTGGCATCCCTTTCTTTGACATATTGTCAGCTGGGCCTCCAACCTTCTTTCCATTTCATTCCTGGTCATTTTCTCTGCATCTCGTTCAAACCTTCAGCTACTGAATATACCCCAATGCTTGCTTCCATTTAGTTTAAATAATAACATAATCTGAATTTGATAAACATTTTAGAGCATTTGTAGTGGTAGCTGTGCATGCTCCACTCACTCTCGTTTTCATTCTAGCACTGCGATCACAGTAATAACAAGCTGTTGCATTTTTTGTATAAAAAACATACAAGCTAAGCTTCTTAGGTCTTACATACATGTGATGAGCCTGACAGCTGGCGGGGAATGTTGTCCTACAGAATTATTGGCACCCTTGATATTATTGGCACCCTTCTTTTTCACCAAACACAAACCGAAATCATATGATTTAACTGAGTGAAAATAGGTTTAAAGAAAACCTTCATTGTCAAGAAATGTTTTTTTTTTCAAAACCAGAGCCCTAGAAAATCTCAGAAATAAATGTAATTGTTGTATATTTAAAGTTAATCTTAGTCTGGGTGCTCTTAAGTAGTCATCCATGACACCCTGATTCCCTGTAGTGTAAATATGAATTCCCTTTAGGGAAAGGCAAGAGAACACACAAATGGACTTCGACAAGAAAGTAGTTCACCTTCATAAATCAGCCAATGGCAATAAAAAGATGGCTACATACCCATCTCTACTATTAGGGCAATAATTAACAAATGCAAAACTACTGAAGCTATAATTTACCTGTCCAGAAGAGGACATGTTTATTTTGCCCCCATGCACAGTATTATGTCCCCTGCGTGTGTCTCTGTTATGGATGAATTGACAGATGGCTAAACACTAAGCACAGAGAGGCTTTACAGATGACCCAGACGCAGAAATAATGTTGACTCCTTTTAACTTTTATGTTCTGAGTGATCTTGTATTTCTGATTTTGTGAAACTGAAATGACCAAGATTTAAAGTTTTCATGTGGATCTGCTTACAAAAGCTTAGGCTATGACATGAAAAGGCAAGCTACAACATACAACAGTACTAATGACTAGGCTAGCATAACAGTATGTTGAAAACGCTTCATTACCTATTGTGTACATCATTCTGGAGGGCTCTGTATTTCCGGTGGATATGCTTGAACTGCTATAGCCACTAAAGGTTGTGGACAGACTGACAGCAACTCTTGTTCGGCATCAGTTTGTTTCAGCAGGGGGAAATCACATTAAAATCCTAAGCATAATATAAAACACAATTATTGTCCTAATAATTGGGGATAGGCATTTTTTACTTGAATTTAGAATTTTTAACTCCTGAATTATGAAGATAAATAACAATATTAAATTATTTCATTGATGGAAGTCATTGATTCCCACTTGAGTTTATTATGACTCAGATATACCTGCAAAAAGCATTTGTATATCAACTGGGCTTTAGTTCTTTATCTCATTTAAATGTTACATTGCTCACATTTGTGAAAAACATTTTTATCACTTCATCTGTGCTGAGTATGTCTACCATGTGAACTGAATAATAGAATATCAAAAATGACTATGAGCTGTTTTATTATTATCATTATATTAGGAGCCAGTGATCAATATTATAATACCCTTTATAGATTATACTGTTATTTTCCTGAAGTTTCTGTTTGTCTCACACATGAACATGCACACAATCATCGCTCAAAGCTTCCATGAACAGCAATGCATTTTCATCATGCTAAATATGTGTTTTGAATCTGTCATTTTATGCAAAAATAAATCTAAGGATGTAATGTCATTTCTGAGAACAGAAGTATCTGAATCATACAGCCTACTGGCATGTGGCGGTTTCTGGTTCAAATGGAAAGAATAGCCTTTCTGCTCTACTGCTGTCACTTCGGAGTTAGCAGAGTTAGCTTCTACCTGGGTAACCTTGCTTTCTTACTCTTGTGAAATATAATAATTGTCATGCATCCCTTAAAATTGAAGGTAGTGCAATTTTCCATAAACTTAGTCGGTATAAAATGGGTCCATGGAATGGTACAGGCTGTTGTTTCAGGGAGGCATTTGTCTGTTGTAAATTGTTAAGTATAATTTTATGCGTATTCTAGCTTGCTCATGTTTTTCAGGCCAGACAGAAAAAAGGCATTCTTTTATCTTGATATGCACAACCCAATTTTACATGCTACTACTGAAAACTGGTCAAGACATAATGTTTTTGTTCTAAAGAAGCAAATAGAGTAAATATTTCTATAGGTATCCTAATAAAGTTATAGGTGTATAATGTAATCTTTCATTACATTAATTAAATATTTGTTTCACTCCACTCAAAGCAGACACATACTTTCAGAACCTCTGACCTAGAATGGTAGAGTGGTCGGGTCAAGTTCCCTCCTCTATAAGCTAGTCCAGTGACACATGTTGGTGAGAATCAGACAGGCGTCTTGGAATAAAATCAATACTGAATATTAAAAAACCCAGTTGACTGAAAGCCTAATGACCAAACAATCAACTAGTCAAGAACATAGGGTTTGCCCTATACAGGACATTGGTCTGCCCCGTCAACTAATATTGTCACGTATAATTCCATTCTTACAAAGAACAATATGGTATGCATAATTCTACAGAGAAATGACTGTTAAGCAGCATACAGTCATATGGGGTTGAGAAGTTATGCAATCTTGTAATCCGCCTTACGCTGAATGAGTCCTCCCATGTGATCGAGCTACAGGTCTGGGAGAGTGGCTGATTTAATGTCTGTAGCGCGGAGGTGACGGTCGATGTGTTTCAAAGCTGTTTTCCTCCCTCTGGTCAGGTGTGTCACCCCACCCTCCAACACTTCAACACCTGGGGATTATAAGAGCTGGGTCGGGTGGGTGGTTCAGGGAGAGGTATCCTGGGACGTGGAGGAAGAAAGCTTTTGGATGAGGAAGAGCTTTGGATCCGAGCATCGCCACACCATACTGAGCAAATTTTCCTGAAGCTCTTGTCTTTGCTTTTATCACGCCCTGCTTATTTGGGTGTAAGCCAGTTGTATGTAATCGTATGTCCTTGGTTGTAGAGGAATGTTACTGCCCAAGGAGAATGTTTTGGAATACAGGTGTTTTTGGACAGGATTTTGAACTTTTTCTTCACTGGTTTTTGCCTTCTTTCATTGGTTTGAGACATGCAGAATGTTTTATAACAAAGCATGGATTTATTCTCCTTTAGAAAATGTTTCCAGGCTCTGGATTTTAATTTTGAATCTAAATGTTTTGTTTTTTTAAGTGGCTGGTTTTGAAGACCCATTGATCATCAGTATCTTACCTTGATATCTGTCCTCTCCACAGGCACCGCCAACGACGCCAGTGGTGAACCGACGAGCCACACACACGAGCCCCAAAGTCTGTCCCAACCCCAGCTCCCCCGCCCCCCCTCCCCCCTCCCCCCCACTGTCCCTCTCCCCTCTTCCTGCCACCTCCCCTCGCCCCACATTCATCATGCTGATCAAGGAATACAGAATCCCAATGCCAATGAGCGTGGATGAGTACCGCATTGCCCAGCTCTACATGATCCAGGTAAGGCCAACGGCCACACAGACCACCTTGAACCCCAGGACCACTTCCACAGAAACCATACCGGACACCATACCTGTCCAGGGGACATTCCACTATTTTCTACTGTGAATGGTCAATAAAGGGCTTAATTATGAATTGATGGTTTACCCAAATTGGTTTACAGATATACATCTTCCTTTGGCTGATAGATTGTCTTTATCATTTAGTGTAAATTGAAACTCCTTAAACCAGATTATGTAGGGAAGATAATGGTCACCTGCCAGTTCCTCTTGTGCTTGGCCTCCAGTGACCACCACTGACTATAATGCCTGGGCCAGCACAATCCATATATACACACACCTAGATTCCCCACCATCTTTCCCACTACACTACCATAGTACACTACCATAGTACACTACCATAGTACACTACCATAGTACACTACCATTTTCCCCTGCAATATATCTCAATACATTGGTTTCATTGTTTTGACGTGCAACCATTTGAGCTCTGTATTGTTTTTATGAGCTCTAGGTACATGTTTTTTATGTTACAATATTATTATTTATTTTGTGTCTTTTATTTTAACCCCCGTTTTACTCCCCATTATGTTTTTGCGACTACTTCCCGGGAGAGAGCTAGGCCTTTAGTCGAAAATGTTATTTATTATTATTGTGCTTTGCATTATCCTCTTGTGAACAGCACTGGCCACTAATCCAGTTGTAAATGGGTTTGGAAAGGGGCTGGACATGCAAACACCCCAAAGCAGTAACTGCCTCTGTATTTCTGTATCATACTGAGAGCTTTGACACTATAAGGAAGTCAGGCAGAATAGTAATTTTGAACAAATGAGGTTGAGTTCCAGAGACATTGATTCTGGCCCAGTGCCATACATACACTGTGAACCTCAGATGGGCTGTTAACAGTCTGAGACTGACAGAAAGGAGGAGAGGAGGTATAGTTTTAAATTGACCTGTTGGATCAGTGACCCATAGTTACCTTTCCCTCTGACCTCAGCCTTCTCTGTGCAGCCTCGCTCTCTTACTGCTGTGAAGTTACCATGGTAACCATGACATCAGTAGCTTGCTGGCAGTCAGGTTTTGTTTGAAAGAGTGAGAGACTACATGTGAGAGAGAAGGAGGAGGAGGAGGAGAAGAAGGTGAGGTAGAAGAGTTGGAAAGAGATGAAGACAGAGGTGAGGGTAGAAACCAAGAAGAACATTTATTTGGGGGAGGATAGAAAATGCAATGTGTATACCCTGTTTTTATGTACTTTGGTATCTTCACTCCAACAACCCATGTTCCTGTCTCTCTTACCTTCATACTTCATCAAGCTTCCTCCTTAATTGATAGTTCATTTTAAATTCATTATCACAAATGGGATTTGCATTGATATCACCAAGTGAAATGAAGTGGGAACACACACACACACCAGCCCCTAACATCACCATACACACACACACACCAGCCCCTAACCATCACCATACACACACACCAGCCCCTAACCATCACCATACACACACACCAGCCCCTAACCATCACCACACACACACACACCAGCCCCTAACCATCACCAGACACACACACACACACACACCAGCCCCTAACCATCACCAGACACACACACACACACACACACCAGCCCCTAACCATCACCACACACACAGACACACACACACACACACCAGCCCCTAACCATCACCATACACACACACACACCAGCCCCTAACCATCACCATACACACACACACACCAGCCCCTAACCATCACCATACACACACACACACCAGCCCCTAACCATCACCATACACACACACACACCAGCCCCTAACCATCACTATTGACACACATACCAGCCCCTAACCATCACTATTGACACACACACCAGCCCCTAATCATCAACAAACACACACCAGCAAATTAGAAATGGCAATGGGATTACCTCTGGCTGCATTCCCCTCCTCTGTTTTAAATTCAGGGTTTTTTCAAGCCCATTAATGCTTTCAAACCAATCCAACCAGAACATTAGACCAATTCTAACAGTTCTGTTCTCCCTGAGGGGATTTAATCTTCCTGATGGTTTCTTCTGAGCTGCAGAGTGTCAGGAGCCAACCTATGACATGAGGCCCAGATTGATACTGGTCAAGGGCTCAGGGGCCACAGGTACCTGACAGAGGGCTAATGGAGGGCCTGGCATGGGTGTGACTGTGCGTGTATGTATGGAATGTACGTTCATACTGTCTGTCTGTGGAAGCATTTGGCTGGATAGATTATATAAGGATATACACTGTATGCATTGCAGTGTTTTTGAGCGTATCTGTGCTCCTGCAGTCAGTCAGTCAGTCAGTGTCTGTGCTGTGTCTGTGGAGCTGTGTCTGGCTGTTGATAGCAGGGCGGGTGGATAATGAACGACCTGTCAGAGGTAATGAGGG
Organism: Esox lucius; assembly: GCF_011004845.1. Lineage (NCBI taxonomy): Eukaryota > Metazoa > Chordata > Actinopteri > Esociformes > Esocidae > Esox > Esox lucius. The sequence continues at coordinate 19,529,364 of NC_047581.1, forward strand.
CTGGAGGGGTGGACTCCTCGCCTCGCGCCATCATCTCCCTGCCACCCCACTCATTTACTGCTTGCTCTGCTGTTCATCCTCACCATCTGTTTCTCCGATCAATCAATCATGTTCATGTTATGAAGTCCTTTTACGTCAGCACTTGTCACAAACTGCTTGTACTGATACCCATCCTAAAATCCCAAAGAGCAAGCAATAAGACATCAAATTGGCTAGGAACAACTCCCTAGAATGGTAGGAGCCTAGGACCTGGTTTCCAGTTCTGTGTGGAGAGTTTAAGAAGACATGACCTTTGACCTTTCCTGTTCCCCCTCACCTTCCTGTCCCTCCTCACCGTCCTGTCCCCCCTCACCGTCCTGTCCCCCCTCACCGTCCTGTCCCCCCTCACCGTCCTGTCCCCCCTCACCGTCCTGTTCCCCCTCACCGTCCTGTCCCCCCTCACCGTCCTGTCCCCCCTCACCGTCCTGTCCCCCCTCACCGTCCTGTTCCCCCTTCGCCTGTCAGGGGAAGTGTGTAATCATCAGCCCTTGGACTCTGTTGCCTGTAGACATGTATCCCTCCTGTTGCATCAGCAGGAAACTGCTCCCAGTTGGATCCCAGTTGTCCAATCACCTTGACGTCTTGGGGTTTTGTCAGTAGGGTATATTTTGTCCAAGCATGAGTTACATGGGAGAAGTCCTTTGTTTGTTACCCATGTAAGAGGTGAAAAAAACATACATGGTGCTTCTAGACCTACTTGGAACAGCCTTGAGGAGAGCCTAATGGAATTAAGCACCGAAGCAAAGGCACCTCTTGGTGACTCACCTACTCTGTTGAAGCTAAATGACAGCATCCTCTGTGTATAGATTCATCAGTATAACAAAAGCAGATCCATTATTTTAGATTATTTTATATTGTTGCCTCACTTGTTGTCTTTCCATCACTTTACTTCTCCTGACCTCCCTTTTTTTTTATGTTTACCTTCTTTCAGTGTTTAAAATTGTGCCTTTCTTTTCCCTCACTGTAATATATTCTGATCTGAACAGAAAAAGAGCCGGGATGAGACCTGTGGTGAGGGCAGTGGGGTGGAGATCCTGGAGAACAAGCCATATGAGGACGGCCCAGGGGGAATTGGCCAGTACACTCACAAGGTCTACCACATTGGCATGCACATCCCCAGCTGGTTCCGCTCCATCCTGCCCAAGGCAGCACTGCGGGTGGAGGAGGAGTCCTGGAATGCCTACCCCTACACCCGCACAAGGTGAGTGGTTACTGCCCCCTACAGGTGTCCTGCTCTTATAACCGCCCCCACCCTATTGTCAGGTTCTGTGTGTCTGTCACCTGGGCAGAGCCGCAGGCGGGAGGCTGCTGAAATGAGTAGCTCTCCTTGAAAACACTGTCTAGGAATTGATAGACTGGAGCAGTGTGCTGACACGTTTACCAAAGCAATGACAGCTCTACTGCAGACAACCGACTCAACAGATAGGCAGGCCTAGCACCTCTCCACCTCGCCCGGAGACAGTCACAGAGGGAGAGTGTGGGAGGAAGATTGAGAGTGACAGAGGGAGACCAAGAGAACCAGTAGATAGCTCTTGCCAGGTCGACATTTTTAGACTTGGCCATAATTTAGCACAGAACCTCTGTCTGTCTGTCTGTCAGTCACACAATACCCCATAGAGGGAAAACCAAGTATTGATAATTTGAGCCAATTTGCCAAAAAATCTTATGTACATAAGTATTCTGACCCTTGATTCAGTATGCTTTCAGCACAACAACTTGAAGCACATAGCCAAGACAGCTTGAGTTTGAGACAAGTCTGTGAATGTCATTCAGTGGCCGAGCCAAAGGCTGGACTTGGACCGCTTTGAACGTCTGTGGGGAGACCTTAAGTTTCTAGATGCTCCTCATCCATTCTGCTTGAGATCTAAAAGAACAAATTACAGATATTGCCCAAATCAGGTGTGCAAACCGGTTAGGGGCACACCCAAAAAGACTTTACCGCTGTGATCACTGCCAAAGTACTGAATAAAGGGTCTGAATACTCATGTACATGAGATTGTCAATTGATATAACTTTTTAAATGCAGTCTATAACACAACAAAAATGTAGATAGTGCTCTATATGCTGTGTCCACATAAACTTGGTGGTTTTACTGTGTCCTTTAAGCTTGCGTTCCTCTCCTCTAGGTACACCTGCCCCTTTGTTGAGAAGTTCTCCATTGACATTGAGACATACTACAAGCCAGACATAGGGAACCAGCCAGACGTGTTCAACATGTCCCCAGCTGAGAAGAGGCTACGGACTCTGGGTAAGATCTTATATTGCATATTTTGTTCTTCACTGTTGACAACGGAATGTTCTTTTACCTCTAAATGTAGCTGAAATGGCATGCCTGGGCTAGTGGTCATGTTTGAATTGCCATTGCTATTATTCAGGGATTCCTAATGCTGGACCTCCAACAGGGTTAGAGGGAAGCTAATGGGCCCATTTAGTTTTTTTCCATGGATTATATCCGTTTCCCTAGTTGTGTAGGAGGGAACTAGTTGTCACAACTCCATGTTGGCTCCTCAGACAAACACTTGTACATAAAACTGGTTACTGCAAAGTGAGTAGTTCCTGTTTACTTCTACAAATGTGGCAAAATCTGAATGGCTTAGGCTCCATATTATTTTGCCTAATCTTCTTTGATGTATTTCAGACCATACTTCCTTTTGATTGATAAATGGTTTTATTGTACTTCAGGAAATACTTTTTAATGGATTGTTTTAGATTGAATATGATTTGTTGATATTTTAAAGACAAAACGGAATCATGGACCAAAAATGCTTCAGAATTATTGGATGCATTTATATAGAATGAATAAATCCCATTTCAAGTCAATAATTTTTCCATGTTAACCATTCAATTTCCATGCATACAATCCTATAGGCTCGATAGTCAAATCCAATGTAGATTACTTTTTACAAACCCTGGACACTTGGCTCGCATAGTAGCCAATTTAAACCCATTGGTGGCTGTCTGCTACGTCAGCAGCTGTTTTCCTGTTGTTGGCTCCAACAGAGGCCCTCGTCAGAAGTGTTGTTGCTCTAATGCTCCTGGTTTGAGGGCATGCAGTGACCCAATTCGTACCATTCATTGTCACAGTGTTCATGAATGATGTCTTTGCCATTGTTCATCGTCAACTGTTGAACAAAAAGACCAAAATGTTCAAATTCCAGGACCATTGTGTACCACTGTTCAGTGTTCTAGATTTAATTGTCAAAGTAACCTGTTCGTTAAACACTTTTCCTGGCAACACCTATGTAGAATAATGTGGACCTGCCAGCCACCCACCTGCTCATATATAAACGTTATTTCTGGCATATAGGTTCAAGTTTTTTTTTTTTGCAGACCCCATTGACATTGTCAATGATCCAATCCCCCCACACGAGTACCTGCAAGAGGAGGACCCTCGAATCTACCGGTCAGAGAAGACCAAGAGAGGCCCTCTGCAGGAGGACTGGATTGAGGAGTACAACAACAACCCAGGGAAGACGCCCATCATGTGCGCTTACAAACTCTGCAAGGTGGAGTTCCGATACTGGGGCATGCAGTCCAAGATCGAGAGATTCATCCATGACGTAGGTGCGTATGAGCTGGGATGACGCCAGCTGCCGCTGACACGTGAGCCCACATCGTTTAGGTGGCTCTGTAGGGGGTTGTTGGGGCGATACTGTCTGTCTGAAGGCTCTCCCCTCCCCCAGGGCTGAGGAAGGTCATGGTACGGGCCCACCGGCAAGCCTGGTGCTGGCAAGATGAGTGGTACGGCCTGACCATCCAGGACATCAGGCTACTGGAGCTGGAGACGCAGCTGGCGCTGGCCCAGAAGATGGCCCAGTTCAGCCAGGCTGAGGAGGCCGCCGAGTCCAATGGAGCCGCTTCGTCCCCAGACAAGAACCAGGAGGCCAAAGATCCTATCAGCTCTTTAGAAACTGAGGAGGTGGTCAGTGCAGGGAGCGTGGCGGACACTCTCCAAACAAAACGAGCAGGGTTCACCAAGCAGTGGTCCACCTCTTCCAGATCTTCCCACTCGTCTAAGAGAGGAGGTGAGATCTGGGACTCCTGTTGTCTGTGTGTAGTAGTTAATAGCAGGTGTGGGGCGGGGGGTGAGGGTTGGAAATAACTACATTGGCTATGTTGTGCTCACTGTAAATAAATAGGAGGTTATTGGTTGAGCCTGCTGCCGCAATTGGATTACAGATGCTCTCCTTCCTTTCTCTATTCCCCAGACAGATACAGTAAACCGGCTTGGCTCCAGTCGCTATCACTCACTGCGTCAGACCATTAAAGATAGCATAACTAATATAAATGTTTTTTGTGCTGTTGCGTCAGCTCTGGTGCTCGTATGGACTTTGTCGCCTATAGCTGTGCGATTGCAACGTAGATATGAGCAGTTTCTGGAAGGTACATGTTTGTCAGACAGCTGACTGCACGCATTGCTAGTGTGTCAATGTGAAACGGCTCACGTTGAGTCGGACCCAATGAGAATGCTATAGGGGCCCTATTACATTTAATGCTGTCAGCAGTCACTGAGTAATACTGTGGATGTACAGATGCGTCATTGCGGCCTGGAGTTTGGGACATGGTCGCCGCATACCAGCAGTGCCCCAGGCCTGTCAGAGGGCTGTTCAAATTGCCTCAGCACCGTTCAGGTTGGATGGAAAGCATGTCAGACAGGGCTGCCTTGTCTCGTCACGGTCTAGCGTGTTGAGCTACCCTTGCCAGCCAGGATGTGGTGGATGGCTGGGGATTTTATCATCTCCACGTATGTATTTGGGAATGCCTCCTGGTTTACCGAGTTATTTGACAAGAAGCAGAACGGCTCCTCAAGACTTTTATCAGATGTCTTGACCTGTGACCGACGTGGGGTTTTCACTATTTGGGAGGGCAGAAAATGGGGTAAAGAAGAAAATAAGGTCTTGTTGAATGTAGCACGCGGGTGGTAGAAGGACATGTGCTTGTATTTATGTACTGTATTCAGTACCATGGTGCCAGCTTCATCCAGATGGTTTTAACCAATTCACACCTCGGTCAGCTGCCACCTGGACCCCCTCCTTCCACCAGACAGCCTCATTTCACTCCCTGTTACACCGCTCTCTCCAACACTCTCAAGGCTATTTATAGCAGCACTGTTGACATCACAGGCTAGAGGAGTCTGACGCTCTTCACACTGACCCTCCCCTGTACCCTGCTGCTCCCCTCTCTGGGCTGACAGGCACAGCTGCGTTCCCCAAGCCATAAGCATCTAATATGGGCCAGCTAGGGTTTCAAGAAGACCCATCCCCACCCCAAACCACAGTGTTAGTTGAGCCGTCAGTGTGTTTGCTGTTTCCGTGTTACATAGAATTTCACCAATAATCCAATGGGACTAGGTGCTGTATGCCTCACAGGGTCTTGAGTTGTTTATACTTTGAGTGGGTGTGTGTGTGTTTGGAGCTGAACAACACAGTAGGAGTTTACTAATGGGGACATTTCTTGTCCCTATTTTGAAAAGGGCATTTACACTTTAGGTCCCAATTTTTGAGTTAAGGGGTTAGTGTTGGGCATTATTAGTTATGGCTAAGTTAAGTTATGTTTATGCATTACACGTTAGGTTATCAGGTTTAGGGTTAGGTTAAGGTTAGGATAAGGGTTTGGGTTTGTAAAAGTAGGTTTGTTTAACTGATGTCCCCATTTAGAAAGCTAAGTAAATGTATGTTTGTGTATGTGTCCATTTCAGTGTTTGCATCATTGTGGGAGTTTCCGTTAGAACAGTAAGCAGTGGTATTGTTTGTTCTCTTCACTGTCTGTGTGTTATAGCAAGTCCGTCACGCCACAGCCTGTCTGAATGGAGGATGCAGAGCATAGCGCGAGATTCTGACGACAGCTCTGAAGAGGAGTTCTTTGATGCTCACGGTAACTCCACAATGCTGTTCACGTTGTCTAGAGGCCTACAGTAGACCACACTGTGTTCCTGTCCCATAACCCTGCTGTTACTTCCTCCTCTGACTCTTCAACACAGATCATTTCTTAAGCTACCCAGATACCCAGCATGCTTTGGGCCTGCGGTTGAAATAGGTGGGTGTAGCTCAACCCTTCGGTTCATCTCCAGGGTGAGCCCAGGAGATTACTCCAACCAGGGTGGCTTGTCGTGAAGAAGTGCTGAAATCGTCACGTTCTGCCATCACCTGTTCCACTGCCAAAACGCACACAACATGCGCACACACACTGACAATCATCCAGTCAAGTCAATCCACAAAATATATTTTCTTTTGTGTATAGGTATGTGTGGATGCCTGATTAATGACTTAGATATTAAAATAATGTTTAAATTAAAAAAAATTAAGTTAGAAGAATAATACAAAAATGCATGTTCCCTTTGTATCTATTTAGATAATGCTGTTTGGCATATATTTGTATCGAGTTTTGAAACTGTCATGAAATAACATCATGTGCATTTATCCTTCATGTTCAAATATATTCAGCTCTATGCTTTTGTTGTTTGTGACATTATTTATGTTCACTACGAGAGTAGCTGTGTTTCTAGTACAGATAACTGTGAGGCAATCCACACCCACTAAAGGATCTCACCTTTTCAGTCATCCATTTCCTGTGTTTGAGGGGTGTAAAATGCACTTGTCACATAAAGTTCACTGAATTGATTGCTTTAACATTCCTCTGTTGACTCTTATTCTGGTAATGGCGGATGGAAAACAAATGTTTTCTGGTGCATCTGTAAAAACCCAATTGCCTGGTCAGGATTTAACGCAAAATCCTAACATTTACATCAAAACAAAGAGAAAAATGATATCTTCACCTTGATGTAAATAGATTGGTCATGTGATAAACAAGTTATGTTGAAAGGTTTTATTTCCTGAGCTGAAAGTAATCAATGAAAATCCCCAATAGTCAGTATGTGACTCTTTGGGAAGCCTGTATAATAGGTTACATTCTCTGTTATTATCTTTTTTCTTAAACAAGCCACCTTACATAGGAGTTAGTTGATCCCTGGATAATGAACTTGGACAATTTTGCCGTGTGTACAAGGATTTCTACAGGAGCAGTCTTTGGCTGTTGTGATGTGTGTACTGTAAGCACTAAGCACAATGGATCTCCAGAATTGTTTTTATTGCATTTTCCCTGATCACAGTAGAATGTCATATGACCTGAGACGAACCCGCCTGTGTAATTGTATTCATTACAATGACTGTGACCCATCATGCAGTTCACAAGGTGATAATACCGTGTAGGCTTCATGTTGTTTGTTAACATACATATGTCTGGAATTAACCCCAGTCCAGTCAGATATGGAAATGCAGTGACCTTTTTAATAATTGCCCTTTAATAAAATAATTTCTTCAGCTGTTTTTGGCTCTATAATGCAAAAGTATGGATTTTTAAATAAAAAATGAATGAGGAAGCAGACAAATATAAGGGCAAAGCAGCGGTAACATTTACACTATCAGTCCATGACAGTTTTGTTATATTGACTATAATATAATTCTATTAAAATAACATGACACCTGAATGCTATTGCTCTTGACATCAAGTGTTTTCCTGAGCATACTCGGATAAATGCTCCTTACACTACCCAGTCTTTTTAACTGAACTGAGCTTCTCCCTGATCTGTGTAACCGAGGACCAGCTGAGGTTGCTGACAGGTGACCTTTTAATAAAGCCGATGTGCCCTGGCACAGTATGTCTAATGGGATTACACTGAAAGGGTCCAGGGGCTTGGTGATTCCATTGATGAGGCAAATGCAAAACTACTGTGGTTTCTAAAAGAAACCAACTACACAGTAGTGATTATTTAATCCGTTCTCATATCTAAATGGCTTACATGGACACAGTGCAATGAGGTGTATATATAAGGTGTTTGTCTCTGTCAGTACTCCACCAGTATATGGAAGACCCATTTACATTTGTGAACAAATAAATGTCAAAACTAACTGTTACAAGAATTCAGAACTGTGTCTGGTCATCTGTATATCCTGTAAGTTTAACGGAACTGGTGTAATGCTTAAGAATATGGCCACTTAGTAAAACAAATCCTGTCCTTTCTCTGCACAGAGGACTTGTCAGGAGATGAAGAGGTTCTCCCCAAGGAGATATCCAAGTGGAACTCCAATGACCTCATGGACAAGATTGATGCAGCTGATGTAGAAGACGTCCCTGGTATGAAGAGGGAGTTCCTGTGTTTGATGTGCATGATGGGAGATGTAGTAAAGGGAGAGGAGGGAGTTAGTTGTCCGCTGAATGGATTATATTATCATGATTCTGTTTGTTTCTACAGGAGAACTGTACAAAGACATGACAAGGGACTATGAGAGGACGGCCAGTGAGGAGAGGCTGGATGAGGTGAGGATGAATGGCTTTTTAACGGAATATTGGTGGACCAACAACACCCTGACATCTGGTCCTACTTACAGCATCATGCCACATAGAAGCGGCCTGCCTTTATTCAGACAAAATATTAACTTTGACCACTCATGAGGTATGAGTTAAAAAATTCACTTACATCAATCAGTGACGCATTCAGGTCTAACTATAGGGGTTAAAGTGAACTCTGCATTTGGGCTTTAACGGCAGCAGTCAGAGAGGGTTCCACTTCTTTAGCCTCTCTGTCCTCTTGTGTTCAGATACGTGGCTCTGTTAGCAACCAAGCCGATAGCTCTACCATTCCTACCATCACCGTAACCAAGCACCAGCCAGTAAGTAAACTTCCTGTCCCATTGCATCATGGGCTGGAATGGTCCCACGGAGACCTTAATAGACCCAGTACTAACCACCCTGTTCCTGCCCCTGCCCCAGCCCACCTCACCACTCCCCAGACCCCCTGTCCCTTGTGAAATATCCTCTGAACTGTAGTCGTGCCATGGAGTGTTCAGTGTACAGCCCCTTTGTGAGCAATGTGAGTTTTGGATCCAACAAATCTGTTAAAATTGCAAAACTGCACATTACGTTTTTTCCTTTTCACGTGAGTGGTTTTGTCTGTGTAGAAGTGTGTCCTTGACCATGGTGATGGTTGTGGTTGCCTTGTTCATGTGGTTGGCTAGAACTGGAAATGTTTGCAGTGTGATTGGCGGGGGTGTAGTTTGGGCCAACGTCTCTTAGCGATTCTCTAATGCCTCAGGGAGCAGGACATCTTGACGGCATGCTGTTGCTGGCTAGGGTGTGGTCATCATATACACTTCCTGTGTTTCATGTCTGAAGGAAGTTAAAACACACAATGATATGTATAGTTATTATACCAAAGAGGAGTGCACGACCACAAAGCCTCCTTACAATCTCTGTGTGCTTTTGTGAGGACGTCAGCATACAGAAGCAGCCCAAGCCAAAAGCATGGCTCCACGGGTGAACATCTTCATATCCCTTCAGTTCAACAGATCTCGCACTGCCGTTCCTCTTAACCTCCATTCCCCTCGTCTCCTCCCCCCATGATAGGAGCTCTCCTCACAGCAGTGTCTGCCGCCTTCTAAGATTCACGTGCTGATCCTGGTGCTTCACGGGGGCAACATCCTGGACACAGGCGGAGGGGACCAGGCCAGTAAGCAGGGCGACGTCAACACCATCACCACGGCCTTTGACACGGTGATGCGTGTGCATTACCCCGCCGCGCTGGGCCACATCGCCATCCGCCTGGTGCCCTGCCCCGCCATCTGCGCTGAGGCCTTCTCTCTGGTGTCCAAGTGAGGGAGGGTCACGCCGCACAACCGCAGACCATGTTTCCACGGCTACAGTGCACACACGACTATGACTACTAACATGCTCCTGTGTGTGTGTGTGTGTGTGTGTGTGTGTGTGTGTGTGTGTGTGTGTGTGTGTGTGTGTGTGTGTGTGTGTGTGTGTGTGTGTGTGTGTGTGTGTGTGTGTGTGTGTGTGTGTGTGTGTCTGTGTGTCGGATTCAGTCTGAGCCCCTACAGCTATGATGAGAGCTGCCTGTCTAGCAGTCAGGACCACATCCCCCTGGCTGCCCTGCCTCTCCTTGCCACATCTGGCCCCCAGTACCAAGAGGCCGTGGTTACAGTTATCATGAGAGCCAACCAAGTGTACAATGACTTCATCAAGTCCCTGGATGGGGCAACCTTCTCTGGCCAGGTGTGGTGCTGCTGTTCATATGGAGCTCTTAAATTGCTGTAATATTATAATTCAGTCCCAACACTGAGGGTCAAGTCCATGATTCAGAGTCAATGAGATCTGCTGTGGAAAAAAACATAAATTGGGTTTCAATCCGTTTACAGCCTAATTTAGTATGTGGCTATTGTCTGTTATTAAATGATGTGGGTGTTTTTTGTTAGTCACAATTTCTTTCTCATCTGACACAGGTTTACTTACATACTAGCCTTTTTATTACAAATGGTCCTAGGTTGTCTTCGTTTGATTGTTCATTTAATAATGTATTTTCCTCTTGCTTTTGGTGTGTGGTTAGGTGTGTGTTTTTGTCTGCTTGTGTGTAATTATTACATCTGATTTGTTTATAACCCTCTCCATCAAGTTTGATTTATAATTAATGATCTGATCTGTTGTTGTAAATTGACCTGTGACCTGTATGTAGGTGTGTCTGATTGGGGACTGCGTTGGAGGGATCCTGGGGTTTGACGCTTTGTGCAGCAGCAACCAAACTACTGGTGAGAGCCAGAACAGCAGCCGCAGGGGCAGTGTAATCAGCATTCAGGTAAAACCCCATCTTTGAAGCTTAGCTACTGTCCTCGTTATACAATTATCTTTACCCCAAAATCCCAGACACTGTAGCTCTTATTCAATATGTTCTAACCCTGTTTCACTGCCTCATTTCTCCTGGATAAGCAGTTATCCAGCGCCCGGCACAGCCAGAAGAAGACTGGTCGTCCCTCTGAGCCTGGTTCCTCTCTAGGTTTCTTCCTATATTTCAGCCTTCTTAGGGAGTTTTTCCTAGCCGCTGAAATTCAACAATGTTGTTGTTTGCTCCTTGGGGTTTAAGGCCGGGTGTTTTGTTAAGGCCCTTTGTGACAACTGCTGTTGTAAAAAGAGCTTTATAAAATAAATGTGATTGATTGATTGACCTCCTCCTCCAGGACCAGGACCTCCTCTCCCCAGGCATCGTCATTAACAGCGGGCAAGGGTCCTCCTCTCCCACCCTGGAGGGCAGCCGCCACCTGAGCCGCAGCAACATCGACATCCCCCGCTCAGGAGGGCCTGACGACTCCAAGAAACAGCTGCCCCGCAAGAGGAGCGACTCCTCCACATACGAGCTGGACACCATCAAACACCACCAGGCTTTCCTGACCAGGTGAGACCAGGACATCACTGCACTGATGTAGCTGAGGGCTAATAACCGTGCTAAAAGAGAACGGCTTAACATGCAGTTTCTGTCACTGTATGCTTCCCTCCTGACTCGGCCTGTTGTCCTCTCAGCCTCCATGCCAGTGTTCTGCGGACCGACTCAAGCTCCCGGCGGTCCAGCAGTAGCACCTTCCAGGATGGCGGCTCTCTGGGGAAGTTCGACTTCGAGGTGGCAGACTTCTTCCTGTTCGGGTCTCCTCTTGGCCTGGTCCTCGCCCTGAGGAAGACTGTCATTCCTGTGCTGGATGGTAATCCCACTTAATCAGAAGGAACATTTATGAATGTTCCTTGAAGGTGTGTTATTTACCACGTAAAAGTTCTGTGGTAGGAACTGGGTAGTGAAAACCTAGTCTGTACTGTATGCTGGGTTGTATCTAAATAGCCTGTCCACCTCCTTCACGGCTGTTTACTCTCTGCCGCCCCCTAGTGGCCCAGCTGCGCCCAGCCTGCCAGCAGGTCTACAACCTGTTCCACCCAGCTGACCCCTCGGCATCACGACTGGAGCCACTTTTGGAGAAGAAGTTCCACCTTCTGCCACCGTTCAACATACCCCGCTACACTCGCTTTCCCCTCGGGGATGGCAACTCCGCTCTACTGGGTGAGCACAATGGACTAGGAGCTGGGAGAATACAGGCTGTTGTGCATTTAAATGCAAACAAGCTACTGTGTCACGGTCACGGGATATAATGCCCCTTGTTCATGAAACATTGAAGCCCGGCTGGGTAACAGGGTGTAAATATTCTCCAAGGTGATGGATTAAGTCGTTTATTATTTCTTTTTCGTATGTGTAAAGTGTTCCTAAGACCTATGGCCGTGTGGTCTGTGGGTGGCTAGAGACAGCAGGGAAGGACAGTTGGAGAATGGCTGCTTGGCTTGTTTCCTTTCATCTGAGTTGTGTAATGATGATAGTTTTCCAATGAGCTGTCTGCCCCCATCCTCTTGTATACAATGAGGCATTCATCGTTGAGAAGGTTTTAAAGATTCATTTTGCTTTGTTCGTTATGTGTGCACAGATGTATGTTAAATGTGAGAACCAGCCTGAGTTAGAATCCCAGAACAACATGACCCCTCTGCCACTAGCTCTACTCTGTAGCCCGTTACCGTAGTTACTGCCACTATAATATTTCCGGATTCGCATTTCTCACATTTCTGTTGTTCTTGTTACTGCTTCATGTTTTCTGTGTCTTCATTGTCTTTTTCCCCCCTTCTCTCTTGGCCTCCTGCCCCCCATCTCTGCAAAATCCCCTTTTCCCTGAACCCCCTGTCCCCTGTCCTTTCACCTTTGGCCCCCCCACCTCCCTCTCTAGTGGAGACTGTCCAGAACAACCCTCAGCTCCTGCTCGATAGTGGGGCCCCTCTCTCTTTCCGCTGTCAGGAGTCCATCACTGAGACCTGCATCCCTGTGCCTGTGTTAAACTGGCAGGATGGCTGCCTCAAGGCTTCACCTGCTGTCCTGGAGTGTGTGTAGCCCCTCCTCTTCACCTGCACCCCTCCTCGACCCTCCCTGATTCTACATCCGTGTCGTACACGTCTCCTTCTGTGTTTAGTGGACGTTGCACCCCCGTTTTCCTCGCTGTGTGTTTTCATTCCGCTCCGGTGCCTCAGAATCACAGTGAACGATTGAGGCTTGAGGGAAACCTTGACCTGGGAGAGTGTGTCCTTGTTTTGCTGTGTTGTGTTTTGCTGTTGCCCTCCATTGTTTATGTCCTTTGTAAAACTATGGAGATACGGCGGTGCTGCCTGCCCCCGCGGGACTACAGTGCAACGATTTCACTTGCGTATGCAACAAAACATTTCTGGGCGCAAACATATTCGCTCATGAGCAAGTGCCGATTTCAACTGCAGAAACTACAGCTACGGTTGTGTTTTATATTCGCCTGTGCATTGGAAACTAAGCTTATGCTTCATTGGCACCGTTCACACTTCTCACAAAACAATTCTGAAGTAAATGCAGTTTTTACATAATCCACAAAATCTCATGTTGCATTGCCGTGCATGTTGCTTGCCCAGTTTGCAACACAAACATAAATAGAATTTGAACATAAGTTGTATTATTTTTAATTTGTTGAATATAGCAGCAGCGGTAGCCTGCATTTATCTAATGATAGAAGCAAAATAAAAGGGCGAGATTTGTAAAAATAGGACTATCGCACAGAACATTTTACTCTGAGTGTTTATATTAATAAATAAAAAAGGGAAAAAATACAACTGAGAAAGTATAACTTGGAAAATATTTGAGGTAGTTAATAAATATATTGACAGAAAGCAGCAGTACTGGGAAGAGTTGCAGGCATGAATTGAAAGCAAAGAGTAACTCGCTGTATATTTAGCTTTGTGAGTTACATACACTATAGACAATAGATATACACTACCATTCAAAAGTTTGGGGTCACTTAGAAATGTCCTTGTTTTTGAAAGAAAAGCACATATTTTGTCCATTAAAATAACATCAAATTGATTACAAATACAGTGTAGACATTGTTAATTGATTGTTGTAAATTATTATTATAGCTGGAAACTGCTTATTTTTAATGGAATATCTACATAGGCTTACAGAGGCCTATTATCAGCAACCATCACTCCTGTGTTCCAGTGGCACACTGTTTGCCAATCCAAGTTTATCATTTTAAAAATGCTAATTGAAAACCCAAAACTCTTTTGCAATTATGTTAGCACAGCTGAAAACTGTTTAAAGACTAGTTGAGAGTTATCTGAAACATCAATAATTGTAGGTTTGATTACAAGCTCAAAATGTCCAGTAACAAAGAACTTTCGTCTGAAACTAGTCAGTCTATTCTTGTTCTGAGAAATGAAGGCTATTCCATGCGAAAAATTGCCAACAAACTGAAGCTCTCATACAACACTGTGCTCTACTCCCTTCACAGAACAGCACAAACTGGCTCTAACCAGAATATAAAGAGGAGTGGGAGCAAGAGGACATACAACACAATATAGGACAATATAAAACTGAGCATGAGGACAAATACATTTGAGTGTCTAGTTTGAAAAACCGACACATCACACCTCCTTAACTGGCAGCTTCATTAAATAGGAACTGCAAAACACGAGCCTCAGTGTCAACAGTGAAGAGGTGACTCCGGGATGCTGGCCTTCCAGGCAGAGTTGCAAAGGAAAAGACATATTTCAGACTGGCGAATAAAAAGAAAAGATTAAGATATTTCCTATTCATTTTGCTGTATTTTCTATTCAAACTGATTTCTTGTATGTTTTTATGGAAAACAAGGACATTTCTAAGTGACTCCAAACTTTTGAACAGTAGTGTACATGTATAATATGTTTTCAGCTGTTTGTTATTATCCATAATTGCTGTGGGCAATTATCAGCACGCGAGACAATTAAAACACTCCCTCAACAATGTAATTGTGCTCCTAAATGTATTAATTGCTGCTAGCTTTTTAAACTTAGGAGCTCCTTGTAGAAAATGCCAGTGTAGAGGCCTGATGGTTTCTTTCCTACCGCAGCATCTAGAAAAACATTTTGGGGGAGTGTGGCAGAAGTCTCCATGTAAACCATTCCACTGTGACCAGACAAATATGTTCTCCTATTGGGTGATTTTGCCAAATCAGAGGCATCGAACCTACGCTGTGTGTCGCTCAGGAGTCTGCTTGAAACATGGAACCCTGACCATTGCATTGTTATTGTTTGTATCCTTGCGTTTTTTCTGCTAGTGATGATGGTGAATATAGTATCTTCTGACCTGTCTGTTACAACAACATGTTAATTACACGTTATATCTCAATCAAATTTATTTATAAAGCCCTTTTTACAACAGCAGTTGTCACAAAGTGCTTTACAGAGACACCCGGCCTTAAACCCCAAGGAGCAGACAACAGTAGTGTTGAATTTCAGTGGCTAGGAAAAACTCCCTAAGGTCGAATTTTAGGAAGAAACCTAGAGAGGACCCAGGCTCAGAGGGGTGACCAGTCCTCTTCTGGCTGTGCCGGGTGATCTGGATCTGTCATTGCCACAGTAATACATGGTAACACATGCTAATAACAGTCCCACTGATAATTGGACCGACATTCAAAACGTTGATGCATAGTGCCATGACAACCAGTGGGGTTACTGTTAACGTGTCTCTTTTCACATGCTGTTGTATTGATCAGGCCACTATTTGACCACTCACTTATTGTCCCAGAAACGTGACGTTGGCCACAGCTGGTCTCCGAAACCACAGTGCGGCGTGTCACATTTCTTGGTTGCCGACCCATTCATATCATCCTGTTCCCCTGCCTGTTCCTCCACCTCTCCTCTTGTCCGTGTCTAATGGGATCTCCTTGTTTCGGCTCAATAGCGGATGTTGTTCAGTCTCATGGTGGTGTCTTCATGGACAGTTCGTACCCCTCCTCCCCCGTTACGGGCCCCCACTCCCGGGGCCTGCGGAGGGCCAGTGAGGTCAGCATTGCCAGCCAGGTCTCAGGAATGGCAGACAGTTACACTGCCACCAACATGGCCAACAGTAAGTGTTCTCGTTACCACCAGTATCTCTCCCTATCCACGCACACACAGCTCCATCTCGCCTCTTTTCAACCTTTTAGTCTATCTCTCACAATTGGTCTCTGCCCACTTTGTGTTTCTTTTCTCTCTTGCTCTTCTCTCTTGATCTTCCTACTCCACTGCACTTCTTCAATCTCCTCCCAGTCAGTTCTCTCGTTCTCTCTGACCCTCCTTCCTCGCTCTGCACACATCACTTACTGTGGCTGCGTGCCAGCGGTTCTGCAGGACCCGGCTGTGCCTATGTCCACAGAATAACCACTTACTTACCTGCTAGCTCAGCTCCGATAAGTTATGACACCTGGAACGAGTTCCACTGGCCCTTTCCACCTTGTCACTCCTTCGAATACAGTGGACCAGGCGTTTAATACACTGCAACTAAAGAAGAAATGCCTCTTTTTGCTGTGTGTCTGTCTTACTCTGACCCATTGTTTGAATGTAAATGCAAAGGAGGAGTTCTGCATTTATTTAATGTTTGCCATGCATGTAAAGAGACCTGTTCTCACAGAGTCCTCCCTGCATCATTCATTCCCTTTTGTACTGTCTGCCCAGATGACCAAGCTTCCGTTGTGTTTGATTAGATTCTCCAACTTTCCCCTTGTAATCTATATGTAAAGTGGATGCTCTAATAACAATTCTAAAACATTTTCTCATGTTCTACTCATTTTGGAGGTAATGTGCTTTGATGGGATAATTTCCAGTTTGTGGTTATTGGAAGAAATGCTCATTGTCAAAAGCAAGCACCATTAAAATGCTTTTATCACTTTTCAGGAGCACAACAAAGTTGTGCAGCAATATGTCTTGGGGGGGGGGGGAAGTAAGAAAATTGGTTTGGTCAAATATAATTCTAACCCTCCCTTTTCAGTTAATCTGAGGTCCAATTTCAGGTTGTGAATGCAGCTGGTAGCAGAAGTACTTAGTGTTTGTTTCGAACTGGACTTACCTGATTTATACTGTACTGAACTGCATGCCACCAATGTCCTTTGTTTTAACCCATCATTCATTTTTACATGTTTTCTTTTTGTTTTTTTCCCCCATAGCACAACCGTGCCAAATTAACCAAAACAAAAAATCCAGCCTTTTGTCCCTAATTGCCCTGTCACCGCAAAACAAATTTTCCCTGAGAAGCCCCCCTAAGTCCTTTAGAAAAGAAAGGGCTGACCCAATCCCAGGATCTACTGACAGAGACAAAGGAATCAGGCCAGACCCAGAGGCAGACACTGCCCGAGAAGTTAACGGAGGTGTAAGCCCCTGTGTTCAGTTAGAGAGGCAACTATCAGCTGGCCTGGATCATGCCTTTACTGACCTGGTATCTCTGGACTCCCAGGCAGACATGGACCAAGGTATTATTCTAAGAGACTGGACCCAGTCAGCTCTTTAAAGCCAGGCTAAGGCGACTGCTGAGTCCTATCCTCCTTTTGTTTAAATTCAACTTCATTGCGCAATCAATCTCTTTTCAATACGTTTTATTTCTGCTACATATACCAGTGCCTTCGGTCCCCTTCACTTTCTCCAAATGTTTTTGTGTTAAAGACTTAATTAAAATTTTGTGGCAATTTATAGAATATTGAAGTTATGATGGCTGAAAATATATATTTAATCAATGGTAAATTATGTTAATAACAACAAAATATAAAGAAATTGAAGGGGTGTGAATAGTTTTCAAACGCACTGTATCTCTTACCTTTGCTGAGTTTTTTCCTCCATTTTTAAATGATGCGACCTCTGCTCTGAAATGACTGACACCTACTCACTTTCCTGGTGGATTTTGTTTATTGTCTGTATTAAAGCCCCCCCCCCCACTACCTTGTGGAGCCCTATGGACACGGTGAGGTTTAATATAAATCAGTTTCAGTCTCTAGCTTGCTCAGTGTGAATTATTCAGGTTTTATTTGGCAAAATAACTGAACATTGAAATCATTGAACATGTCTTAATAATCCCATGCTCCAGTAATCACATCCCCACTTCATTTTCATACACTAATGAAATACTAATGCTGGTTTGTGGCAATGAACATTGACTCAGGTTTTTTTTGTATTTCTTTGTATTTTTATTTAAGAAATGTGTGCGCCGGGAATAATAGCCACTCGTTACTTAGTACATTAACTTCCTAATAACTGCTGTGAATTATCTGGGATTTGACGGGACCTCTGCTATGAGAATGCAGGCATCCTTCACCCGGTTTCTGTTTTGGAGGTTCCCGGGGTGTGCACTGGGGTGTTTTGCCCCTCTGCCTTCCACCCCATAACACCATATCCTTACGCCTGTCCCCGTCCTCCCTGTGCAGTCGCAGCCCGTTGGTGGGGCACCAAGCGTATAGACTTTGCCTTGTACTGCCCTGACGCCCTGACCGCCTTCCCCACGGTGGCACTACCGCACCTCTTCCATGCGTCCTACTGGGAGTCCACGGACGTGGTGTCGTTCCTGCTGCGACAGGTAACCTGCCCTTGAAGCCAACGTGTAGGTCGTGGTGGCTATCTTGGGTGTTTTTATCTTTGGGTCTACAGTGTGTGGGGTTTTTGTGTGCGTTCCTTTAGGTGATGCGGCACGAAAACTCGAGCATACTGGAGCTGGATGGTAAGGAGGTGTCGGAGTTCACTCCATCTAAACCCCGGGAGAAGTGGCTCAGGAAGAGGACCCACGTCAAGATCAGGGTAGGGTCTTCTACAGTAAGAACAGTATGGACCACTTGAAGAGATTCAGGACTTAGTCTTAACACTAAATGTATGTCTTCGACAGAATGTGACAGCCAATCATCGTGTGAACGATGCAGTGTTCACGGAAGACGGTCAGCAGGTTGTTACAGGCCGCTTCATGTATGGACCTCTGGACGTGGTCACACTGACAGGGGAGAAGGTGAAGTCCCCTCTTGGTTAAGATTTTAAATATATATGGAGAACACTATTTAACACAGCTTAATTAAGAGTTCACCCACTTAACGTTTGAATGCATTAAAACCTACAGGGTTGTTGAAATGTCTGGGATACATTATTGGCCACAATCTCAGAAAGAAGGATCAGAATGTGTGAGCCCTATTACAACAGTGAGAACAGTTTCACATACAGTGCCATGGAGTGTGTAAATTTAACAATTGAGATGAAACTATCTGGTTTAATGAGGTGTCATTTGCAGCTCATTTGAGTCGCTAGCTGCGGCAAACTGAAAAGACGAGCCACCCAGAGAGGTATTTGTTTGGGGACCTACAAAAGATTAATACTTGTAGAACGGTTGAGCGCTTTAGCTCACAGACAAATGGCTTGACATTCTCTTTTGGAATTAACTAATAAATAAAAAACTGATCACTGAATTACTGCCTATTTTCAAGAATGCTCCATCACAGTATCGGTATGCTTGAAATATGCAAATATATCACAATAAAAATGCACAAAGATCTTAAAAGCTAACTGTACATTGCTCCGTAAATTTTCCCTTCTATCCAGACAAGCGCTAAAAAAATATCCCCCATTACAAGATGCTGCCACCACCATGCTTCACAGTAGAAATTATGTTCTTTGGGTGATTTGCCATGTTGGGTTTATGCCCTATGTAACGCTTTGCATTTAAGCCAAAAGGTTTCATTTTGTTTTTTTCAGAAAACTGTAAAAGCTTCTATTGGCCACTTGGTAGCCTCTCCGATCAGGGTCGTACTTAATAGGTCATCCAGTTTGGAGGAACAGCCTCACCTGGGCTGAGTATTGGTAGTGCAATAAACCTTCCACTTCGTAATAAGGATTTTCTTTTCCACTTACCTACTCGCCATACTCAGAAATGAACTCATTGGCATGAAAATATGTGGGAAAGTTCATGGTGGTGTCGACATCCCATAGGCACTGTCTCTTTTTGTTTGCAGGTGGACATCCACATCATGACCCAGCCCCCATCCGGAGACTGGGTGTACTTTGACACAGAAGTGACCAATAGCAGTGGCCGTGTGTCATTCACCATCCCAGAGAGCAAACGGCTGGGTGTTGGTGTCTATCCGGTCAAACTCGTGGTCAGGTGAGCTTGACATCTGTGGCATGCTCTTTAATCAGTCAATTCAATTAATAACATGATGCCCTATTTACAGCAGCCTATACAGGTACCCAGTCTAAAAACAACTTGAGAAAGCAATGGTAATGTAAAAGCACAGTGACTAGGAAAAACTGTAGAAGGGCACAAACTTAGAGACCTAGATGTCCAGTATTCTTGTGGCTGTGCCAGGTGGAGAGGTTATGAGAATACATGACATTAAGGCAAAATCATTAATTTAGATGTTCATACTGTTCAAATAACAAGTTGGTCAAAAAATTACTAAAAAATTGCCAATGTGGTTGTAGAGGTGCAAAGATTCAGCTCTTCTGAAGTAAAGAGACTGGAATTAGCGTAACTTTGCCAACCACAGCCCCCACACCACTAAAGGGGAATCAACAGACCATTATCATTCTGTATTAAGGCAGAGTGCAGCCTACCAAGATCTCTCCCACCACACAAGCCCAAGGGGAGCAAAACCGGACAGGAAGATCACATTAGTGATTCAACCCACTCACTTTGTATTTGCAAAAACAAGCCTGGCATGAGAAGCGCAAGCACGCCAGTGACTCAACCCCTGTAATGGGGTTAGTGGTTGTGTCACAGTGGAAAGAGGAAAAGCCAGCCAGGCTGAAAAATCAAGGGTGGTTGATCAGTCCAGATTCTTGTGGTTCGCCTTCACACCCATGGACAGTAGAAATGACAGTTCACTTTAAACTTAAATGTTGAGGAAGGTTTTCTGGTGTGTCTTTTAACCAGTCCAGTCCTAAACATGTTTTGAAGGGACACTGTAAGGTTTTAACATTTAGGCTGTTATTCTTCTTACCCATAGTCAGTTTTATCTCATTGATATGATTTAAGTTTGATTTAACTTCAACTACTGTTTATGTCATGAAAGGGATTAAAACCCTGTTTTTTCAAAGATGCAGATTCCTGAAGGCACCAAACCCTGGGACACAGGGAACAGTCCTCCAGTGGAAGTTCTTTTGTGTCTGTAAAATGGATTATGCGAGAAATGTTGTTGGAAAGGCCTTTGTGTTCAAATATTAATAGAATAATCATTGATGGAACCACTGCTCAATTAGAACAGTAAAAAGTGATGTGATGTCATAACGGTGGTATTCGGTCTGGATTCAAGACTCAAACCACCCGGGTATTTAAGGCTCCAAATGTATATAAGTTATGATGAGCCACTAGCATAAATCAGGGTAAGTAGAAGAAGGGCACAACAACAGAGACTCCATCTTTTCAGCTTGAGATTCAAAATGTCTGCCTTTCATTTACTGGCCCATTGCTCCAGTCGCTAGGCTATCTGCTACCATCGTTCCATAAGTCCCTGTCGCTCCCATCTCCAATGATTTTGTCTCCATGTCTCCCACTCAGGGGCGACCACACATTTGCAGACAGCTACCTGACAGTGCTTCCTCGTGGGACCGAGTTTGTGGTGTTCAGTATAGATGGCTCGTTCGCTGCTAGTGTTTCCATCATGGGGAGTGACCCGAAAGTGAGAGCGGGAGCAGTCGACGTGGTCAGGTAACATTCACCTGGCATCCGTTGGGACTGTATAGTCATATGTATCTGCTGAAATGATTTGGCTCGGTTTCTTTCCTCTGCTCCACTCTTTCTTATGCTATTTGATTTCTTCCCAGGCATTGGCAGGACCTGGGCTATCTGATTGTCTATGTAACGGGGCGTCCAGACATGCAGAAGCAGAGAGTGGTGGCCTGGCTGTCTCAGCATAACTTTCCTCATGGTATTGTCTCTTTCTGCGATGGCCTGGTCCATGACCCCCTGAGACACAAGGCCAACTTCCTCAAGTCACTAATGGAGGTCAGCAAGGGAGGGGTGTAACAGAGGCTGGGCTTAAATATAGGGGAGGGGCAATGATGAAAAAATGGATGACGCGTTTCACTGTTTCCACAGGCTCACATGAAGATTGTCGCAGGCTACGGTTCAACCAAAGACATCTCAGTGTACACCTCCATCGGCCTTTCTCCATCTCAGATCTACATCATTGGCCGACCATCCAAGAAGATGCAAACTCAGTGCCAGGTGGGACACAACTCCACCTCAGTCGTTTCAGTCCTTGTCCTCTAGTTTACGACACCTCGTTCCAATTACTTACTGTCCCTTTCCAACAGTTCATTACGGAGGGCTACGCCACGCACCTCTCTCAGCTGGAGTACAGCCAGCGTTCCCGGCCAGCCAAGACGACCAGCGCCCGCATGGCCCTGCGGAAAGGCAGCTTTGGTCTGGGCGCAGGCAGCGACTTCCTGCGGAAGCGGAACCACCTGCTGCGCACCATATCCTCTCAGCCGGCTCCCAGCTCGCCAACCGGCAGCGGCCACGGCAGACCGGAGCGCACACAGAGCCAGTCGGACGGCCACAGCCACCACGGCCCGGGGCCGGCCCAGCGCAGCATGAGCATGGCAGCAGGGTGCTGGGGCCGCAGTGGCAGCACCAAGCTGGAGCCTGGGGTCTTCAGCCCAAAGTAGGGGTTAGGGGTCGGGAGGGGTGAGGTGAGGTGAGGAGGATCGTGTGCAAATTGTGTAAATGGAGAACGGCGATGAGGAACGGGAAAGACTTTCAAAGGGAGAGAGGGGCAATGAACAGGGGGGAGAGTGACGTGCTGATCCATAGGATGCCATTGCTCTAACCACAGTGAAAGGAGGAGTAATGAGAATATACAGCATTCAAACAATTGGTGCTATGAACTTGTCTTTGTAAAGTCCTTCAATATACATAAATCAACAAAGGCAACAACAAACAGAGGTTATGCCTCTTTTTACTTCAGACAACGATACAATGGAGAAAGACCTTTTAAGAAAGATCTTATTTAAGCAAAGGACATGCATGCACAAAACCCAAACTATCTACTGGCCAACAATAGGAAGGACTCCTAAAGGAAGACTTTGGCCAACCAGGACAGTTTGTGAGTTGCATATTGTTTGTTTTATTTATCAATGTCTTTAATACCGTTATATCGATATACACAGTTTGTGTCCTGGACTGGAGCTTCGGGTTGGAGCTTGATCCATACTTTGTTGAATCAGCATTCACATTCTGCCAGTTCCCCTGCATCATGACTCCAGAACCACGCAAATACAGTCACAGTAGAATAATGCATCCAGCTCAGGCAGCTGCAGTCCTCAACGGATGTGTACCAGTTACACTTGATACCCAAACCATTGTCTGTGTTATAACACTGAACTTGTTACATTACAGGCCATTGCAGTCATTGCTTTTACAAAGAGTATATTTTGCATATTACTTGCAGGGCAAACTTGTATTGCTGATGTGCCAAAGTAAGCATAATAAAGTTGTGCTCAGTATACAGTAAGTGAAGTTTAATACAAGATGTCCTCTGACAGACTGAAAGTGCTCTGTGGACGTTGTTTGTTATGATTGTATAGTGGAAGAGAACCAAGACTTGTGTATATATCACTGTATAATCAGGCAGGTAGAGCTGCAGTCAGGTCTACTAAGGGGCCATATCTCTAGTGTCCTCTTCACACTGAGGAGATTCACATTCAGGATATACTTTTTAGTTATTAACATATATTCATTTTGCCAGTTTCAAGTCTTTTGGTTGTTTTTTAACACAATCATTCACAGCAGCCAATACATGGCTGAGGTATTTGCCTTGCAAGATGTTGTGTTTCTATCATTTGACTGATCATGCAATTCATGACACTTGTATTAATGTATCTATCTTAATGTGTCATGTTTATTATTATATATTAGAACATTTGAGATATATTCAGTCACTTCCTGAGCTGTAAATGAGACATTGAATGTGATTGTGCACGTATAAAATACTATTTAGGTTATTGGGAGTCATTTGAAGCCTTGGATTAAAAATATGTAGATAAAATCTGTAGATAACGATAAAATACGTATAGGATCTTAGAGGGTCAATTTGTTCAATGCTGTTAATTAACAATGTTGATTGATCTTAGTTTATTCTTTCATGTGTACCTATTCGCTGTTTCAAACCTGTGTAGAACAATGAAATGGTGCAATATTACCCACAATCATGCCACAGCAACAGACCCGCAGTGTGTGACGAATGCCACCATGCATCGACAATCAGTTGAGGCACATGCTGAGACAAAATCTCATGCTAACACACACTGTGTCCTGTGATTTGAGACATACGGGTATAACAGTTTTCAAAGCCTATGGTTATGTCAAATTGTGGGATCTTGATAGAATTGTCATTACATTTTCTGTGTGATCCTGGGACAAGGAAGACTGTATGAGGGTGTATGGGGAGAGAAGAACAAAGTGGTCAAGTGGGGTCAACTCAATCCAGATTACTCTGTTTGGGAAGGAATGAGGCACCAGACTGCATTTAGCACTATCAGATAGGATGAAATGCATAGAAATGATGTTTGTCTTGATTCAATTCAAGTTTTATTCCGTTCTATTTATTACATTTCTTTGCATTTAATCATAGAGGACAGGTGAAATTCAGAGAGAATATATTGGGGAAACTGGGCTCTAGGCCATTGGTGCCCTCATTCCTGAGGTTGTTCACATTCTGATTAAGTCCGCGTTCAGACGCCAAGATGATTCCATGACATGTGATCAGATGGGTAGTCAGGCAAGCATTGTCTTAATGTGTTAACAAAGCATACAGATACATAAATACATTTTTCTCACCAGAACTTAACCAATCAGATGCGCTTGAAAAGGTACGTGGACAGTTGTTTTTATTTTTAAGTTATCTTTCTGGATTT
This sequence comes from Esox lucius, assembly GCF_011004845.1. Lineage (NCBI taxonomy): Eukaryota > Metazoa > Chordata > Actinopteri > Esociformes > Esocidae > Esox > Esox lucius. The sequence goes on from NC_047581.1 coordinate 19,553,952, forward strand.
TGTCTACTGGATAGGATTAAATGCATAATACCATTAGGAGATCTGATGGGTCACTGACTCGAATGGGCACTCCTGTTTTATTCATTATATTTCTACACACACAACCCTACCTGAAATAATGGCCTCAGATGAGATTGGTCAAAAGACCAACTACTGGAAAACCATATTGTAATTGAGCTCCCTGTGTAAATACAGCTACCGTCTGTATCAAGCCAGGGTAAACATGTTGCTGCTTTTACACAGTCCTGTTCTCATTTTTTTTGGACCGATCACATCAGAGCTATTGACATTCTATTGAACATAATACATTTTATTTGGGGGACACCTTTCAAAACAATCAAGATATCTTACATAAAAATATCTATATACTGTAGGTGAGTTAATCAACAGTGCAATTTTAAAAAGAAAAAGTCTAAAATCAGGGGACAAATCAAACAAACACACAGGGGAAAGATAGGAAAGGCTACAGTTTGTAGGCAGTATGGAATAGTTGTTTTGAGGAGGGTTGTGAATGTGGTGACTGTGGCAGCCTGTCGTGAGTGAGTGGGGAGTGCATTCCAGAGTCTGGGTGCAGAGCAGCTTAAAGCACGGCTTTGTGTTTTGGTTTTTGTTTGGGCAAATCAAGAGAAGATTATAAACTGTAAATGAGCATTTCCAGTTATATAGGAAAACAAATAAAGATGCAGAATCTGTATTGTGAACCCATTGTTCCAGAGCTTTTGGTTTAACTGCCAATATATATCATACATATAATTTGAGACCACACTGTTCCTGCGCAATGCCCTATGATGGGTACATTCCAGGGTGACCCAAAAAGCATTGCCCCAAATACTCATGAACATGCATGGTGAAGAATGCCATCAGTTGAGCTAGAAGGGCTTATGTGGTGAGGCAAGGCTGTTTCTAGAGTCACTATCCATATAATGAGCTTTTCCAATAGCAACACACATGGATTTCTCTCTAGACAATTTCTGTGCATCCCAAAAACAGATTAGTGAATTTGGCTACAAGAACAACATGCACACATTTACAAGGCCGTTCTTTAAAGGTAGACTCAGTAATATGTTCTAAATGCAACACTTCCACATGTCAGTGGAATTATGGGTAAACTTCTCTATTGGTCCCTTGGCTAGTATGTTGTACTCGCGTGGAGCAAACCAGTGCATATTTGCACTGTTTAGAGCCAGGTTTCACATTCATATAAAGATCAAAAAATATTTGCTGTGCTGTTCACGGTAATGTAATTCTGTAGTCTAACTTTGAAGCATCGATCCGTATACTGAACATCACTCATGTAAAAGGTAAACCTGGGAAATCACCGGTTAAGCTCATACACCTCTGGACAAACATAAGCTCCACATATGTACTGGTGGCAGATGGAAACCAGAGGCCTTACAGTATGTTTCCCATTTTGCCTTAAATTTGCTGTTCCCAGGTTTGATTCATGACTCCTTGGAATAATCCGCAGTAGAATTTCCTGTATGGTCACTGAAAAAGGCTATACTTTCCCATTGAGACATTGGTATGACTTATATGTTTGGTTGGTTGTATCTACAGGGAAATAGTATAAATGTACAAAGCAAAAAATATCAAACTTCCACTTTGCGCTTTAAAACAGGTTTCATCTCATGCTTATAAAAAGTTAAATGCTGACTGAATTTGATAATATTGAAATTAACCTTACTCTGCTTGTAAAAATGTCTGATGGTATTCAGTATCAAAATACTATACTTTGTAACTATTACATTTTATTTAACCCATTCCTTGTGTTTCCATGTACAGTGTATAAAATAAGTATGAAGAAACTCAATGAAATGTGTGGTTTCTACTTAATGTTGGGTGTAAGATTTGCATATCATCCTGTCAATGAAATGGTAAATACCTGATGAACAGCGTTGGTCAAGGATCAATTTCACAAAAATACTTTATTCCATGGTAAAAAAGTAAACAGCATTACACAGATTACTTATGTTTCTGGGATCAGTTTATATGCATGTATAATTCAATATCAAAAACTTGTGCTTGGCCATCATAGCCATTCTGAATTTCAGATGCATTCAGTCCAAAGTGAATCAAAGTAGGTCAATGAAAATAAAATGTTATATTTAATTTGAGCAAGTCTGGTCAAACTAAACATTGTTTTGGATTGATTGAATCACACTCCCAACAGTCAAAATATAGGCACAGAGAGGGTTCTTTATAATAATAGAAAGATGTTTACAGAAGAGATAGAGATCCTTCCTCATCTGCACCATAGTGTTGGAGGCAGCGGTGACCTTTCTACCTGTTCAGTCCAAGTTTCTTCTGAAAAGTGTTTCCATCTCCCTTTGTGGCTTGCTGTGACAGGAAAGGAGTGCGTTAGGTAGGTTATTGTTTTAGGTAAAAGACACAAAAATCACTCCCAAAAGAACACAACTTTTTATTGTTCATTTACCTTGTTGATCTCTTTGTGTCTCTCTTTACTGACAATCTCCTCAATGATCTCTCCCTCTCCCCTTATCAGTCTGAAACACAAGTGAATTTTGCACTGAATAGACAGAATGAAAACCAGTTAACAGCCCATGTTCAGTGCCTTTGGAAAGTATTCAACACCTTTGACGTTTTCATGTATGGAAATAAAATGTTGATATGTCGTTATCCGAATATCCAACAGTCAAAATGGAATTTTGTTTTTAGAAACATACAAATTAGGAAGGCAATGTTTAAATGTCTGGTCAATAAGTATTCATGATGAAGCAAATCCAACTCAACAAAAGGAAAACCTTGTTCAGTCTACTCTCTAACAAACCCTAGAAAATGAACTGGCTTTTTAACAGGACACTAAAAGGTAAAACAAGGCCAAATCTACACTGTAGTTGCTGACTGTTCCTGAGTGACCTAGTTACAGGTTTGACAGAAATGGGCTTTACAATCTGTCAAGTCTTGAAAATGTTTGTCTAGCAATGATCAACAACCAAAAGCATTTTAGAAATAATGTGTTAGAAACAGGTGTTCAAACCTTTTAAGAGAGTTATCAAAAAAAGTGTGTAACATACTTAAGAGGCTGAACACTAATGCAATAACGAGAGGTACGCATTTTATTCCTTCTTCAATTTGACATCAAATATTTTGGGAATATTGTCGGCGAACACATTTCAATGCCACTTTATATTGAAACAAGATGTGAACAAATTCAAGGGGGAACTGTAGGAGTAGAGATTGAAACGACTAAACCATAGTTGTCATGAGAAGACTTCTTGTCTACAATGTTGGTGTACCTGGTGCGTCCGGTCTCTGGGTCTACCACCCTGCGGATGACACTCTGCTTAGCCTCATACTCCTCCTTCGTTAGAGGCCTCTTGGTGGACAGCCTGGCTTTCTGCTCATCTGTCATTACTAAAGAATGGACAAAAAAATTAAACATCCATCCACACAGCTTTAGGTCTGATTCAACTTTTTCTAGATAACCGAAAAACCCATTGACGTTTGACAGTGTTAGACAAAATGGGAGACCGCTTTTAAGTCTAAATTCGTCATTAGCGCTAATTACAATCTCATGAACCTTCATACTGTACCTGGTCCATGGTCTTCTGTGCCATCATCACTCTGCCACAACTCCAGGAAGGGCTGGGCGACACTGCCTACAGGCTGAGGGGGGGCTGGAGGGGGCATCAAATCTACAAGCAGGGATGCTCTTTTTTCTTCCAATTGCTTTAACTTCTTCTTTTTCTTCTTCTCTAATTTCAGCTCTTTCTTCAACTTTCTTTTCTTTTTCTTTAACTTCTTCTTAAATTTTTTTCTTTTCTTTTCCTTCTTCTTGGCCTTTTCATCACTTGATGTGGATGAGGAGGATGAAGACGAAGAACTTGAAGATGATGAAGAGGAACTTTTCTTTTTCCTTTTATTCTTCCCTTCTTTCCAATCTGAAGCATACAAAAATGTTAAAAGTTAGTGTACTGTTGTCAGCATTAACATATCTGACAAATAGGATATATTTTCTATGAAAGGTGCTGCAGTGTCTACACATTGCACTGTAGTCAAAAACTGGCGATTTCTTGCATAAGGTATTTGTTCTTTTTAGATGATGAGGATTGGAAATGGTTACTGGTTTTGCTTCAGCTGTGATATGATTTAAATTGTGCGTTTGTGTTTATAACTTCTTGATGACAAATGTAAAAAGAGCTCTATAGATTACAGATCATCATTAGAGGTAAGGGTTTGCTTTTATATTTTTTTTAATGCTTTGGTGGTTTTGGATGGTTACTAGGACTCGCTGGAATCCTTCTCTTCAATAGAGGCCATTACAGCCATCTTTTTCCTGCTTTTGCATTTAGACTTGTTATAGGTAATGACTAAGCTTATCAGAATGTTTCTCTCCACACTTTGAGGTTCACCAACTAATCAGTGAAAAAGTCCAAGTGTAGCCTACATAGCATCTCAACTCCAACATGGGTTTTCAACTTGTAATTCAAAAACATAACTACTGAACTTTGAAATGTACCTATGGATGTCCTTTGTGAAGTCAAGTCATTCATTATTAGTTGACCCCCATACTTTTTAATTAAGTACACTTTCATCAATACAACCACCGACCATTTTGTAGTATCTGTTTCTCAAAGACGTGGGCCTTTTCCTGATTTGAAGTACGAACAATTCATATGTCATAGCTATCTTTGCAGTTAGGCAATGTTTGGGAATCCCAGACATTACTGTAAGTGACCAGTTACAGGAGTTGTAAAACCTCGTGTTACCTAGTTGAAGGTATCTACAGCCAACTAGCTCAAAGTTTATTAGTCCTAATGCTCAATTATATCCGCTGAACTATAGAAATTCGATAACTGAATTAAGTTAACCTTGGCTCTTGCTGAGGGAACGTGAGGCTTTCTTTGACGGGGTCGGACTCGAACTGCTGCTGGACCTTGAGGAAGATGAAGAGGAACGTCTTCGCTTTTTCTTTTTGGATTGTTTTTTCTCTCTGCTTTGCCTGCTCGTGCTCTTGGTGGTATCGCTCGAACTGTCACGCAATCTACTGCGCTCCATAGTCGGAATGTATACACTTTGTATGCTGGATAAAAGAATTACACGTATTCCAATAAAACTGTTGTCATTTTCTGTATCTAAATGAATTAACGCATTGCTAGTTACAGTTCAAAGATAAGCAGCGAACAATGGTGGCAAAACATTGTTCTAATTCTTATTGGGTTGGTAGATCGCGTCCAAGTATATGATGCATACACTGCCACCTACCGTACCGGAATGTGAGGCCGGTAACGGCCTACCTTCATTACATCATGATTATTAACATTTCATAATATATATCTGAGATGTACCTTGCATTATATTCTTCTTTTAAAATTCGTTATATTTCTATATACTTACATGAACGTGCATCTAGCTTACTATCTAGCCTTGACATATACCTATTTTTGTAAGTATATCTTCAGTATAAACTACAGTCAATAAAACAAGCTAGCTTGAACACAATGCCCATCAAAAAAATGTGCAGGGCAATATTTCCAAAAGTTGTGTTGAGTAACGTTTGTATGTTACAATATCTCCATCATAACCTCACTCACTCTGAACTCCCCACAGAAATGCAGATAAAAAAATGTATGCAGACACAACATTGTTTGTTTAGATAAGGGACTGTTCTTCACCTAGAGCGCAACAGATGTTCCTATCAATCGTTCCTGGTTTATAATGCCCTGTCCATAACATATATCCTCCTTTAAAAGCTAAAAAGGCTTAAGTTTATTGAGTGACCGCATAGTTCCCATCTGCATTGTGTTAAATTTGTAATAAATCTAGTTGGAATCCAACACACCCCCTTATGTACATTATTCTACCAAGTATGTATAGCCACCATTTAGCAAACATTTACACACAATTACTTCTCAGACACAAACTTTCATTTGTTACATGTGGATTATACTTTTGATTCACACAGTAAGTCATACATTCATTATACCTCCTATAGATGGGTACTGGTCTTCATGAAGGTGGTTTCTTGGGTACTAGCCGACATTGATTCTCCCTAGCTAATTTTTCAGTATAATAACTTGGCATGAGGATCGAGGAGAATCTCAGTCTGTGAGATGACTCTTCTCTGCCTATGGAGAACCATGTCTGATGTAAGGAGAGAGATAAGCCAGGTAGCAAATGCCCTGGTGGTGGTACGAGCAGAGCTGTGTTTGAGACCACCTAAATCGTGACCAAGTCAAGACCAAGACCGAAGGAAATCGAGTCTGAGTCAAGACCAAAGGGAAGCGAGACCGGAACAGCAAGGAAAGGGTTGAGTCTTAATCAAAACCAAACCAAAGGGAAGCGAGACCGAGACGAGACCGGAACAGCAAGGAAAGGGTTGAGTCTTAATCAAAACCAAACCAAAGGGAAGCGAGACCGAGACGAGACCGGAACAGCAAGGAAAGGGTCGAGTCCAAGTCAAGATCGAGAACAGAACAACACAAGTCCAATTCGAGAATGTGATTATAGACGTGTCAGATCATCACCATAATATGACATCAAATTGTACAGTATTTTTGTATTCATATTAGGGAAGTATGGTATATTTCCCATGAACACTGAATGAGCAGGTTTAAATTGCGGAAAAAACAAATTGAGCCTTACCGCTAATTTTAAATTGGGTTACTTTCACTGCATTTACATAGAAAAACCTATTCGGGTGTTTTTCGACCAGTCATATGAGCAATAAATAACAGATGATAGCTGATTTCACTGACATGATCCCAAGCATCCAGAGAAGAATTAAGTATGTGCACAGTTGCACACACTTGCTACGATGAGCACATGTTCATCATAGCTAGTAATAGGCTCTGTGCACAAGCGTATGGACGAACTTCCACTTTAGCCGGATGTCGGCATTTCATTTTCCGGTTTACTTTAGGCGATCACCCGCGTCGCCCAACATTTCTGTTTTTAGTAGATGTCTCCAAGACCTGCCTAAAATAAGTATTAGTGATGTCCATCGAATTGTTGATGCCTGGTCCACTGCTCCAACAAGCAAGCGGAACAAGGGATTCAAACTCTACCTATCGAGTTATCTGCACAACTACGAGGGTAAGCAGTTTACTGTGGTGTGCCGGCCGGCTATCGGCTAAGCTAGTTAGCGAAATGTTCCTTTTTAGTGTAGTATTTGGCAGGACTATAGAACGCATAAGAATTCACCCTAGCCTCAAAAACGGTAAAAGAACGCTGGCTGAGCTGGAACGTTAGCGCGTCCCCATAGCAAGTAAATTGAAACAAACCTTCGTTCAGCCTCTTCTAACCTGAATTAAGCTTAAAATTCCATAGACTCAAAAAAGCACCAAAACAGGCCTCCTCTTTTATTTTACTAATGTGACCTCATTTCACAACGAAACTGAAAAATAACAACTGGCATAGGAAGAAAACATCTGGTCCTATATGGTATTAATTGCGCTTAAACCTGCGTTACGTGGAAGTATATAAAAAAAAACGCCTTTTCTGACTATTTCTAGTCTAGCGTTTGAAGTCATTGAATGGCGCAAGCCATATTTAATTAAAAAGAGGACATTCTCCTGATTAAAATAATGCCCCAATTGTACCTTGAAACTTAAATGAGTATCGTACATTATATATATTTTTTTCCCCATACAACAGAATCACTCATTTAGGTGTTTCCTAATGCGGATGAGTATTCTTAAGTGAACCGGAAACTGCAATACCGACTTCTAGACAAAAGCGGAAGTTCATCACTACGCTGGTCTATAGTAATTGGCTGGAGAAAAGTAGATAGCCATTGGCTAGAGAAGCCAAAGGCAGAACGTGACTGTACAGTGGCTTTGGAAGAATTACAGCGCCTGGTACCAAGAGCGAAATAGTCCAAAATTAAGGGGGGGGGGGGGCCAAGTCAGACAGGTTTGCGACTTCCTGTGTTTCATATTCCTGTGTTTGTTTTGGGACTAATAGTAAAGACATGACACTTAATGTTTATAAATGATAAAAAACTTTATATTCAGTCAATCTCCAATGCATCAAATGAATGATGTCCATAACCATTCAAGAAGCTAAATTAAGTGAAATGTGCACAATAATACAAACAGGAAAATGAACCAGTGCATACTTTGTAATGCGCCTCCGCAAACACGTGTAGGAGAATGATCCAAACACTTTCTCTGCCTTACCTGAAATTCAAAACAGGTAACATTATCAAAACTCTTCTATTTTTACAATCTAATATTTCTATATTTAACCTACTTCAGATTCATATTTTCTGAATTATACAAACATAAACTATTAGCTTTATATCAACTATGGCATAGGTCTTCAACCCTCTCCAGAGGACCCCCATCTATGTATCCCAGAGCTAGTACACCCGAATCAACTTAATTAATAAGCCCTTACCTGTTGAATCAGGTGAGCTTTCAGGCCTAAAATTAAACTGTGAGATGGCTGGGGGGTGAGTTATATGCATAACTTAGTCATATGGAGAACAACATATGTTAGGCCAGAAATCTTCAAAATAGACAACTGTAACAAAGTGCATCATAACACATTTAAAACTAAACAGGTCCAGAGCGCTATTCTGTAGTATACTTTTTGTCATACACCTTACTGTCCCTCTCATCTCTCTGACATTCTGCTTCGGCTTCAGACTCATATCTAAATGAGTGAAATGGGCAAGCACCTTTTCATTATCTTACCGATAAAATTAGTTAAAAAGTGGATTTTTACCATCCATATATAAATCAGATCTGTCTGAAATCGGATATCCCGCTTCAAATTCACTCATATGACTCCAGTATAAAGATAAAGGGTAAAGCATGACATGGATTTCTAGAGAGATCTGTTTAATTCATAAAAGGCAAATGGAATGGAAAGTGGGCTGACTTTGCTTTGAAATAGGGATCAGTGGAGGAAGATATGCACCAACATTCAAAACGATATTGCCTGCATTATCACAATAATACATTGGGGGGGGGGGGCCTTTCATGAATATTGAGGGGGACTTATTAGGATAATTTTGGGCTGATTATTACTAGGCTGGTCTCGGGAAGAATTTACGAATCCACACAGTCCAAGACCAAGTCAAGACTGAATACAAATGCAACCGAGACCGGACTCGAGTACTACAGCTCTGGTACGAGTAAGCTTAATCAGAAAAGGAAGAAGATGAGGCAAAGAATCCAAGGATCACAGTTTAAAAACTGCAAAGCATAGTGAAAGGCAGAAAGAAATGCTGTTGCAAAAGTGCTGTTGCTTCCCTTTCTCTAGCTTATATACTGGTAACAATCTTGATTATCTGATTTTATATCATTCCTATAAACCATATTTGTTTGTTTGAGAACTATGCTATAAGCACCTGTTTACCCACCCAAAAAACAACAACATAATGATACATTAATCAACACCATACATTTGTAATAACATTTTATTTAAAAATTATACTTACAAAGGCATTTTTGAAAAATTTATTTTAAAGCACATGAACTGACTGGGTTGTTCCTGATGTAATACTGCTAGCCCTTAAAGGGTTTTGTGGAGATGATATACACACACAACGGTCTACTTCCTGCCAATTTTAATTTAACATCGCTTTCACAAATGAAAAATAAATAAACAGGTAGTTCAAATTTAACTGAAAGAAAAGGGTATCTTAAAAAGGAAATGGAAAAAAAAGTACATTATAAAGTCCAGCAAATAATAAATACGTCGTAGCTGCATGGCTGAGTTGTAACAATGGAGGGCAGAGGTTGAGTGGAAGATACCAGCAAGTTGAGAACCAGAAAGCTTTCAAGTTTCTATGCGTGTCTGTGTGCAAGGGAGTTAGTCAAATTGCTCAGCGTAACAAGAGGAGTGGAGGGATGGAATGTGTGACTGTTGATGGGATTAGGCTTGGCGTGTTAGGAAGAGGCTACCATGCGGATCCTTTCAGAGGGAGTCAGCAGAAGGTTCTTAGCTGCCTTGATGGTATTCTTCATAAGCATGGCCACTGTCATGGGTCCAACTCCTCCAGGCACAGGGGTAATGAAGCTAGCTTTTTGTCTTACACCTACACGGCAAGGGGGAAAAAGGGTGATTTGTAGCAGAGAAACTGGGTGTGATAAATGTAAAAAAAAAATATATATATATATTTCTTACCTTCAAAATCAACATCCCCTACAAGTCTGTCCTTGCCAGTCACAGGGTCGTGCACTCTGTTTATTCCCACATCAATGACGGCGGCTCCTTCTTTGATCATGTCTGCAGTGATCAGGTTGGGAATCCCTGAAATTACAAGAGGGTTTAGACATGGTAGAGGGATACTGTGCTGTATTAGTCCAGTTAGAGAGGATCCATACCTGCAGCAGCAACAACAATGTCAGCAATCCTTGTGTGCTGACAAAGTTGATCCTTTGGTGTGTAACGGTGGGAGATGGTGACGGTGGCATCGCCTGCGGAACCAAAAATAAAGAAATGTGACGGGGTGAATGACCCTCAGATTTTATCAAGAGTTATTGCATAATCTTAGCCATTGGTAATAGATAGTGAACCTATTATTGTAGCTCCTAGTTTTCTGTTGCTGTCCTTCATTATACTACAATTAGGTTGAATACTTTCTGTTTGGCTAGAAGCAAGTTCTAGAATGCACATGATTTCCTGATATACGGGACAGATGTCTTTTGGACAGATACACAGGACACCTAAAACATTACATTTAGAACACCCAAGTCTATGGAGTTTCAAGCAAATAACAACAAAAGCAAACATGTAATATTTTCATTTAAATTTACATTTCATTAGCGAATTTTGGCTTTTCATGTTATGGGTGGTACAGACAGGACCAGACGTTCATTCAATTAGCTCTGTATTTTATTGATACAACCATAATTAATTATCATAATTAATTAGATCACTTGCAGACGGGTAGAATTTTCTCCTGTCAGTTCTATCCCTGCATTTCACATAATATATCAAAGCACATATGAACAAAACAATTTCTACTAGTAAATATTGTCAGAGGTTGCTTATGTTATGTGGTAGAAGCATTCTCCATTATTTCTAAGGCAATGTACAGTACGTTTGTGTTCATCCCTTAATCAATCTTTACATGGAACCCATTACTGTAGCTCTGGGTTATCCCCAAACCATTACTCACCCCCAGGTCTCTCATGGCGTCCATCTGTGTGAAGCAACATGGCAATGGGCATGCCCACATTCTTGGACCGTCCCGCTACCACAACATTCTTCCCAAGGGTAGGAATTCCTGGGGAAGCCGTGATGAACAGTCAGTGACAAAAAAGGCACTGCCTCCGACAGTCAAATTCAATCCATACATCCGAGAGATGAGATCCCCTGCCGCTACCTCACCTGTGCGTTTTATGATTTCCCAGACTCCCCAGGGAGTCGCGGGCAGCATCGTGGACTGGTCCAGGCACATGCGGCCCACATTCACCACGTGGAAGCCGTCCACATCTTTGCCAGGGGATACAGCATTACAGATGCGACGCTCGTCAATGTGGTCTGTGAAGAAAAAAGGGAATTTATGGCTACAGCCTACATGACAACATGTACAGTACATGCATGTTCTACAGTGAAATAATGGAAGGATATGCAAATGGCAAATATAAATATTCTAATCAGCTTCAAACTGTCATGAATTCATTTGCCTACAAAGACATGCATCGCTGCCTTGTACTAAAGTCCCTCCTCACCCGGCAGTGGCAGCTGTACCAGCAGACCGTCCACCCGGTGGTCTGTGTTGAGTTTGTAGATCAAGTCCATGAGTTCGTCCTCAGAGATACAGGAAGGCTTAAGGATGGTCTCACTGCTGATACCTGCAAAGTAGAAGAGATAGGAACCTGTTCTATCCCCGACATATATGAACAGTGACAGATGCTGCTCCTACGCCCTGCCCTGAGGTTTGCACTCTTTTGTGCAGCACATGGGTTAAAAAAAGATGATGCTGCCCCCACAATATCTAGAAAATGAATCCGTTTTCTCAGAATACAAAAAAATTAAGGTAGCAACTGAAAGAGACCAAAAGTGAGTATAACAGTTCACCTGACAGGACTGAATCCAAACATTACACTGTTGATTAAACAATTAATATTTACTGTATCCCTGCCATTACATATATACTGCTGTTGTTTACGCAATCAAAAAGCAACCCATTATAAATGACTACTGCCAACATTTCTAGCTAGGTTATGAAATGTCTCAGAATGGAATAATGACTGTGAAACTGTATATGATAAGTATTACATTAAAATGTGAGGGGGTCATTTGGACTAGATGTTTGGCTTGCTTGTATGACATCAACGCTGTAGTAATTATTATCCTCAATGCTGTATCTTTTACAATACACCAAGCTATCTTCATTTAAAAGATTTCCACTCATTCGGACAACAAAGGGGTACAAAAGCCTGAGTTCTGCCAACATTTACACCATGCATCTACACAGCCCCTGTGTTCAAATTGAGGCTCTTATCAGTGGTCCAAGTCTGCCATTTTCAACCCATATACAGGTTTAAGTGTAAAGTGCTATGGCAGCGAAATGTGACAACTGTACAAGTGGTGTGTGGTGTTTCACTTTCCCTGTCTGTGTTTACATACCAACATCAGCTGCAGCCCGGGTCTTATTCAGGACGTAGGAGTGACTGGCCGCATGATCGCCTACAAGGACTACGCTCAAGTGGGGTCTCCTATTGCCAGAGGAAACCCACTGTTCCACATCGGCCCTGGCCTCCTCTCGAATCTGACGAGCCAATTTCCTGCCTGAGATTACCACTGCTTCCTGTCTGAAGAATCATAGAGCAGAGAAGAGGTTAGATGATAGCAGCACATGCAAACAGTGTGGGGAAAGTATTCACTGTGGTTGGGCACACAGCTATTAGTCCTGCAAACTAGTTGTCAGAGAGTCACCCAATGTAAAAGGCTCATGGTGTTATCGGAGTGTTGTGGCTAAAAACAGCATGACATGAGTTACACTGTGGCTCAGGCTATTTAAAAGTCCTCATAACCCCTGGCCTTCAGATCAAGTTCTTGGCCTAAATGTGAAATGCAGAGTGGGTGAATATGAAACCGCAGTGCTGTGCAATTCATGCCCATTTTGTTAAACTAGATAGCAGTGCATACATTGCAGGGAGAAACCATCTTTACATTTTGTAAAATAAGGCCCTAGGAGGGAGGTTTATGTGTGGTGAAAATGGCAAATTAAAAACAACACAAAAGCTGACTGCAGTATAAAGGAATACAATCATTGACAGGTGTTTAAACTTGTACAAAAAATAGATACAAAGAGATGATGCATCTCCAAGCATCAACCATCAGTGAGTACAGAGATTACGTTTTGGGGTAAATGTCCCATTTTAAATTCTGCCTGCATTTTATACATTTATACACCAAATGTTAATATTACCCAAATGCATCCTGATTAATTCTTTGTTCATTTTACTTTATTAACTAAAACACTACAAGTTGCTGTAATTTGTCTGTAACTCAAACTAGTAACATTAAGCCAATATATTAAAAGTGTCTCTTGGCGTTTCTTATTACTGTAACTGGATTTCAAGTTCATATAAAATCTACAGTAACAACACATCCACCAAATCCGGGTGATTTAATGTTGCTGGATCATTAGTCCGCTTTTAACCATATTGCTCACACATGTACTTCTCAATGCTGTAGAAGGGGTTGCAACATTGAAATTAGCATTTTTTCCACCCAGCCCATATGACCAAAGTGCGCTGACTATAGGATTCAGTACCTGTCCACAGTGATGGAAGCCCCGTTTGATCCTGCTAAAAGTAATTAAAGACACAGAAAAACCCCATGGGACCAAGATGACAGGTCCTGGAGAAATCCCATAAAGATATCACATTTCACAACACAAAAACTAGATAGCTGTGCTTGTATTATAGTGTGAAACTGGATTAAAATTCAGTAAAAATGTCACACACAAACACACACAAAAACTTCCTTGGAGGAAAACCGAACATAAACTCCATGTTTTGGTCAAAATGTTTTGGGGTCTTTATCACGAGTTCCCAGCAATCAGTTGACCACTGACAATATTAATTAGTGAACTTTTGACAGAATAATGGAAATCCCTCACCCAAAGCATTGGGAAGCCTACAAAGAGTGAACTCAGTAGACGTTATCGCTCCCTCCCTCCCCTTGACACTGATAGTAAAATGAATGGTAGCAATCTCAAGCTCTCAATCTCAAGCCAAGCATGTGGAAAAAATGTTTTATCTAAAATGTCATGCCAACACTGTTTCCAAATGGGCTTTGTCCTGAAAACATTCAAAGCAGTCAAACATGTTCTCAAAAGGTTTGCAATCAGTATGTACAGTGCCAGTCAAAAGTTGATACACCTACTGTTTCTATTTTCCACAAAGCAGAATAACAGTGAAGACATCAAAACTATTAAATGACACCTATGGAATAATCAAAAAAAATTTGCTTAACAGATAAAATTACATTTCATATTGTAGATTATTCAAAGTAGGCAACCATTGCCTTAATGACAGCTTTCTCTTGGCATTCTCTTAACCAGCACCATGAGGTAGTCACCTGAAATGCTTTTCCAACAGTCTTCAAAGAGTTCCTACATATGCTGAGCACTTGTCGACTGCTTTTCCTTCACTCTGCAGTCAAACTCATCCCAATCCATCTCAATTAGGTTGAGGTTGGATGATTGTGGAAGCAGGTCATCTGATGAAGCAACATCACTTTTCTTAGAGGTCAAATAACCCTTACTCAGACTGGGGGCATTTTGGGTCATTGTCCTGTTGAAAAACAAATTATAGTCCCACTAAGCGCAAAATAGATGGGATGGCCTTTCATTGCAGAATGCTATGGTAATCGTGCTGGTTGATTCTGCCTGGAATTCTACATAAATCACTGAGTGTCATCAGCTAATTACCCCAGACAAATCACACCTCCTCCGCCACGCATGCTGAGATCATCTGTCTCACAAAGGCACAGCAATGGGATACAAAAATATCTTTGATTTGACCAAACCACATATTTCCACCAGTCTAACTGACCTTATCTGCTGTTTCTCTTTGCTTATTTGAGCTGCTCTTGTCATGATATGGACTATTACAGTACAGGCTTAATGGGTCTTCTGCATACCCACCCTACTGTTCCTTGTCACCCTCTGTACACACACCATAACTCATTAACAAGGAAATAAATTCCACAAAGGCACACCTGTAAATTGAAAAGCATTCCAGGTTGAGAGAATGCACAATGTGCAAAGCTGTCATCAAGGCAAAGGATGGCAACATTGAAGAATCTAAAATATACATTTTTATGTTTAACACTTTTTTGGCTACTACATGATTCCATGTTTTATTTCATAGATTTTCAAAAGTATTCAACAACGTGGAAAATAGAAAATAAAGGAATACTCTTGAATGTGTCCAACATTTTTACTGCCACTGTACATGCAAACAGCCCAATGTTTTTTTTTTTTTTTTTATAAATGTAACCTTCTTGCATTATTATTTCAAAAACGGGATCTCTGCTGGTTTAAAATTAGCTAAATCAATTGTGATGTTGGTCATGTGTAATCACTGTATAAACTCGTGGTTTGTGTTTCTGGACGATGTGTGGATTATTATTTTGTTACAAGGAACGTGCTGCCTCAAATAATACAGGGCCACATGGAATTAATCAAATGCATTTAGGCATACAGTAGAAGGACACCAGTCTACAAAACAATAAGTATGAACACTCATGTCACGGAAAAGAATTACGAATATTGATATCACTTTGAAATTACCCGCCTACACAGCCGGCAATGCAAGTGTTCTGTGCGATTTCATCAGCCGTACTAGACTGACTTAATACCGGCAAAACGTTAGGGGGCGTATTACGAAGCTCGTTGATTCAAGAACAATCTTCGCAACAATGTATAATTTAAAACGTTACACAACATAATCCTCAAAGAAAATTTGAAATTTTGCTTTCAAATATGAAACTACTGCAACACGTGGAAAACACGTGTTTTATAAAGCAGTGACATTGTCAAGTAGGTAACAAATCCCGAATAGTTCACCTTCCACAAAACATCTTCAGAAAGTGTCATGGTCCACCAAGATACATACATAACCTAACGAAGGATACATATGACATCTTAAGTTTATAAAAGCCTACATACCTTGATGCTGAAATATGCAGACTGCACATTTGATGCTGCGATTGTTGGCACAATTTTCTTAGTGCTCTCAGTGTTGCCATATTTACTGACCTAGAGAAGAAGGCTAATCCCACAGTGACGAGAAGGAAAGTGGGGGAGATTGAAAGTGAAAGCAAGCGTCGGACAGAGAACGGTCTGTAAGGACAATTTAGAGGGCTTGAGATGTTTTAAAGGTTCTTGTCCCCCTCCCGCATAATTCTCTCTACGTCAGTTTCCAGGCATGGGCCAAGCATACCCGGTAGCGCCCACACTAATCTACTTCTGCTTCTTCTTCTTCTTCATTGGTGTTTATCGGCGGTGAATTACCGCCACCTACTGTACTGGAATGTGGGTCAGAGACAGGACAAACCTATATCCGACCAACCAAACAACCCCGTAGCCCTCAAGTAAATAAACAATATGTTAAAACTAACATCTACCGCTATACCCCTAAGCAAGTTGTTCACGCTAATCAGCTGATTCTTATACTCTTTAAACTGTTCCTCATAATCACTCTCTCATAGTATCCCCACTGCACCATGTTCCACAGTCTCCTCAACGTCACAAGTCAAACAACCCCATTGAGGGTTTCCCTACCCTATACAATTAACCATTTAATTTACTGTGCCCTATTCTAAGCCTAGTGAAAAAAGCCCCCCTCCCTCCTTCCACATCGAGGTTCACGCCTCACCCCAACCTTCCTTCTGGTTCCGGTGGACATGTCTACCTCCCTCTATCCCACTGCTCCTGCCAACTCTCCATCTCATTTGATTTATTTTTTTAAACTTAGCCTCCCCTATACTCCACTTTACAACCATATTAACCTCCTCTTCTACAGGGGGACTTCTTTGCTAGCCTATCAGCCGTCTTATTTCCCATCACACCCACATGGGCTGGCATCAGCGTGATGCTGATGCTGGCATCCGGCCGTGATGCCCAGAAAATCATTGTACACCCTACGGCCACCAAGGCCTTGTGCCTGCTACTGTCAAAATCTCACGGTCAACAGTTTTCTCGTACTGTAAGTTCGTTTGTAGTTGGCAACTGAGAACAACCACAAGATCAGACTACATCCAGGTAAGCAAGCTAGCTAGTTACTGATAGATAGCTGACTTGAGTGCTTCCCTGAATCAAACCTCTCTGTTTTGGAAGGTGCGTTTATGAGCAACTGAGTGGGAAAGAGCTCCAAGTGGGAGAACACACTGGAATGCTTTTTGAAAGGTCCGAGAATTAACGTTAGATTTGACATCACTCGCCTTGTGTGTTATGGATATAGCGGTTTACTTTTGTGTAACTTAGGTAATGTTATCCTGCTAGCCTTAACTTTACTTAACTGTCAATATCGTAGCCTGTTTGTTTTCATCCTGTGAACGCTCCCAACTGAAACTTCTGAAATGAAACATTCCAGAATCTATAAACATTTTGAGGGAAGATTAGATTTAATTTGAAAGATTAAAACATGATCATTAAACGTTATGTGGAAAAAATCATTAGTTATAATAGGTTATTATTCAAAATATGGTATTAAAAAGTGAACAATGTATATGTTTTCATGTCATGCATGTTTTTTTCTTATCAACAATTCAAGTTGTTTATTTGTAAGCTCCAAATCCTCTTCTTTCACTCAATGGCCTCTGTGCCCTGGCATGTGGCCTTTGTGCCCTAAACATTTTTGTGACACTGAAGGCCAAATGACCTTGCCCATAAAGTGCCGAAATTCCAAGCCTGGCTGGCACCCAATACAAGTTCTCCTGACACACTTTCTGCAACACCCGACCAAGGGTAAAGAGTACCTCAAACACAAGGTCATGTCTACTGCGTGAACTACACGATCACAAAGCTCTTCAACACATTACATGAATCTGAGAAAATGACCACTTTTCCCAGCACACCAGTCCGACCTGTGGTTGGGTCTTTTGAACCATCTGACCGACCGCAAACTGCCAGGAAAGATGTGTGCCGGATCTATCCCCATGGACTAAATCCAACAACTGTAGGTCTATTACAGGAGACCGTAACATCCAAGGCAGACTCCCTGGCATAGCTACCTATCTGCCTCACCTGGTTATGTCCAACCCATGCTAAACTCTCAATCTGACCGTTTGTGTTCCCAGCATGCTTGTAGCACCCTCTTTGCCGGGTGAGATACCCCATGACCCTGAAGGTTAACCCAATAATTCAACATCAGCTGTGGTCTCCCAAGCTCTAGTGGCAACTCCCCCATTTCCACCTGCAACGCTGCAACTGTCGATGACCTAAAAGCCCCATTATACAACCTGAGCTTGAACCACATCCAATTTGGCCAACACTGACCTAGCGTTTGACCCGTACACAACACTCCCATAGTCCACAGCCGATCTTATCAAGGCCACATACATTATTTTCAGAGGAGCATGCCACCCCCTCTCTACATGCCCAACCCAGGTCATTCTAGGCTCAAAAACAACCCCAAGAAATCTGAATTCCTTTACTCTCACCAAGCGCTCCCCATGCAATTTTAGCTGCACGTATTACCCTACTTTTCTCCTCGTACTACACTAATCTATTCTACTGCCAAAAGTAATAAACCACATATATATATATACACACACACACACACACACACACACAGTGAGGGAAAAATATATTTGATCCCCTGCTGATTTTGTACATTTGCACACTGACAAAGAAAGATCAGTCTCTAATTTTAATGGTAGGTTTATTTGAACAGTGAGAGACAGAATAACAACAAAAAAAATCCAGAAAGACACGTCAAAAACTATATAAACTGATTTGCATTTTAATGAGTGAAATAAGTATTCGACCCCTCTGCAAAACATGACTTAGAACTATGTGTCAAAACCCTTGTTGGCAGTCACAGAGGTCAGACATTTCTTGTAGTTGGCCACCAGCTCTGCACACATCTCAGGAGGGTTTTTGTCCCACTCCTCTTTGCAGATCTTCACCAAGTCATTAAGGTTTCAATGTTTACATTTGGCAACTCGAACCTTCAGCTCCCTCCACAGATGTTCTATGGGATTAAGGTCTAGAGCAGACCTGGGCAAGATAAGGCCCCCGGGCCGGATCCGGCACGTTGAGTCATTCTATCCGGTCTGCGATACATCCAAAACTTTTAAAAAACAAAATAAAAAATGACTGACGAGGGCCGCAGATTACGGTACTTTATTTACTGTTGCATATTTATATCTTTTAAAATTAAAAGTCCCTTGGCACGCCCAGTAATAAGTACAGCAGTATAATACTGTCTGTTTAAAATAGCTTTAAGTTGAAACAAGTTATTTGCATTGCTATGGTACGTAGGGACCAGCACCACAATCCACACGCGGAAGTTTTCATTTATACGCAATTGATGGCTAGCGATGTCTGGAAATGAGCCTAAGAAAAGTTGATAACGAAAGTAGGGTATTTAAAAAACGATTGAGGGGAAAATATTTATTTGCAGATGTCGCAGGTAAAGCAACTTGCTTAATATGTTAAGCTAACGTCACAGTTTTTAAGGAGTACAATTTGCAGAGGCACTTCCAGAGCAAGCATTCAGCGAAATACAAAAACTGTCAACCGATGCTACAATTCAAGCGCAAGTCCAAGCGCAGATGCAGCCTCACTGATGAACATTGCAGCAGTACCGCACACTGGTTCAACAGTACCTCACACTGCTTCAACGGAAATGACTCCTGACTTCACCTCACTTGTCAATGACCACACGAGGCTCTCCTGTTCACATTTAGTGAGTAGTCCTAAAAGTTGATTTATTGGCTGCTGGAATCGCTGTCGTTTAAAGCACGTAGTACAAAAAATATACTGTATGAAGTTCGATGAAGGCAGTTATACCAACATTTGCTTTGAGTGAAAATCTTCAGAAGTGAGTTCATAGACTTGTCTGCCCTAGTAACTATTACCTTATGTAATGTAGCTTATGAGTTGAAAGTTAAGTTTTGCATGGAAAATAAATATGCATGAATATAATATGCAATTTAACAGAGTTAGCTATGTTGTGTGTTTTTTAGGCATGTTGGTTAAAAAAGTAATCTGGCCCACGATGCTCTCTGGCATTTCCAGTGTGGCCCCCCAGCAGGGCTCCAAACAAAAAAAATCAATTAAGGAGCCATTGGCTCCTATAGGGGAAAAAACAGGCGCCAAATAATTTTTTTAAGAGCCACATAACAATGCACTTACTTTTATTCACCTTGTTGTGTGCATGTCTCTCCTCTTCCGACTTATGAACTATATACAGTCAAATTAAAAAATTTTACGCAGAATCTGAGCCAGTGTCACTGCCACTGACCATGATTATGTCCATATCACTTGGCCACTGAGTGTAGTTTGGCCGTCATAAATAATACATAAAAAATGTATACAGTCCCTGACAAAAGTTGTCGCTTATCTATTTTGTAGAAACACCTGCTATTAACCTGACTTTTAATTAATCAATTGGTGTTAGAAATAGCTCATATGAAAAGCTAAAACCCTTCCAAATTATGTTTAATGCACTGAAATAAATTAGTTTATCTGAAAAAAGATTTCATTTAATCAAGACAGAAAGGTCAAATTTTGGCAAGACAAAATTAAGTAGTGGTGCTGTGAGATCCAAATTTAATATCTTGTATGACTTCCATGAGCTTGAAGGTCTGCATCCATGCGGTTTGGCAAGGATTCATACAATTTATTGATGAAGTCATCAGGAATAGCAAAGAAAGCAGTCTTGCATGCCTCCCAGAGTTCATCAATATTCTTTGGTTTCGTCTTCCATGCTTCCTCTTTCATCCTACCCCACATATGCTCAATGATGTTCATGTCTGGTGACTGGGCTGGCCAATCCTGGAGCATCTTGATCTTCTTCGCCTTGAGGAACTTTGATGTAGAGATGGAAGTATGTGATGGAGCACCATCCTGCTGCAGAATTTGGCCTCTTTTATGGTTGGGAATATAAGTAGCAGCTAAGATTTCTTGGTATTTTAGACTATTGATGTTGCCTTCCACCCTGCAGATCTCTCGCACACCCCCATACTGGATGTAACCCCAGACCATGATTTTTCCGCCACCGAACTTAACTGGTTTCTGGGTGAACCTCGGATCCATGTGGGCTCCAGTAGGTCTCCTGCAATATTTGCGGCGACTGTGGTGTAATTCAACAGAAGATTCATCTGAAAAATCTTCCACTTTTCCAGCATCCATCCTTTTAGCAGGCTGTGGGCCTTGGCAAATGCCACACGGTTTTCAATTGTCTTTTGTTTAGTGTTGGCTTCTGGGCACTGATTCGACCATGGAGGCCATTTCGAGACAGAATCCGACAAACTGTTCTGGTTGACACAGGGACTTCAGGTGACCAGGTCTCGTGGAGCTCTGCTGCAGTGGAAAAGGGGCTGGCCTTGGATTTTCGAGCCAACAAACGGTCCTCTCGAGCAGTTGTCTTGCGGGGTCTGCCTGACCTGGGCTTGTCAAAAACGTCTCCAGTGTCTTCAAATGTTTTTTTTATCCTCTGTACTTGACGCTGAGACACATTGAAGGTGTCTGCCACATCAGCAGTGGATCTGATCTTCAGCCTCTTGATAATCAAAACTTTGGTCTCAGGGTGAATCTTAGGCATGTTTGCAGAGGTCTAGTTGCAGTTGATGTGAAGGTCTAGTGTACTGGGGTTGTTTTTATACACACCTGAGACCTAATTGATCCATTATTAGTCACAGGTGAAGCTCATATGACAAGGCGACAACACTTATGTCTTTGCAAATATTGACTCAATGGGCTTTACCAAGCTGTGAATATTAGAATACTTTTTGACAGTTTCGTTTTGCACTGAAACATTATTACAAAAGCTGTTTGGATTACAATGAGCCATTTCTTGTAAAGACATCTAGATTAGAAAGATGTTTCAGTGGCATTTCAGGTCAATTTGTACACAAGCGACAAGACTTTTGTCAGGGACTGTATAGCAGACGAATAAATAATCACAACATAAGGCTACGGCGCTTAAACTGGAGATTGTATCATCATGAACTGAAGAATGACAGTTCTTTTGTGTTTCTTCCATTTGCAAATAAATCGCACCAACTGTTGTCACCTTCTCACCAAGCTGCTTGGCGATGGTCTTGTAGCCCATTCCAGCCTTGTGTAGGTCTACAATCTTGTCCCTGACATCCTTGGACAGCTGTTTGGTCTTGGTCATGGTGGAGAGTTTGGAATCTGATTGATTGCTTCTGTGGACAGGTGTCTTTTATACAGATAACAAACTGAGATGGGAGCACTCCCTTTTAGAGTGTGCTCCTAATGTCAGCTTGTTACCTGTATAAAAGACACCTGGGAGCCAGAAATCTTTGAGAGAGGATCAAATACTTATATCACTCATTAAAATGCAGATTTTTGAAATGTGTTTTTCCTAGATTTTGTTGTTGTTATTCTGTCTTTCACTGTCTATATATATATATATATATATATATATATATATATATATATATATATATATATATATTAACCTTAGGCCCACCCCTAAACAGAGAAAATAATCATTTATGTTTCCACTTTTGGTCTTGTGGTTATGGAATCTGATTTTCTGATTATAGAATATCATTTTTGGAGAAAAAACCAATGGACTATTCCTGCCGATTCAAGCGGAGGTCATCGCTGAAAGAAAACATTCTGCAGAAAGAACGAAAGTGCACCAAAATTCCCTAAAGCTGGGAATGCTCTTTGGAACACCAAAGATGACAATTACATCCCAAAAATGATAATTGATTTCCTTACATCACCGTTTTATCCAGAACAACACACATTTGAATATGTTTGCCAGGGCATGAGTTAAGTCACTTGTGGACAATCATTTTCTGTTAAGACCTGGCACATTGTAAGAGGACTAGACAACACACTGAACCATAAATAATGACAAAACAAAAGAAGAAAACACTGTAGACAAAAGTTATTAAATAAAAGAATATATGAATAAAATAATTACTTCTATAACAACAGAAGCGACCTTCTGTTGATATAGAAGTAATTATAAAAAAATTAAGGAGGTATTTTATCTTCAACATGGGTCGAGACCAAAAATCTGAGAAATATGCACCTGTATCGATTATTTTGTGTTAAATTTCAAGCTAGAAAATTGTGTTTTATAGCAGGACTCCACTCATCGATGTTTTGTGGTTGAACACTTGCTTGGGGGCCACAGGAGGGTATAATTAGCCCCTACACACTACATCACAGGTGTCGAACCGGTTCCACAAAGGGCCGAGTGTCTGCAGGTTTTTGGTTTTTCCTATAAATTGGTTCCTAGTTCATACCTACACAACCAGGTGAGGGTAGAAACTAACCAATCAGTGACCTAATTAACCAATCAAGTACAAGGAGAGAGAAAAACCTGCAGACACTCGGCCCTCCGTGGAACCGGTTTGACACCTCTACACTACATTATTTCACTACTTGGGGACACTTGGCGTAGGGGCGTGTGAAATCGCTAACAGTAGGCCAAGGCCAGTGGAAGGGGTTCATTATGTTAATTCCTGTCTACCTCTGGGTTTACTTCACCTGTTTCCCTCAGACTTCTACTGTTCACTCATCTTAAAATGTCCACACTTCTTAAAAATGTAATTTCCATAATACGTATAACATAGCGGTTTTGTGGCATATCTACAGATGCATATATTGTTTTTGACGGTATATAAGACCAAGTCCTGTATCTCGTTTATCTACAGTTTTTGCAGCGCTGATCGTGCCAACGTCGTTTTTCTGCGGCGACCTTTATGGTAATACAACTGTTACAAATACCTTTGAATGTCGCTCCTGTAAAGTGTTCATATTTTGCTGGTTCATAACAGCCTGGTGGTGTTCAGCCTGGGAGCTATCTGGAGTTATATTTATGACCGCATATCGAATTATTTCGCAAAACTATTTGACTTGCTAAAATTACAGTAGCCTACGTAGACAGCTAGCTACGTCAAAATGTTGTATTCTGCGTAGCCTACGTCTTGCACGACGACAACACTGACAAGTGAAAGAACGCTTAGAAACTGAAAACTTCGGAGATTGTTTTTACCAGGGAAGTTCACTTAACAACCAGTGAAATTCGACACGACAATTTTCCTTTTAGATAAGATACTCTTTAATCAGCAATTGTTTTCGTTTTTCGACCGAACTTTTTCAACGATGAGCTTTCTATTGTAAGTAGATAGCCAACGTTAGCTCACCGTAGCTAGCTAACAAACGCGTTAGCTTTATCTGGTTTTACTCGTAACGTGCTGTAGCTAGCTCTGTACATTATCTGTGTAACGGTATGCTTGCATACTTTTGACTAGCAAGTAGTACACTTCGGTAATGTTGTAACACAGATTACAATATTTGCTATATGTAGTTAGAGTAATTAACTGTAACATCACTATAACAAAGTTGCAAAGCTAGCTAACCAGTACTTTGTAACTAGTAGTAGCTCACTTTGCTTAGCTACACAGTAATTAGCTCATTAGTTAGGTAACTAAACGATAATTTCACGTTGTCAAGCTAACTAGCTAGTTTGGTAGATTTAGCACTCATCTGGGATCTGCTCATTTACGCATGCTTATCATCTACCTTATTAACATCGTTAAACACGTTGACTAACAAGCCAGCATTTATAGATAGCCTGCTTGCCTTCCTGTTTTGTTACTGTCTGCTGATCAGAGGAAAGTGTTTAGCTAAACAGGAAAGAACACAGGCCAGTGTTATATCTAAGCAGTAAGCACCAACGACATTTGCTTATCACCGCCAGCTACAATTTGTCTTAAAACAATCTCTCTCCTCAATCGATCTAGTGGGAGTCGCTCGTCGAAGACCTTTAAGCCGAAGAAGAATATCCCAGAGGGTTCCCACCAGTATGAGCTGTTAAAGCATGCAGAGGCAACGCTAGGGAGTGGAAACCTGAGGCAGGCTGTCATGCTGCCAGAGGGCGAAGATCTTAATGAATGGATTGCTGTTAACAGTAAGTGAAGGGGATAAAAAGGGATATTGGCGAAGGGGAGCATGGGAGATTGAATTATGACTTGTTCTTAATGACATCCTTTACCTCTTATTGGTTGTAGCACAGTCTTAATAATATATGTATATGTGGTGAGAGATGCCATATTAAGCTCCTTTCAGTCTCTTGAATCACTTTGTCAATGTGTATTTGGTTGCTCATTCGGTTGTGCTTTTGTGTATATTTGAAGGTATCTTCTTCCTTGGAATTATTTATTAAGAGCTCAGATGCACGGCCTGAATATGAACATGCATCACTTGTATGTCATATCAGCGATAAGTAATTTAAAGGGGATTAAAAGGTTACATTAACACACCCTTTATAGGGTTACTGTTTCCATGCATGCACATCTCCATGTTTCAACACTTGTTTATGGAAGACAGTCAAAAGACTGATCACTGTTAATGTATCTAATGTGCACTGAACACATTTAAATAACTAGGAGGAAGTGCCATTATAATTGGCATTTCTAAATGTGAAATACCAGTGTGTGGATTTTATTTAACACCCTTTCAGCTGTGGGTGATGCTATTAACAGTGAACCCTAGTGTGAGAGGTTCTATTGCGGTACTTTTGCATTTAATAATGTAGGCCTTTGATCTGCTCTCCTTTTCAGCTGTGGACTTCTTCAATCAGATAAACATGCTCTATGGGACCATCACTGAGTTCTGCACTGAGACCAGCTGTTCTGTGATGTCTGCCGGACCCAGGTATGGCAGACAGACAATTAAAAGGGGGGAAGAAAAAAAAGCAAGCTTCTATATGTTTTCATATAGATATACACTTTATTTCTTACAGTTTCCACTGGAATGTATGCCCTATTTGCGGTATTGACCTTCCCTTGTTGCAATTACTCCACAGCAGTGTTCCTACAAATCCATTGTGCCAAGTCATTCAGATTTTTTCTGACAATGCTCAGTCAATCAGAATATTTTTGCTATTTTATACACACACAGAATAATGCAATCCCCAGCCAAAAACCACTACTGAGCTCAAATGTACGTTTGATCTTGATGTGACAAAGCATCTGTCTCGACATACACTCATCCACCTGGACAGCACTAAGCCAACTGTTGCCGCCCCATGCTGAATACTTTGCATTGTTGATACCTGGCTGTGATGATGATGATCTGCAAGGAAGGGACCACTGTTTTTCTCAAATAGACAGTGTACAAACTTTCCCTTCAATTGCAGTATATAAAATGAAAATATTACACTTAAATGTGCTGTTTATTGCAGCTGTGCATTTAGTTCAAATTCTGGTTTCGGCATACCAGCAATGCTGGGATGCCTTGCATGGGGCAGTGCATATCTGGGATATCCACACTATCTGGGATTGGAGGGCATGTTGTTGGAAGAAGTTGATTTTGCTCCTGGCATTGCTGCAACTAGGCCTGTGAGTTTAATTGTGGTTGTTTGCCGGTGAATACATTGTTGTCCAAACGTGTAGGTGCTGGAAAGTACTTCCTGGTTGTGCTAGCAATATGGTGAGAAGCAGAGTAACTGTGCATTATATGGGGGGAAACATGAGGAGAATTTTTTTTAAATCCATAAACCTACAGTCAGCTCAAGGCAAACGTCCCCACACATAGACCTGTTTAATTTTGCTACGTAGTTTCCTACTTTGGTTTAGTGTGTCATTTTCACTTCTAGTTTTTACAATGTTAATGCAATACAGAACACGTGATTTCTGAATTTGGATCATATTCACAAAGCGTGTCGAAAATGGATCCTAGATCAGCAGTCCTTCCGTGACGCACCTTGTAAATACTAATGAATTCTAAAGTAATTTAACAGCTCATTTGTTAAATTATGTATAGTTTTGGCACTTTCTCAGAGTTCCTTGTCCTTGCTCTATTTATGGCCTCTTAGCTTGAGGAAAAGACATGAGCCAACATCCTGCCAGCATGGCCACAGTCACTGGCATTTGTCTTCTAACCTCGTCTACTCCTTTCTAACTCCAGAAATATACTCAAGTATACCGTGTACTGAAAATGAGTGGTAAAAGACCCCTTCTAAGAAGAAAAGTAAAACTGCATTGGTAAAATGCTGTGTTTACAACGTCCTGCCCTTCCTCCAAATCGCTCCCCTGTAAGCAGCATAGCTACAAGGACAGGGATTAAGGGAAGTTTCTTAGCTGGGAGTTTGCCCATCAAGGTTTTGCAAATGGGCTTATAAATCTGATGTTCATACATTGGTAAATAGGTACCCACATGCTAGGCCTGGTAACATTACATTTACCAAAAAAAAATAGGACCCTTGTATGTTTTGACATTTGAAAGATAATGCAATCCCTGTTTAAATTGGAGAATGTTTTGGCCTTAGACTGGGTCTTGGCAGGAAGCCATTTTAAGCCAATCTTAACACTGTCCAACAAACAATGATGTGCCAAAAAGAAGTCAGAAAAGCATGTTATTAATTTTTCATTTTGCAATTTAATTGTATTGCTATTCTCAATGCTCTTGACCACTAAGCTGTCTTGCTGCCCTGGCAAATGAAGAAATTCTTATTCTATTCTCTCATTTACCTCCTTCAAGGTATGAATATCACTGGGCCGATGGCACCAACATCAAAAAGCCAATCAAGTGCTCTGCCCCCAAGTACATAGATTACCTGATGACCTGGGTGCAGGATCAGCTGGATGATGAGACTCTCTTTCCCTCTAAGATAGGTTAGTTGAGTATTCAGAGTTGCGCATTAATTTAAAACCTTGTAGCATGGACCTTTTGGCTTAGAGACAGTTCTAACGCTCCCAGTCTGTACCCACAGGTGTGCCGTTTCCTAAGAACTTCATGTCTGTGGCCAAGACCATCCTTAAGCGCCTGTTCAGAGTCTATGCCCACATCTACCACCAGCATTTTGACTCTGTGATGCAACTGCAGGAGGAGGCCCACCTAAACACCTCCTTCAAACACTTCATCTTCTTTGTCCAGGTGCCACTTTTCAATACTTCTAGAAATGTAAAATGTTTAAAAATGAATGTCATGGTCCTATATGGGGGCTTCTACATGCCTCCAAGGATGTAGAAAATGGGAATCTTTTCCTGTTGATACAGTTAATCAGGCAGTTGTTACTGTCTTGTGTAACTAAAGCACCACAGAAACCGGTTCTCCTGTTTGATCACTGATCGTACACTATGTGGCATGTGGTCTTTTTTTGGGGTGTGTCTGTGCAGGAGTTCAACCTTATTGACCGCCGTGAGCTGGCACCGCTGCAGGACCTTATTGAGAAGCTGGGCTCCAAGGACAGATGAAAGCCTCCCGCTCTTTCCCTCCCTCGTCTCTCCCTCTCAGTGCCTGCCTCTGGGTTTCTGAGTGTCCACTTTTCCACTTTGTGCCTTTTTCTTAGCCCTCTTTCTACCTCTGTACCCTGTACCTATACTTTCTGTCCCAGCTTATTTTCTTTCAACCTGTAGTTGTACAACATTTGTTTTATTAGAGCTCACTTTAAGGTAAGATGCCATTGTGTAGCTATTATGATATATATTTTTTATTTGGTAAACAAATTCTATAATTGGGACATACTGACCTGGAATGTGGACCATTGTTTTTTTAGGAGTTTAAATGGAAACCTGGCATTTCTTTCCTATGGTATTTGGGACCATTTCAATGTCCCAAAACAGTTTGCTTTTTAACACATCACATTTGCAGTTTTAGTCAATTATGTACTTCAATACTGATCTTTTGTTCTGTATTTGACATTTAGATAGGTTTTTTTCACTTAAGGTTAACAAAGATCAATAAATATTTGCAGTGACACTTTTGATAAACATGTGTAATAGGTAATCTTCCATAGTTTATACACAGGGATCATATTTTTACACTTTTACTTGACTACTTAGATGTTTTAACACATGGTAAGCAATCAAAGTACCAGAGAAAGTAACATTTTTAAAACTTATATAAAATATCAAATGTTATGTATAGTATAATAAGAAATGTTTTGAAATTATTCATTCTGTAATTTCACTCGAATTGCACAAATGTGCCTCAATTTTTCTTATTAACAATGTCAAATGCCTTGGATGTCTAAGACCATCATGGGGGAATATTATTCTTAGTATCAAGCAAGTCTGTTTTATTGTTTAGTAAGCATACCTTTACTTGTTCATCATGCAAAATGCAACAATAGCAATAGTAATTGCAACATGACAACAGTGAATCTGTATGTGATATTTATGTTGTTTTCTCTTCATTTTGTAAGATGTTATTTGTCTTATCTGAATGTGTGCTCACAGATTTAGACTAGTCCTTAACTGAAAAAATCAAGCTCAATGGAATGTTTTTTTTTCTTTTCTTCCAAGGCTACCATTAATCTATGTCTGTGAAACCAGCCCCATTTGTGTTCAGTTTTGGCACACAGGGCTAAAGCAGCAGTGCTGTTTGCGGTGCCATCGTGACACATGCCATGTTTATCCCATTCTTCCGAAATTTCTTTGCCACCAAAATGGAATGTTATCTATAAACAACATAGCTATAGGTACTCTCTGCCGGACTGAGTGAAAATGTCCATGTGCTACTTAATCTGATACCTTTTACTTGTTTCAGACAATCTAAGGCAATTTAAATATTTTACACTTACTCTCATTTGACCACCCCAATTGGAAAATATATCCTTCTATAATATATACTTCAACAATACATTGTAGAAGCATGGTCTGCAATCAACACATAGTATTGAACCATTGGAATATTAATGTATTTACAAAACCCCAACGTGTTTGTGATATTCACTATCTTAGTATGTGCTCATGTTTGATCTGTCTGGATAAAGCAACCTGTTATACTGTTATGTGTACTTGTAGATTTTTATAGTGTTCAGCATTGATTTGGAATGTGATGTTACATTTCCTGTTGGCAGTTACTGGGAATAATAATAGGAATTCTGGAATACTGTATGTCAGGTGTAGTTTTTCCATTTTTTGGGGGGTGGGAGGGGGGTATACATTTCTTTTTATCTCAATCACATGATATATTGTACTGATTTACTATATTTTGTCTGCATTTCTCTTCCAGATATTCAGTGACAACTGTTTGGCATGACACAGATTTGTAATTACATTAATCTTGTTTGGGATGTTGCTGTAAAATTAGGTTAAGGGATAGATGTTTTATATTTACTTTGGTGGTTATAGACCTTATGGAGATTGTTTTTGAGAAATGCAATAATGGATTGTCAACAACCTAGTTCAATAATTTGTTATAAATAGCATAATTTGCAGCACATTATCTGGAACAAAAAACCCTGTGCCTTAGAAAAGAACATCTTGTCTGAAATTACAGTATTGACAGCTAGCAGAACACCTTAATAAATCAATGGAATTTGTGGATATTGCGAGTTTGTTTTGAATGGGTACAAGAGCCTCATGACAATTTATTAATTGCTCAAGCAGTCAGAAAGAGGAGTGTGGAACTATATAGTCCTTTAGTTCCTCTCTTCTAGATAGTGAACCATCTTGACCATTTCAATGCTCCCATTACCTGGCTAAGATTATATGCATAGTGAATCCTGGTGTTGTATTAGATTTACCCACTGCTAGTTATGCTGCAACCTGTTATATAGCCTTAGTTCAGTTTGAGTGTTTTCGTCATTCTAGAATATTTGTACTGAGTTACTTTTCCACTAAACGGTCTTGAATGGACATATTTAAAGGACCAGTGGACATGCTGACAGCTTTCCTCAGCCCACAATTAAAACTCAGTTTTTTAACTGGTCATTGAGTAAAGCACAGTTTTATTCAACACAATGTTCCAGAAAGTAAAAATACGCTGACATCATAGGCCAAGGAGTTCCCAGTTTCAAAGGTTTTTAGAAACAATGCATAGATATTATTCAGGGAGATATTGAAGTAATTCTTTGTAAAGTAGTACATTTTGTTATAAACAATTGTTGCATAGCTTTCATTCAAATTGAAAAATGTCAGAACCTCTATGACCGTGCCCAAGCTATAAATGTAAATGCTTCAAATCTCCCTGAATAAGTGTATCTGACCAATTTCACACAGCCATTTCGGTTTTTTGAAAGATGTTTTTGTGTTTTGAACAGATTTTGAAGAACTTCATCCTTAACATTGTGTTTCTCTGATACTCAGAGTCTAACTGTTTGGTGATTTGAGGTAATTTCACATAACTGGTGCAACTAAAAGTCACAACTGATATATGCTCTGGTGCCACTAGACCTTTAGATCTGACTTTGTAACACTAGGCCTGGGTTCAGCAAAAGACTCCCTGCGGGACAAAACTGGCCCCCCAGCAATAATATCTGGCCCCCTGCATGATTATTTTGACAGTGGCTGGTGCTGAAATAGATCTCAGTTATGACAGCAGACACACCGGCTTTACATTCACAAATCTACATAGGATGAAGGCATAGTTGTCTTTCCATTCATCTTTGAATGCCCCATTTTCGCTGTCAGCTTTCCTCTAGACTTTGGTAGTGCCATTTTGTGTGTACAGCTAGCTTAAATGTTTAGCTCTGCACACAACATAATAGCGTAGCCTGCCTCCAGCAACTAAACAATTAAAAAATGCAATGTAGTATGTAAGGATGAAAAGGAATAACAGTAAGTTAGGCTCTGATGTGTAATAATGATACACAATTTATTGTTTATTCTTATTCACAATATAGGTTGTTAAAAGCATGACTCAAACAGGCCATTAATGGGTTTATTCAGGTCCTTATTTATTGAGTTATTTTTATCCATTATGCATTTCCCACATGTGTGTCTTAGAAAGGCGGTTGCAAGTTGGTGAATGAAGACACTTGACGGGTTAGGCCTATGTGTCAGTAGTACTGTATTAATGAATCCAGCACAAAACCCGGACACCGTCACACAGCTGTGGCTTTTTGTTTCTGACTGTCCTACAGGATTTAACCACAGCTGAATAAGCAGTTACAAAAGACACTGTAACAGTCTGTTACAGGCAATTCTAGTTGCATTTTTCACCAAGTAATTCCTTAAATTATCCTTTGACTATGTTCTGGCCCACCATCTAGTGGATTAAAAATTTTTTCCTGATGTCAAACACAAGGCTGTCAACTCACTTCAAACTGGGCTCCATCAATTATAGTTCTGGGAATTGACAAGGCCACTCATTTCTAGTATACAAAAAACATTAAAATGTTGAAGTGGTTGACAAATGTACGAAGTGAACTGTTAATTCAAGAAATTGCTTTTGTAAAGACCAAAACTTTTAAGAAAAACTCAAAGGTAAAAGAGTCAGTGAGTTAGTGAGCTAATAAAGGACTAATTCCATACACAGAGTTTATCTCTGGCTTGTCCAATCACAGATCAGACCTTTGGACTATGCCAGGGTACTAGGCGGAAATGGGCCAAAGTTCCGATTTAACTAGTTCTAATTAACCAAGTGAATGATTTCTAATCTGCTGTTAAAATTATTTGAATTCCAAAAGAAATGTTATGTGTCATGCAGAGAAACACAGGGAATGTGTAAAACCCTCCTTTAATTGGAGGGTATTGTCATCCATCCATCCATCCATCTTCTCCCGCTTATCCGGGGCCGGGTCGCGGGGGCAGCAGTCTAAGCAGGGATGCCCAGACTTCCCTCTCCCCAGACACTTCCTCTAGCTCTTCCGGGGGGACACCGAGGCGTTCCCAGGCCAGCCGGGAGACATAGTCCCTCCAGCGTGTCCTAGGTCTTCCCCGGGGTCTCCTCCCGGTGGGACGGGACCGGAACACCTTCCCAGGAAGGCGTTCCGGAGGCATCCGAAAAAGATGCCCAAGCCACCTCAGCTGACCCCTCTCGATGTGGAGGAGCAGTGGCTCTACTCTGAGCTCCTCCCGGGTGACCGAGCTTCTCACCCTATCTCTAAGGGATCGCCCAGCCACCCTGCGGAGAAAACTCATTTCGGCCGCCTGTATCCGGGATCTTGTCCTTTCGGTCATGACCCAAAGCTCATGACCATAGGTGAGAGTAGGAACGTAGATTGACTGGTAAATCGAGAGCTTCGCCTTGCGGCTCAGCTCTTTCTTCACCACGACAGACCGATACATCGACTGCATTACTGCAGAAGCTGCACCGATCCGTCTGTCAATCTCCCGTTCCATCCTTCCCTCACTCGTGAACAAGACCCCTAGATACTTAAACTCCTCCACTTGAGGCAGGCACTCTCCACCAACCTGAAGTGGGCAAGCCACCCTTTTCCGACTGAGGACCATGGCCTCGGATTTGGAGGTACTGATTTTCATCCCCACCGCTTCACACTCGGCTGCAAACCGTCCCAGTGCATGCTGAAGGTCCTGGTTAGAAGGGGCCTACACGACAACATCATCTGCAAAGAGCAGAGACGAAATCGTGTGGTCCCCAAACCTGACACCCTCCGGCCCCTGGCTGCGCCTAGAAATTCTGTCCATAAAAATTACAAACAGAACCGGTGACAAAGGGCAGCCCTGCCGGAGTCCAACATGCACTGGGAACAAGTCTGACTTACTGCCGGCAATGCGGACCAAGCTCCTGCTTCGGTTGTATAGGGACCTGACAGCCCTTAGCAAAGGACCCAGGACCCCATATTCCCCAAGCACCCTCCACAAGATGCCGCGAGGGACACAGTCGAATGCCTTCTCCAAATCCACAAAACACATGTGGATTGGTTGGGCAAACTCCCATGAACCCTCCAACACCCCGTAGAGGGTATAGAGCTGGTCCAGTGTTCCACGGCCCGGACGAAAACCACACTGTTCCTCCTGAATCCGAGGTTCTACTATCGGCCGTATTCTCCTCTCCAGAACCCTGGCATAGACTTTCCCGGGCAGGCTGAGAAGTGTGATCCCCCTGTAGTTGGAACACACCCTCCGGTCCCCCTTCTTAAAAAGAGGGACCACCACCCCGGTCTGCCATCCCAGAGGCACTGTCCCCGACCACCACGCGATGTTGCACAGGCGTGTCAACCAAGACAGCCCCACAACATCCAGAGACTTGAGGTACTCAGGGCGGATCTCATCCACCCCCGGTGCCTTGCCACCGAGGAGTTTCTTGACCACCTCTGTGACTTCAGCCCGGGTGATGGACGAGTTCACCTCTGAGCCCTCATCCTCTGCTTCCTCAATGGAAGACATGTCAGCGGGATTGAGAAGATCCTCGAAGTACTCCTTCCACCGCCCGACGACATCCTCAGTTGAGGTCAACAGCTGCCCACCTCTACTGTAAACAGCGTTGGTAGGGCACTGTTTCCCTCTCCTGAGGCGCCGGATGGTTTGCCAGAATCTCTTCGAGGCCAGCCGAAAGTCCTTCTCCATGGCCTCACCGAACTCCTCCCAGGCCCGAGTTTTTGCCTCCACAACCACCCGGGCTGCAGCCCGCTTGGCCTGTCGGTACCCGTCAGCTGCCTCAGGAGTCCCACAAGCCAACCAGGCCTGATAGGACTCCTTCTTCAGCTTGACGGCATCCCTTACTACCGGTGTCCACCACCGGGTTCGGGGATTGCCGCCTCGACAGGCACCGGAGACCTTACGGCCACAGCTCCGAGCGGCCGCTTCGACAATGGCGGTGGAGAACATGGTCCACTCGGACTCAATATCTCCAACCTCCCTCGGGATCCAGTCGAAGCTCTGCCGGAGGTGGGAGTTAAAGATCTCTCTGACAGGAGACTCGGCCAGACGTTCCCAGCAGACCCTTACAGTACGCTTGGGCCTGCCGAGTCTGTCCAGCTTCCTCCCCCGCCATCGGATCCAACTCACCACCAGGTGGTGATCAGTTGACAGCTCCGCCCCTCTCTTCACCCGAGTGTCCAAGACATACGGCCGCAGGTCAGATGAGACGACAACGAAGTCGATCATCGACCTGCGGCCTAGGGTGTCCTGGTGCCACGTGCACTGATGGACACCCTTATGTTTGAACATGGTGTTCGTTATGGACAAACTGTGACTAGCACAGAAGTCCAATAACTGAACACCACTCGGGTTCAGATCAGGGGGGCCGTTCCTCCCAATCACGCCCCTCCAGGTGTCACTGTCGTTGCCCACGTGGGCGTTGAAGTCCCCCAGTAGAACAATAGAGTCCCCAGTCGGAGCACTTTCCAGCACCCCTCCCAGAGACTCCAAGAAGGTCGGGTACTCTGCACTGCCGTTAGGCCCGTAGGCACAAACAACAGTGAGAGACCTATCCCCGACCCGTAGGCGCAGGGAAACGACCCTCTCGTTCACCGGGGTAAACTCCAACACATGGCGGCAGAGCTGGGGAGCTATGAGCAAACCCACACCAGCCCGCCGCCTCTCACCATGGGCAACTCCAGAGTGGTGAAGAGTCCATCCTCTCTCAAGGAGTGTGGTTCCAGAGCCCAAGCCGTGCGTAGAGGTGATCCCGACTACCTCTAATCGGAACCTCTCAACCTCACGCACTAACTCAGGCTCCTTCCCCGCCAGCGAGGTGACATTCCACGTCCCCAGAGCCAGTTTCCGTGTCCAGAGATCGGGTTGTCTAGGCCCCTGCCTTCGACTGCCGCCCGATCCTCTTTGCACCGGCCCCTTATGGTCCCTCCTGTGGGTGGTGAGCCCACGGGAGGGCGGCCCCACGTCACCCGTTCGGGCTGAGCCCGGCCGGGCCCCATGGGGGAAGGCCCGGCCACCAGGCGCTCGCATTCGAGCCCCAACCCCGGGCCTGGCTCCGGGGTGGGGCCCCGGCTGCGCCATACCGGGCGACGTCACGGTACTCAAAATTGAATTCTTCATTAAGGGGTTTTGAACCGCTCTTAGTCTGACCCGTCGCCTAAGACCTGTTTGCCTTGGGAGACCCTACCAGGGGCATATAGCCCCAGACAACATAGCTCCTAGGGTCACTCGGGTACTCAAACCCCTCCACCACGTTAAGGTGGCAGTTCTTGGAGGGGCGGTATTGTCATCCATTTTGGATTAACCATTTATCAATTACAGCGTTTTGTACTTAGTCCTCACCTTTATTGTGACCAAAAGTATCAATGTCTGCTCTTAAATAGGCTTTGCATTTGGAGTTGGTTGCTGGTGTTTAACAAGACAAGGGACAAAGCAATGTCCAGCTGGCCGTCATGATGCAGAAAACTGATGATGCAGAAAAATCCATCAGCAAAATAGCCAAAACATTAGGTATGCCAACATTAGCTGTTTGATACATTGAGGTTAGCTCAGCAATGGCAAATTACCTAGAAGACCAATTATGACCTCTACAGGGGATGACTAAAGAATTCTCACCATAATGAAGAAAAAGAAAAGAACCGTGGCAATGTATGACTGCCACTAGAACTGGCTCACCGGTCTTTATTGTAGCTTGATGGCAGCAGTAGGATGTACAGAATTGTACAGAAACAGATTGTCTCCACAGTTCCAGTCCAATGGCTCAAAATGAATTGGACAGCACTTCATCTTGCAGCAGGACAGTGACCCATACTTACTATTATAACAACTAAGGGTTTTTTTCAGGGCAAAAAGTGGAATGTTCTGGACTACCCAAGCCAATTACCTGACCTGAATCCAACTGAGCATGTGTTTCACTTGATGAAGACAAGAAAAAATAAACCAACTGAAAATGGCTGCAGAACAGCCTGGCAGAACATCACCAGCAAGATACGCAGTATACAACAAATTAGATTTTTTTAAAATTACCTTTACTGCTGTGATGCATATAAACATTATAAAACTTTGGATTTCACCTTTGTTACCTGAGGGAGGGAACGAAATGCCACTCTAGGAGAAAGACGCATTGTGGATGCATAACGTTGATAACAACTACGATCATGCTTGATAAAGGAGGCCTGATCTCCAATGCAATAAGTAACCTCTTGCATTAATTTTTCAGGACCGCTTGTCGCTGAAACTCAAGGGCAAGGCTGAAAGACAGAGTTGAAGGAAGACAGCCAGGAGATGGAGGCTGCCCCCCAAACCCCCACTGGGGGGCTGCCCCCCAAACCCCCACTGGGGGGCTTCCCCCCAAACCCCCACTGGGGGGCTGCCCCCCAAACCCCCACTGGGGGGCTGCCCCCCAAACCCCCACTGGGGGGCTGCCCCAGAGATGACATTGCCTGCCCAAACACAAGGTTTGACGTTTGTTTTGACTATCTCCCTTTCCTCCTCTTGCGCTTCTGTTTTGGTTAATAAAACGCCTAACAGGGCCCTGAACCCATACTCGGTTTCCGTTCCCTGTGTCTTTCTGTGTTACAAATGCCGTATCTTGACGGATTTGCAAGAGTAGACAGACCAAAAAAAAAGACTTTACCATAGAGCTATTTATAAACTGAATGTGACCCTGCTTTGTATTTGCAGAAAAGACAATCTTCTGGGAATACAAGCTTAACTCTGGATGGCTTAACGGATATGTTGCTGACTTTGAACCCCAAAGTCAGTAACCTTCTTGCAATTAATACAATGTGGTAAGTATTTCTGGACATTAATGTAAATCAAGATAAAACATGAAAGCCTATAGATCATAGATAATAGAGTATATCTATTATATTGATTTTGTACTAGCTAGGGGCGTGGCCACTCTGAAATGTTATCCGGGTAGGCTCTATGTAATTGGTGAACACTCTTTGGATGAATAGCGAATCAGATAGTTGTGCGTCACTGTTCGGGAAATCCCAGCCAAATAGCTAGGAAACTGCTATCCTAAGCTACAACGCAGTGCCTTGCATTAACGATATTGGAACAGAAAGCTAGTTAGGTAGGGTGAAACAAACTGAAACACAGTTAACTACTGTACAGCAGGTGCTCTATATCGCCCAGGACGTTCTGAAATTAGCAAATGAACACAGATCTAAAGCCACTTTATAGTTCGCTAACTACTAAAATCTAGTCAGGCGACGCGTAAACTAACGGGATTAAACCACAACAGCCAGGTAAGTAACGTTTTCATTTACAGTTATCCTTGACTATACCACAACAACTGGCTAAATCTGAACTACCGGTATTCAACTAAAATAATAATAACTACTTTACATATATTCGCTTGGACTTTGTTAGACGAATAATGCGAGTCTCCTCGGGCCTCCTAACCATAACAAAATCGTCACGTAGCTACAGTATTCAGCTATTTAACGTGTAGCTAAGTATAATACAGTTAGTGAATAACGTTCCGTCATTGTTATAGACCATAGGAAACATGCATGATCTGTGCTTTGGCAATTACTTCCCGTTTAAGCAGTATTTATACTGCGGAGTTATACTCCAAACCTAGCTTTGTTCCGCATAATAGAGTTTTACGTAATAATGTACATTCATGCAGTTTTTCTGTAGAAGTTGCCGGACAAAGCCAGCAGACGGTTCTGTTGATATACGGTAATTTTCATCGCTGAGTAGTGACCTAAAAATGAGGACCCCCCCTTCTCACGTGATGTATTCAACGATATGTGGACTTGCGTGGATCTATGACACTACTGTAATCAATCTGAAACGAATCAAGTTTCATTCTGAAGTCAATAGCTAAGGTTAATAATGCATAAAGGAAAATCAGGCAATAATGATGTATTAACTGATGTGGAGAAAAATAACAATTATTCATGTTTTTCTCCCTCAGTCCACGGGCCTGGTCCTGGGGAATATTTGTAGAAATATTTGACATTTATTTGCATGAAATAAAATGTAAATGTGCCCTTGAGCCACCTAGTCCTAATTGCTCCTGCTACATGATAAAAATGTAATGACTAAAACATTTAAGCTTTTATTTTCCAAGTAATTCCATTTGACCTAGGTGTCATGGCCTCTCCATTACTTTCATCTAATGATCTATATATGAATCAACGGGCATCTAGTGACTAGGACATTATTTGTCAAATCAACTATTAGGATATTTTACAACTATATGGCTACTTTTTAATAGACTATGCCTAGGTTATCCATGTAGTAGTATTTCCAATGTTGTCAGATGTATTGCTCAACAATGCAGGCATATAAGTGACTACATTAACAAATTCACTAGCTAAATAATTAACAGTGAGATAACTACCCATGCAACAAGCAGCATTTTTGAATTATTGACAGTTATTTTGTGTATATATATTGCACACATTAGTTCTGTATTATTGAACATTTATATGATATGC
The DNA here is from genome assembly GCF_011004845.1 of Esox lucius. Classification (NCBI taxonomy): domain Eukaryota; kingdom Metazoa; phylum Chordata; class Actinopteri; order Esociformes; family Esocidae; genus Esox; species Esox lucius. The sequence goes on from NC_047581.1 coordinate 19,593,083, forward strand.
TAGGCTACTGGTTTTATAACGGACCCGGTAAGCCTAGGTATTTCCTCAGAAATATGAGTTGTCAGTACAGTGTTCTCGACAGGGTCAATCCAGTTCAAGTGCTGAGGCGACCTTTGATGCCAAATACTTCTTTAGTGGATTGTTTATTGCCACCTCAGTTTCAAATGTCACTTGGTAATTGTATCGCTTTTCCTTCTCCATCTTTGTCCCTACAAGCCATGGCAGATGAAAGCACACAATTCTGTGCCAATTGGTAAGTATGAAGATTCAGACCAAGTGAGAAGCATCTACAATGTGAATAAATATCATGGATTAGATAAGCTATACAGATAATAACAAGCTAATGTGATATTCTGTTTGCTTTTACAGCTTGATTTCCATTTTGAGTAATGCTTTATACGTTACATTAGGATCATATCTTAAAAATGTACAATAAGCATATTATATGTTACAAATTATATATAATGTTAAGGTTACATATATCAGTACTGTGGATTATGTTAGAAAAAGAGGAATATGCCCTCTTTGTGTATTTGAACTTGCTAGCTATGAATTTGTCAAAGATTCCCATAAAATACAGTAGGCATTCTTTAAAACCAGCCTGAAAATATGCTCACGATTTGAATTCCGTCAATAACTGTGTCTATTTTAGCTGCAAATGTGTCCTGCTTGGATGTTATCTGTAATATTATGTTAGTTGTCATGGTGGGCATTGTTTGGTTTACACAGCCCAAAAAAGTATAAAATCCCATTGTTTAGTGCTTCCACCCCCTCCAAGTCAAAGCAAACATGGATTCAGTGTTGCATCTTGCTTATCACCATACATGTTTAGCTAATCAGCCTTGCAATTTGTCAGCATGCTTTTATAGACGTGAAACTTAAACCTCTGACATTTTAAATGTAAGATCAAGATAAATAGCAGGGAGTTTAATTATTCTACCTATTCATAGCCAATGCAATAATTAGTAGGATACATCAGACAGTACTATCTCTGTTCTCGATTCCACCAAAGATCTGTGTTTTAAACACCCGATTGCTGTTTTTTTAATTTAAAGTTTTTCCATGAAGGGATGTCTGATATCGACAAGATGGCGCAGAACGATTTCTTTTAATGACAGAGATTTTTCTAAATTCACAGAAACCCCCTACATCAGATCGCAAAATGCAGGCTAGTTAAGATCTCTGGGCTAAGGCGAAAAGTACCACGCTCTTACCGCTATTGGTGTATCACATTAGCCTGTAATAATCTGTAGCTACACATTAGGAGTGTGTGACACTTTCTCTCGCTGGCTCTCTCTCCCGCTGTCTAGTCATCATGACATTCCAGAGGCTAATTTCACTACTCATGAGATCCACTGTCACCGGAACATCGCTCTGTGTGAGGTGTGTCACGAACCAGTGCCCCGTTCAGATCTGCCGCAGCACAAGGAGCAGGACCATGTGCAGGTATAATGCTACGTTTGGAGAGGCCATGCGTCCTGAGGGGGTTGGTCTAGTCTTAAGTTTTCCTAGTAAAAGTTTAAATTTTCACGCTATTTTCACAAACATTTTCTTTTGATTTCAGGTGAAATGTAAGTGTGGTTTAAAGTTTGAGAAAAGACAAATGGAATTCCACCAGGTATATTAAACTTGTTTTAGGATGGAGACCTCACCTACCATGTTGTCACCACCATATGATTTATTACATTTTAACTAACGTGCGTCTTCATCTGACCTGTCTTTCCCAGAGCTCTGAGTGCAGTCAGCGTATGGTGCCTTGTCAGTACTGCGACTTGGAACTGGTTTTCAGTCAGTCCAAAGAACATGAGGATTATTGTGGAACGCGCACAGAGCCTTGTAAATTCTGCAAGAGCAATGTAATGTTGAGGGAGCTGGTTGTCCACCCAGCCTTATGTGGTAGCCTCACACCTCCTCAAGACAGGAACAACAGCCGGGCAAGTCACTGCTCAACAGAGCCCCAGTCCCCAGGGGCGTGGTTCGAAGCCCACTCCATCCGTAACTTGCTGAGGGCCCAGGAAGGAGGGGCCCACAAGAACAACAATGCCAGTCCATCCGACCGTAGGGCCCCTCCACGGCCACTTGAGGCTAGGCTGCAAAACAGCCCCTGGGAGCACCTGGGCATGGAAAGGAGGAGGAACATTGCTCCTAGGAACACGGACTTCAACCACTGTAAGTCTGCCAGTGGCACAACCAAGTCAAACAAATGCTTCTGTAAGTTAAAAATGTCAAGTTTACATGCTAGAAAAACGGGACGTAACTCTAAACACAAGTGCTTTATCTGAACATTATGTGAATGTTGTTACATTTTAGATTTCCATAAAATGAGTGACATTTGTGTAAAACGTTATGTTTTACACAAAGTCAAAAAGCAGTATGTGCAGATACCCTTGTATAAAAGCTAAGGATCTATAGTTTATCCCAGTAGTAATTGTTTGATTTCACAATTTAGAGTATAGAGACAAAATAAATTAAAACATTCTTCAATGTTCCAGGAATGTGGCAGGGCATTATACCAGCGGCGGAGCTTAGCTTCCTCTCCCAAGGGGGCAAACCTATGCCGCGGATACCCCCCCAACCACCACCCCCCATCGCAAAAGTCTTGCTACCTGATTTCCCAACTAAAAGATAGGCAGATTATATAAAAATGTAATACTATTCTCCCAAAAATGTACATACATTTCATGTACCATGATGAACATAAGCTTATTAGGCTACAACAACACGTACCTGCAGTTACAAAACTGCTAGCTGCTTTTGGACCTGGATCATAACTGTAATCTCAATTTGCTCTAAGATGCGATGCTGCTCCTGTCATTGAAATGTCAAATCTATCAATTTTCTCTTTCTTCTGCTGCTCAACATCTTTACTAAAGATGTTTCTCAAGGGCACATATCGTTATATCTTTCCATCCTCTAAGTGGCAGACATCTACATTCCTTTTTTATGTTTTGTTACTTTATTTTCCACTGTTCAGATCCTTAGCAAACGAGCCAACAAAATCCGACTTTATACCCAGGGTTGCCAGATTCACTGACAATATAGGCCCAATCACCCGCATACTCCACATAAAAACCGCCCACTATCACTTTATATAGCCCAATTATGGGGAAAACTGCCCCCTCTGGCAACGCTGGTTACGTGCCCACGGTCACAGATTGCTCGATCGCACAAAGACCTTTTGGAATCATAAAATATAGATGTTAATCACTTTAATGTCAACTAAATAGTATGTAGAAAATTAACCAGAATATGATTTTATTCTGCTTGCTATTTTTTTCAACCATAAAACAAACTCCTTGGGGGCCCCTGTGATTGGCTACCATGGGTGCCACGCAACCATTCAAACTCTGCCACTGTACTATACTGTATGTAAGTGAATCTGTAGTAAGATCCTCTTGGCAATAAATTGGTTGCCAGATCTTCAAATTTATTGAATTTGGTTCATGAGGATTCAATCTGGATCATTTGTGGGCAAAGTATACCAAAAGAAATACATTTTTAATAAATGTTTCTGTCTCAAACTCTGATAGAGAACCCAGTTAAAATGTATTGGCCGACCCTGTTCTAAAATGCATGGTGTTTGCAATGTTTTTGGGCATTGGTTAGCTTCCCCCCTGCTTTCGACACTCCCAGAATGATCATCAGCTGGTCTGCATCTAATGGAATCAAGTGTCAGAAAGAACCTCAAGTCAGACCAGTAGTCATGCTAATCTGGACAAAGATTACTGTGAAGCAATTCTGAAGATTGACATTTGTCCCTTAGGAGAGGTATCTGGCGTACCGTTATTTGTCGGACTGTAAAGACAAATCTAACTTGTGGTTTGATTTTCCTCAGTACTGGAACAGGAAGCAGCAGTGCTGGGCCACAATAATAACGACATGGCATCATTGGCCTGGCCTGAGGGCCAGTCAGTGGCAGAGGACTCCGCCAGCCTGGACTACCTGCTGGCCCTCAGCCTGCATAGTGATGGGGACACAGGGGATGCAGGTGGAGGTGAAGGGGCTTTGTGGACGGATGTCTGGGACCACAAATTCGGAAGGATGTCCAACACTGACCCCATCTTGCCAATCTCTCCCCCCAACAACTACCATCAAATCACCACTAGCACCAATAAAGCCCCAGTCCATGACCATACTGGTGAGACACAACACAAAAATACAAGCTGGTTTTCCCAAGGTCTTCTGTTACAGTAGGCTGCCCTTTTCTCCAGTTTACATTACTTTTTACATTTGGGCATTTCCACCTCTCTTTACCTAAAAGACACTCCTGTTTCTATTTTTTTTTCTGATTACAAGCTTGTGTCTTCCACTGTACCTGTTACATATTTGCTCTTTCCCCCATGCAGAGACCATGCTGCCCTGTGAGTTTTGTGAGGAGCTCTTTCCTGAAGTGGACCTCATTTTACACCAGGTCAGAAGAATGAGCCTGAGGCCTTGGAATCCATTTGCTTTATAGGCTGTAGCTGTTTAGTACAACATCCGTCCAGCCCCTCCTCATTTCCTTCCTGTGGATGTTTCTCTTTTGTTGCTCCCATTCACTGCCTTTAGTGCGGATTACTAGTTAAGAACGGTTTGTAATTGTCTCAGGGACTGAGTTGATAGTGCAGTGTGGATTATGTGATAATTGTCTGAGGGTAGCTGGCCACCTGCTCTATCTGGTGAGCAGAAGGAAAAATCTCCTAACGTCTGTCTATGTTGTGTTTCAGACTGGCTGTAATCCAGCCTCAGCCTTTGCATCTTTCAGCAAGCGACCTCCCTCTCCCTGCTATGACGATAGGGTTGCTAGGGGTGCTGGTGGTCTCATGCCCCTCCCACCTGACACCCCTAGCCTCCTCCCTTTCCCTGGTTCAGACTCTCCGCTCTCATGCAGTCCTCCTGCCAGTCCGTTAGAGGGGGACGTGGTCATTCCCTGTGAGTTCTGTGGAGTGGCTCTGGAGGAGGCTGTTGTCTTTCACCACCAGGTAGGCCTACCATATTTGTTGTGCCAGATGCAGTGCTGTATGATGGTCATATTACATTTCAAATAGTCCTTTGTTGAATGAGAGAATCTGATAACATTTAGAATTTCTACCCGTGTTTTAACATTGCCATTACTCCAGTATATCAGTGCGCTAAGATGTGCCATAGTAATTTCTTAGTAATCAATTAGATGACACTTTTCAGGATAAGTGTGACCTCCGACCCCAGGCTCCTCACTCACTGGAAAAGGTCAACAAAGGTTCCTTCCAAAAAACATTTCTTCCTCCCAAAGAGAGCTGTGGACGGAGCTCCTCTGAGATACAGAGGAGACTCAATCATCAATGTAAGATACAATGTACATTTTTTTTTAATAAAATTGATTTCATAAAATAATGTTGCTTATGCTCCTTCCATTGATCCACCTATGAATGAGTTGAACAACAAATTTAGAGACTGTGTGTTTGTGTGTGCCAAAGTGGACCCCTTGGAGGTGCTGGATAGAGATCTTTTTGGGCGGGACAGAGGCAGGCCCCCAGTCAGAACCCCTAATGAATGGCAGAGAAGCCACAATGGGCTGCCCATTCCGGAGAAGATCTCAAACTGTGATCTACAGGTGAAGAACAGCCTGCATGGCAGAGAGATAGATGGGGGTCACCCACTATTCAGTGAAGGACACAAATCTAACTCCGCAGAAGCTGTGGGGTAAGAACAATCACCAACCGGCAATCGATATGTCATTTAAGTTAATGGACAAAAATTATTGATATTTAAGTCATGTTAATGGAAAAATATTATGGCCAAGTGAAGAGGGAACATTTTTAAATGTTGATGAACCCTTACATATTTTGGCTGGTTTAAATTAGCTTTGGAGTCAAATTTAACTTTACAAATCACATAAGTTACATAGACTCTGTGTGAAATAATAGGGATTTATGTTTCCTTTTTGAAGGACTACCTCGTTCCCCTATACATATAACATCCATAATGTCCCTCACTTAAGTGTTGCATTTCAACAACAGATCGCTTCTTTCGTAAGAAGGTCAGTGATTAGTAGACGGGAGCAACAAATAATCGGACATTCAATTTAACCGGGTTTAACCATACATTTCTGTAAATATTTTGACTTCATTCTTGAAGTTTATTTTAACTAAATTCTGTAAATATTGCTAATGAAATGTAATTTGTCCTTTATTTCCCTAAAAACCTGGCTTTGTTATCAAAGTATTTTTGTGTTTTGTTAAGTACTATTTGAGCAACAACAACACAAAATGCCAACTAATGTTTTCAATCTCTACATGATATGAACTAGTGTTGAAAGTGTTTTTCTTTGGTATAATATAAGTGACAACAATTATTAAATTGAAGCAAATTATCTTCCTTATTTGCCAGATCTCTCCAAAGAGATAATGAGGGACCAATGAATAAGGGACCATGGAAAAGGGGCCCCGCAAAGGTAAATAATCCTTGTTTTTTTTTAGAGCCGATTTGGTCCCTGTCATCATTTAGGTGTTTTCAATGTTTTTCTTTAACAACATTTTAGGTGCCTAAGAAGCAAAACAAAGAACAGGAAGAGGAGTGAGTTCAAGACTGTCAATGGAAAGAGCAGCAGGCAATCACCAAATCTTTGTGTGTCCGTGCTGTGTTCAGTCACTCTAAAAGTCAAAAACTCTTTTAGGGGGAAGGGGTCCAATTCCATTTTGTAACAATTTTAGTTTTAAACTATTAATATGAATTGTATAGAATTTAGAAAAATTAATTTTATTTACTGTTCCCTGAATGGAAAATAATTTAAAACAATTATTTAGGGCTGCACCTATCATTCTTTTTTTATATACATAAACATTGTAATACTTTTAATAAATCCTAGTCTTGACGCTTTTATGCTTGTGGCTGTCTGTTAATGTAAAACAAATGTCTACTCAATACAAAGCACCTTGTTATTTTATTCATCACATCCAATATCTCAGACACCACTAACCTCAGTTGGACAGACCTTGGGTGCGTAAATGCATGTTGACAAGTCTGAGTTAAAAACATATTAGATCAGGTAGAAATAATCAACAGACATTGGCTGTAGTGTAGTAATCAACCAAAATTCGCCATTGTAATACACTGAAATCGGTTAGCCACATGTTATATCTCAAATGGCCCTAGAGGGGGGTGTTGCCTTGTTATAATTGAATAAGGCTTTATTAAAAAGGCACAAGGGGGTCTGGTAAGTTAAGGCTGTGGTATATTGTGGGCTGTTTTACCATGGCTTAGGTTTTGACACAAAGCGAAGTAGCCCTGAGCGTGGTATATTTTACATGTATTATAAACCCTATGGTAGCTTACTGCTATTATCACATGGTTACCAATGCAGTTAGAACAGTAAGGCAATATTACATGACCAATGTTCAACTCATGGTCGTGGAGTAGCCCAGTAGTCCCGTGGAGGGCGGAGCAATTAGCCAGCACCGTCTGGTGCAGGGGCGGGGTTAGTAATGGACTGTTGTTGCCTTACTTGCTTTGTTGTGCTGTAGTGATCAAGCACTCCCAGGACTGGCTACTGCTAGAGGTACACCCCTGGCTTATTCTGAGATAAATTATTCTGAGGTGAAACTTAACTATGGCAGCCCGCACTCTTGGAATCTTCTGGAGAATTGGTGGCTTGGGTGCCTGTCAGCTCAAAACGACACAGAAGGCCATAGGGAGCGTCTAGCTCATGCGGATTTCAGTCTAAACTTCTTTCTTTGTTGGATACATTTTTCGATGTGGACTGTCCCCTTTCCGCTAGGAGTCACTGTAATGCCTTTACCACAAATTTGGATTCGGAAATTCACGAGAAAAAAGTTTTGGAAGTTCTATAATGGAATTAGATACCCCATGGTAAAATAAATGTTTGGCAGTCAGCTAATCACGAGGTGTGGTATATGGCTGATATGCTACGACTAAGGGCTGTTTTTACGCGCAACGCAGAGTGCCTGGATAAAGCCGGTGCTATTTGGGACATACAGGTGCTGGTCATTAAATTAGAATATCATTAAAAAGTTGATTTATTTCAGTAATTCCATTCAAAAAGTGAAACTTGTATAATGTATACATTCATTCCACACAGACTGATATATTTCAAGTGTTTATTTCTTTTAATGTTGATGATTATAACCGACAACTAATGAAAATCCCAAATTTAGTATCTCTGGAAATTAGAATATTACTTAAGACCAATACAAAAAAAAGAGATTTTTAGAAATGTTGGCCAACTGAAAAGTATGAACATGAAAAATATGAGCATGTACAGCACTCAATACTTAGTTGGGGATCGTTTTGCCTGAATTACTGCAGCAATGCGGCGTGGCATGGAGTGGACCAGTCTGTGGCACTGCTCAGGAGTTATGAGAGCCCAGGTTACTCTGATCGCATCTTCCTCTTCACGATACCCCATAGATTTTCTATAGGGTTAAGGTCAGGCGAGTTTGCTGGCCAATGAAGAACAGGGATACCATGGTCCTTAAACCAGGTACTGGTAGCTTTGGCACTGTGTGCAGGTGCCAAGTCCTGTTGGAAAATGAAATCTGCATCTCCATAAAGTTGGTCAGCAGCAAGAAGCATGAAGTGATCTAAAACTTCCTGGTAGATGGCTGCATTGACCTTGGACCTCAGAAAACACAGTGGACCAACACCAGCAGATGACATGGCACTCCAAACCATCACTGACTGTGGATACTTTACACTGGACTTCAAGCAACGTGGATTCTGTACCTCTCCTCTCTTCTTTCAGTCTCTGGGACCTTGATTTCCAAAGTAAATGCAAAATGTACTTTCATCAGAGACCATAACTTTGGACCACTCAGCAGCAGTCCAGTCTTCTCCCAGGCGAGATGCTTCTGACGCTGTCTCTTGTTCAAGTGTGGCTTGACACAAGGAATGCGACAGCTGAAACCCATGTCTTGCATATGTCTGTGCATGGTGGTTCTTGAAGCACTGACTCCAACTGCAGTCCACTCTTTGTGAATCTCCCCCACATTCTTGAATGGGTTTTGTTTCACAATCCTCTCCAGGGTGCGGTTATCCCTAATGCTTGTACACTTTTTTTCTACCACATCTTTTCCTTCCCTTCACCTTTCTATTAATGTGCTTGGACACAGAGCTCTGTGAACAGCCAGCCTCTTTAGCAATGACCTTTTGTGTCTTGCCCTCCTTGTGCAAGGTGTCAATGGTTGTCTTTTGGACAGCTGTCAACTCCGCAGTCTTCCCATGATAGTCTAGTTCTGTAGGCTACACAGAGAGACCATTTCAAGGCCTTTGCAGGTGTTTTGAGTTAATTAGCTGATTTGAGTGTGGCACCAGGTGTCTTCAATATTGAACCTTTTCACAATATTCTAATTTTCTGAGATACTGAATTTGAGGTTTTCATTAGTTGTCAGTTATAATCATCAAACTTTAAAGAAATAAACACTTGAAATATATCAGTCAAGTACAAGTTTCACTTTTTGATGATATTTTATGACCAGCACTTGTATACTGCACCTCAAACCCTCAAGGCGCCTTGTTGCTATTAGATGGTAGTTAATATTTTGTTCACTGGAGGGCGCACCCTACTTAGTTATCTGCATCTGCATTTGAAACATGTTATTCAAAGTCTAGGTATGAGGTTCACGTGATATATCCGACGAGACCATCACGTTCAAGCGTACTTGAAATACATTTAGGTCACCTTATTGACGATATCTAATCTACATCTTGCATATATATATAAATGACCAGACCATGTCTCAAAAAGGGAGTCATGGTGAAAGTGTATGTAAAATATTTTTAGTGTCTTCATTTTCTTTTTTTCTTTTTTCTTTCCCCCCGGACAAATAAATATATGTTTAGTGGGATATGTTCTTGATCCACCCACGCAATGCCGCGGTTTTGAATAGCTATCCTTCAATTGGTTGATCAGAGTTAAGGGGGCTGGGCATAGGCTAGCTCAAATTTAGTGGGAATTCTGGATTCAAAGCCTGCGCTGTCTCAGTCTCGTGCTCAAGGATTCTAAAGATTGTAGGAGAGAAAATTAAAGAAACCCAGGAAGTTAAGGTTTTTAAATATGTTTCCGATCTCTAGGACTTTTCGGTCGTTTTTATATCCGTAAATAAAACGTTATATTAATACATGGATTTGCATTGTGATCATCAGACTCATAAATTGAATGCGAAGTTACTTGGAAGAAACTCATTCGAACAGGTGGAGAATCAATCCGAACTGGTCCTTTAGTGATATTATTAACAGCATTTGATGTCCTATTATTATGCGTTTATAAATACTTACGCATACGTTTAACCTGCACAAGTTATTTGTTTTGGGGAACATTTCCAAAGCCAAAGCCGGTTTTTTGTTAGTCTTTGAGTTCGAACGTTTTGCTTTTCACCTGTCAATTTAGCCTTTGAACATGTCTGCTGAAAAATATTCAACTATGGATGAACCTTCGCTTCGGAATCTGGTGAGTTATTTTCTGGTTGTAGCCTACCTGGTACAAACTTAACTATAATAAAATAATTTATTAAAAACATTTATACCTATACACGTTTATAAGAAACGTTTATAGGCAATGTATTCCTATAAACGTTTTTAAAAATGCTATTGAACACTACTGATAATAATCGGGACTGGGGGGTGAGTCTCACTAGGTTCACTATAGGTGCGGTCCAGTAGCTTACCTATATGAAATGAGTCAATATTAACTATTAGCCAGTTGTGAAAGGTGCTATTCGACTTCAAAATAGAAGTCGCGAATTGAAAATGATTTATACCATTGTGGAATCATGTAACGTTTTGACTATGTAATTTTTGACAGGATTGCTGTAACATATAATTAATCCCCAGTCAATCATTTGTGCGTATTGAACATTTCATATGAAGTATTCATAGCTTTGCTATAAGGCATCAGCCTACTCTGTGACACCCACAGAATACAGCTATTTAGAGTGTGCTGTCTACAGATCTAAGCTTGTGGCCCTTAATACAGGACTGACAGCACTTTTTTTTTTTATAGGTTTTTAACAATCATTTTGCACTGCTCTAGGCTACTGTATAACCTCACCTAGGGAGTATACAGCACACCCATGAAATGATTTGTCATTCATCAGTCTATTTAGTTGGACCAACCAAACCCAAACGTGTACAATTCACAAATGTTAGAACCATCACTCGTATTGGATTGCTTCTACAGTGGAAAATCCCCTCTCCAGTCAACATTGTGTGCATATGAAACATTCATATTGGAATAGGGGAGTGTCTGATTAGGCTGATGCCTTATTTCCTCAATGCCCACCCCATAGGTAAGACATGTACAGTGATAATAATGATGCCCCTAATGCGATGATGCAATACACATACCCACAGGATATCAGTTAACACTCCTTAAGATTCATGTCTTGTACTGTAACAGTGAGGTGTTGCTACTATGTACTATCTAGATTCCCTGTTACGTACCTTTTAAAAATCCATTTAGTCATGGAGGGGACCACAGAGACTGTTGTTCAGGCGGGCTTAGTCATCAAAGTTTTAAGACAGAATTGTTGGTGGACAAGACATGTGTATACTAACGGAAACAGCTGTAAAATGAGTGTTTGATTGCTCATAACACCTGTCTGTAGTGATTACTGTCAATGTCGTAATCACCTGGCCCTGATCAGGCACTCTCTCCAAAACAATCACATACACACAAACTACTGTGTACACATTTCCACAATCCACACTAATAACAGGGTTATTCAGCTCCATTACACATTGGAGTAAGGCAGCTGTCTTTAACTGCTGGATTCTCTAGAAAGACAATTATACATTAGTTATATTAGTATTGACTAATCCCCCAGTGACACCTGGAAAAAAGAATTCGTGCCTTGCCTAGTGCTGTCATGTCTTGTGACGCTGCAGTGGTAAAAGGCCTACTACCTTGGCTATCTGAGGTCTTTTCATTAGCTGGCCAGCTATCAGACAGGACTCCTATATATGGAATACTTCAATATGCACATATTTCTTAATAGTTCTGACAATTCCCAACTCTTTCTGCTGCATTGACTGTATCACTCCAATGACTGGTGGTGTGTATTCCCTGAAGAGAAGATTGTACAGCAGTGGAGGAATTCTGATTTACCTTTCCTAAACTGTGGATTTCATGAGTATTCGCTACTCTTCGGGACCTTTTCACAATTCTGTTTGTTAACGAATTTTGATTGAAATAGATTTTTATAGTGCTTTTTTTATTGATCTGTACAAAATATTTCATAGTTTCAGAGAGGTAAGTTTACATATTTTTACAAATAATTAATAAATTAAATAAATTATGTAAATATAGTTTGTTTTAGGAGTATTCCTCCCTCAAAGATGGATCAACCATATTGTACTCACTCTAAGTGTCTTAAACATGCAACATTTTTACTCTGTGAACACAGACTGTGGAAAAACTCTTGCGATCCGGCTTAAATCTATGGTGAGTTCCATCGCTTGGTCATAGACTTTCTGATAACTAGTATATAGAGCATTTTGCCAGTACTTTCATTTTCTCAGGGGGTTGTTTGACTCAGGGCAGTAGGCACACGCATAGCAGAGATGGTGGGAGCTGACCAGCCCAGCTTGACAGCTTTCCGTTTGTCTTTGGTAAATGTGACATTCTAGTATTCTAGAATATACTTGCCCATATGTAATGCTTGACCAGTGTCAAGCAGTTGAATTCTTTCAGTTGGTCCCTTTACAACAAGTTGACAAGGCATAGCATTCAAATCAATATGATAGGCAAAAGTTTACTATTCATTGTTTGTGTGGGACCTGCTCAGTGATTCTAACCTGTATTAACTCTAATAGTTTTCAGTCAAAGTATATTATTGTTTTAGTTTTATAGCTATTTAATTTATATTTCAGAATTTATCTTCCTCTTTGACAGGAAATCAATTCATCGCACTTTGTTACTAAGGAAAAGTACTGCTTTTTTAGGCCTTTACAGTTGCCTGTCTCTCGTTGGTCCTTTTTCTCGGAAGTGACCACAAACAATTAAGGGGTCATCCTGCTCCCAGAACCCCCGGAGCTGCTCCTACAGAGCTGCATGATATTTAATGGTGTTCCTAAGTGTAGACTTTTCCATGGATCATAGAATCCTCTCCAAAGGAAACACAAGACTTTATTGAGTTTTTCTCCTGCTGAGTTGTTTATGTGTAGCCCTCATGATGAGGTGTGAGCCCTGCTGCTTGACAGGCACCGAATGTGTATATCTTCAGCTGTAATGTTTTTCTTCTTCCAGTGAAGGATGGCCCTCAGCATCCAAGGGATGCCTTGTATATTGGAGGTGCAATCATTTCAGACAATTTAGTATTTAAGTGAACTGGGCTATAGCAGCAGGGTAGAAGTTTATGAACTGAGGGTTTTGTAACCTCTTGCTATCCTGGAAGCTTCTAGAAACTAAGCCACTGACACTAATTTAACGGTAGTACAGGGATTGGCTTATTTTTACAACAACAGGCACTGTGGAAGGCTGGTCAGGTTTCTACGGTACAAAACCACCGCCAGGAGGTTGTGTGGTGGTCTCCCTAACGGGACTAACCTGATGAATACTCTTCCACTGAGTTCACCGCCAGCTGCCTGCCTGCTGGTATATTGCAATATATTGCAAACTTTTCCAGTTGTTTTCAGCTCTTTAAACACAGTCATCAGTTGGTGTCTTCTCTCTGTATCTTTTTGGGCTGGGTGGAGGGAGGTTCTGACAGCTGTAGTCCTATCTTGCTTGAAACACTGAAAGGACGGCCATGATCGGTGTCAACTGTCCAAATCAATATTCTTTGTTTGTTTGCTGAAAATTATAGCAGCTCAATTTAGGGGTGGGCAACATTACTGGGTGCCTCATGCTGGGGCCCTTATGGCAGATATCCGTACAGGGATTACAGCTTGTGATGATGTTGCAAGTTTGAAGACTATAGCTATATAAAACAAGTATTGTGTTTATTTTTGTTTTAATTGTATCTGTGATATTTTACCTCAGATTGCTGGCTTGCTAGGTATTCAATACTCTGACACCTGCATTGTTCTAGATAATAACTGTCTGAATATATTTAACTTGCATGAGCTGCATTTGAAGTTGGATGCGATCATATCCCCTGCTAAGCTCTGTAAACAATTTTGTTGGCAAATTCACTCAACTTTTATGAATGTGTAATAATCCCTTTATTAAAGATTTTTTTTTTTTAAAGTCAAATTTTCAGTTGAGCTTATTACGAGCTGGCTGTTTGAAGATAATTAGTCATTTTTAGGCTCCAGGTGTTTTGGACTGAGGTGCTGTCAGTTGTGCTGTAAACCTCCCTCTAGCAAGGGGGTTCCTCTCACACCTGCACAGGTAGGTCAGGCGCACCTGCTCAGTCATGTAACTCTGACGGTCTGACGTTTCCCTGGCATAAGCAGCCTCGCCACCCATCTGATGTGTCTCAGAACCTTTAATAGCCCCTCCCAACGGTTCATCCCTCCGTTTAGGCGCATCCCAAGTCAGTAAGGAGCTTGGCTTTTAACGGATGTTTGTCGGGAAGGTGCCACTTCCACTGTATGGTTATTGAGTATTTTCTTTTCTCATTACTTTTCCCGGCAGGCTAGCTTTGCCTCAGTAAAGTGTTTTTGGATTTTTCAGTAGTGGGATTACATGATTGATATGAGGTTTCTCTGTCCCAAGTGCCTGCTTGACTGGTCAGTCTTGTAGGATCTCCTAAATGATGATTTGTGATTGGGCTTGCATGCTCTCTGACCCCACCCCCCTTCGTGCGAGAGATTCACATGTTAAAAATAGAGTAATTACGCTGAGGTTGAAGCCAAGCAATATATGAGGCCCACAGGCTGGAGGTTTATGGCTCTTTGGGTCCTTCTCTGTGTTGATAGGGGCTCAGGGGTAAAGAGTGCAGAGAAGGAATGGGTTTGTTTTGGAAGCTCACACCAGTCCCGGGTCCATGGGTCTCAGGAGACCTGCATGGAAATGACAGCTCTGTCATCAGAAAATGGGATGAATTACTCTGAATTGTTTAATCAATCTGGGTTTTTAAATGTTGTGGATAAAAGTGGGTATTCTGTTTTCATATTTGTCTTTTGCAGGAAGTCTGTTTGGGGTGGTAAATATTTTTTATCACGATCATGTTGACTGCACTACCTTTTGATTTAAACACATTTTTAAACATGATAGAAGGGGTCAGAAAGTAACTTTTTGGATCTGAATGTTAAAAAAAAATGTAGACTGCAGATTTTGCAAACCCTGCCATGAGACCTCCACCAGTGTAGCCTCTGCTATCTTTACATTTTAAAAATATAAAATAACTTATTTGATTAGGATATAAAAACATAAAATAATTGGCCATTGTCATACAATAGAAACTACAACCCTTTGCAAAGTTTATATTGCTCATGATGAAAAGGATTTGTTCATTTTAATTCAAACTCCATTCAGGAGAGAGAATTTTTATGCTAGTGTACCCTTTAAGCCCCACTAAATTAAGTACTGTTCCGAATAGGGAGTGGGCTAGGTGGTAGCAAATGGTATTGGGCTGGAAGGGTATGTGGGCTTTAAAGGTACACTTACCCTACTTCCCTCAGTTTGATGCACATTCAACTACACATGGACAACTTCAACAAACTCATCCACATGATACAGTAGAACTCAAACACTCATGTTGAAATGCGCCAACGTCTGTGTGTCTGTGTGTCTGTGTGTGTGTGTATATATACACACACACACTTGGCTAACATTCGTTAATCTGACACTGAATAGATAAAGAGTAAATGAAAAGCCCCATTGTCCAAAGCCTGAAGTATCGCTTTAATGTGGTTTGAAAGTTTTGATGAATGATGCAATTTCTGAAGGATTTCGTAATGATGTTATGAATACAATACCCTGTTAAGGTTAAGCATAGGCATTAGTGCTCTGAGATTACCAGAGTCTTTAGATTATTTAATCATACCTACATCACTCAGGTGTTCTTTCCTACTGCAGTGGTTCCCAACTGCGTTCCTCCAGTACCCCCAACAGCAGAAATTGTTAATGTAGCCCCAAACACACATACTTGATTAAACTCATCCAGGTCTGAAGTTGAGTTAGGTGT
The DNA here is from genome assembly GCF_011004845.1 of Esox lucius. Classification (NCBI taxonomy): domain Eukaryota; kingdom Metazoa; phylum Chordata; class Actinopteri; order Esociformes; family Esocidae; genus Esox; species Esox lucius. The sequence continues at coordinate 19,609,129 of NC_047581.1, forward strand.
ACTGACCTGGGGCTACAATAGAAACGTAATGTTCAGGGTTACTGATGACCAGAGATGGGAATTTTCACTCACTCTTTGATTACAATTCTGCTTCAACTTTTTCATTTTCATGTGCTTTGTAGCATGCCTGGCCCGCTTCAAATACCCCACAGCATTTCAATAGATTTGAGATCTGGGTTTTGACTCTGCCATTCCATAACCCTACATTTCAGCTTTTTTAATTATCCTGTTGTAGCTTTGCTTGTTTGTTTTGGGTCACTGTCCTTTTGCAATATCCATGTTTGGTTCAGCTTCAAATAGTCTCTGGCGCAATATGGAATTCAATGTTGAGTTGTTAAGTTTACCAAACCCTGAGGCATCAAAGCATCACCAAACCATAATTTTACCACGTCTGTCATGCTTTACTTTCTTGAGAAGGCAATAATTTATTTATTTTTTATGCCAAACATCCACCTATGACTTATCTGTCCCACTGCACATTATTCCGGTAGTTTTGGTCTTTACCTTGGTGTTGTCTGGCATATGTCAGTTGTGTATGGATATTCTTTTTTAAGAGCAGAGGCTTATTCCTTCCTGGCCCCGTATGCCATGTTTGTGTAATCTCTTTCTGACTCGAGCGCTTCAACGCTAATTGTCAAGTGAGGCCGTTACATCCTTTGATGTCATCCTGGGGTTCTTAGAAACTTCTATGAGCATCTTCCGGTCAGTTCCTGGCTTAAATGTGGTGGGATGGCCGGTCATATGTGGATTCCCAGTGTTTTGGACTTTTCTCTATTTTGTGGAGTCCACCCATTACCTGCGAGTAGGGTACTAAGGAGTGAAGTTGGCCACCACCTAAGCCACTTTTTGATCCTTAAAAAGCCCTGCATTTCTGACAGTCTTTTAATTATTTGGTGGCCACCTGATTCTAGGTCAGTGTTTCTCAACCCTGCTCCTGGGTGCCCCCCCGCCCTGCATGTTTTAGATCTCTCACATGGTTGAGAAACACTGTTCTAGTTGTTTTGATGTTAAGGGGTGGGGTTTACTAAATGTTTCTGCAGGAGGAAATTTGATTTATTTTAATAGCATTACTGGTTTTAAAGTATTTGTTTTGTAATTTGTTAAATTGGGTTGCCAGTCAAACATCCATGTTTGAACATTTAGAAAACAATACAACTTTCCATGGGGTGTACTTTCTATTTCACATGACTGTAAAAGTATTCAGACAAATTTTCTCCATATTTTGTGTTAAAGATGTTTTTTATTATTTATTGCATTTTTATTTTTGCCATAAATCTATGCACATCTACACATTATCCCATGACAAAGCTAAAAACACACGTTTGTAGAAATCTGTGCCAATTTCTGAAAATAAACTTCACGTCCTGGCATAGCTGGCTTGCCGTGCCAGTGAGACCCAATGCCCTCTCCCCCTCATTTGGAGCACAGACGTCTGTATGTTGTTATTGCCCTCACCTGTGTTTCTGATCACTGTCACTCTTTAAGTTCTTCCTTTTCCAGAGTTTCTGGTTGGTTTTTGTTTAGTGTCGTCCAGTGTAACGTTGATGGTTTTTGTGATTTACTTTCTGATTTGTTACGTCTTAGTTATATTTGTTGAAAATCCTCCATCCTCCCAGCTCAGTCCTGCCTTCATGCTTGCAACATTACAAAACTGAAATATCTCATGTAGATAAGCATTCCAAAAATCTAAACTTAACACTAAACCCTGACTCCTAACCTAACCCCAAATGTCACTAACCTTACCCCTAATTTAAAGTATCTTCCTTTATGGGGATTTTTTGGAAATATAATGTCTTTATACAACCCTGTTTCCAATAGTTGGGATGCTGCATATAAATAGAATGCAATGATGTGCAAATCATCTATCCCATATCAGATGTTGAAACTTGAAGTAATGTTATAGTTAAAAAAACAAAAGAAGCCCTTTTTGACACGTTTCAAAGATTTTGTGACCGGGGCATAAATGCCACTGTTTGCATCACCTCTTTTAACAATACTTTGTAAGTGTTTGGGAACTGAGTAGACCAATTGCTGTAGTTTTGAAAGTTAAATATATTCTTACTGTTACTTGTTATAGGATTTCATTATACTTAAATTGTTGCACTATTTTCCTGTGCATTCTTTCGGAGTGTTGAACCTCTCCCCATCTTTCTTTCTGAAAGACTCATGCTCTCTGTGATGCTCTTGGATGCTCTACCCAATCATGTTACTGATCTGTTGCCAATGAACCTAATTAGTTGATCTTTCATCAGGTTTTTCCAGTCTTTTGTTGCCCCTGTCCCAGCTTTTTTTTAAACGTGTTGCTGACATCAGTACATTTAGTTTTTCTGTACAATTTACACAGCATCCCAACGTTTTTGGAAACAAATTTGTAAATAATGAAACCAGTTGAGAGATGGACAAACTGAACATTGATAAAACTGTCTTTGCTTTCAACAATCCAGAAAACATTCTGCTTAGTAGATGGATTTACTCTTGACCTCTGGCTGTTGAGGACATTTTATGTTGAAGAAGCATTTTACAGTGAAGGAAGCAGTAAATAATTTCACTTTCACTTAAGAGTTCCTTCATGTTGGTTATAGTTATTTGTTATAGTACACAGATTCTCAGGTAGAACAATTTAGAGTTTGAGTATTCTCTACCCAGTGATCATCTTCTTACAGTTTCAAAATGAATGTCGTCGCTGGACCATCTCATTCAGAATGACAATCTGTCCTTTGTCACACTCAGCTGACGACATGACTGACAGCAGTGCAGTGGTGGTGTCATAGTTTATACTCTTTTCTATGGAGTTAGAACACACTGGAGGTGCAGCTAGTGAGATAAGGCAGATCATGTTTATTTGAAAAGAGAATAAACTTTTTTCTATCTTTAAAATAGTCTTTTTTTTCTAGCAGTTATTTTGTGCGGTGTTTCACATACAAAAGATATGATTATTGTGATATCGAAAAAAAGCATGATATTGTAATGGAAAAAAATCCATCCACATTTCCTTATTTGTATTTGAATTCCTTTGTGTCTTTGCAACAGAACAAGTTATGTTGCCCATATTTCCTGGAGAGCTAGCAGGAAAACACCAGGTTTAGAAGATGGTGATGATTTGTTAGTGTTCTGGGTTTGTGCATGGTCACGTGTGCCTGTGGTGGCCTGTGTGCGTATGTGCGCTTGCCTGCATCTCCGAATTCACTCACTGTATGCCAGTCTCGCAGTTTTCGCTGTGTTAGCTGCGGTGTGGTCCAGTGTGGACAGCCATGGGAGACTGTCCAGAGACCTCTTCACAGCTGGTCTCTTCTGCAAGACTCTTAAACTGAACTTAATCTAAAAGACTCCAACTCAATTTAATTCATGCATAACTGCTTGCAAGAATAAAATATGTATAACCCCTCATGGGAGGGTCTGTCGGCCAAGCTCTAAAAAACGAACCTAATTAATAGGTTAGTTACCAGTAGGTCTTGGAGAGATTCCACTGTCAGGGCTCAGCCCTGGTCTGGTCTGGCTCTGAAGTGTAGCATCAGGCAGGTTTGCAGCAACACCCAGCCAAACTGACAGGTCTGGAAAATGAATTTTTGGAGAGATTCTCCTCCTCCGGGTTTCTCTTGGGCAGATAGGGACCTTATTGGGCCAGTGTTCTCAGTCTGACCTCATGCTTTGGGGATCTGGAGTTGGGTGGGAAAAAGTCTGCCTTCTGTTTTCTCTGGCAATTACCAGAGCGACCTTGGAGCAGGTGTTGTGATCCCAGTAGAGATGTGATATTTCCAGTATGCTGTCAGACAACCCCTCAGCCAGCCATTGTCAGTGAGTGCTGCTTCCCCAGCTGCCTGCCTCTCATCCTGACCCAGGCCCTGACAGTCCGGACACTCCTTTCCCAGGAAGGTTATTACATTTGTTTGGGCAGTGATGATCGATGCACATCACCCCCTGTCCCCTATTGCATTCTCTGGTCTCTTTTCATCACTTCAGCATAATCTTTGGCGATTGCCAGTAGCCCTCATCCTATACAGCTCTATATCAGACAGCCTTTGTGTAGATCATATGCAGGTGTGAGATGGAGGTTTTAAGACCCCCCCACCCCCCACCCAAATGCAATACAAAATGTACTTCTAGTCAGACGGACTGGCTATGTTTTATAGACAGGGAGATAACGAAGGCACATAACTGGGGTTGTGTCTTTCCTGTTTGAAATCCCTCAGGATAGTGGCATTTCCTGAGATCCACCAACGACGTCCTCTAGCGGATGTTGATGTTTTGCTTTCCTTGTTGCATTGTTTAAAATGGCGGTGCTCCCTAGATACTTACAGCTGAACTGGTTCTGTCTGCCTGTCCTTCTCTCTAGTCTGTGTGAGCAGGCTTGACTCCTGACAGCTTCCAAGACCTCCCTATGAAACAGGCTCTGTTCCATTCTATGGGAGTTTGTTGATGTTTTGATTAAACTGTTCAGTCAGTCATACTGGGCTTCAGTTAGAATTGTGTTATGAGGGTAACGACATCCCATATTTTGAGTAGGGCTGCCCATCATGCTTCAGTTCCTTCAAGCTGCCCTGTTCTGAGACTTCAGAGAAGACGTCACCAGGAGCAACCAGTGTCCCCCTACACTTGGGGATTTTGAGTGGCAGTGTTTTAAAATGGTAACATTTCAATGTATAGTATAGTAACATGAGAGAGGTCAGGGGTCTGAATAACTTTGCAATGCGCTGTGTTTAAGGACTGTCAAAGGACTGTATTAGGACTGTAATGGAATAATCCATTTATCTCTCTCCCAGAGAAAATGCCCCACCCAAAACATAGGAATGCAACCAGTTTATACTTCGGTTATTGCTCTTGATTACGATACCTCTTGAGAACAGAGAAAATAGAGGCATGGACCCCACCTTGTTAACTCACGTAAAATGTGTTAAACAGGGCAAATAGAGGCATGGACCCCACCTCGTCACTCATTACAGATGTGTTAAACAGGGCAAGTAGAGGCATGGACCCCACCTCGTCACTCATTACAGATGTGTTAAACAGGGAAAATAGAGGCATGGACCCCACCTCGTCACTCATTACAGATGTGTTAAACAGGGCAAATAGAGGCATGGACCCCACCTCGTCACTAATTACAGATGTGTTAAACAGGGCAAATAGAGGCATGGACCCCACCTCGTCACTCATTACAGATGTGTTAAACAGGGCAAGTAGAGGCATGGACCCCACCTCGTCACTCATTACAGATGTGTTAAACAGGGCAAGTAGAGGCATGGACCCCACCTCGTCACTCATGTCCTTGTGCCCCAGTAATGATTGACTACCATCACATGCAACACTACCAGAATGGGACTGTACTGTGGACTCCAACACACCCAGCATGCTCATTGTTCAGTGTAGACAATACAGTAGAGTGTGATCTGAAGGACATTACTCCCTTTGTTTTGCTGTACGTACATACAACACACACACACACACACACACACACAGTTTTAATACATGTTAATAGCATGTGGTTGATTGAAAAAGTCTTATGTTGCAAATATCCAGACATATATAGAAATCACGAGCGCATCTTTCTCCAAGCATTGAGGAGTATGAAGCACACATTCCTATATCTACCATCTCTTTGTCCATGCTTACCAGAGTGAAAAGAAGGTCATTGTCTCTGGTCTGACCTGGGCAAGTATTCAGAGGACCATAGCACAGCCTATTAACGTTCCTGGGACGTCCTAGTGACCGATTTTTGTTTGCAATATGTGGAACACTGTTCACAACACACGGCCTGCATGAGTAGCATCCCCTTTCTCTCCATCTGCCCTCCGTTTGTTTGTTCATGTGCCTCAGCCAAATGCTGAAAAGTGTTTCAATGATGATGGATTGGAAATAGTTGAAGGGGTACAGCAGGGCTGTTACAGTACCAGTCAAATGTGTCCATACTTTTAACGGGTACTGTATATGTGAATATTTTAGTATATTGTTTGCATATGTGCAAAAAACACATTGCAATTACACATGCAAGTTAAGAGAAAACACTTGGAATCATAGAAATCTTGTATAGAACAACTAGATAAATACATTTAACAGAACAGCATGCAAAGTTATAGTGCTTGTTCTATACATTGTTCTGCATTATTTACAATGTATACCTTGAAATATGTGGTTTTTAGTAGATGATCCGTTCAGGTGAGGAGGCAAGACTTAGACTTGTGTGGAAAACAGCTGCAAGAAGAAAATTGACAATAAACTATAAACATGACATTACACATGACTTTGATGTTTCGAAATATTGTATGGTCTTGTGCTAAGAATATTGCACGTGCCTACATTGGAATTTCAATGTGAATTTGATAACTTGTGCAACCCTTGAGTAGGGCCCAGTTACTCTCCAGTGGCTACTTCCAGCTACTGTGGAATGATGTCTTATCCATGAGCAAAGTGGAATCTGATAAGGCACTATTTGTTTGATACTAATGTAATGGTGTGTGTTGTTTATAGAATGTAATGGTGTGTGTTGTTTATAGAATGGAGTGGTGTGCGCATTTGACTCTGATTTCTAACCTTGACCAAAAAAAAAAAAAAATATATATATATATATATATATATATATATATATATATATAAAGCGGAAGATGATGCTATGCTATATATTTATTTATTTATTTATTTATTTATTTATTTATTTATTTATTTGGAAGTGGAACATAAATTGGATCATTCATGTCACAAGTTTGTCCTGATGTTCATGGATCGATCCGCTCATCTCGCTTTGCCATCAGCAACTCGTAATGATGACGGGGCTCCTTAAGTTTCCTTTCCCCATCTCTTTCTTTTGGTTTTCCCGCACTGGAGACAATGGCACTATAGTATACTGAGGTACAATCCTGAGCCTAGGTTCTTTGGTACTTATTAAAGGCTTTTGTTTCTTCTCAGAGGCTACTGGCTGGCCTGGACAGGAAACCAGTATTTCAGCTGTCCCATATGCAGCAGGGCTCTCATATACCATGGTGATATTCTCTGGGTGTGGTTTGTATTCCATTGTCTGCCGCTGGCATCAGAGAGTCATTCAAAAGGTTTTACCTTTCTGTTATGATGGACTTTCGGTTCTCTTTTTACGACGGCCAACAGTTCCTGGAGGAATGCCGAGGTACTAACATGATGGTGGACAGCAGGACAACAGAGGCTCTCCAGTTATGTGTAATCTGCTGTTTCCGTCACTCTCTCCTCTGTTTGTTTGTTTCTTTCTGGCTTCCTCAGTGGCAGCTGGTAATCTGTTCGGGCTCTGACTCAGCTCATGTGGAGTGTCCTTATAAGGACAAACGTTGTCTAACACTGGAGTTTAAAGCAATGGTCCCATCTGCTGCTTTGGCTGTACTCTAACTCCCGTTCTGGAAATTATTCCACCCCGACCCCATTCACACAAAACACAGAGACACATTTTTCATTATTCGTATAGAATTTCTTTTCAGCTTTACACTTTCTTTTTGGTTTTTACTGGATGCTGGTCATAAAGCCTGTCCCACAACCGTCATTTGGATACACCTATTAGATATACACAGTGCCATTGTAACTGAGACTGGGCCTGGTAGTGGAGGGGACGCATTGGCGCAGCGGGATGATGTCGCGGTGACTCTGTCATGGTGACTCACTCTGTACCACAGGCAGGCTGGTGACTGGACCGCCTCTGTCGTGACACACGGTGGAGTCTCTGTGTCAGCCTATAGGGAGGGGGAACAGAGCAGGGCAGTATGTCTTTCTAAGTGATTAAGTCACACACTACACTGACTAAGTGTATTGGCTGTGAGGTCAAGACAGCAGCACTGTACTGTAAAGTACTGCCATGTGATTGGGCCACCCATATCTTCATGGCTGCTGCCAAGCCTCTGTCAGTAGTGACTGGACTAACTCCATTGAGTTCTCTCTTTCAACACCAACTTGATACTCTTTAGAGAACCAAACCTTGACACTAAAGTTTTTGTAACAACCAAGCTGAAAGATCTGACCTCTGACCACAGCCTGTGACTTTAGTCTAAGGCTTCTGTAGATAAGTATATGACACAGTGTAACTAACTGTGTGTTATGCATTGTAGCGGTGGTATGTTGGCTTGGGACTGGTATGTAGCTGCTCTAGTTTGTTTTCCCTACTGTACCGTTTCACCGCAGGCAGGCAGAGTCGGGCGTGGGCTGGATGCCTGGTTCTGAGGTCTCTTTATGAGCCGGTCTTCAGCTGGTTGGCATTGAGAAGGTCTGGTGCTCCATAATCACATGCTAATTGACACTGATTGATTGAGTTACTTCAGCTGAATGCCTTTATGAATTTGTTGGTGGTCTTAATTCCATGGGGTTTCTTTTGAAGTGTGCTGTTGGGCTACAGGAAGTTGACTCACACAGGGCAGCGTGCCTTAAAAAGGCTGCTTATGCCTTTTTGGGGGTACTGCTAGTGACTTATCTGTTCCTATTGTACTATCCAAATGATGCGCATTGCTAGTCAAATTTGGGTTTAAATATCTTCATGTTAGCTTGCTAGCTATCTGGTTTCCAGTATAACAAACATAAAATGAGCATCATTGTTTTTGTTTGTGTAGCTCAGTTGGTAAAGCATAGTGGTTATGTCAAAGTTGTGAGTTTAATTCCTTTGCCAAGGCAAAAAGTATAAAAACATACGCATTCACTATAAGTTGCTTTGGATAAGCGCTAAATATGTTGCTGTAAATGTTTATCAAACTAGAAAATTGCCTCTTAATTGGTGCCCCCTTACAAACATGAAAAATTGCTGGAAATCACAGCTTGAAAAATGTTATGTTCTCTTTGTTGGAAGGGGGTGGACATTTAATGTTCCTTCTTATGGTCCAAGACTCCCGAATTGTACAAGGCTCCCAAATTTTCGATTAGATTAATTTGCTTGCACTAAAGGGGTCACCAGACGCTGTCCTAACGCATCATTCCTGATGACCCAGCCCCACCTCTAACTGTCAGAAGACTCCACCTCCCGTCAGTGGTGTTGACAGCATAATGATGTTTACTGTAACTGTGACTTCATACTTTGTGTAAGTGGGACATATTTCTTAATTCTTTTCACTGACTCATGCATGTTTCCTCTGGCCCCATAAGCTGTGACAGAGCTTTTTGATTTCCTTCCTTTCATTTCCATTTTTTTTTTACAGTGCTCTGGACAGCCCTTGAGAACGCAGTGCATTCAGTCAGGCAAGGAGCTCAGTTCAGGCAGTACAGAACATTAAATACATTCAGTGCTGGGGGCATAGTGTCCTGGTTCAGGAAAAACTCCCTTCTGTTTGTGTTGTTTGGTTTGACCAAAGTGATGGTTGGTAACCCGGGTGATACAGTAGTGTAATTTGGTGCCGTTACCGGGCCTCTGGACTGTGGACTTGTCTACGCTCCTTTCATTCTCTCCTTCCTGACCATATGCCACCACTGAAGGCTCCATAAGGGTTAATCACTTCTGGGAGCCAAAAGTCAAAGAACTTTGTGTCTATGTGTTTCCGTGTCTGGTTTTTTAACTGTTATTTAGCGTTTCACTTGGAATACAGCCAAGTGCAAGGTGTGTTTTATTTGCTCTATCATTACTCATTACCTTCCTGTACTGGCCTAGTCCTTGGCACCAACAGATTTATTTTCCTGTTTCCTCTTTTTGAAATGGGTGGTTGTGTGGAATGAAGGTTCCACACCAAGGTTCACCTGAGCATCCCAAACCTTTTTTTAATTACCAAATTAAAATTGTTCTGTATCATCCTTTATAAAATAGGAAAATTATAAAATGGGTCTCCCAACTCTCCAGGGTGATTCATAACAACTAGACTTTCCATGCCTTTCTTAACTCCCAAAGATTCACAAATCTGTTTCCCTGAGCTTCAAAAGAAACCCACTGATCGTAACAGTTTGCTGTGTGCAGATACTGTAGCTGTCGCTAAAATATCCCCTCAAGTCTCCTTGTGCCTCTACTGGATGGAAAATGCGAGTGTCTCTAGATACGCCAAAGAACCCGAGACAGGGAAACAAATCCCAATCCAACATATTATATTATGTGGCGTTTTTCTTAGGATTTATTAAAAGATGAGCAAAATGAAGCTGTGAACCAAGTGCTGTCGCATAACAGTCGCTCACCTTTTCTGATATACACAGTTATTGTCTGTAGATACAAATAAAATGTTGCCTATGTTTTTACTTAAAGCAAATACAGCCTTTGGCTAATATGTTGTCCCTTCTCCAGATACTGGCGTGTTTCATGTAACATCCATAACGCTTCCAATAACCCTGATTAAGCCTAGTCCCGGACTAAAGAGCTAACTCAAGGGAAGATTTCCATTGGAATAACATTTTAGTTTAGTTTACAGGAAATGGCTCCTTAGTTTGTCCATTCTGCGAGACGTCAGGTTTTGTTTTAGCATCAAAATCTTTCATTTATTTGGCCTAGAAGGATGGACCAATCAGGGTTCGGTTAAGCCGTCAACTTAAATCTCTTTGGACCCCACCTGATGCTGTCTGCATGGAGGACAGGTCAGAATCTGATGATCACAAGTAATGGATTACGTTTCATCCTGTACCATCATCACCTTGTGATCTTAATCCCTGTCTGTCTGCCTTGTCGGGAATGATTGGGCTAATTAATCATGAAAGCTGGTAACACCAGCCAGTAGATGCACCAGCTGTTTCATCTGTAGTACATAACATGTCCCGTTCACGGCATAAAGAAAGCACTTTCTTAAAAAGGATAATAATCAGAAATCTATGTCATTTGTATGTGAAGGATTGCCACACCATGAACGGTGTGTGGAGACGCTCCAGCTGTAGTCCAGGTCTCACTTGTTCTCATTGATTTCCTTTTCATTTTAGGCTCCATGCACTTTCACTGTTAGAAATAATGTAATAAAATTGGTGTCTTTATCACAAAAAATAAACCCCTACATCCTGTTTAAGATGGCATTAATCGTAGTGTTGTAACATCCAGTGTATGTGGGGGGGGGCACACAAGTCCCCACTAGGAAAACATGTACAACTTGCAATTGGACATAGTGTAAAAATTAGGATTTTAGGCTTCGGCAAACGTGTGAGCGTGCAGGAGATACTGGGGGGAGGTGAAAATGTTTTCGTTTCCTCTCACTTCTGCTCTTGAACCTCTCCTCTCTGACCGTCCTCCCAGCCGTGTGTCGTCTGGGTAGGTCTGCCTGCTGCCTCCGTCCCGGTGCCCTCCCCACACTCCTTCTCTTTGTGAGTTTGCTGGAATGTGAGGAATGACCTAGACTTTCCCACCCTGCTCTAGTCTGCCCAATTTTAGGCATGACCAACTCTCTATTCCTCGGTCATCCTATCCCACCGTTAATGCTACATTCGTAATCAAGTGGACGTTTACTACACATGACTTTGGAACATCTTCTGGAACCGTCAAACTGATAATTGATCATCGGAATCTCATCTGTCATCCTTGAACATGCTGACCTCTGACATCTAATATTGAAATGAATTAGATAACAACAGCATTTTCTGAAATGTAATATAACAACATATTATTGATATAAAACACTGTTTTTTAACACTATACTTTATTTAAAAGCATGATTACTGTACTTTGTTGCACAATCAGCATTTCTCAAGTTCATAGCATGACTTCAGAACTGCTAAATTCTACCACATGGTTGCAAATGCAGGATCATTGTATTTAGCCTCCCACCTCATTTCTTCCACTTCATTCATACCCTTTCTCCTTGACATTTTCCTTGACATACCCTTTCTCCTCAGTCAGCTTAAGACTCTAAATGTCTCCAAATTATATGGGACCCCATGACGCGCTTGGCTCGTTATTTTACCAAACCGCAGATTGGCCTCAAACCCAACGACCCTATGCCTCCCCATGAGGAATACTTTACCTCCTCTGGTTTTTCCTTTGCAATTCATGGGGGCTGTTCAGGGCTGCCTGTCTGCTCCCCAATTTTACAACCCCTTTACCCTCACACTCCTACTGTACGTCAGGCTCTACTGACAGGCCTAAACCGCGTTGACTGTTTCAGGAAGCTGTTTGGTCTCTCAGTACCGTCCTGAGAGAATGGTACTAGCTGTCAACTTCCTCCCCCTCCCACCCATGTCACTCACAGTGAAACAGCTGTTTTGTCACAGTTTCTATGTTGCTGTGGACATGCACATGGACAGCCACGCATACGCTTGAACTTAAGCTCCTGCCTTAAAACACCTAACTGATGGAGCCTGGGCCTCAGAGGCTGACAACTTCAGAGCTGAGTTATTGGTTAATGGTCAGCCTGTCCTGGATTTTCTCCTACACGCCAGTAGCTCTGCAGCATCTGAGACGCTATCTGTTTCTCCTCTCCATACTCTGGTGGTCCTCACTCTGTGCTTTAGGGAAGTTAGATAATTTGTTTGCAAAACTTTAAAACATTATTTAAGCCTCGCTGACCCTGTGGCTTCTTACCACAGACCAACAGCAGCATAGTGCTGCCTCACAGGCCTATGTACAACTAACACCTGCGGTTCAACTGCCATTTTAAACCTGTTTTGATTGCTTAAGAAGGTAAGGAAAATTCACACACACAGCACTCATAAAGTGAGCATTACATTTAAAGCTGTGGTCTAGGACTGATCTGAGATCAGGGATAAAATGTTCACAGTGCTGGGGTTTCTGCCATGTGTTCATCAGTGCAGGGCCACCAATAGTTGGCCTTGTTTAAACACACAGTTCTTAACAAGCTTGTAAAAGTGGGTTAATTAGAGGGCTCTGGGGGTACCACTGTGTGTGTAGAGAACAGGGTATGGGCTGTTTCCTATAGATAAACTGTGCTTAAGGCAGAGGTGAAACCACAGGTTCCAGAGTGGTATGGCCATTCCCGAATCATCCATTTATTTTGTAGCCATTTTGTTGAAAAGATACCTGGTGTGTTTTGGATCACTGTCTGGTTGCAAGATCCATCTTCGGTTTTGATTTAGCTTTTTGACAGATGGCCTCACATTCTCCTCTTCAATATGAAATTCATGGTTCACTCAATGATTGCAAGTAGGCCAGGGCTTGAGGGGGGTAAATCTGTCCCAAACCATAATGTCACTGCCTCCATGCTTTATGGTTTGTATTAGGTTCTTCTGTTCAAAGACCGTGTTTTGTTTCCCCCAAACATGGTCGTCTGGTGTTGTGGCCTTACCAACTCCACCTTTGACTAATCTGTCCTGAGGACGTTGTTCCAGTTGTTTTGGTATTTACCCAGTTGTTGTTTGGCCAACATTAGTCATGTCTAGATATAATTTTTGAGAGCAGATGTTTCTTCCTTCTTAAGGGTGCCAAGTTTGTGCAGTCTCTTACAGTTGACTCATGCACTTCAACGTTAATTGCGGAAAGGGAGGCCTACAGACCCCTTGATGTTACCCTGGGATTCCTAAAGACTTCTGTGTGCATCCTTTGGTCAGGTTTTGGGTGGAATTTGGAGGTATGACATGCCCTATGTAAATTGCCAGTGGTTTGGACTTTTCTCACATTTTTTATGATCTCAGTGACAGTGGAGTTATGTACTTTGAATTGCTTGGAAATGGCTTTGTAACCCCTTCCCGATTCATGGGCATCAATAATCTTTCTTTAGAGGGCCTTTTGAGTGGTCTTTTAAGATCTTGGCAAGATTTGTTACCACACACCTTTATGGTAAACTCAATCCAGGCCGTGTTTCTAATCTTAATGGAAGGCTGGACCTTCCTGAGATATTCCCTAATGATTATATAATCATTCTTACCGGTTTTGGTGCACCTGATTCACATTTTATCCATTTTATGTGATGGTATATATGTACTTACTTTTTCAACATAAGAAAATTGCATTTCTGTTTACTTTAACTGAATAATTGGTAATTGTATTTTTTGTGAATTACATTTAATGAAAATATCCACTTCATCTAATGGTGACCAGATTTCCATATGGGAAAGACAATTTCACTAGATTGTATTTTGTTTCTTTTTGTATATTTCATAGATTGTTAGCTGCTTTTGCAAAGAGGGCTGCTGATTGACGGGGCTAAATTGAGGAGAGTGTGCAGGTGAAAAGTAATATAATTAAAAGCTGACTTTTGTTAACTAGCTATTAGTTAACGTTTGCTGAGATAAAGAACGGCCAAATAGTACAACTGGTGAAGAACCTGTATTAGCATTCTGATGTCAAGGCCAGGAATTATGCCTGAGGCAAATCTGTCTAAAAACCATCATTTTGCCCCTTCTTTGTAACGCTTTGTGTCAGTGTATATCCACTGCCGCAAGTACTCCACTGCCACTCCTGATTAATAACTGCTGTGGCAAATGTTGCTTTGCCACAACTTTAAGGTTTTTTAGCTTGTGTCTGTGAACAGCTGACCCATACTGTATGTCTGAAAGGCTTAAGAGTGTGAATATCAAGGTCTGAAGGCATAGAAAGATGGGTATACATGTTTTTATATGTATTTGTAAGCCTAAGCAATAAGTTCTTTGTTAATAGGTGTAATTGCTATGGCTGGCTCTCAACTTCTAAAAGGCCTAAATTACTTCATTGTTCAGGTTGACTGTTAACCAACTAAGTAGGTAAGTTTACATGCTAGCATTGCGTGATCAATGTTACAAATGTTAAGCCAAAGACACATGATCAACCCAGGCCTGTCTATAGACCTTGTTATTCATACACTCAGGCCTTTTGGATGTACTTTATGGGTAAGCTACTACCCAAACAAGTAATGACAGCTGTTAATTGTTTACAGAAATGTGATTGCTGGCAAACTACAACCCTGTTTTCAAAAAAGTTGGGACACTGTGTAAAATGTAAAGAAGAACAGAATGTAATGATGTGCAAATCATTTAAACCCTATATTTAATTTGATGCTGGCAACATTTCGAAAAAGCTGGGACAGGGGCAACAAAAGACTGGAAACTTGTAACGTTACAATTTTTTTTTTGGAGTATCTCAGAACTAATTAGGTTTATTGACAACAGGTCAGTAACATGATTTGGTATAAAAAGAGCATCCCAGAGTGGATGAGTCTTTCAGAAGTAAAGATGAGATGAGTTCATCACTCTGTGCCGGCAAATAATTAAACAATTCAAGAATAACATTTCTCAACATAAAATTGCTAAGAGTTTCGGGATCTATGGTAAATAATATCATTAAAACATTTAGAGAGTCCGGAGAAATCTCTGTACGAAACGGACGAGGCCAAAAACGTATATTGGATGGTTGTGATCTTCAGGCCCTCAGGCAACATTGCATTAAAAGCAGACATGATTGTGTAGTGGACATCACTGCATGGGCTCTGGAACACTTCTGAAAACCATTGTCTGTGAACACAGTACGTCGCTGCATCCACAAATGCAAGTTACAACTCTACCATGCAAAGAAACCAGATATGAACAATCCGGAAATGCCACTGCCTTCACTGGTCACAAACTAATTTAAGATGGACTGAGGTGAAGAGGAAAACTCCTGTGGTCTGACAAAATGAAATTCATTTTGTACGCCACGTCCTCCAGACTAAAGGGGGGAGTGACCATCCAGCTTATCAGCTCACAGTTCAAAAGCCAGCATCCGTGATGGTATGGGGTGCGTTAGTGTACATGGGATGGGTGACTTCTTTGAAGGCCCCATTAATGCTAAACAATATTTACAGGTTTTGGAGCAACACATGCTGCCATCAAGACAATTTCTGTTTCAGGGAAGGCCTTGCTTATTTCAGCAAGACAATACCAAACCACATTCTGCAGGTATTCCGGCAGCATGTCTCTGTAGTAAAGAGTCTGGGTGCTAAACTGGCCTTCCTGCAATCCAGACCTGTCACCAATTGGAAGAATTTGGCACATAATTATATGAAAAATACAACAAAGGAGACCCCGAACTGTTGAGCTGCTGAAATCCTATATGAAGGCAGAATGGTAAAACATTTCACTTTAAAAACACGAGCAATTGTTCTCAGTTCCCAAACATTTTTTGTGAAAGTATTATGAAAAGAAAAGTTTATGCCACACAGTGGTAAATGTGCCACTGTCCCAAATTTTTTTAAACATGTTGCTGGCAACTTTCAAAATTTTTTAAGGGGGAGGGATTTAAGGGGGAGGGATTGCCACATTTTGTGACATTGCTGTGGAGTAAGGTTTGTCAGCCCTCAGGAGCTACCTAAAGGCCTGGGGTTCCAAGCAGTAGCCTGCCTTTCCAGTTCATAAGCTACGAGTCTGGTTCTGTGGGTCTGAATCTGCAACGTGAAGCACAATAAGCATGTTTTGGAAAATGTGCTTACTCTCTTACTCATTGACCCGCCTGCTCTTCTGTGTTTAGCTGGATGGGACAATGGACCTGGATGAGAGGCGTTTGATCCGTTCAGCCATTCGGGAGCTGCGGAGGAGGGAGATCGAAGACATGGAGGCAGCTCTGGCCAGCAAACGCTTCCGACCCACGTGCCTCAACCAGAACGACAACAAGGAGAACCAACTCACAAACAGGTGGGCGTCCTAAATGTGCGTGTGTGTCTGCGTGCGTGTGTGTCTGCGTGCGTGTGTGTCTGCGTGCGTGTGTGTCTGCGTGCGTGTGTGTCTGCGTGCGTGTGTGTCTGCGTGCGTGTGTGTCTGCGTGCGTGTGTGTCTGCGTGCGTGTGTGTCTGCGTGCGTGTGTGTCTGCGTGCGTGTGTGTCTGCGTGTCTGCGTGCGTGCGTGTCTGCGTGCGTGTCTGCGTGCGTGCGTGTCTGCGTGCGTGCGTGTCTGCGTGCGTGTCTGCGTGCGTGTCTGCGTGTGTGTGTGTGTGTCTGTGCGTGGGCGCAGGTGTGTGTGTGTGTGTGTCTGTGCGTGCGTGTTTTGTGTGTGTGTGTGTCTGTGCGTGCGTGTTTTGTGTGCGTGTGCATGTGTGTCTGTGCGCGGGCGTGCGTGTGCGTGTGTGTGTGCATGTGTGTCTGTGCGTGTGTGTGTGTGTGTGTGTGTCTGTGCGTGGGCGCGGGTGTGCGTGTGTGTGTGTCTGTGCGTGGGCGCGGGTGCGCGTTCAGGTACATGTGAGGACGGGCGACGGAAGGGTGAACAAAGAGTATGGGAACTAATGTTGACAATTAGCCCCCTTTCCAACCTTTTTCTTTGCAAGTACAGTACTTTTTAAAATCATTTTGTAAATATGAAATTTTGGTTGATTTCCTCGAATCATTAATGTACATCACTTGATGATTTAAACTACAATATATTCCACATATTTGCCACATGTTGAAATTGTCGCTGTCTGATAACCTTGTAACTCCAATAGTTTTTTTGGAAAAGAAGGGTTAAAATTATGAGACCACTGCAAATTGAACGCTTCTGTTGCTCACTCAAAACTTTCCTTTTCAACTTATTTGGATCAGTGGTTCCTTAATTTTTTTCCGGAGCTGTATATAGATTTTTAAAAAAATTTCCAGTACTGAGAAAATATGTTCAGAATTGCTTTATTGTTTCGTAATTGTATGTTAGTTAATAGGTAAATGTGGGCAGTTTTTCCTGAAATGTCTTTTTGTGTGAATCCTTTTGTGTGTCCCATCACACCATGCAGATGGAAAACCTGATGACTCTAGCTGTTGCTTCTTGTCATAATTTAGAATCCAGTTACAGTACTAACTGGCTAATATCCCTTTGTGTGCCCATCATAATCATTGTAGTTTCTATTTGTTTTTATTGGGCTGTAATCCTACTGAGTTCAGCCTGCAGCGTCTAGGCCGCACCTTCTAGCACACAAAGGGATTGGCTTTCTGCTCCCCTCTGCTAATTGACTGGCTTCATTACAGTAGCTTTACTGAATCCTGGCAGACTGCTGCTTCTAGTGGACTTCTTTTCTGGGTTGCACAGCTTACTACACAGTTTCTTCACTGGCTGGAAGGTCCTACGTCCCTACTCAAACTGGATTCTATTAGGAACGACTGTTAAATGAGTTCCATTTGCTGTGGTTGTTGGATTACTTGGGTTACAAAAATAACAGAGGAGCCCCTTTAAAGCTGGAGGAATATGTGTGTTAACCAAATGCATGTATGTGCGTACACACACACACACACACACACACACAGACACAGAGAAAGCCTTCTCAAAGCAACATTATCCTTTGCTGCTCACTGCAGGAATGTAAAATATTCTCTTCCAAGTTCCACACATCCTTCAAAACCAATGGGGTGAGGAGAAATGGAAATGGGGGGAATTATGGAGAAAGAGGCAGAGAGATGGAGAGCTGTATGGCAGAGATTAGGAAGAACTCTCCAGGCTACAGCATGGGTTTCTCTCCCCTATACGTGGCTGTTAGGCTGTCAATTTTTCCAGGCTGATTTTGGGAATCTTATTCTTCGAGGGTTGACATTTGTTTTTTCTTGGCCAATAAAATGCCAGGCCTCTCCAGTTGATCCACAGCCTGCTTGTGATATTCCCAGTGGAGCCAGTGAGAGCCAGAACAAAGCATCATGCTTCTGAATGTAGATTACACAGCCCTTCTGGCTACTGTAACACATGTGCAAGGTCAAGCATCACTAACTACGATAAAGGCAGCACTCTGAAGGGATGTGATGAATGGACAATTACTGTAAATGTTTAGGTGCCATATTTTCTTAATTTTTTAATCAACCAAAATAAATATTTAAATAAGATTTGAATTCACTGTAAAGAAATTGTCTAGGCAATGCAGTATGTTCTTCTGCTCTCATGGCTACAAGTAACATTCTGTAATTTTCATTAAACACTGTTGCTGGTAATAATTTGAGAAAAAAGGTGAATAAACAAAGTTGGCTGGTAAACTCTACAACTGTAAACAGCGATGTGATTTCACAGCATTTAGTTCCATTATTTTGCATGAAGCTCCCTTTTGTTGGGGACCTGCACATCTCCCAGCAGTGGTTTGGGTGTTGGTGCCCCTGTCTGTAGTTCACATCGCCTAGTCTGCATTTTTACTCTTTTTGCTTATTTCCACTATGGGATCTAATATTAAAGCATTGTTGCATCAGCTATTTTTTCATGGTTATTTTTCCCTTTATGTGGCAATCAAAATGTTTAAACGTTCTTAAAATCTATTCTTATGAAGGAAACAGTTGGCATATTGTTGGTAAATGTGTTTTTATATGATTTTCATCCAACAGATATTGACTAAATTATAGCGCAGAATAACAATGATGAAGTTTAGGGATTTTGGTGGGAAGTCCGTCTAATACATTTTGTTTCAGGTACTTCCAACCTTTAGTCACAATCTTAGCAACAACATTTAAAAAAAAACAACTAACTAAACCCCCCCAGCTAAAGACCATTTCATGCATACACAGAGATTGAGTAGTGTTTTTATAGTATTTTTGTTTGGCTCTGATTCTGGAATTCATTTTGTAGGCCTCTGTCACTGTTTTTATGTCGTAAAAACATTTAAACTGCGCTACTATTTTAATTTTGATGTGTTTGCCGGACTCAGGTCAGATTTGGTCAACTCTCTAGACCTGCTCTCTGTGAAACTGCCAGCCATCCGAGACATTGAGGAGCTGACTACTCTGGTGAGTACTAATGCACGCTACATGCAACTACTTGTGAATTCCGTCTTAGACGTCATACACTCTGCCCTCCTCATGCTGTCACTGTTGTGATGATTGGCTTGTCTGTCTTCCAGCTGCGTGGGACCAGTGAGTACGAGGAGAGGAAACTGATCAGAGCTGCCATCCGCCGCCTCCGAGAGGAGGAGGAGGAGCAGCAGCAGGGTGAGTACAGAGAAGTAGTGGTGCTGCCTGGACACAGGTGTGAACAAGATTGAGTGATCATGTTCGCTAAATGAACCAAGGAAGCAGGTAGTGGCATTGTCCATATACACCCCCCCCCCCCCCCCCCCCCCCCCAAGTGTGGATAGGCTCTTGCTACACACCTGCGTGACTCAGTTTAGGTGGTGAGGCAGCATCTCAACTTCTGACGTGTGTGTGTGTGTGTGTACACCACACTCATGGGCACTGGTGCACGTCTCACTTGTGATGAGGTAGCAGATAGCAGATTCCTGTCATTCCTGCTCTGTCTGGTCTTTGTGAGGACCATACACACATGTATCCATGCAGGGAGACAGACCCAAGACTCTGCGTCTTCTTGATAAGGAGAAAGACATGTTAGGACATTACTCTGAAACCTGCTACCTAGAGGTTCGGTGTCTGTGCTCTCTTGTTTCACCGTGTTGTTTTTTGAGTAGGAACTCTTGTCATGAGATCAAACATCGTCTGCTTCTCTAGAAGCATGTCTGTCTCCTGGCTCCTTCAGGAGATTAGATATGTTTGGACCCTCGTCACCATCATCAGTCACAGACTAGGTGGCATGTGTTGTTTCTTTCTCCAAGCTGTGTGGCTGTAAAGTGTTATATATAAAAGCCAGTGCTCGACTTGGCTGTGTGGTGTGTTTCAGGTACAGGGGAGAAGGGAAAGACCACCAGTCGACGCCAGGAGTCTGAGGGCCAGGATCTCCAAAGCAACCTGGAAGCCGGGGTGAGTACTGAAAGAGAGAGGTAGAATGACAAGTCTCTATATTTATTACAGCTGGAAGAATTTAGATGACATGGAGATGAGCTGATTGGTTCTGTGACCGGACTGGCTGCCGTTTTCAATGCCTCAAACTTGTCTCACACTTTTTATAGTAAAAGACAACATGTTGCAACCTGCACATCAACTTAAAAAATGGAAGCTCTGTGTAGACTACTTTGTGGGTGTTGAGTATATGTTTTCAGGGGACAATGACCGTTGAGGTTTTGTGCTGCCACAATGAAGAATGCAGAAAACAGCAGCCAGGCATGTGACTGTCTCATGACTGTCTTCACTAGGTTCCCAACACATGAACTGTCTAAGTGTGTATGTGTGTCAACTGTTTTAACAGAGAGTTCAGACTCAAACACTTGTTTCAGACACACACACACATACACACACTCCTTGCACCACAGTTTCTGCCACGACCCAAGGAAGGTATTTCCATTCTTCAGACCTCATTCAGTTCTGGTGGACTCCAAGATGAAGACATTTGCTCTGCTGTTTGGTGTCGGACGTAAATCTGTGGTGGTGTGAACACCCTGCTAGCCAGGCCTGTCATTTCACATTACTATTGATCCAGCCTGTCACTCTCCACACTCTGCTTATACTAAAGGGAAGTTAAAGCTTTCGAAATAACTTAAGTTATCAGAATATTGGAGAGAACACCTCTCCACATTAAAAAATGTTTTTACTCCCTCTGTTTGACAGCTGCATTAAAAAATGTCAACATCAGTCGAATGTGTATATTGTCACATTTCAATCTGTCAACCCACCCTCCACAGAGTCAAAATGCTAATGTTAGCGGCAGGAAAGTTTGAAGTAGATTTCTATTGAATTCATCTATAAATGGTTTTTTCCATTGAAAAATATGTGAAACATTTTATGTAGCAGCTAGAGCTTTGTCCCGTCTTTGTCTTGTCTGTCTGATGGGGATTGGAAGGAGAGCTCAATGTCTCCCATTCATCATCCCTCCCTCTCCCCTTTCAGGGTTTGCATTTGAGCCACTCTTTAGACTGTTGCTTTAGAGGCCCTCTTGTGGTCAGGGAAGGGATCTAACGGATTCATAACTCACAGTAATCTATTTCCCAAACAATTCTGCAGAAGATAATTGCAAAAAGTCTGTTGGGAATGTATGTCAAACTTTTGTTAGTAAAATGAAGAATGTGTTAAAATCCTGCAGGGTAGATATTGGCAGTCCTATTAAGGCCTAGTGTTAATATTCCAGGCCTTTGTCCACTATACTCAAGACAAAGTCACCCTAATGTCAACAGAGTTTGACTTCAAGATAAAAATAAGTATTTCCAGTGAAACCATTGCAGATAGATTGATGAGCTTAATTTGCTGATAATGCTAAGATCTGTCTTTGATGTATCTTGCCTGGGGCCAAATGATGCCTTATCAATGTTATTTGATCAGTTTGTCTGCCCTCATCCAGGTGAAAGCTCTGTTTTCTAAAGACAGGGCTTCTGTTGGAAAAACAAAGTTAATTCCTATTGTATGCTGTCATTCCTAGGAATTGTGTAGGTGATGGGCTAGGCTATATGCTCAGCTGCGGGGTTGTATATAATCACCACGATTGAGCAATGCCTTGTGCTTAAAGTCTTCTGTTAGTTCATAACCAAATCCTTCAGTCGGTTAATGGGATATGTCACATTTTCTTTCCTAATAGACTATTTCCTTTGAATCTGGTTTTGTTTGCCAGAGGGTTTGGCACCATGTATACTGGCATTACTATTGCGTGAAACTATGCAATTGAAAGACGCTGGAGGTAATTGTTCTGAGCACACCGTAAAGAATTAGTGTCGGGCACGATCTATAACAGTTCTCAGTATTGCCTTGCTCTCATTCTGACTGGAAGTGTCTAGTTGTCGATGTTGGCGAGTGTCCCAAACGCACGCTGAATATTTGAGCCGGTGTCTGTGCCATGTGCATGTTTGTGTTTCTTTTGAGTTTGGAGTTTCTAGACTGGAAGAGGCACTGTTTGTTTGTTTTTCGGCCATTGGGGGCTCTGTCTCTTAGGTGTAGGAGCTGTCCTAATGTCAGAGGGATGGAGGGAAGTGACGGAGTAGACCGATTCCGGCAGCCCACCAGCTGTGCTCCCGCAGTCTGTCTTCAGTCAGTCTGTCTTCAGTCAGTCTGTCTTCAGTCAGTCTGTCTTCAGTCAGTCTGTCTTCAGTCAGTCTGTCTTCAGTCAGTCTGTCTTCAGTCAGTCTGTTCTGCTCTGTCTGTAGCAGGGCCAACAACAACAGCAGCCACCTGCAGTAGGGCTTCTTCCACATGTTACAGAAGCCGATCTCTGAGCTTCACTCCATTGTCTTGGGGCAGCTGGAGGCCAAAGATAATGGTCTAAAGTTGAGAGCGAGGGAGAAACCCACGCACACACTGAGTGTAGCGATCACCTGCTGACACATATGTCAATGTAGTATACCTCTTTTATTTCACATTGCAATATGAACACATATCCACACAGTGAGGGGGGAAAGTATTTGATCCCCTGCTGATTTTGTACGTTTGCCCACTGACAAAGAAATGATCAGTCTGTAGTTTTAATGGCAGGTTTATTTGAACAGTGAGAGACAGAAGAACAACAAAAAAATCCTGAAAAACCCATGTCAAAACACAAAAGAACTGTCAGTCTTCCTCGGTCTGAGGTGCCATGCAAGATCTCACCTCGTGGAGTTGCAATGATCATGAGAACAGTGAGGAATCAGCCCAGAACTACACGGGAGGATCTTGTCAATGATCTCAAGGCAGCTGGGACCATAGTCACCAAGAAAACGATTGGTAACACACTACGCCAGGAAGGACTGAAATCCTGCAGCACCCGCAAGGTCCCCATGCTCAAGAAACCACATGTACAGGCCTGTCTGAAGTTTGACAATGAACATCTCAATGATTCAGAGGAGAACTGGGTGAAAGTGTTGTGGTCAGATGAGACCAAAATTTAGCTCTTTGGCATCAACTCAACTCACTGTGTTTGGAGGAGGAGGAATACTGCCTATGACCCCAAGAACGCCATCCCCACCGTCAAACATGGAGGTGGAAACATTATGCTTTGGGGGTGTTTTTCTGCTAAAGGGACAAGACAACTTCACCGGATCAAAGGGACGATGGACGGGGCCAAGTACCATCATATCTTGGGTGAGAACCTCCTTCCCTATGCCAGGTCTTTGAAAATGGGTCGTGGATGGGTATTCCAGCATGACAATGACCCAAAACACACGGCCAAGGTAACAACGGAGTGGCTGAAGAAGAAGCACATTAAGGTCCTGGAGTGGCCTAGCCAGTTTAATTCCATAGAAAATCTGTGGAGGGAGCTTAAGGTTCGAGTTGCCAAACATCAGCCTGGAATCCTTAATGACTTGGAGAAGATCTGGAAAGAGGAATGGGACCAAATCCCCCCTGAGATGTGCAAACCTGGTGGCCAACTAAGAAACGTCTGACCTCTGTGATTGCCAACAAGGGTTTTGCCACCAAGTATTAAGTCATGTTTTGCAGAGGGGTCGAATACTTATTTCACTCATTAAAATGAAAATCAATTTATAACATTTTTGACATGTATTTTTCTGGATTTTTGTTATTCTATCTCTCACTGTTCAAATAAACCTGCCATTCAGGACTTCTACACCAGTTAATGTCAAAGGAATACTCCTAAGCACTACTGCATGGCAGGGGCTATCAGTGTGACAGAACCCTGTTCCGCTTCCATTCCCAAGTTAAACAAAACCGACGATTAATCAGATGGTTGTTTATCCAGTCTGTCCACATTTTGTGCTAATTATACATTCATACTGATTATGTGTGTTCCCGTACGAACATGCACAATCAGTGAACACCTACACACATCAGATATGCTGCTGTTTTTGTTTATTGTCCCTTTGACTAATCACTCCCCCTGTTCCTATAAGCCTGTATAATACTTCTATATTCTAGATATATTGATATTGGGTATACAGTGTTCATATTTTCTCCATAAATTTTTTCCCCTTCATACCTTTTACTTTTTGGAAATTGCGCCCCTTAGGTACAATGTTAGTCTGTGCCTGTTGATAATGAAGCATGTAATAAATGCTTTGACTTGAATTGAGAAGCGATAGCTCAAGTTAAAGTTTCCATCTGGGTAGTAAGTAAGGAGAATTTTGTACACGTAGCTGCTCAAAACTATAATTACATGTATGGATGGAGGAATGTTGGCTTGAAGAAACAACTTTGTGGGACAAAAAAATGCAGCTGTTTCATGCTATATATTTTTTTTTCTTTTTGTTTTAAGTAAGCCAATTTAGTCCGACTATTGGCATAAACAAGGAGTATAACTTGGTCAAAAACGAAGAAACAGTCTTTCAAAAGAGAACATGTCAACTAGGCGACCTGCTAACCTGGAAGGAAAGGGATATTAGGGGGGGAGGAAGCTTAACCGGCCCGTAGACACAGGGGGAGGGAGGGGAAGTGGAGGGAGTGGCCTGTGTGTGTGTGTGTGTGTGTGTGTGAGAGGGAGAGAGTGCAGTGTGTGGGAGTGTGTGTGGTGACTGCGGGAGAGGTAGCGTATAGGACGTCCTGGCTACGACAGTTGAGAGCTGAGGGAGCGTGAAGACGGGCAGGCTGTGGAGCCAGGGAAACAAGGTAACTGACACTTTCAGGTCCCTCTGTTCCCACAGACCTGGTTGTCCTCGTCTCTGAATGCTTGTCCTTTTTCCAGGCTTTTATCTTTTGGTTTTTAAATTCCATCTACTTCTCTCAAGCTCATCCCTGTTGTTTCACTTTTGCACTGAGACCTGGTAATTGTGCTTTCATTTTTTTTTTTTTTTTTGGAGCGATCATTTATATTGTTTATTTTTGTTGGTTTCAGAAATCTACAGTATAAATGTATTTTTAGTTTGAGTACTTTATTGATAAAATAGTTTTGTTTTGTGGCAAAGTGTATGTGAGGTAGACTAGTCTGAAGCAGTGAGACAGACCGTGTTGTTCACTAATCTGTGATCATAAAACTGTAAGACATTGAGATGAGCAGTTTATATTAATATGTATAATGGGTATAAATATGTGCTTTAATCAGAGGATGTGGGAGAGGAAATGGTGATAGATCGAGGAATGGAGGGACAAACTACTTTAACTGATTTTAATGATTTGTGTGAGCGTGAAAATATGGATTCTGTCTGTGTGTGTAAGCTAGGCAAAAATGATTGCTACTGTATTTCACTTATTGGAGGTGAGCCTAGAGTATGTGGTTGCTCAGTCTATGCCATGCGGTCGTGGAATAGGCCACTGTCAGACTTTCCCCCGAGAGCCGTGTGCAGTTATGGAATAGGCCTCTGTCAGACTTTCCCCTGAGTGCCATGCGCAGTTATGGAATAGGCCTCTGTCAGACTTTCCCCTGAGTGCCATGCGCAGTTATGGAATAGGCCTCTGTCAGACATTCCCCTGAGTGCCATGCGCAGACAAGGAGAGAAAAGACCTCATCACATTATGACCTCATCCGCACCATAATGTGTTTTGCTTGTTTGGAAAATGAGGCCGTTCTAATCCAGGTAGCTGAGCTCGCTCTCCTCCGGCTGGTGCAGTAATCTATGGTCGTATCACTGTCCTCCGTTCCTCACTCAGCACCGCCTCATTGTCTTTCCTATAGCTCAGAGTTCAAAGGAGTCCAGATGGCCCACGCTTCGACTGCGGTCGGTCCAGAGGACAGTTGCCATTTTTTTGTGTTTACAGGATGGAGTTTAGGGAATTACAACCCTGATCGACACACATGGCCTCTTGAAACTGTATGGTGGGGCCGCAGACGCCACTGGAGGGTAGCCCAGCTCAAATTTGAGGCCCAGGAGCTGATTTGGTCAGGGAGCTGGAGTGGGGCTGCCTCTCTCCTTGTTCCCCTCAGTCAGGTCTACACTGTCTGCCTGGGCCAGAGACCAGAGAGAGAGAGGCCTAATGACAGCGTGGGATTGGCAACAGGTCCTGGGATGGAATCGTCTGCTCTCTTTATCTCTTTCTTCTGTCTGTCTTTGTGAGTACTTTGTTCCCTGTACTTTAAGGGGAGCTTTGAAATGATCACTGTCTGGGTGTTGGTCTCCTAGTGGTGGCTGCTCCATGTTGGGGGATAAGAGAGGGACACAAACATCATCTTTCCATGCTCCTTTAGAATGAGGTTTGGCCTGATCTATGCTAGCTGCATTCACAGCCTGGTCTTGGTTTCGTCAGAAACAGGCAAACAAGTCATTAAGCTGTTTTGAGAGCAGTTCTCCACCCCACTATAAAGCTTCTGTTTGTTTGTGTTGTATGCGGAATGACTGTGGCACATGAGATAGAGGCCGTTGATTAGTTTGACTGTCTGTGTGACTGATTGAGTCACTCGGCACTGATCCCCTCCATGGCTGTTTTAGGTGGTGAAGGCCACAGTCAATGGAGCCCAATACTTTAGGTAATTCTTTCTCCCCTCATTTCCTTCCTCACTCTGTCCTGCTGTCACTCGGGTGTGCTGGTGGGTTCGCAGGCTGTTTGTATGTTCACCCATCCGACTGTAACCTGCCTCTGGTAACAGACAGATTTGACTGTGTTGTTTACCCGGGTGTGGTTTTAAACCTTCTGAAACTGCTGCCAGCTTATTCAGCCCCAGGATAACACAGATTAAGCAAATATGCGCCATGTCTATGTGTCCCAGATTTAAGAGTTTTAATTTGCGACAAAGATTTTCGTCTCAAAGTGTGATTCGCAGTATCAATAAATGAAGTGTGTTTACTCTGAGAGTCCATTTGAAGGATGTCAGTATCACATCCTCAAAATATATGTGGACATTTTTGAATGGAGGTTTAATTTGGCCACTTTTATATTTGGTGTTTCATGGGGTATTTCTCAAGTACAAAAAGATTGCAACTTGTTTTTTTTATTTAAAAGGTGAGCTGCTGGTCAGGTCTCTCCTGTCTCTGGCATTGGATAGCAAACGCAACAGCTGTTCATTCATCCTCGTATATTGTGACACTAATTCGATAACAACTCTGTTTCAGAATTACTTCATGACCAAAATGATCCTATTTACAATGTACAGTGACTGTAGAATACTGGTTTCTGACTCACTTCGTTGCCACATAGACTGTTTTCATGTTGAGAACTTGGTATTTCAATTCAGTTACTCTAAATACGTGGTGGATTTGAATCCAGTTTGCCCCAGGCCTGTGCCTTGAATTCAGGTGCGTCCCTCCCTAACCACCGCCATCTCTGTATGTGCTTTGTCATGCTATTTAGAGACATGCATAAGTAGGTGTTCCACGGAGGCATACATTTTTTTTAATTTTAAATATTTACACATGGAATCTATCCCCTGTGTGCAAGATCACAAGACCGTTATGCTTTATATAAAAAAAATGTCCCCCTCTGTTCTATAACACAAAACTCACTTTATCTTTAGCTCATACTAGTTTTAAACCATTGTGTAACAATACTTTACTGTACAAAAATATTTTTTGCATCAATTTAGAAGGTATGATGATTCCCTGTACAATTTAGTGCAAGTTTTCCCACAGACTTTTTTTAGCAACCAGGAATCGCCAACCGTTTTTGGCAACAATATGAAGACAGCATTCCTATTTTGACACCAAATTTGGGATGTAGGAGACCAATCAACAGCTGACTGTAACAGCCAATCATTGGTGAATATGTATTATTGTGGAACACCAGAATTACAGTTTAAAGCAACATTTTCATTTTGCCTTAATGTTATAAAGATCCTTAAAACACAGCTCTAGTTTCAGTGGTCTTCACTATACCTCAGGAAAGGTCTTTAGATTTTATACCTCAATAAAAACCAATGAAACAGACACAGTTCTAGTTTTACCATTCCTGAATGTACCATCTTTGTCAAATATTTGAAGGTTCTAAATTAATGTCTGGTCACACATTGTTGCAAAAGTCCCATAGATCAACAGGTCATTGTATATACTGCACAAACTAAATTGCATTTAGGGTTAGGCTTTGAATTATGGTTAGGAAAAGAGTAAAAAGTGTTGCCTAAAAATGTTAAAGTCATTTCTAATTGTTTAGATAAGCATGTAATATAAAGCCCATAAAAGCCCACCCAATCCACAGGTGCACTTTAGTAGAGAGATTCGTGGGATGCTGGAGCTTTCTGGAAGGGAGTGTTAGCTTGTGTTGGACAGAATGTGTGTGTTGGCCTTGGTATTCGTACAGCTCATCCTTCTGTGGATCAAGGTCAGGCACCATGGGCTTAACAGCAATGGCAGCCATTTCTCCCTTCCTCTCTGCCTCGGTCTCCACCTCTCTGCCTGTTTCCTCTCCATATGACAAAGCATTGCACACTTATTATTCTATAGTCTCCCTGCTACCTTTTCTGTCCTCCGTTATTGCAGACCCAGTACTGGGCTGGCTGTGTGGAGGGTGAGACCCGGTTTGTTTCTCCTGTCTGGGCTGGCTGTGTGGAGGCTGAGACCCGGTGTGTTTCTCCTGTCTGGGCTGGCTGTGTGGAGGCTGAGACCCGGTGTGTTTCTCCTGTCTGGGCTGGCTGTGTGGAGGCTGAGACCCGGTGTGTTTCTCCTGTCTGGGCTGGCTGTGTGGAGGCTGAGACCCGGTGTGTTTCTCCTGTCTGGGCTGGCTGTGTGGAGGGTGAGACTCGGTTTGTTTCTCCTGTCTGGGCTGGCTGTGTGGAGGCTGAGACCCGGTGTGTTTCTCCTGTCTGGGCTGGCTGTGTGGAGGGTGAGACCCGGTGTGTTTCTCCTGTCTGGGCTGGCTGTGTGGAGGCTGAGACCCGGTGTGTTTCTCCTGTCTGGGCTGGCTGTGTGGAGGCTGAGACCCGGTGTGTTTCTCCTGTCTGGGCTGGCTGTGTGGAGGCTGAGACCCGGTGTGTTTCTCCTGTCTGGGCTGGCTGTGTGGAGGCTGAGACCCGGTGTGTTTCTCCTGTCTGGGCTGGCTGTGTGGAGGCTGAGACCCGGTGTGTTTCTCCTGTCTGGGCTGGCTGTGTGGAGGCTGAGACCCAGTGTGTTTCTCCTGTCTGGGCTGGCTGTGTGGAGGCTGAGACCCGGTGTGTTTCTCCTGTCTGGGCTGGCTGTGTGGAGGCTGAGACCCGGTGTGTTTCTCCTGTCTGGGCTGGCTGTGTGGAGGCTGAGACCCGGTGTGTTTCTCCTGCCTGGGCTGGCTGTGTGGAGGCTGATGGAGGGGTATGCCTGGTGGAGGGGTATGAGGTCAGTGAGGTCTGGCAGATGCTAACCTAAGACTGCCCACATGCTCCACACCAACATGACCAGAAATAAGGCCTTTCAGCCATCTGAATCGGTGCCCTGTGAGCACTGATAGGGTGGAGGCTCTGCGGCAAACGGACATCTTATTATCTTGGCCGGTAGCTAGGGCCTGGGCCTCAGCATGGCCTGTCCAAGGAGCATTTGACCCTGACATCAGGAATCAGGAATTACCTCATAGTGTCAGACAGTGCACCTGAGGGTTCTTCTCATCTGTCAACCACTCCGAGGGGTGGGTGGGTTTAGGTGGACCAACTGGTCGACTGACTGTCTTACAGCCTGGAAATGCTGGGAAAAATAGACTCCTTTATCTCTGCATTGATGTGATGGGAGGGGGAATAAAGCACTAAACATTGCAGGTCTTTTTTTGTGTTCCTACAGAGTGCAGAGAGGGAGAGCCTTGGTGAGGGAGAGCCAATCAAGTCCCAGGATCGAGAGCTGCGTGGCCACCCGATACAGCAGGGCAGAGAGCTGCACAGGACAGGTGAGAAGCCACTCCATTTAAACAGCTGAGAGGTTCAAATGCCATTTCCTCAGTCAGTCCATAGATCGTAGTGTGGCACATACATACACGTATACACACACACACACACACACACTCATTCACTCACTCAACTGATACACAGCTTATTTGCTTCTTGACATTTTAAGCTCAATTCTATATACCGGATGGTATGCTTATATAGTCATGTTTGCATTAGCTTAAGTGTCACGTTTGGATAGGCACTTACCACAACATAGATTCAAATAAATTCCTGTACCTACTCAATTATGCACCTAGATGCAATTTCCTCTGGCCTGCTAGTGAAAATAGTTATTAAATAGTGCCATTCTGCTGAAGCAGAGGGCAATAGGTCTGAGGCGTTGGACACGTTGGTTTTGGATAACAATATACCTGCATTATATATTTATTTTATTTTCAGGTTGAAGACATCGCAGTCATGGGCCTGTCTTAGTGTATAATCATTTAATTAATCAATCTGTCATCAAATTTACATTTAAAACACAGTGATAGTTTTAATACAGGTGTCCAATTCTACAACTTCGGAAAATATTTAAAGACCACTGCACCTTCTTCTTTCCTTTCCAAAAAAGTAGAAAAGGAAGGTTTTGAGGGAGGAACAGAAGGGTTAAAATTAAGAGACCACTGCCAGTTTTTCCTTTCCAAAAACCTTTTCCTTTCCAAAAAGTTTTTGGGAAGGAAAGAAAAAGGTGCAGTGGTCTCTTAATTTTTTCCAGAGCTGTATTTGACTGGTGCAGACTCCCTAAACCGTGATCTTAATTAAAACATGTAATCAAGAGCAGACCGGTAAAGGCTTAGATATAAGCCAGATATACAGTAGGGGAGAGGACTGACTGAGAGATTAATGTGATGGAATAGCACATTTGTTTTACGGCCAGACTGATTTGACTGTATGAGCCTAAGCTAGTACATATTTGTTGATCAAATATAACCACCTCATCAGTGTTCTTTTACAGTCAATGATAATGGTTGGTCAACGGTAGGTCTTTTTTAGTCCTATGAATTCTGATGAAAAACAGGTAGTGCATAATACTAGTGCAGTAATACTGGAATAGGGTGCCATTTGGGACAACTCTTAAGTTCTGATAGTTGTGGGGTGATGAGATGGAACAGGGATATCACCTTTCAGCAGCTTGTCGATACCGATGTGATGAGGCAGAATATCACCTCTCACCTGCTTGTCAGTACCGATGTGATGAGGCAGAATATCACCTCTCACCAGCTTGTCAGTACCGATGTGATGAGGCAGAATATCACCTCTCACCAGCTTGTCAGTACCGATGTGATGAGGCAGAATATCACCTCTCACCTGCTTGTCAGTACCGATGTGATGAGGCAGAATATCACCTCTCACCTGCTTGTCAGTACCGATGTGATGAGGCACAATATCACCTCTCACCAGCTTGTCAGTACCGATGTGATGAGGCACAATATCACCTCTCACCAGCTTGTCAGTACCGATGTGATTAGGCACAATATCACCTCTCACCAGCTTGTCAGTACCGAGGTGATTAGGCACAATATCACCTCTCACCAGCTTGTCAGTACCGAGGTGATGAGGCAGAGGGGACCATACACACCCAATAGTAATATGTCATCTATTTAAAGCCAGAAGAGAACAAAACTTTCTTAACTTAGTCCAGAAACACCCAGCTGTGTTCTCGCCCTGCAATTTGGAGCAGATCTCCACAGCAGACAAACTGTGGGAAAGAAATGTTTGAAATGGACACGGGAACTTAGTGGCTGGGAACGGACAGGATAGGGTGGGGTGGTTTGACCAGCGGCGGGTGGGGTGGTGGGGGGCTGTCCTTTTTAGAGATGAGAGTAGTGGCTAGAAAGAGTACTAAACTTGGACGATTAGAGGGGTATTGTAGCGCGCACACCCATACACTTAAATATACAGCACATTCTTGTACATCCATGCTCACACTCTCAGTGTTAAGGATATGGTTGTGTTTTTGGAAACTGCCCATTTTCAGAGACTGAACACATTCCACTGAGCCAGAGTCCATGGGGAGACTCCTGAACTTTGAACTTGAGAAAATACCCCTTTTGTTGTTGCTGTTCTGTTTTTGTGTGAGTCGGCCTGACTGCATTATTCATTACTGTAGTTCTCTAAAACCATCACCTCATTATTCAGTTAACTAGGGCTTTTCCCCGAACCGCTCACAACAGAGCACAATGGCCTGGACACAATGATGAACAACAACAACATCACTACTGTACGACTCTTTGGCTGCCCCTTTCTTCAGCTATATGTAGTTCTCTTTGATTTGGAGTTGACTGGTGCCTTCAAGACATGGAAAAGTGGTATGTTTATGGGGCCCCTTTTGATAGGAAGGGAGCCTGTTGTGATTTTCTAAGGGAATCCATGTTTCTCATTTGGTTCCCATTATATATTTCTTTAGTTTTTGTTATATTCTGGCATTTTTGTACTTGATGGATCGATACAGTCGTTAAAGGTAGAGGAGATTTATTGCTGGAAAGCATTGGGCTGGATTTGAACCCAGGAGCTTTTAGCGCTTGAGAAACCTAAACCACATTATTCTATAAGCCTTTATTCAAGTAATCAAGTGAACCTCATTGACTCTGGCTCTAAGAGGTATCTGGGGGAGTCGAAAAGGCTGTGGTTTGCTCTAACCAGAATGGTGCTTTCCCTTTCAGATTTGACTTGAAAATGACAGACCTGCATGACCTCTGTTTGGATAAGGCAGTTTGGTGGGGCGAAAGTCACTTGCCCCTTTTTATGCAGCCCCTTGAGTCAAAGACAATGTATGTAGAGGACACAGAAATGTGTACAGCCCCTAGAGTTGAAGATGCAGAGCAGTGAGCACCACTGAGTAAGAGAGTTGAATATTGAGATGGAGCCAGGGGCTCTGGCTCTAGGAGGGAGGATGTGGGCAGTGCAGCATTGTTTGGAGTGTGGTTTCCTGACGGGAGGAGGAGGAATGAAGGAGGTTGGATATGGACCGGGGGAGGGGGGGGGGTTCTTCTACTAGCTGCTTCCTTCTACACTTCCTGCTGCTTGGTTGCCACCTACTGTTCTGACGCTTGCTCTCTAATCTCTCAGACTCGCGTGCACGCTAACAAATACAAACACGTGTGCACACACACATGCGCACACAGACATCTGGTCCAGGAATTGAGTCCGGACTGGAGGAAATGCCTATATCCTTATGTCTCCTTTCTTATCCCTAGTGGCCCTCACACATCACAATGTTGTCTGGGGGGGGGGGGGGGTGTATACCACAACTGCTAAGATATTCAGCAACTACTCTCATAACCCAACATTCCCTGCCCGACATTGTTTATTTGAGGTCAGAGAAACATTACTTTTTTTTAAAGCAGAACAGAATTATAAAACTGAGTTGTTTCTCTGAACAATACTATAACTGTTTTCTAGAGAGATTTGGCACTGTTCTACTCACAGTATCCTGGTGGTTGTGTTTCGTAGGCTCCAAGTCAGGCATGGTTCTGGTTCTGGACCCCCTGGTGAAGGAGGAGGTTTCAGGGCCTCTCCTGACATGCCCACAGATGCAGGATCCTCTGATGTCATCAGATCCTGATGTCCTTTCCCATCGGCAGTGCTCTGACTCTACAGGCTCAGACTGCAGCCAGGCCTCCCGGCCCTGTCTGGAGTCTGGAGCATCAGATAAGAGCCTCGTTCAGGGCTCAGCCTTCAGGACCCGGGTCGACTCTGGAACCTCAGATAAGATTCTCGGTCAGGGCTCAGCCTTCAGGACCCGGGTCGACTCTGGAGCCTCAGATAAGAGCCTCGGTCAGGGCTCAGCCTTCAGGACCCGGGTGGACTCTGGAGCCTCAGATAAGAGCCTCGGTCAGGGCTCAGCCTTCAGGACCCGGGTGGACTCTGGAGCCTCAGATAAGAGCCTCGGTCAGGGCTCAGCCTTCAGGACCCGGGTGGACTCTGGAGCCTCAGATAAGAGCCTCGGTCAGGGCTCAGCCTTCAGGACCCGGGTGGACTCTGGAGCCTCAGATAAGAGCCTCGGTCAGGGCTCAGCCTTCAGGACCCGGGTGGACTCTGGAGCCTCAGATAAGAGCCTCAGTCGGGGCTCAGCCTTCAGGACCCGGGTGGACTCTGGAGCCTCAGATAAGAGCCTCAGTCGGGGATCAGCCTTCAGGACCCGGGTGAACTCTGGAGCCTCAGATAAGAGCCTCAGTCGGGGCTCAGCCTTCAGGGCCCGAGTGGACTCTGGAGCCTCAGACCGAAGCCAGTGTTCAGCCCAAAGAAGCAGATTGGGGTCTGGGGCCTCAGAGTCCCGCTTCAGATCAAGATTGGACTCTGGCAAGTCAGATTCCAACGTAGGAGCGCCAGCTCCGCTGGTCTCTGAGAAACTCAACAGCCTGGTGCTACAGTCATGTGAACGGCTAGACTCTGGGACGTCTGACCTGAGCGTGGGTGTGTTGCCCGTGGGGCGTGGTCAAGTGGAGGAACCAGAGGGGGGCGTGAGTCATTCCTCATCCAGCACAGACTCCGAGGCTGAGAGCACCAACCACCATCCAGTCCAGCCCCGTCAAGAAAGCTCCACTACCCACCGTGATCAGCCTGATGAGGGTGTCCAACCAAAGAAAGCACCAGGCTCCTACAGTGGCCTTCTTAATGGCAGTTCCAGGGAAAGAGGAAACATCCAGGAACAGAAGGTACGGTCTTGTTAAGCCTGGGTAATGCTGATCACACTTCACACCCTGGTAATGCTTGCTGAAATCTGCTGTATCTTCTGGTAGAATATGTTGTCACACCACTAGATGGGGCTGTGGAGATGTCATAATGAGCCTGCAGTGTTAACCTGCTCTTCTAGGTTGTGGTCCAAATGTGTAGTAGACAGCCCTGAGGAGTGGTAATCAGAAAAGCATCATCCTTTGTGAAAACCTGTGCCTCAAAACAAACACTCTGATCAACCTAACATGGCAATAGTGTCAAATGGCTGTCTGGCTTATAGTTTGACAATTTATTCAAAATTCCAAAAATATATTTAGATTGGTAGTCACATTTCAGAGACATCTGACATGTAGACTGAGTAGTGTTGCATGTCGTATTCCCATAAATACAGTCATTGGTTTTATTTGGCACTTTGTTGCAACTGGCATTAGACAAATGCATTCCAGTTGCATTGATATCAACCCTTTAAGTAAAGGAAGTTATTTATTTGTCCACTCGAGCTGAATTTATGGCAGAGGGGGCAGCTTTTGTGAATTGGACTGGTACTTAAGATGGCAATCAAACTGCATCTGGTTTCGACTGGGATTCTCTAGAGGAAGGGTGGCTAGGCCAACAGTATCCCTTTCCCTCCCTCGTCCTTGTTTGAAGCACCAGTTCTCAACAGAACCTTTGTCATATTTGCAGCTATAAATATCTCACCTTTCTCTGTACATGTTTAAAAGCTTTGTTTAGCTATGGTTACTTGGTTACACAGATAAACTCAACACCTCAAACCAATGGTTCTTTGTTGCGCTGGTTCTGGTTCACCTCAAGTTGCTGTCTTGCTCACCTGCAGTCAGAGGGGGAGCTGCAGGCTCTGGCCAGCAGCACAGACAGAAGAAAGTTCTGAGTCTCTGTTGTTTTCTGAACACCCTTATCAGGGACAGGGGTTACCATTACACCACATTGTCGCCCTTATATGGAGTGTTTATTCTGCACAAGCTCCAGGCTCTTTTATAGGGCACTGAATACTAGTATGCTTATGTTCTGTGTGTTGACATTGAGCTGTGGAAGCTCATGTCCCCTAAGCCAAAAAAAAGAATGGTCCCAGCTAACACATTTCCAGAACCAATGGGAAACCAGCAATGTTCCAGTTCCATGGATCGGAGTGTGTTATCTGGGATCATTCTGGTGAACTGTTTGTGTTCTCTTATCATCTAGATGGTACCAGGACCTGTGTAATTATCTAGGCCATCAGCTCCATCCATGCTATCCCCATAATATCCCCCCCCCCCAGGGGCCATAATAGACCTCCCCCCTACGGGGGTCGTTATAGTCTCCCCCCAAAACCGCGGGCGATAATAGTCTTCCCCCCACACGGGGGCCGTAATAGTCTCCCCCCTTTATCTAATTGTTTGTGTTTGTCTGTTTTCAGGTCAGGAATACTGTACTCTCGCATCTCAGCAAAACGAAGGATGCAGGTGAGCAGATTTTACAGATATACGCCTCAATTGTGTGTGTGCGTGTGTGTGTTTTAGGTCTTACTAAACTCATGGGGACCAAATTTCCCAATGAGTATAGTGAAACCAGAATTTTTTTTTTCTGGTTTCACTATGTGAGGCACAAGTCAATTTCCGGCTCAGGGTTTAGGGTCAAACTTACAATTTATTTTAGAGTTAGAATTGGGGTTTCTTTAAGGTCCAGGCGTTGTTGGTTAAGTTTAGGGTTAAGGTTAGGCTTTACATCTAGGTAAAGTTTAGGCATAAATGTGACTTTATTGAGGTTAGGGTTAGGTTTAAGGTTAGATTAGGGTAGGGTAAGGGTTAAGGTTAAGATTAGGGCAAGGGAGCATGCAATTTCAATTTTCTGGTCCCCATCACGGTAGCTGTACGTGTGTGTGTGTGTGTGTGTTAACCTGATATTGAAGTGGACCCCAGAGTGGCTGTAGGTGTCATTACTGGGGCTTTACTATGATACTCTGTAGTATTGGTGATAACCTAAGAAGCATTGTACTGGAGGCCAGTAGTGCTGTTTAGATGATCCTCTAATATCAGGATGTCCTGCAGCTGCTCCCAAACACCTATTACTTGAATGGCTTCCATCCTGGGCCTATCAGGGCCATCGTGACCGTACAGGGCAGTCATAGTGGGGATGGGGGGACGGTGCACCTCTGGATGAACTGATGGAAGGAACGATGCTTGTGTACCAGATCCCGTTTGCACGTCTTTCAGATGCTTGTTTGCCTTTTAACTTTCTATCCCGTCTAAACACTGATCGGTTGCTATGCAGCTCATGTGAGTGTTTTGCCTCAATATGGGAGGAGTCTACCTTCCTCCTGTGACCTTTCTTTTGTATTTAGCGCTGTGTCAAAACCATTGAGCCTTGGAATAGGGAGCTATTCAGAATGGACCGGTATCCTCTGCTGTTTAAAACAGAGAAGGAATCCAGAATCCCTCAGGCAGATGGCGCAAATCTGTCAGCTTATGTCCAAAGCTGACGCGCTGGGAAAAAAAAGGGAGAATGAAGGAGGGCGACAAGGATTTCAGAAAGGAGGGGGACTGGAATAAGAGAGAGATTAAACTGAAGTTCAGGGGTTGGAAGCGAGCTTTAGGAGGAGGGGAGTTAACTGAGTGGGTTGCTTTGATTTTTTTTTTTTTTTGTCAAGTGTCCTTGCCGAAGACGTCAGCTATGCTGGGTCCCTGGTAGATTACCAAGTCTGTATTACGTGACTGTCTGTAGTCCTCTGTTCTTTACTACAGTGTGTAAATCCCTCAGTCATGCGGTTCTCTGTTTTTCAGTGCCTGAAAAGGAGCCGGTT
The DNA here is from genome assembly GCF_011004845.1 of Esox lucius. Taxonomy (NCBI): domain Eukaryota; kingdom Metazoa; phylum Chordata; class Actinopteri; order Esociformes; family Esocidae; genus Esox; species Esox lucius. The sequence continues at coordinate 19,646,804 of NC_047581.1, forward strand.
GTCTTGGCTCCGTTTGTTCGGGCTAATTCTGTGCGGGACCGAATGCGAAAGTTCACAGAGCCCAGTCCCAGTCCCTGTGTCCCGTTCCTAAAGAGGGGCTCTCAGTCTCTGAGGAACAGTACATTTCCCAGTGTCCTAAGCAGAACCACCCAGCTGAGTGAGGGGCCAGCCAAGCAGACACCAGGGACCACTACATCCATCAGCAACCCTGCAGACAGGCTCGGGAAATCACACACAGGCGCTACATCCTACTCTTCATCCTCCTCCGACAACCGTGGCCAATGCCAGGGCCCAGTTCAACCGAGAGGCGTGGCCTCGGAACCTCTGCAAAGTTCTGACCAATCCCTGAACACTGTAGGTGGGACAAAGCGGCCGGCTGAAAAGCTGCTGCACACCGCTGGCAGCACAAAGGAAGACAAGACTCCAGGGAGAGCATCTGCACAGCGGGACAGCCAGGGAGAGGAAGACCCCGACATGAAGACCTTCCTGACTATCGAGATCAAAGATGGGCACGCTACCACCACCTCCTCTTCGTCTAGAGGGAACATGACCTCCTTGACCCCAATGGCTCCACGCATCACCACCAACTCTGTGGGTCAGAGAGCAGGTAGGAGCCATGTTAATTTTTGCCTTTGTTTTTGCCATATTCCTGCTGATGGATGCTCGATAGACCTCCACATTTATGGTAGACTTGCCCGTCCATCTTTTAGGGAACTTTGCATCGAACAACTGTTGAATATATTGGGCCCAGCCCCGTGTATTACAGCACTGTCTGTCTGTGGAGGCAGCCTGTGTAGATTGTTGATACTTAATGGAGCTCTGCGTCCACCTCTGCATTGCTAATATCAGGGTTTAGATCCCACAGCACTCTCTGTTGCCGTGGGAGACCAGAGACTCTACAGGGACAGAGGTCAGTCAGTTGAACCCTAGGCTGAGGACATGTATATATGTGTGTGTGTGTGTGTGTGTGTGTGTGTCGGGGTCTGCACATGGAGCAGCATTGTCTCTGTGGAGGGCGGCTGGTCTGGCAACACAACAATGGGTAGTTATTGACTGTATGGTTAGACAACAGATTACACTGTGGTCTCTTGTGCCATTCTTGCAGAGTTGCCGACGTCCACAACAGACTATGGTCTGTGAGCCACTGTGTAATACAATACATAGACTTCTACTGTTCAGTAACACCCAGGAAAACCTTCCACTGTTCAGCAACACCCAGGAAAACTACACCAGGACATCTGCTAGGCTTTTATCTTGATGTTTTTGCCTCAGAAAGAGCCCGGTCACAGCTGTTTTGGCGATCTGTCCAAACAACTGGACCTTTGCAGAGGATAGGACCTCCAACCCAAACAGTTTACTTAAGACCCTGCCTGGAGCGAGCCTGTTAAAGGCCCCAGTCTGCCTCTGATTGCCCCCCTCCATCCTCTCCCTCCTCACGGCCCTCTGACGCTTCCACTGGGCTTCTTTAACAGGCCAGCCTTGTTGCAGTTGAGCTCAATTTGCTGTAATAGCTATGGGCTCCTTTTTTGGAAGCTCCCTGACACTCACTAACTGAACACCGCCTTGGAGAATGTCTTGGGTTCATCAAGCAGCAACTCCTAACAACAGTGTTGGAATGGATCAAGCACTGCACATCTAACAGAGCTGAGAGAGGGAGAGATGTTTTAAAGGATTCCGGATTTCCTGCCTATTCCGTCCTGTTTTCATGAGCTTTCCAACCCAGATTTTCAGAAAAGCAGGGAATTTGGGGAAAGTTACCAAAATATGGCCACCCTAGTTATTGCACAGGCCATATGAAAATGTTTGTTTGCACCCAGAGCAGATGGAGCATGAGTGTTTATAGTAGCAGTGGAAACATCCACGGTGAGACTAATTAGATTTGAGACCTACCATACTTCATAACACCATAGTGGCTTAAGTTCTGTTTTCCTACTGAACACTCCGAGCCGTAGGCTCAACATTAGGACTGTTATAGAAAAACCTATAGGTTACGCAAGTTTGTCTGTTTAACTATTCTTGGTCTAACAGAGGTGGTGTGCTGTCTTTTTATTTGAAAAATGCAATGTTTTACAGAGGTTTTGACACTTCAGCTCTTTCCCTCTGTCTCTCTCTTTGGCAGAGTTGACCCTGGGCCTGAGAGCGACCCCCTTCAAGATCTCCTCCTCCGGATCCTCTTTCAAGGTACTGTCAAACTTCAGTCCTTCAGCGTTAATTGACTGTTCACCCGGCACAGCCAGAAGAGGACTGGCCACCCCTCTGAGCCTGGGTCCTCTCTAGGTTTCTTCCTAAATTTCTAGCCACTGAATTTCAACACTACTGTTGTTTGCTCCTTGGGGTTAACGGCCAGGTGTTTTGTAAAAGCACTTTGTGACAACTGCTGATGTAAAAAGGGCTTAATAAATAAATTAGATTTATTTAAAATAACTTTTCTGGATAGGATAGGATAACACTTTATTAATCAGAGACTGGAAATTCAGGTGTTAAAGCAGCCACATCGACAATAGATCAATAAAATACAATTGAAATATGGATTCAAGAAATATACAAACAGAGAAATAGAAGCAAAGAAAATCTATTTTTAAAAGTGCCAGTTAGACGACAGAGAAATAGCAGCAATATATATCTAAGTGGTGTGTGCATGTGTGTGTGCGTGTGTGCGTAGGATAAGGGTTAGGCAGTCCGGGGGGTAGTGTCTGGGGGGGGGTCACTGGCTGATGGTGGGGCTGGTGGTGATGTTAGGGTCACTGGCTGATGGTGGGACTGGTGGTGATGTTAGGGTCACTGGCTGATGGTGGGGCTGGTGGTGATGTTAGGGTCACTGGCTGATGGTGGGACTGGTGGTGATGTTAGGGTCACTGGCTGATGGTGGGGCTGGTGGTGATGTTAGGGTCACTGGCTGATGGTGGGGCTGGTGGTGATGTTAGGGTCACTGGCTGATGGTGGGACTGGTGGTGATGTTAGGGTCACTGGCTGATGGTGGGGCTGGTGGTGATGTTAGGGTCACTGGCTGATGGTGGGGCTGGTGGTGATGTTAGGGTCACTGGCTGATGGTGGGGCTGGTGGTGATGTTGGGGTCACTGGCTGATGGTGGGGCTGGTGGTGATGTTAGGGTCACTGGCTGATGGTGGGGCTGGTGGTGATGTTAGGGTCACTGGCTGATGGTGGGGCTGGTGGTGATGTTGGGGTCACTGGCTGATGGTGGGGCTGGTGGTGATGTTAGGGTCACTGGCTGATGGTGGGACTGGTGGTGATGTTAGGGTCACTGGCTGATGGTGGGGCTGGTGGTGATGTTAGGGTCACTGGCTGGTGGTGATGTTAGGGTCACTGGCTGATGGTGGGGCTGGTGGTGATGTTAGGGTCACTGGCTGATGGTGGGGCTGGTGGTGATGTTAGGGTCACTGGCTGATGGTGGGACTGGTGGTGATGTTAGGGTCACTGGCTGATGGTGGGACTGGTGGTGATGTTAGGGTCACTGGCTGATGGTGGGGCTGGTGGTGATGTTAGGGTCACTGGCTGATGGTGGGGCTGGTGGTGATGTTGGGGTCACTGGCTGATGGTGGGGCTGGTGGTGATGTTAGGGTCACTGGCTGATGGTGGGGCTGGTGGTGATGTTAGGGTCACTGGCTGATGGTGGGGCTGGTGGTGATGTTGGGGTCACTGGCTGATGGTGGGGCTGGTGGTGATGTTAGGGTCACTGGCTGATGGTGGGGCTGGTGGTGATGTTAGGGTCACTTGGCTGATGGTGGGGCTGGTGGTGATGTTAGGGTCACTGGCTGATGGTGGGGCTGGTGGTGATGTTAGGGTCACTGGCTGATGGTGGGGCTGGTGGTGATGTTAGGGTCACTGGCTGATGGTGGGGCTGGTGGTGATGTTAGGGTCACTGGCTGGTGGTGATGTTAGGGTCACTGGCTGATGGTGGGGCTGGTGGTGATGTTAGGGTCACTGGCTGATGGTGGGGCTGGTGGTGATGTTAGGGTCAGGGGTGCTGTTGTTGTGCAGTCTGATGGCTGCCTGTGACGCTCCGTGGTCCACCCTGGAGGGATGGGTCTATGGCTGAAGGTGCTCCTCATCAGCCACAGCTCGTCATGGGGAGGAAGAAAGGGGTTCTCCAGGATGGGATTGAGCTCCGCCGTCATCCTCTCTCCGCCACCATCTCCAGATTGTCCAGTGCAAGCCCGACAACTCAGGACACTCTTGAGTTCAGCATTTCATCCCTTTTTAAGCTATGAATAAATGTTGGACTGAATTGACCAGCCACATCTTGTCTCAAAGTTTACATTTAAATGTAATTCCATTGAAATAATGAAATACCATATCATTGTCACAAAGTACCTTGTCCAAAGGCCCCTTAAACACTAGTACCTCAGACACCTAATGAGGGAGAGAGAGAGCAGGGAGGATTTAGTGTTTATCAAACACGGAGTGGGAAGCTGGTCACATCTGTCCATGTAGGGTATGAGAAACGCAGAGGGAGAGGTACTGGTAGGCACAGTCACGTTCTTAACGTTCCATCCTATAATTCCTCACATTTACACCTGCTTCTTAGAGGCTGGACCAATCGGGTTCTTCAACCACCCCACATTTCATTTTCCTATTGCACATGCACACTTCACACAGTGGGGCTTTCCTAACATAAACATGCCAGGACATGTACAGTCCGTGCCACTCCTAGTAGACGACAACAGAGTGCTCCTTTGTCGTGTGCCCCTCTAACTTCAACCTGGTGTTCAGGCACTGATTGTCTGGAGAGCCGTCAGTTTTGTTGATGTTGACTGTGACTATTCCAGTAATTGTCATCTCAATAACTACAGGCGCGTGTGGCATTTTAGCTGTCACCACGATTAATTGCCTCCCATGAGCACTTAGCTAATTGGCATGTCACTATGACATCCAGATGGGGACCGGTATTCCATATAATTTCTCTCTCGCCCATTGAAATAAACATACCTTTTATTTAAAATATTTACATTAGCTACACAGCGTGAATAGCTAGTCTTGGGTGAGAGTGTGTCTTCACTTTGACGTTGGCTGCGTTTCTCCTAGCCGTTGCCCAAGGCCCAGCCGATGCCTCGGGATGGGAAGAGTCCACGCGGTGCTTCCTCTCCCCTCTGGGATGAGGGACTTGAAGGATGTGAATGTAGGGAACACCCCTGTGTACAGCAGAGCACTAATCTGATTAGGGATCAGGGCCTAGCTGGTTCATTATAGCTGGGCTGGGTTGGGGGGGGGGGTGGGGGGGGGGGGGGGACTGTTGCGTAGAGACTGTCTTTGTCAGTTAACGCTGCATTCACTTATGTCCAGACAGATACAGGCTCTTAAACAGGCTGGGCCGAAATCTGTGCGGGAAGACATTGATTCATTCTTTAGATGAGGTGTATTCTTCACTGATCAACGCAGTAACAAGGATATAATAGGTTGCTATGGTCAAGAGTATTGCATGTCTGTGCGCAAAGAGCGGGAGAGGGAGGGTACGGTAAGTAACGTCAAGTGAAAGGCATAAAAAGCCGGAAAATGAGTAACGGAAATCAGGGTTGTTAAGATCTGCACATAGAGAAGCCTGTTACGAACTAAGATGCTGTTGTGGAATGTAGCCTGATATACCGGTCACTGTTAAGCCCAGAATGTATGTGCTGCTATTTCAGTCATTTTACAGTGGAATGAGTTAACGCGCTGTGCATGCTTGCATTGTATTAATAGGTAGTGCAGAAGCGTGAGGTTGACCCAGCAACCAGAGAGGAGGCCCCAGTTTTGTCACTGTTGTATGCTGTCTTCTGTTTTCCATGACAACTGTTATCATGGCAGAGCCACAGGTAATGAAAGTGAGCAGGGTCTCTGACGTGTCCTCACAGACCACACCCCCCACAGGCCTTCAGGTTATCAGGCAAATGTGGAAATGGAGCTCCTGGTATGATTATAAGGGACGCTGGGTTCACTCAGGGTTTGCAGCAAACGGGAGAGCTGGGCTGGGCTGCTGCACTGTGCCGCTGTCTTGGGTCTGAACCCCGCCACCTGTCCACACAGTCTCAGGCCAGAGTTGTATGATACAGTCACTGAGGTGGGGAGGCAGGTAGACTGGCAATTCGTGGTGTGTCCAGACAGTAAACAATCCCCGAGCCGGCTAGATGGGTAATCTGTCGTTCTGCTGGAACACAGCCCTAATTGCTCCCAGGTCGTAGTGAATAACCACTGATCCCTGGCCATGATCCCACTTTCCGGAGGGGATATCATAAGCAAATAAAACTTCCACACAAATGTAAGAACCCACTGTCTGGCCTTTTGGTGTAATGGTTCTGTTATGGATGTTTTGCAGTCACAGTTGTGTGATGAAAGGGTTATTGAGCAGTAGTGGTGGTCATGTCTGGTAATGGTGCAGCCCTATAGGGCGGCTTATCTGTGATCTGTGTGGGTGGTCCTCTGCTCCTATCTGGTGGTCAGTCCTCAGGACGTGTTGTTATTAGGTTATTAGGTTTCTTAATGACGTCTTCAGATAGGCTTTGCACCAAGTCTTACTAATTATGTTTATCATGGCTCCTGAACTGGGCTTTGTTACAAAAAGATGGAGCAAGGAGAGGATTCTGCCTATTTTGGAGGTGATTCTAACCTGTAGATGTTCAGTGGAGCCTTCAAAGTTTGTAACTGTTTTATCCCTCGTTTTGTGGCCAACTGATTAAAAGCTGTGCCGTAAGTGTATTTATCCTATTGTGCTTTCTTTTCTGGCCAGCGGCCAGCAAAGCTTTATTAGTGGATTGTGGATGAAGCAAGCTGACTAATTTTAGACACTCTCTTTTGAATAGCAGTGGTGTCACAAAAGCCAAAGACATTTTTACATCTCTTTTTAGGGAAGGAATACAGTCACTTGCCCATTAATCATGTACAGAACATCCAGAGACATAGAGAATGTCCAGAAATGAACAGACACATGTGCAACACATGCTCTTTTGTCTTTCACTTGTTTTTACCTTTTTGTCTCAATGATCAATATATATACACACAAACCTCAAACTTACTGCAGTGTTCAGATACGTATGTGGTTTGACAGGTCCAATTAGGACCAGATGGCCTCAAAAGGATAGTACGACATGAAGAAACTGGCCTTATTAGGACATGTTGCTGGTTGCCGTGAGGACAAAGTCAATTTTCCAGCTTAGGGTTGAGGTTTAGTGTCAAAGTTACAATTATGGATAGTATTAGAATTTAAGTTACTTTAAGGAATTATTTGTTTGTTTGTTCTGGTCCCCACAAGGATAAGTGTGTGTGTGTGTGTGTGTGTGTCTGTGCGCAATAGACTAGAGTGATATCCTTGACAGGGTCTGACCCACTTTAACTGGCCGGCTCCCTGTTCCTGGAAGCTGCCATTCTGTCCTCTAAATCCCTGGAAAATACTGCCCTCTGGGGTCAGTGGCTCAGTTAGACATGATTACTATCATGGAATACCTACTGTATTGCTTAGCTTAAGTACTGTGTGTGTACCAGTGGTTAAAAACTTTTTCACATGGCTGCTGTACGGTGGTTTTTATTGAAAGGATTTGATCATTTGCACACCTTCAATGCATTGCATAAAGCACTTGAAGCATGCACCTGTAACAGCTGACCAGATCTGTGATATTCTATTCCATCAGTAAGTTCCCTGATAAGCACACTCTGGACTCTCCAACCTCACAACAAAGAGCAACTGGCCTTCTCAAACAGCCTTCCCGACGGCCAGTGTCAACCAGAACCAGGTTCAGGTTTTCTATCGCCCACTACATTGGCGATCCGCTCTGACTTTCTCACGGCTGTGTGCTTCTTAGTTTCTCCATATCCCTGGTGCCCTGTCCTAAGACCTGACCCAAGGAGCTCAACTGACTCGTAATGCCAAGCCGGAGAGGCTGTTGTTTGTCAGAAACAGTTTGAGAGCAGAATAACTCTTAGCTGCGTAGCCCTCCCAGCCAGCCAGGCACACAGCCCCATCCAAAGCCCTGTCGGCTGCCAAGCGAGGTGTGAAGGACAAGGGCTCTAAATAAAAGTGGAAGTGAGAGGGAAAATGGAAGGAGTTTCTGAATTGTTGCCATCAGTATTCCCCCCTTTGGCCCCCATCAGTCCTCGGTGCAGTAATAGACCAGGCCTCTAATAAATATAGATGTCTTTAGCACCTAAGAATAAAAGCAGGTGGGGGCCTCTTGGCAACAGAATTGTGCATTTCCATTGGCTGTCTGGAACCAGGTTGGTATAGGGGGGAGGTTTGTAGGAGGGATGAAAAGGACAAGGGTTTTTTGGAGGGTCAGACAGGCGGACGGAGAGAACGCCTACTACTTCTCACGAGGGATACGCACCTAAACCTCAACACAGGGCTTATTGGATTGTTTAGCTCTCAGGCTGATTGGAGTACTTGTTTCCTAGCACTAGAACAAGTGAGGCATTTTCCCGTATTTTAACAAGATCAGGCCAGTTTTTACTGGTGACAGAGCAGTAGCCACCATGCCTGCCATGAACCTGGACATCCTGCCGGCCGATGAGGTTCCACAGCCCCTGGTGGACCACCCATACGGCCTGTGTGCTGACTCTGGTCTGGAGGAGGGGATCGGCGACACGCTGGCCCGGGAGCAGGCTGAGGGGGACAGTGACGGTACAATGTGTGGCCTGGCGTGGACGTTGCGCTGTGCTGTGGGGGAGATCCACAGTGACCTGCAGGTGTTCGGGAGGCGGATGGATCTGCGCCTGGAGGAGGCTGCAGAGCACGTAGCTCCTCTATATGCAGCTCTGGCAGCTTTGCAGAGGGATAACTTGAGGCTGCGTATCCAACAGGAGAGGCTGGCTCGTCAGGTGGAGGCACTTTGTCGGGAGCTTGGTCTTCCTGAACCCCCAGCTTACACTGCGTTTGAGCCCAAATCCTATGACCCCCAACGTCAACCTTCTACAGAAACACCATTCAGCCCTACAACGCCCAATGGGCCGGACTGGGAAATTCAGGCCAATCTCTTCCCACATGCTTCCACCTTTGCTACATGCTGCTCCTCCTCTCCGTCCTCTGTGATAGGACCAGGGGACATGCCCTCCTCTCCCTCCTCTGTGATAGGACCAGGAGACATGCCCTCCTCCCCCTCCTCTGTGATAGGACCAGGAGACATGCCCTCCTCTCCCTCTGCTGTAATAGGACCAGGAGACATGCCCTCCTCTCCCTCTGCTGTGATAGGACCAGGGGACATGCCCTCCTCTCCCTCTGCTGTGATAAGACCAGGAGACATGCCCTCCTCTCCCTCTGCTGTGATAAGACCAGGAGACATGCCCTCCTCTCCCTCTGCTGTGATAGGACCAGGAGACATGCCCTCCTCTCCCTCCACTGTGATAGGACCAGGAGACATGCCCTCCTCTCCCTCTGCCGTGATAGGACCAGGTGACAATTCACTCCACAATAGCCTGGTATGTCCCGGTCTCCATGGTTGGACTTGATGGACAAATGTGTGTCATCATTTCCTGGCAGAGTGTTGGAGCATGTGTTCTTGTCTGTGTTATGATGGGAAATATGATGGGATGACAATTCCTGATGTGGAAGGAAGTGTCTGGGTTCCTGTCATTTTATCTTGAGTAATGCTTGACCCCTGCATTTAGTCTCCTGCCCAACCACTAGGCTCCTATGTGAGACCTATTTTCCACTATCCTATAAGTGCTGGACCACACTTCAGTCTTTCAGGAAAACATCTCCCAGAAATGATGGAATGAGGCTCAGAGTTGTACGTTGCTGTGCTTCTTGTCAGATAATGAACCGTACTTCTTTCTATTGGCTGATAGCCTGTGTGCTGTGATTATATTGCAGGTGTGTGACTAACACCAGCATCACACCCCCAGAACAGACCATTTGATTTGATCCTGGGAGATTTTACTTCACATGCTCTTCGGTCTTCTAGAGAAAACCATGCCACCTGCTTTGGTCCAGGTCAAGACAGTCTGCTCTGTATTGTGGGATGCTAAGGACATGACAACTTAATGGCTTTCTGAGCTCTGACTTGTGTTGTCTTGCATAAACTCTTGGACCTCTTGTAACTCATGTATCTATAAGTCGAAGCCAGAATCGCAAGCTTCGAATATATTGCAAATAATCACAAATTTTGAGGGAAGAAAAATGGGGTACATTTATTTCCTTGTTTTAGTGTGGATTTAAATTGTATGTGGGTATAATCAGTCATACTACGTTCTTATTAAGAATTGCTGACATTCTCTGTGAAGGAGGGGAGGTTGCTTAACTTTTTGCCTTGTAAGGTTGCAAGGCTTCCCGTCAAAATGTAATTTTGAAGACATGTTGGGACGGTGCCAGCTAGGCTAAATCTGGATCTGGGCTCTGTTACAACAACAGCAATAAAAAGTCGAGTCAGACAGACCAGCCCAGCCTTTATAGTCTGCAGGCATGTGGCTCCAAATGAAAATCTGTTTTAGAAGTGTTAACTAGTGTAGAGTTTACTGTAAACTATTGAAAAGCCAGTTATACAGGTATTGGTCATAAAATTTTAATATCATCAAAAAGTTGATTTATTTCAGTAATTCCATTCAAAAAGTAAAACTTGTATAATGTATACATTTATTCCACACAGACTGATATATTTCAAGTGTTTATTTATTTTAATTTTGATGATTATAACCCCAAATTCAGTATCTCAGAAAATTTGAATATTGTGAAAATGTTCAATATTGAAGACACCTTGTCTGAATACTGTGCCACACTCTAATCAGCTAATTAACCCAAAATACCTGCAAATGCCTTTAAATGGTCTCTTAGTCTAGTTCTGTAAGCAACACAATCATGGGGAAGACTGCTGACTTGACAGCTGTCCAAAAGACGACCATTGACACCTTGCACAAGGAGGGGAAGACACAAAAGGTCATAGCTAAAGAGGCTGGCTTTTTAGAGCTCTGTGTCCAAGCACATTAATAGAGAGGTGAATGAAAAAATGTGGTAGAGTGGACAAGCAATAGGGATAACCGCACCCTGGAGAGGTTTGTGAAACAAAACCCATTCAAAAATGTGGGGGAGATTCACAAAGAGTGGACTGCAACTGGAGTCGGTGCTTCAAGAACCACCACGCACAGACGTATGCAAGACATGGGTTTCAGCTGTCGCATTCCTTGTGTCAAGCCACTCTTGAACAAGACACAGCGTCAGAAGCGTCTCGCCTGGGCTAAGTTATGTTCTCTGATGAAAGTAAATTTTGCATTTCCTTTGGAAGTCAAGGTCCCAGAGTCTGGAGGAAGTGGCACAGAATCCACGTTGCTTGAAGTCCAGTGTAAAGTATCCACAGTCAGTGATGGTTTGGTATGCCATGTCATCTGTTGGTGTTGGTCCACTGTGTTTTCTGAGGTCCAAGGTCAACACAGCCATCTATCAGGAAGTTTTAGAGAACTTCATGCTTCCTGCTGCTGACCAACTTTATGGAGATGAAGATTTCATTTTCCAACAGGACTTGGCACCTGCACACAGTGCCAAAACTACCAGTACCTGGTCTAAGGACCATGGTATCCCTGTTCTTAATTGGCCAGCAAATTCGCCTGACCTTAACCCTATAGAAAATCTATGGTGTATTGTGAAGAGGAAAATGCGATACGCCAGACCCAACAATGCAAAAAGCGGAAGGCCACTATCAGAGCAACCTGGGCTCTCATTACACCTGAGCAGTGCCACAGACTGATCGACTCCATGCCAAGACACATTGCTGCAGTAATTCAGGCAAAAGTTGCTGTACATGCTCATACTTTTCATGTTCATACTTTTCAGTTGGCCAACATTTCTAAAAATCCTTTTTTTGTATTGGTCTTAAGTAATATTCAAATTTTCTGAGATACTGAATTTGGGATTTTCATTAGTTGTCAGTTATAATCATCACAATTAAAAGAAATAAACATTTGAAATATATCAGTCTGTATGTAATGAGAAAAAAGTTTCACTTTTTGAATGGAATTACTGAAAAAAATCAACTTTTTGATGATATTCTAATTTTATGACCAGCACCTGTATTTTTGTGTTTCTGTTCATGTCTCATCTCCTTCCTTCACCTGTCAGCAGTCACACAAAACCCCTACATCCCTTTCCTGTCTATTACAGCACTAACTGCTCCTAGAGAATGTGCTTGAGTGCTGTAGTGTTTACTCCTGTATCCCCTAGGAAGACAAAGCTGGCTTCTATCCTACACAGTTTCAGTTATTGCAGCTCTACGGGCCCATAGATTCACTTCATATGGATTCATTTCGGTGTATTATTCATCCTGTTTCCGTTGTACTTGGTGTTTTGATTATATTCTTGTGAAACTTTGTGTATTCTTACTTTATTTCTTTGGCTATTTTGTCAATGACAACTTGTTCTTAATTGGCATACCTATGGTGACACATTAATAAGCAAGTAGCCTAGTGCTTCACCCCTGTCCAATGGCATGATCCCTTTGCTCGTGGTCTGCTTTGATGGATGAGAGGGCATCAGCCAGTAGTGGCTATGGAAATGGAAGCTAGCTGTTGCTTGGCTGGGATGCTGTTAACCCCAGTGGCCTTGTAGTAATCAAGGCGTGATGGGTGCTCTCCCTCCCAATTCTGATATTTAATGGAATTCCCCCAGTGAAATCCTCCAGTGATTATTCTGTCCTAAATGTCTGCGAGCCTTAGTGTCATTTCTGTAAATACAGCTGAAAGGGATGACTGATAGGAAGCTGCCCTTTTCTGTGCTGTTCTCATGGTTCCTCAACAGCTGTAGGATGATGTTTGAGCATGTTCTCCCAACACTACTGGGCATTTGGACATGTATATCTGTGTTACCACTGATCAGGATAATAGTTTGGCTGTGGTTTTCATATTCGCACATTCTGGAATCTGTGAACTGGGAAATCTGAAAATAATCCACATTTCCCTCTGTAGATAGAGACAGAGACTGTGACCGCCTCAGAGCCAGTGTTTGTAGCAGAGCCATCTGTGAAGGTGGCGTGCTGTCAGGCCACGGCTGCTGTACCCAATGGGTCCTCTACAGGTCAGACCAAAGTTGAAGAACACTCTGGAAAACTGACCGCAGAACAGTTGGCTGCCATTGAAGATGAGGAGCTCCTGGATAAAATGGTAACCCCCCCCCCCACACACACACACACACACACATACACACACACATCAAACACATACAGTCCTCAAATCTCCTCACCTAGCTCTGTTAAAATGCTGGGGTTGTTTTTGTGCATTAGTGAGGAGTTAAATCTAGACTAGTGAGAACCTATATTTGCAAAAGATCGTTTTCCATCAGTGTTTGTGTGTGTTTGCTGTATGTTTGTATTTGGAGCTATGCTACTAGGAGTTTGCTGTATGTTTGTATTTGGAGCTATGTGACTAGGAGTTTGCTTGAATACTGACATTGCTTTTTGTCTGTCCTGGTTTTTTCTTCCTGAAAGCTTGATGAGTCAAAGGACTTTGAGGAGAGAAAAATGATCCGACTGGCCATGAGGGATCTGCGTAAGAGAAAGAGAGGTGAGGGAGATCACATCTGTCTAATCCACATCCTGTATATTTTCTCCTAGAACCTGAAATACCTTCCACTTTCACACACTCATAATTGACCGCTTTATACACACACATCATTTATATGATCTATTCCACCTTTCCTTATCCATCAATGTGTTCTCTTTTATTATTTCATATTCTAGCTGCGTTGTTCTTCTCCATTAATGTAATCCTTTAATCGAGATCTCTACTGCTGGGCCTCTGCTGATATTCAGATATATTCTTCGTTGTGTACCTGCCTCATCTCCTGCCATTTTCTATCCTCTCATTTCTGATATATTATGTTCACATTCTCCCATCCCGCTGTCAGAGGGTGTACTGGGATGTACTCAAGAAGAAATAGGTAGGAACGACCAGCGTGTTTGTGTTGACTATATTATTACAGTAAAGGTTTGTCAGTTATCATTGTCCCACTTGACTATCCCTTTATCCTCAACCATACTGTCTCACCAGAGCATGAAGCTCATTGTTGAGTTTTCTCAGGAATACACATTGACCATGAACGGCCTGTCCCTGAGCAACACTGTTAACCTTAATGGCTCCTAGGTTGTTGCTGGAGATAAGAACATGTTGTTAGCATACTTACCTGGTAAAAAAACAGTAAACAATTAAATTAAAAATGGACCAGCAGCCACCACGTACATGAGGAACATTCAGTACTGTATGGTAGACGATAAGGAGAACACCTCCTGAAATGCATGAGTCTTGATGTTTGTGTACATGATTGATTGACTACCGAGCACACATCACTGTGCTATCTGTGTGAAGTTGGCCCCCAGCACAACCCGAAACTGCGACAAAATAGGCTTTATCATTTATTGCTGGTTTGTGCCGTTAAAATGTTTGTTTGTGCTGCTATAATTTTTTTATATTAAATATAATTGTACAGGTCACAGCCCACAAACATGCTCCAAATTCACCCAAAATAGTCTATTTGTTTGTATTATATATTTCTTTGTGCTTCATTTGTGCCGTTCCAGGTTTTGCGTTGGGAGGGGTGCCCACTTCACGCAGCTTATCTGTAGGCCTCAGGCTGATGAAGGTCCGTGGAAAGACGAGACTAGATGAGCTCAAAGGCTTTGGGTAGCTGTGCTAGTGTTAGGGTGTCAGTCTGTTGGGTAGCTGTGCTAGTGTTAGGGTGTCAGTCTGTTGGGTAGCTGTGCTAGTGTTAGGGTGTCAGTCTGTTGGGTAGCTGTGCTAGTGTTAGGGTGTCAGTCTGTTGGGTAGCTGTGCTAGTGTTAGGGTGTCAGTCTGTTGGGTAGCTGTGCTAGTGTTAGGGTGTCAGTCTGTTGGGTAGCTGTGCTAGTGTTAGGGTGTCAGTCTGTTGGGTAGCTGTGCTAGTGTTAGGGTGTCAGTCTGTTGGGTAACTGTGCTAGTGTTAGGGTGTCAGTCTGTTGGGTAGCTGTGCTAGTGTTAGGGTGTCAGTCTGTTGGGTAGCTGTGCTAGTGTTAGGGTGTCAGTCTGTTGGGTAGCTGTGCTAGTGTTAGGGTGTCAGTCTGTTGGGTAGCTGTGCTAGTGTTAGGGTGTCAGTCTGTTGGGTAGCTGTGCTAGTGTTAGGGTGTCAGTCTGTTGGGTAGCTGTGCTAGTGTTAGGGTGTCAGTCTGTTGGGTAGCTGTGTGTTGGACAGCGTTCAGTTGCTTTTCCGTCAGTGTCTGTGGCGCAAGTGTTCTGTTGTGAATGGTTGTGTGTGCTATGTATGTCCAACACATGCCCCAATACAACACGTTCCAGGGTTGTTTGAGTCAAAGGCTTTTCTTGGTACTCTGGAATGTATCTCAAACATTTTCAATCCATTTAGTCTGGCTTTGTGGCAGTGCTGTCCACTTTTTGCCTGCCTGTTCTCCTCCTCCTTTCTCCACTGACCTCGGCCCTTTGTCCCTCCTTGCCTCTGTCTCAGACCAGAGAGAAAAGGAGAGGGAGGTTCGTCTGGCGGAGCTACGGCAGCAACGAGGGGATCGCGGTCAGAAGGGTTGTACAGGAGGAGCTGGAGAGGTGGTGGTGAAGAAGGTGGAGAAGTCAGCTGATGGCTCCACTCTCCGAGAAGTCACCAAGACAGACCGATTCGCCCAGTCTGGTAAGCCAATTGTCCACCAAGTCTTAGTCTGACATGATGGCTGACAAATCTTAGCAGTGATTCGGTGAAGGTAGTTTCTGCAAACCAGCCACTTGCAAAATCCACTAATTTATAATAAACATAGTGATTTTCATCTTGCTAGATAAGAGTTTGTATTTTATTCGAGCAGATGGTGATGTTGGCATTGAGGTAGTTTCTCTACGGTAGGTTTTTCGGACTGATCCTAGGTCAGTGAGAAATGGTTCCAATGTATTTCTGTTTGTTTGTCTAGGAGACGGCAGCAGGACGGCTCACAGCACCATCACGGAGGCCAGTTATGTGAAGAAAACAGATAGTCAGTCATCATCACGTCTTCTCGTTTAAATCAATATCATATGATTGCTGTCACTTCGGTCATGCATGTGATGTTCTGTGATCTCCCCATATTCTCCTTCTGTTCTCCAGTGGGGACAGTCCAGTCAAAGTCCTACAGCTACACCTCTTCCAGCTCTTCCAGCTCTGCCAGGAAAGTGGGCAGGTGAGCACTAAACCATGGGAAACCAGTCTAGTACTGATTTCTATAGAGGGACGTCCTTCTCATCAACCTGTATAACTAACATTGTTTTTACCTCTAATTATCGCTCTTCTTCCATCTATCAGTGTGTTTGACCGCGAAGATGACTCTTCATCCCGAGCTGCGGAGCGCAGGCAAGCAGAGAAGCGTAAGGAGCTGATGAGGGCCCAAACTCTGCCCAAGACGTCTGCGGCCCAGTCCCGCAGAGCCATGATCGACAAACTGGAGAAGGAGAGCGGAGGGTGAGCCTACGAAGAACAGAGTAATAAAGGAGTTGAATCCAATACAAACACACACACATAAATCCAACACCTTTCTTCAGGTCAGGCAATAAGGCGGTTGCCAAGGTGAACACTGTTCAGCGTTCTGCTAGCTGTATGGTACCCAATGCCAACTCCATCAAACAGATGCTGTTGGACTGGTGCCGTGCCAAGACACGTTCATACGAGGTGAGCCAGCACAATCCACCGGGTCCGGGGGTTAGCCTTTAAAGAACCTCTCTACTGTTTTCAAAAGGTGCCACCGTGAATACGTGCCCACTAAATTAGACTACAGAGTAACTGACGACATTTGTAATCACTGACTCGTGCTCTGGGATTCCTTCCACCTCAGAATGTGGACATCCAGAACTTCTCATCCAGTTGGAGCGACGGCATGGCATTCTGTGCCCTGGTGCACAACTTCTTCCCAGAGGCGTTTGACTACTCCTCTCTTAACCCTGCCAATCGCAGACACAACTTTGAGGTGGCTTTCAGCACTGCTGAGTGAGTATGCTTCTAACTGTCCTTCATTATGATACTAATGGATGTAGTGAATGTGATGTCTAATAAAGATCTTGAGTATGTGGGAATGTATTTAGTGAATAAATGCAGATTCTAATTGGAATGTGACATGGAATCAGATGTTCAGCCCTGGGATATATTGTTGCTTCACTCTTGGAGATCACCTGAACATCCTCTGTCCTCTAGACCATCAATGGTCAGACCATCTGTGAGACTGCGCTTGGGAAAGTAAATCTTTTACCCACCCATTGAACTCAAATCAAACCCTTTCAATACCACGTAACGCACAGCTTCCCTTTCTCTTCGCCAAAGCTGCGGGTCTGTGACTCAGCCATACGGGGGCCTCTGGGTTCTCACCATCCTCTCATAGTACAGTGGCTAGGAGGTAGAACGTCTATCTACCCAGCCATCCATGACAGTAATTAGACTGCCTGCCTGAGGAAGGAACCACATGCGCATCCCCTGGATTCAGCCTTTGGATTCACCTGATTCACCTACTACACACAACTCACTACGTGTCCAGACCTACATTGAGAAGGCTGGGGAGGAACTGGGCCCACTGATCAGTTTATCCCTGCTCTTTCAGGACTGGACATTCTGCTGATGGGTCTGCTGTTGTGCTGCTGTTAGATAGTTGTAGTTAGATACTAGCAACGTTTTCAATAGTCACTGTTTTACATTTGTAATAGTATATTTCAATAGGTATTAGTTCTTTGTACCGAACTACTAATCACTATCAGACAATTACAAAAGCAATTACAAAACTGAGTTAAAGTAACAATTACAGCAGGGACTAGTACAACCTTAATTTTCCAGTATCCAGTAAGTGTTTTACCCAATCAATTAAACCAGTAAAACTAAAGTAGAAAATAAGTAGCAGTCGTTTGCCGGTTAAAGCTCATCATACTGCTAACCCAACTACCTTACTACTATTACTGCATATATTACAACTATAAAATTACAAATATTATTACAACTTTTAATCCAGCAACCCTGTTCTCAACCAGGAAACTCCTGGGACTGACCCCTTCCCCAAACAACCACCAGGTTACTACAGTAAAGGAAGAGCACTCGACTGCCTGCCAGACCCCTTTAATCTGTCCACCTCCTCTTCATTTTCTTATCTCCTCTTGTGATCAGGTCTTGCCAACCTCTGCCCCATCACTCCCAGTGCCTGTTCAGCTGTCCTTAAAGCCACTATCATGCTGAGAACAACCATGATGATTTAAACACCAGCTTTTCAAACACGTCTGACCTCTACCCCAAACCCCCCCCCCCCCCGTTTCACTGTGCATTGTCACTGTCTTCCCTGGGCACCCCCCCCCCCCCCCCCCCCCATGTCACATCTGGGCCGTTCACATCCCTACGCCACACACAGCTCCTGCAGGTTCACAACGTGGTCTGTGTCTTTGTCATCAGGATTATTGTTGTTTTGTCCTCGTGTCTTGTTTTTGTACTGAACAAAACAAAACCAACATTCTATCGTCAGTGTCTTTATACCCCCCCCCCCCCCCCCCCCCCGAGTCTTTTGTCTCAGTGCACAGAAAAAACAACAAAATAAACAAAAACGCTAAATGGACGTCATCTGGCGTTTCATTTGACATTTTGTTGTGTGTGTGTGCTTGTGTGTGGGTGTGTGTGTTTGTATGTGTCATGTTGTTCATGAAGCATGTCAACTCATGGATGTGTTTGTCAACACGGAATGTAATGTTATCGTTTCTCTTTGTCTTTTCTGTCTCCCTCTATCCACACCCTGGTTATTCCTCTGGTTTGGCTGCTCACTGCTTTCACTCTCTCTCTCTCTCTCTCTCTCTCTCTCTCTCTCTCTCTCTCTCTCTCTCTCTCTCTTTGTATCTCTCTCTCTCTCTCTCTCTCTTTGTATCTCTTTCTCTTTGTATCTCTCTCTCTTTGTATCTCTCTCTCTTTGTATCTCTCTCTCTCTTTGTATCTCTCTCTCTCTCTGTATCTCTCTCTCTCTCTGTATCTCTCTCTCTTTGTATCTCTCTCTCTCTTTGTATCTCTCTCTCTCTCTGTATCTCTCTCTCTGTATCTCTCCTCTTCTCTATATTTGCGTTCCCTGTCTTCACTTTTTATCTGTTCTCTTTCCTTACCTATACTTTACATGTTTTTCGGTTTCTATTTTCCTCCCTTTTCTGTTCCTTCCCCCCCCCTCGCCTCCCTTTCTCTCCCTGTTGCCCTGTCTGGGGTGGGGTGCAGGAAGCTGGCTGACTGTCCTGAGCTGTTGGACGTGGAGGACATGGTGCGGATGCGTGAACCGGATTGGAAGTGTGTATACACCTACCTGCAGGAGTTCTACAGGGGCCTGGCGACCAAGGGCCTGGTTAAAACCAAAAACTCCACCTAAAGTCATACCCTAGGACCCAAATTGCACTAATGGTGAGAGGGGGAACAGGGAACAGGTCCAGGAAGAAACCTCCAGCTGGTGCTGGGTTTGATAGGGTGGGACTGATGAGTGGGACATTCTCAATTGGGAAAAACCTTTGTCCTCGTCTCCTCATTCCTCCTCCCCTCTGTGACTCCTTAGATTTAGCTGTATGTACGAGAGTGTCAATTCATTAATAGGTGAATGGAGAGGTTTCTTTCTCTCCTTGGTTGCTGCCTCTTTCAAAAACTTTCAAAAATGACACTCTTACTCTAAGCAGAAAATTTTGCACTAATTTGAAAGAAATACACTACTTATCCTTTAAAATATCCAGCACATTGTGATTTAATTAATTTACAGTATTCTTTTGGGAACCTCTCTAAACATTAAAACACATTTGTTTCCCCTCAGGTTTTATCTGATTGACTACTCGATTTCTATCCTCTATAACCTTTAACCTTTTCCAAAATGATGGTAAGGAGAGGACACAAGGCACTTAGGAAAATCCCATTGAGATTCTCACAGTGTGTGTGGCTGTGATAGTAAGAGTGCTTGTTGTGGAGTGATAGTGGAAGGATCAACATCAGTTCCACCAGAAATGCCACGTCTTGTTCATATTAGGAGGATGAAATCAGAACATTTAGCTATCCATTAAGCTGTCCATCAATACACTGTGCAACCATTAATCCAAACATTATTAATGACAGGCTCAGCGTATTAATGGATAACAAACTATCCTAGAGGAAGTCATATAGAGTTGTTAGGAGTGTGTTTAGGTGTCTGTAAGAGCCCTGGTGCTGAGGTCCAGAGGCCCAAACATGGACTGTGAGTGTGTGACTGCAGTCCAAGCCAGGCTGTATCCAGGCAATGGGCCATCAGCACACCCCTCCACAGCTCCTCGCTTTAAAAGGAGCTGGCGCACCACAACAGTGGAGTGGAAACAGATAATGGAGAGGGAAAAGTCCTGTCAGACCTGCGGTGTTACAGGCATGTGTGGATCATCTGACATACTGGCTCCAGCTGTAATTAGGTTTTTCTACTTGAAGCGTATTAAGCTCTCACAGCCGTTGCTGAACCACACAAATAAACGTATTCTTAGCATCTAGAACGACAAAGGAAAACGTCAGGGTTTTACAGTGTTGACAATGTTCTGTTTCTCCTTAAGGGAGCTCGGTTCCCATCTGCTGGTCTTAGTAGTAGTGTTCTCTCTGTCTCACCTTGCAGCTGTTTCCCTGAGTTCGCCCAACTCCGCCTGCACTGTGCTCCTGGCTGGCTGGCTGGCTCGCTCAGACTGCTGTCCTGTTCTGTCAGTCTGGCTTTAGTAGTCAAGTGTGCCACCTTGTGGTTCTATGAATGCATTGCAAAGAGATAGATATATATATTTTTATTTTTGTAATTATTTTTACATGATGGGAGAATGTTCTATTTTCTCAGTAAATACATCAACATTCACTGCTGTTTATTTACAACAAATATTTTGTGCCTGGTTAGTTTGGGTGGATGAAGAAACTTGTGAAGAACGATCGTCATCTCTTTCCTTCTCTCCACCACCTCCCCACTCCAGCTCTCCATTTTACCAGCTCTCCATTTTACCAGCTCTCCATTTGTGTCCTCTAGGGACTTTGCCAACTGCATGCCCCTGCTGGAGGTGGAGGACATGATGATCATGGGGAAGAAGCCTGACTCCAAATGTGTGTTTACCTACGTACAGTCACTGGTCAACCACCTGCGCAGACATGAGATGAAACTCGCCAAGGCCATGGAGAAACTCCAGGGTACCGACCTCTAAACTTCCCCCTGTTCTCACTGTGGATCAGCCCGTACAGCTCCTCTTTCCCCTCCTCTCCCAACAGGTTAACAGGAACCCAGACCGTGTGTGATGGGTGTTACTGATTTGCACATCACTGATTGGTGGAAGAGGGCTTTTGTCAGTGTTTGTCACTCTCATGATTATCTTTGTGGACAGTGGTGGCCTGTCAGACATACATCCCATCTTCCAAAAAGAGACATAAACATTTGTATCATATTTCTATGCTTAAATTGACATTTTATATTGAAATAGAGTTGTTTAGCCTGTCTTAAGGCAATTCTATCAATTATTTGGAAATTCTGGGGTTGGTCCCGGAAGATACCAACAAAACCCTACATGAAATGTACATGGAAAAAATGCCTACATTTTTTTTCTGTTACAATTTAAATGAATGTTACTCAAGCTATTCATAATAATGATAAAGAAAAAGTACATGATGTATTTCTTGCTATTGCTTCAATCCCCACTATGGTACCGTTAAAGGTGTTACCAAGTCTGCATGCTTTTTAAAACACATCTACTTGAATTGTTTTAAATATTTTGTTGTTAGTTATCATTATTACTATTTAAGTTAATTCATAAGCACTGGTATGGAGAGATATTGGCATTATGACATTGGAGTACCTGTCTGCCCTCTGAAGCCTTGAGTAACCACCACACATCTACAGACTGGCTTGTTTGGTGGGTGATTATGCCTATTTTTAAACAGACAGCCTAATGCTTAGCTTTTCTTCACTAATTGTACTTTTAATCATATCAGCTCGAAAAACTAAATAGATCATACACTACCATTCAGAAGTTTGGGGTCACTTAGAAATGTCCTTGTTTTCCATTGAATAGGAAATCCCCTACCACAAGTTCTCACATGGAATTGCCTTCATTTCTTGGAAAACAAGAATAGGCTGAGTTTCAGGAGAATGTTCTTTGTTTTTGGCCTTTTTGAGCCTATAATGGAACCCACAATTACTAATGCTCCAGATACTTAACTAGTCTAAAGGCCAGTTTTATTGTTTCTTTAGTCAGCACAACAGTTTTCAGCTGAAAATGAAGAACATAATTGCAAAAGGGTTTTCTAATGATCAATTAGCCTTTAAAAAGTATTACATTTGATTAGCAAACAACGTGCCATTCGAACACAGGAGTGATGCTTGCTGATAATGGGCCTCTGTACGCCTATGTAGATATTCCATAAAAAAAATCAACTGTTTTCAGCTACAATACTCGTTTACATCAACAATATCTGCACTGTATTTCTAAACGATTATTATTTGAATTTATTTTTCTCTAAGTGACCCCAAACTTTTGGAAGGCAGTGTATGTGATTAGAGATGTATTTGGACGAATAATCAATTAATGAAGAAAAAATATATTCTGCTTCATGCAGTGTATGTACCATTTTACACATTCTAACTCCCTCTGAGACACCTGTAAAATGTGGGGTCACAGCCATTATCAATTTCAATCCAAGTGCCTTGCTCAAGGACAAAGACTGATTTTGTCAGCTCTAGATTAAAATGTGCATCCTATGTTACTAGCAATGCATTAACTGCTAGACTACCTGCCTCCTAGGTTAAAGTCAGAAAACATTTTAATAAGTGTACTGAAATGTTGTGATGTGTAACTTTATATAATACACCAGTCATAATTTTGATTTCAATGGAGAAGCCCCAGTGCTGAAAATATGTAAAATGCTTCTTCGTAAAATCACTCATTGGTGTTGTTTATAGATTATCTTTCCCTATGTTTTTCTTCCTGTCCTTGCCTGTTTGCTATAATGGGGCCTAAACAGACTACAGTCAGATTCACACTGCCATTGCTAGTGGGTTCTTAATTTATGCGTGCATGGGTTATATTTTTTAAAATAAGATTTTACAAGTATACTTTAAAGTTATGTTTCATCAGTCAGTCTATAAATCCAACCTATAGGCAGAAAGGTATATGCTAATATCATTATTTTTAATATGGAAGATTTGTTGGAGGGCAACTTCTCTATTCTACACGCTTGGGCCCAATGAAAGCTGGCTTTCAGCTCAGTTGATATGAGAGGTTAAACAGAAAATCTGGCTAAATGTACTTTATTGGCAAAATGTGTTCTAAACTCTAGTAGGAAAAAATCTTATTGTTTCTTTATCTAGAAATTACTTTGTTTCAACTTCCCATAGTTTTTTAACTGGTTTTAATGTAATTCATTGCTTTGTTTTCTTAAAATCTATAATTGAGACTAGAGGAATGTACTGTTTTCAATATTCCACTTCTGCCAATTTGGCAACCAGAGAACTTCCGTATATTAGTAAATCCTGTTCTATACACTATATACCTGCTTGGTCACATTGTCATAATTCCATGTTTCTGTACACCACAAATGTGAATTAACAATTAAAACCAATTTAAGAAACAATGCATTTTCCATTAAATGGTCTTTTACTGTAACTTCTATCATTCTTTTGCAAATATCTTTTTTTGAATGCTTAGTCCACAAATGGCACATTCACAATTTTTTAAGTGTAACTTTATTGTTTTACAACAATTGGTCATCCCTTTCACTTGAATCCCCTTGTAAGCCTAATCCCCACCCACGAGGAGATGTTACATCAGCCCCAAGCCAATCAGGAGATTTTACAGCCAGGGACGTCATTCATTTCCACAGCGGACAGGAAGTCATTAGACAAACGAGTGAGATGAGTAGAGGAGAGACCCCTTAAGACATTGGACATGTAGTGGCAAATCATCATCTGAAAAAAAAATTGACAAAAGGCAGGAAAGAACATGCAGTTTTAGTGTGACCTTTAGAACATTTGCTGATGCTACAGAGGGACTGTTCTCCCAAGAGCTGACCCAGGACTTGTTTGACATTCTGATACCAAACATTTGTGTTATGAGAAACAAAATACATCTTGGACCAGAACTGAGGGAGAGTAGTCTGTTCAGGTCCACATAGGACGCAGAATCCTCTATTGCTGTGGAGGTTACAGGTCAGAGTGCTTGGCCTCTGTGGGGGCTGGGGTGGAGGGGGACTGGGACTTGGCAGTGTCTTTGAATGGGCTGTCCTTGGCAGGGGAGTAGCGGAACTCTTCTGGGACCTGGTCCTCAGGCTGAGCCTTCTTGTAGAACCCCAACTTCTCCAACAGCTCGTTGATCTCAGAGCGGGTCATATCAGACAGGGCTATCCGCTAAACAGGGAAGACGGAGGTTGTATGTTATATCTGATCAACTTGTTACAGGGTTTGTCCTGCAAAGTTACATTTTCTCTTTAAAATGTTAAAGGGCTTTTTCCTATCCTATTCTCACACGATTTTGCTCTGTTCTAATGTTTGTTACAGTTTGTAATAGTAAGCCTACCTTCAAATTCATATACAGTACAGTGCCTTACAAAGGAATTCAAACCCCTGACCGGTTCCCTCATATGTATTATTTAACTACAAATGGTACTTATTTTTATTTTACAACACTGAACATCAAACTCAGATATTGAAAGGTGTTTTGATGTTGAGAAATATTTGTAAGGCAAAATAAACCTGAAATATGTTGCTTGCTGTATTCACCCACACAATCTGGTAGCCAGTCCAATTTTGCTTTGGCCTTGTGATTGGGATTAATGTCCTACTGAAAGGTGAATTGTCTCCAAAAATGGAAGATTCTGGGAGACTGAAGCAGGTTCTGTGTCAGTAATTTGCTCCATTCTTCTATCAATTTTAAAGTGTCCAGTTTCTGCTGATGAAAAGCATCCCCACCGCATGATGCTCCACCATACCACACTAGGAATGGTTTGTCTTGTACCACCCACAGCGTATTGACTTCTGGCCCAAAGGCTCCATCTTGCTATCTTCTGACCAGTAAAATCACATATAAAAATCACATATTTACGTAATTTCGAAACTGCAAGTCAGAAAGAAAACGAAGACCTGCTACCAGTATTCTAGCTCCATTTTAACATAAATCACCACTTCCCATAATCTACAGCAGTGACAATTTAAGCTTGCAACCAAATAAAAAAACAATTTGGTCCAATATAATTTACTAAAACTATTTGACTTCAACATACCGTACATGCCTTTTATTTTTGTTGTCCTTGCTAATAGATTTTTCAAAACATTACCTGGCTGAACAATGTGGCTGATCGAACTGCTTTTATTTCTAACAACAAGCCAGATAGTTAACATTTACCAATAATTAACTACAGCCTGGCTTCCTTCGGCTCCCATGAACACACACAACTGTTTCTGACCACAATTATTTTCCACATAACGCACTGGCTTTAAGATGGTACTTTGAGTATCAGGGCTTTTCTTTCCACCTTTGAGCACAAGCAATTTTTTTATGCTGAGCTCCTGATATGAATGATACAGATGAACTACTCCAATCCCAGACACTGAACTCTGTAGCTCTTTCAAATTGATTATTGGCCTCACAGGAGGAGTCCCATGGTAAGGTAATTGTGCCCTTGTTAAGGGAATTTCTTGAATCTTTGTAAAATACGAGCTGAATAAAAAAACTATGGGTTGAATACTCATGCAAGCAAAACATTTCAGTTTTATATTTTAGCCTGGGAAAACAGCCCTGTACAGAAGCTTCAGAGTATTTGACAGTGGAGGGTAGCTAACACTGTTTGACATGTGTTATGAGTGTTGTCATGAAAAGGGGCATGGGGAAGCATAACATTATTTTAAGTAGTGTTTGTGCTTTGGATGAGGCAATGGTAAATTAATCTTTTGATTTTGTACTTAATCACTTAGTAATAACTTAATGCACTTAGTATTTGCTGAGAGCAAATCGGGTAACTACTGTAAAACAGCCACAGGTTGTTTTCACCTCTGGCACGGCTGCAATATTCTATTCAATACCGACTGGAAGAATAATTACTATGCATCTGGGTAAAGGGGTGGTCTCTATACTATATCACCTAATCAAGGCTGAGTATATAAATATCTTCAAATTTCTTTCCTAACGCCCACATGTGATTCTGTACCAACAGGCTAAGACACGGCTTCTATTCCCTATCTGAAAGACTTGTAAATACTTGCCACTTTACTGTCAGCAGCCTAACTGAATTTTAACTAATCTTTATTAGTAGTGCCCTTATAATTCATTAATGTATGAGCATTGCAGGGGTCAAAGAAGGCTCAGAGAGACATTATAAAAAGTAGGTTATTTTCCTTAAACACAATGTTTTAGACATATAGAAAGACTGAATTAGGGGTCTTTTTGATCACTATTGAAAACCTGCAGACATCACAGGAAATCATTCACACCAACAATAAAAAAATACAGTAAAGCTTCAGTGTTTTATTGTAGTTCACTTACGTCCAGCTCCTCATAGTAGTGGTTGAGGAGGACAAGCTCAGGGTCGGCCCCAGGGATGTGTTTCATTACTAGGTTATGGCTGGGGTGGCATGAGTCAAGGTTTGCGAACAAGAAATGGAGGCTAACAGGGAAATGCAATGCCCATTCACAATGGACAGGTGTCTAACAGCCTGTCACAACCTCCTTCACGCCCCAACGGCCTGCCTGCTGTTTGGTATCATAACAGCTAGTGAGGAATTAGTTTAGAGTATGTGCCTGTTTGGACTTTGTACTACATACAGGACAGAGATCCTAAAGCACTTCAATTATAGGAAAACCAATGGAAAGACTTGCATGCTGGAGGTGTGACTGTTTCAGGAAAGAAAGCTATCTGCAAGGTAAGTTTAATATTTTGAGTATTGTCTACAAAAACAGCTTTCATTTACTTGGTCAGATGGAATGAAATGGGCAGCTATTATATACAGCCACTGTGTAATTACTGTAACAAGTGTGTTATTGTTAATTAATACTATGGCACATTCAAATAATATTGATTCAGTAATCTGAAGGCTGACAAAAGCTATGTGAAATTTGATATTTCAAGCTTAAAATTGGATCTTCATCATTTGAAGCTTGAAAGGTGTACTTACTGTACCATGATGACATGCCTTGTGGTCTCCTTAGCTTGCTGCATCATTTCTAACCTCGTTCCCAGCCTATTGCTCGTAGCCATTTAAGCCATAGATCCCTTTCTGTGTTTACAAACACTGGTGCCATGTTGGTGGCAGAACCCGGGAAGTTCCCAATCATACTGTGACTTCAGTACGGCACAAGCTTCTACAACCTGGATACTAATTCAGTCATGCTTTACCAGGCCAATATGGGATTGAGACAACTTGGAAGCTCCACACTCTCAGCACTAATGATACTGATTTCTATGATCTTCATGGCACTGACCAGATCTCATACTTATCTGGAACAAATGAGCTATTTTAACTGTTTACCACCTGTTCTTTTACAACGTGGTCTCAAGGGAATAAGTAACATTATGCGTAAATCTGTGACACCCAATTTTGTATGACATTTTAAATAGAATTTGGTTATATCACAATGCGCTAGTATCAGGAAAATATAGCGGGAGGTCCCAGGCAATTCCTGACCGTAGTTAATACGACTGGGGTTTTTTGCAGAAAGCAGTCACAGTGGAGTTTTCCTAAATGTTGCTGTTACTTGTTTTCAGATAAGTCCCAGCAATAAGTAAAAGGCCAGTCAGAACAAGTCGATGAAGACCTTGTAGAACTGTTTTCCTTATCAAGTGTTTTTCTTTCCAAAATATTTGTTAGTGGCCTAGGGTGGTCAAGCGGTGTAAGCCTCTGGTGAACCTTTGCTGCTTTTGCATGGGTTTTTAATCCAGCCCACTGCTCTTTCAGCAAAAACCATGACTTTCCTATCCAGTTAAGCATTAAATGCCTGCGGGGAAAACATTGGCCCAGCTAACGCTTCTCTCTTTGTCCAAGTCAGTTTGATTTCTGTTGCTAACTGTGCCCAGTTGTGCAAGAGTTGAAAACCAACATTAATGATGAATCCACCTGTCCACGACTTAGGCATCGTCTGAGTCAGGTGTTACAGACGGGGCAGGAAATAAAGGACACTGGTTTCGTGAAGTTTTCCCAGCCAGTTGTTTCAGACAATCTTGGTTGGGTTTCTCTCAGGCCCACACTATGTTCCAAGTTACTGGTCCAGTCTTCGACAAAGAGTTGTGATATTTCTCATTTCAAAGACAAGCTGAGAACAGCCTGGATGCCCCCTCACTCTGCCAAAAATGCAGAAAAGCTTATACAGTATCTTAAAGCTGGTTGATATAGAGGAAACCTAGTGCTGGCTAGCTCATTTGAACTGTGGGAAAAGTCAGTGCTATTGCTGAATTTACCTTGTGTATGGCTGGAACAGCATGGCACAGAACCATCTTTACCCTGTGTATGGCTGGAACAGCAAGGCACAGAACCATCTTGTTGGTGGCCCTGTCACAGGTGCCACAGCTAAACAGACTAGGACAAATATGTATTTTTACTATTATCAGGTTTTTCCCCCCAATTTCGTGGTAGTTCATTTGTGAGGCCCGGCCTCACAGCGAGTGCCAACAAGCTCACCACAGTCATACACACGTCATGATGTGGCCCCTAAAGCACTTCTGTTACAGTTCTGGGGCTCATTTATCAAGCGTGTGTAAGCACCAATCTGTGTGAAACATCCTAAATGCTATTTCAGTCCCCCCATGGGTCTTGTGCAACGGAAACTTCAATAGGACCGTGTTATTATGGGATCTCACCCAGGATGAGCCATCCGATAAATGCCAACAAAATTAATAGTTTCATACATTTTTGCTCAACAGATTAGAGGGAAGGAGTTTCAGTGTATTTTACCATTTACAGGTTTCTAAAATAATCAGAGGAGTAGATGGCACCCAGATGAACATAAAAGCACCACCCCAAGAATGTTATGTTAACATAACAGTCTTCCATTCAATTTGCAGGTGGTATGCATAAAAGATAATGCTGAGTGTGAAAGCAACAGGGGGAACTAATAACTTGTTCTTTCTGCAGAACCCCAACAACGGCATTTGTACAGGCTAAAGAACAGTACATTTCCCAATGCTAAAGTCATGTTAATTGTCTCAACTGTTCTCTTTTTAGACAACAGAGTGAGACAAATACATATTAATGGCATGCAACATGTTCCACTATGCCACCTACAGTATATGTCTGTGTGAATCTCAGACTCTTAAACCAGGCCTAGGATGTAGCTCCACAGAGGCCAGGTGAAATTGGAGGTGTGGCCTTGTGAGGCTAATCTCAGACCTATCCTTTTTCTTCAATTTTTAGGTTGCGTTGTTGTATTGTAAATTTTGTCACAGTTTTAAAGTGATGTTTTTGACCATATATGGTTAATTAGGGACATTTTGAAATGTAGATAAGTCTGTGGACAAACACGTTGGCCAGAATTGGTATATATCAACTGTGATCTACAGGTGTGCAAACAATGGTTTGATTAATCACACTTACTATGTACACGATCTTTCTAAATTCCATTCATGAGTGCACATTAAGGACTGTTTCTATGCAATATTGATAAATGATGCCCCTGTTTACTATCACACTGCTCAACAAGGTAGTTTAGACTGCGTTCACTACAAGCCACAGGCACCTAAGCCACCACAAGGTGTCACTAATGTGTAACAGGCAACCATATTCTATTACTAACCTCCCAAACCTGGGTGATGCTGGCCAATTACCTCTATGGGACCCCTGGGCTAGTCCGACTGCACAATTCAAATCCTGGTGTCACCAACTGCCAAGGCAGTGACTTCACCTCCAATAATAATGTGAGCCAGTTTTACCCAACAAAGTTTGGTTCTGAGGGTTGGCTTCAGGGGAGTACAAAAGGTAAGAGATCTCATCTCCTGCTCGTGTCTTCAACTGAACCCAGTCCTGAGCCTTATGGTCCTGTCCATATGCAGAGTTCTGTCAATCCTTAGCCTTGTTTTGATTGCAGATATTTGATAATTTCTTGAGAAATTGATGCTTATAAACATTTTATATTACACTTCCCCCAATTGCCTATGTGTTTAAGGCGTTAGTAACAGCAGCCTTTCCATTCGGCCGGTTAGTGTAGAAACCTTTTCAACACTGAATGTTTCCCACCTGCCTGAATGCGTCAGAGGCTCCTGTTATCCCCATGGCAGCTCAAGGCGCCTGCCCCCTCAACTGTTATTACAGGGCGCTCTAATGAGCAGTCATTTCACGTAAGTGGTGATGAGGATGGGTTGGACGGCAGACATTTAGTATGGAAAAAATGCTCAGTGGAACTTAGCATGTAGCATTCAATTACCTGGGACTCCAAGCAATTTTCCTGTTGCTAAAGCATGCCTGAAAATGTGCCAGTAAGAACTCAACAGGCCAATGGTGACATACATCAACAAATATGGGGGCAAGAGTTCACTCTCACTGTTGTACAACTCATTTTCCAGGGTATCGCAACTTGCAAAACTATACACATAAAGGGCTGGCTTTCTCATTTCTGCACAAAACAGTTGTGTTCAGATTTACAGTTTGGACACACACACACACACACACACACACACACACACACACACACACACTTGGTTTTGCACAGTGAGAGTGCGTAGCCCTAATTGGCTAAAGGGTTTCCATCATTCCTTCTAAACATTTTCACCAATAAGATCACACCACTGCACACGCCCGAGGTTACTATGACAAGTAGCTGATCATTTCATTCCACCACACATTGGCTTTGACATCTCCAATCGCAAACATCAAAATGCTAAAAGGATACTAGAGAGGAATGTCCTGGGTCACAAAGGCTTTGACCTGAGAGGAGAACAATTAATGATTAGTGTCAATCTGCTTTGTTTCACAGGCAGCAACATTTCTTCCAAGTATTTCAGAATAATCAGTCATGTTCTACATATCCAGATGATGTTGATAACACTATGGCTACTTTAGCACTTACCTCTCTTAACCTATTCAGCTGTCATCCACCGCATGACTGAACAAAAGAGACAGAGAAACAGAATAACGGTTAGAAATATACCCCAGGAAAAGAGCAGGGAAGTGACAGAATGACTGCCTGGGTCTGGCTCAGACCTCATTGTGCAAATAAAGTGGTATTACATTTTTTATTTATTTTACTTTTTAAAGGAGAGTTGAGTCACTCTACTTCCATATTTTCTCTACATTATTGGCAGTCGGGGCAGAAACCGTGAGAGATGGGTGAAGCCAGACAAAGATGGCAGATCCACACATGCATGGAGCTGAGAGTGTTACCCCTTGACCCCAGCTCTGCATGTTAAAATGTTTTTTAATCAGGGACTATATGGTTTTAGGAATAATTTTAGGGCCTCAATTTCTTGATGTAAAATGTCCTCAAAACAAAACAGAAACCAATAACACATTATGAATTACTCTATCTTTCTTAAAAATGTCCCATAAAATAATCTGAACCCTCTCCAGTTTTTTATTCCAATAAAACCAGTTCACAACCACACCAAGGGGTATAAGCGACCCCATGTTCAAAACTGCTGAGATAAAGGGTGCTTTTGACATGAGTGAAACACTCCCAGTGTCTGAAAAACATGGGCCTAAACTAAAGTCTATGGTACCCTGTATGTACCTTTTTATATAACACATAGCAGAGCGATGAGAATCATCTCTACTACCTATTGGTAGAGTAGGTGCAGTAGCCCAAAGGTAAATGCCAACTCAAGTGACAGCCTATTTTTCACACATGATCCAGGCAGATGTGATTCAACCCCAGAGGATGTTATGTTCCCTACCCAAAAGAGGAGAAATACCTTTTAAAATGTTATTATATTTCTGCCACCTTTAATTCCTTTATGGGCATTCAACAGCAACACAGGGATTATAGGAAGTAGGCCACCATAAGGCAACACTAGTGATAGTCAGTCTAAACCAACCAATAATGTAGATGGTATTAATAGGATGGTATTATAAACTGGTTTGAGAAACAGTAGTCAGATGTTCTATTTAAACTCATTAAATACATAAAAGGGCTGGTGATCCCCGAGGAGAGATATGAGATCTAATGTTACTGAAAGCCTGACAATGCAAGTGGTACCATAACTGAAATGGAACTTCCACCACATCATGGTGTTATCATGTTCCAAACATCGAATTACTTTTGTTGAGCTTCACAATGAACTTCAATTACTTTTGGATTATTTGGACAAAACGCACGAAAAACGCTAATAGCCTTATCTGGGTTGTGATATTCGTGCCACCCTGCTAAAAGGTTAGCATTTACTGATTGAAAGGTAGTGATACCATTGTGCCAATTTGTTATTTTGGTGAACAATTCCAAGAACGCAACTGCGTAATGTATCCTACCTCCACCTTCGCTTTTGCGAGACCATCCAGTTTCTTCAGATCTACATCATAGGCCGACACACAGTGAAGGAAGCTGGCGAAAATTAGGAACCACATATTTTCTCTGATTCCAACGCGGGGAGAGGATTCCTGCAGAGCAGGCGATCTTGCTCGTTCGGGTCGCCCACCTATAAGCTACAAACCTTTCGGTACTTGCAGCAGATAGCTGAAAATATGAATGAAAAACAAGACGTAACAACCAGGATGCCTAAGGTGATGTCCAACTCACCCTTTGCCACGTCAAGCGCTTTCCTGCTGTCTTTGAAGAGTGGGCGGGGGGAGTGAGCAAAAACTGAAAAGATTCTTAAAGGCCCAATCTGTAAAATGTTACCTTGTTAAATTAAATGTTTGCTAGTAGCAATATACAATACAGTTTATATATACGTAGCTACCACACGTGGTGAAAGTTTGTGAACCCTTTAGCAAGTGTTGCTATTATGCTATGCAAACAACCCAAAACACACATCATAAGCATACCACTATTACCAGCATTACATGCCTGAACACAAAGTCCCCATGTACATTGAACACAAAGATAATGAGACAAATCAGGTTAACTATATAATTTATCATTAGGACTTAATGGAAAATGTTGGTTAACCGTGTAAAGAAATACATAAAATGCTTAAGGGTTGATCATGTTCTCCACATAAAGAATATACACTGCTCAAATAAATTAAGAGAACACTGAAATTACACATCAGGTCTCGATGAACGAAATATAATAATGATCAAAATCTTTGCTGTTGATTGTAATTTGTTGAGAACAAAATTACGTAACAACGGTCAATGGAAACCAAAAACACCAACCGAATGAGGGCTGCATTAAAACTCACACCGAAAATCAAAGTAAACTATTGATCACAAACTGTTCCCACTTGCGTGAATTTCATCACGGCAACTCATAATGTGACTCAGTAGTTTGTATAGTACTCCAGACAAGGTCTGGACATGCTCCTGGTGAGACAGCGGATGGTGTCCTGGGGGATCTCCTCCCAGACCTGCATCAGTGAGGAACAGAAGGGTTAAAATTATGAGACCACTGCAAATTGAAAGCTTCTGTTCCTCACTCAAAACTTTCCTTTTCAACTTTTTTGGAAAGGTACAGATAAAGGTGCAGTGGTCTCTTAATTTTTTCCGGAGCTGTCTAACGTCCCAGAGGATCTCAATTGGATTCAGGTCTGGGGAATGTGAGGACCAGTCAATGGCATCAATGCCTTGGTCATCCAGGAACTGCCTACACACTCTGGCCACATGAGGCCGGGCATGGTCCTGCACCAGGAGGAACCCAGGGCCCACTGCACCAGCATAAGGTCTGACAATAGGTCTCAGTATTTCATCCCAGTACCTAACAGCAGTCAGGGTACCGTTGGCTAGCACATGGAGATCTGTGCGACCCTCCGAGGATATGCCTCCCCAGACCATCACTGACTCACTGCTAAACCGATCATGCTGGATGATGTTGCAGGCAGCATAACGTTCAGCACAACGTCTCCAGACTCTTTCATGTCTGTCACATGTGCTCAGTGTGAACATGCTGTTATATGTGAAGAGAACAGGGTGCCAATGGCGGACCTGCCAATACTGGTGTTCTCTGGTGAATGCCAATCGAGCAGCAGGGTGCTGGGTTGTGAGCACTAGAGGACGTTGGCCCTCATGCCACCCTCATGGAGTCTGTTTCTGACAGTTTGGTCAGTAACATGCACCCCAGCAGCCCACCGGAGGTCATTTTGCAGGGCTCTGGCAGTGCTCCTCCTGTTCCTCTTCGCCAAAAAGGGGCAGATACCGGTCCTGCTACTGGGTTGATTCTCATCTATAGACCTGACCAGCTCTCCTCATGTAACGGCCCGTCTCCTGGTATCTCCTCCATGCTCTTGAGACTGTATTGGGAGACACAGAAAACCTTCTTCTGACGTTACATATGGATGTGCCATCCTGGAAGAGATGGACTATCTGACCTGAATGGGCTGCAGGTAGGCAAGGACACTAGCAAAACACAAATCTAGAGTAAGAATCAGTCTGGAAGGATAAGGAGAGAGCAATTGTGTCTGGCCACCTGCAAAACAATTCCCTTTTTGGGGTTGTCTTGCTGTTGCCTCTCCAGTGCACCTGTTTCGTTTGCCCCAAAACAGGTCACATTGATTCAAAATCGCTTATGCTTCCTAACTGGACAGATTGATATCCCTGAAGTTTAACTAACTTGGTGTTACACTGTGAGTGATTACCACACCAAAAAAAGTGCATAAAAATAAACATTTTATACAAGGTGATAACATTTATGCTGTCTGCCTCACAAGAATCATTCAGAATCAGAATGAACTGTTCGTCCCCACTCAACACTCAATGTGCAACACATCTCATTGATTTCTTTACCATCTGTGTCCTAACATTCAAATTGAATACGGAGGCATGAAAATGTTACCTATTAGTTAATCTGACTAGGGTAGCAGATAAAGGGCTTGATAGACAGAAATCCCATAGTGCTGTCAATTACATCTTCTGAATGAGCGATCAAATCTCAGGCACATACAATCAAATAAAATCAAAGTCATGATATGATATGAGAGGAGAGCCAGGGCCATCCATTGTTGGTTAAGAGCACACAATAGTTGTGATGCTGATGGTATGATTCGGCTTTTTTAGAAGCTTATTTTTCATCTTAGTCTAATAATGACATCCTGTTTGACTGGGGTATAAATATGAGGTGACACAAAGGCAAGCCTCCCTTAGTCATCCATCAACATGGTAAAGGCCAGAGAACACACAAATGAAATAAGAAAAAAAGGTTGTTGATCTTTAAAAATCTGGCAATGGCTACAAAAACAGCTACATGCCTGAAAATACCCATCTCCACTATTCCAGCAATTAATAAGTGTAAAACAACTGGTGCTGTGACGAACTTACCTAACAGTTTGTATATTTTGCCCCCAAACAATGAGAGGGGCAACCTGGAACCAGGTTCTATGGTCTGATAAGACAGACATTTATAAATTAGACATTTAGCAAACACTAGAAGTGGATTTGAGATAAAAACAGTATTGTTCTTCCAAAAAATAACCCAGTGTGAAGTGGATGATCTGCAATGTTGTGTGGCTATTTTATGTCCAAAGACCCAGTGAACCTTGTTAGGATACTTGGCAACATGGACTCCATTAGGTACCAGGAGATTTCAGGGCAAAACCTGTCTGCCTCTGCCAGGAAAACAATCTAGCATACCTAATGTCAATGAAAAAATGTTACACTGACAATAGACGTTGAGCAATGGCTATTACAGTCCCCTGACCTAAATCCCCTTGAAAATCTGTAGGGTGAGCTGACAGAGAATACACAAGTGAGAAACATGGACTCTGAAGAATCTTACATTTCTGTAGAGAAATGTTCTCAAATCCCTTTCAGTGTTCTCCCACTTCATCAAACATGATACGAGATGACTCAGAGCTGTTATCGTGGCAAAGTGAGGGTGCACCAAGTACTAAATATAGGGGTGCCTATAATTGTGGCACGCACGTTTTTAAATAAAATAATTATTTACTGACTATGTATTTTTTTCATAAGATCAAGAGAATAAACAACATGACAATGACACAGCATTTTTGTTCAAATGTATCTAGGGTGATAATAATTCTGTAAGGCTCTGCCTTTATTATAGTAGATCCACAGTGCTCATAGACACAAAGAGTGTGTAAAACTACTCATGAATATGAATACTTAATCACCAATGAGAAATTCCTATCATTTTCCAAGTATTTCACATTGCCTACAGTATGTCCCCCATTCCTTATAACCCAATAAAAATTCCCTTTCTGAAAAAATAAAATAATTACAAGGCATTCATGACTGAGTGGCTTACCCTACCTTATATTCAATAATAGCACATGATCTTATATTAAAGAGCTGTCGCTTTAAATTAGACATTATATTCCCTGGTTACGCAAGAGCTTGACAGTGGAGCTCTTTCCCTTATTCATTCTGTCTGTAGGCTAGTTAGTGGGAAATGAAGTGTAAACTCTGCCTCTGGTAACTAGAAGCACTAGTCTACACGCTATTTACATAATAGTTCACATGAGATAGGACAAAACTGTACCGACGTGACATGAGTCGACGAAGATTTGAGCGACCTAGCTACAGACCAGACGAGGTTAGCGTTAGTATAACCCTTAGTATAATAGACAGCCCCAAAGAGGAAACGAATATAGTTTTGTTAATACACAGTTATTCAAATGTACATTAAAAATTAAATGACACATTTAAAATACACCTAAAACCGACCGCTACACCAAGCCCTACGGCGCGACATTGAGCAACCTTCATGGTTCGGGCCTGTTCACAAATCTGATGTGTTCGCCACAGTGTGGCAGTAAAGCTCCACAATCTCTACTTCAGGATCAGTAGGCTAACTATGCTAATCGTCCTAACTAGCTAATATAGCGTAGTCGTAGTAGACGTTCAAGTACGGAACCGGTCGAACGAGTGTTCACATTCACAATTTGAAGGACATAACGTCCCCAAACGTCCAAGTCATAACGGTTTAATCGTCGCAGCATTTGCATTCGACGTGTCACATTTATTTGATCATCCAGACTACAAAGCGATAAGCGCAAAGGATATGTGGACGTACGCCAGGTTCGTTTATGAAATGTAGCCCCTGATTTCTGACATCGCCAGTGAGGAACGCGCTGAGATGCCGATGGTTACGTTTAGAGTAAGTCAGGCAGGTCTGAAAAATATATTATTGTAACGAATGATGGATATTTAAACATCAGCCTCTGACAAGCCGTAAATACTCAGTAAGCTAATAGGCTACTTATTCATCCTCAGGAGTGGTTGTTCTGCATAGGTTAGTCTACTTTAACCAACCAAATCATTCTTCGGAGGAGATATTTCTTCGCCTGTTATCTCATCTATAATCTTGACTGAACAGGTAATGTAGGCAATAATTCTTTCATTTTAACTACTGTGTTATAGTAAAATCACGTAACTGCATGCTGCTACCAAAAAGGCTACCTGTTAAGAGAGAAATTGAATGTTATCCTGATAGATAACGATGGTTTAATGTAACTATTTAATTTGATGTTTTTTTTGTAATGTTTTTGCAAAACGTAAACATGATAACTTAAGTTAAAAAATGTGCAACTTGATGGGGACATGCACAGAAGTCACGTAAGCCAACCTGCACAGTATTCTTGTTTACATTTTAGTTTCCTTATTCATGAAATTCACGGTGAATCACTGGTACAGGTCACAATGTAAGATGTGCTTTCTGAACGATAAGCACAACTTTAGAAAGCGTTCATATTTATTATAATTCCGCTGCCACCTGTAGATCCAAACCTATAAAAGCCACTGATAACAAAACAACATTGAAACGTTTTGATGGGCATGTCATATTTTTCACTCTACAACCATTATTTCTAATAAATTTCAATTATCATAGACTCAGTTGGTAAAACATCTGAACGAGTCAACCTAAGATAAACTCCATTCAGGCTTTAAAGATGCAGTCTAGTCTGGAATTGGGCTCATCTACATCTTAGTGATAGGGTAGTTTGGGGGTAAGACGCCCCCCCTAAGATCAATGTCTCTTTACTGACACAAAAAAGTTTAGTGATTTTTTGTTTGTTTGTAGAAGATGGCTATGCTTATGGTAATGGATTATAAAGTAAAAAAATATTACAGTTGTCAGATTAATTTTATTTAATCAAATGTATTTCTTAGGAAAGGGACATTTTTTCAAGCTATTGGAGTAACATGCCCCCCATGGGGTTAGTTGCCCCCTGGGGGATCTTATCCCAATACA
The DNA here is from genome assembly GCF_011004845.1 of Esox lucius. Classification (NCBI taxonomy): domain Eukaryota; kingdom Metazoa; phylum Chordata; class Actinopteri; order Esociformes; family Esocidae; genus Esox; species Esox lucius. The sequence continues at coordinate 19,684,943 of NC_047581.1, forward strand.
AGATAATGTCTAAGGATTTTAAAGAATATTGGCTTTTTGTGTTTTTTGTGAGAGTTACATAGGGGAGGGGTTTCTTACCCCAGGGGGGCTACCCTAGGATTTATATGCTTAGGATTATATTTTATTTTAAAACAGACTCTCTGGAACTTTGGTGACTACATAGATACATTTTGAACCTCCGTTTTGGCCTACAAAATTAAAACCACATTGGTTAAAAATGGGTGGGTTTGTGGTCATAAAACCTTTTTTGGGGATGAAGAGTGGGTGGGTTCCGAGCGGATTGAATGCTAAAAGACATTGCTAGGCCTAAAATGTATTTTTGTAACAATCTGTTACTTCTGAGAGAACTAGGCATTGCTTGGTCTCACAGACTTGCTAGATTTCAGCTGCCAGCATGCCCGTCTCTGTCACTCTGTGTAAAGCTCTTGGTTGAACAATATTGCTATGTGCACCCCTTTAAATCTCCCAAACAAATAATGCAAGGGCCTCTACATGTTACCCACTTACCTCAAGGCAACTCTTTCTCTTTGGAATATTTTTGGTTCTTCTATCAGACTATGTAGACTGAAGATATTTAGGCATAAGTAGCTTTTTTACAGATGTTTTTTTTCTTCTAGTTACCGTTAATCCCATGAGCTAAGCCAGTACTTTCCTGGTGTTATTTATCTCAGACATGTTTACAAAGCAATTAAGTTAAAACATGACAAATACACATTTATACATTTCTTGACAGCTGACCCACGCATTGTAGGCGGCCTACAATCAAACGTTTGCGAGGCTCCTTGTATTCATCGGGGTTTTGCATGTAGGCCTGACATTTGTTACTGTCATAGGGATTTGCATTTCATTTTTTGCAAAAGATATCTAATATGCTAAAGATATTTGAATCTACATTCCCAGCTAATAACAAAATGTTTTTTTTAATTTGAGAACGTATCAGATTTATATAAGGTAGTTTGAATAAGTGCCAATGACAAATTTTAAGTGATAATTAAATCTGTACTCTAATGTGGCCACTGTGAAACATAATTCTGTGAGGATCTATTGGGTTATTTCTAAAATAAACCAAAGTGCAAAAAATAACCAAAGAAAATGACCTAATAGTTGTAACCATCTGTTAGTTTGGGGAAACAATCCACATTTCTTTGGCTGTTTTTGTCAATTTGGAGTTCAGGGCTGCCCTACCAGGTTCCTGGAGAGCTATTCTTTAACACCAGTGATGACTAATCTGATCTATCTTTTCATCCATCTAAATTGGAGAGAATCTACAGGAAGCTACTGTAGCTCTTTAGGAACAGGGTTGGGCAGCCCTGGTGTAGTTCATACATAATCTATGACTAGAGACGTCAAACGTTCAGCCTGCTGCACAGACCCTATGGACGTGTTTAATGAGGCTAAATAGTAAACTGTTGGCTAGATTGTTGGGCCAGTAAAATAAAGGTGGCTTGTTCAAATCCCAGATCCAACAAGGTGGAAAATCTGTTGTTGTGCATTTAAAATATATATATATATATATATATATATATATATATATATATATATATATATATATATATATATATATATATATATATATATATATATATATAATATTATTATTTTTTTTTTTTAAAGCATTGATTTATATTTTTTGTAAATCTGAAGAGGTCATGTTTTTTACAGTAAAGTTAATTGGTATGGACTTGTTAGTGACATGTTAGTGACCCACTAGAATGAAACCATCAAAATGTAGCAATGTCCTCTTTAATCACTGATGTACACATTATTCCCAGAATTTTGCAACTTTCATGTTTCTGCATTTCAATTTCAAAACACAGTGTTGCGTTTCTGTTTTTGTTTTGGTGAGTGCTGTGTAAGAATAATCATTCCAAAATACTGCCGTCTGTCATCTGCAGGTTGTCCTATAGCCAGTAATGTAAAAATGTCTCCAGTTTCCTTGTAGTTTTTGAGTTGTGGTAGTTTCCGCAGAGGTCATGTTGTTCTCACATTTTTGTAATCTAGTAGTATTTCATTTAATCACAAGATGGCAGAGTGAACTACAATGTGTGACCTGCGTAACAAAATACCTTTTTAATTGAAAATTGGAAGGGTGGCTTGTAAAATATGCTTCCACAGGATTACCACTCCATTTATAATAAGATGGAGCCTTAATGTAATCATAAATATGTCCATTCCTGAAAAAATAGCTTTTGCCTATTCCTTTTGGATGCCTTTTAATATAGAAAATGTGGCTTTGTTTGAACAAGATATCAGTGTTAGTGACCACTGACTGTATTGTGATACCTCTCGTCTTGATTATTATTAAGAAAATGATTTTCCAAGTCACACATTTTGCACAATATTTGATTAATATGATATGAAGCCTATGAATGTAGTTGAGGTACAATAAAATATATACAATTATATTTAAGCAAAATACTGTTTTAGGCATGCTAATCATATCTGTTACTAACTGCTGAACCAATCTGAGAACAGTCTGAGATGACTGTTTCTGGTGCTTTTTTGAAATGGAATGGCCCAGTAGCACTAGAACCTTGAAATGGTCAGAATACAGTGGTGGCTGCAGCTGGAGGGATTCCTCCTGTCCAGGACATCATTTGTATCCATGTCAGAAGGAACATATGGCCCTGGAGGGGGGCAGAGCAGCACACTCTTCAGCTATGATTTAAACCATGTTCACTGAATATGTGGGCTGAATCTCGTCAGTCTTAACAATGCTACTAGTGTGATTCAATTTAATGAAAACCTGTGGAGAGACCACGTTTTAGGATAGGGCAGAATTTCTTTGGCTTAAGGGATGATTGGCTACCTCAGGACGTATAGTGTAGATGACTTCATTTGGAATTTCCTTGAACAGAATAAGATACTAAGATATTTTTCAAATGGCCTTTGACATTTTATCTGCTGGCAGATCAAAAAATCTGCTGCAGAATCAACCACCTACCCAATGCAGTGGACGTGCTGATAACAGAAAGGCAACACTGGCGAACGCTCAACTATTAAAGACTTTTCAATCTGACTGGAAGTGTGCAGTAACTTGAATATTTCTCCAGTGGTGCCTTTTGGATCCAGCACCTCTACTGCATTGGTTGTGCAGTTGATACGTTTTTAATATAAAGCACATCTCATGTGAAACTGTGGTTGCACCATGACTGGTACTGTTTGACCATATGTTTCTATCTGTTCTAGGCTATACTTCTGAAATGTTTAAGTGCTATATTCTTGTTTATTGTTTGCTTTAATGGCTGTCTCTCTTTTGCTCTCGCTGTCTCTCTTTCTCTCTCTCTCTCTCTCTCTGTGGGGAGCTTGTAAACATTGTGATAGATTAGCTATTATCAAATCATTCCGCTCTCTTTCCCTCAGGAACGTGTGTGGAATGAAAAGTAGTTACTGTGAGTCAGTGTGGACTGTCTATTTAGACCTATGTGCATGTTCAGGAAAGACAGCTAGCTAGATAAAAGTGTACCGAACAGAATATTATGAGTTGTGAGAATACAACTTGTAATATGTACACTCTAGTGAATGTAGTTCTAAATAGCTGTTCCTTACAGTCATAGTTGTTTGTGTTCTAATTCTAAGTGTTCATATTTTCTCATCTACTTTCTGTATTTCTCACCATTAGTCCTATGGCCTTATCCCCCTTTTCCATTTACTCATGCTTTTAAAGATGTACCCCAATTTCTCTAACTCTCAATGGATTTTGTAAAGTTAACAATTGCAGAAGCAAGCAAAGGCATAGCGTAACTCCATGTTTCTCAACCCTGCTCCTGGACACCCCCCTGCCCTGCATGTTTTAGAGCTCTCCCGTCCCTAACATACTTGATATAGCGCATGAAGTACTTGATAATGAGCCGATCATTTGAATCAGGTGTGACAGAACAGGGAGAAATCTAAAACATGCAGGGCAGGGGTACACCCAGGAGCTGGGTTGAGAAACACAGGCGTAATTGTATGTATAGAATTACGTAAGTAGAGTTAGTGAACTGAAAATTAGGCCAAATAAAAGACTATAAAAAGGAGGGACAGGAGTGTTAAATGGAGACCATGACAGGAAAGGCAGACGTGACGGTGGATAGAATGTTAACAGTTGGAAGAGAATTTAAGCATGGAGAATGAAACGGGACCAGAGAGAATATCAGTATGAATGGAAATGGATGAAAAACTATAGTCCATATGCTTAGAAACATAGGGCCGGTTTTGCAGACCCGGATTAAGCCTAGTCTAGGACAAAAAAATAAATCAAGTTCAATAGAAAACTCCATTTAGCTTGTTTATTGGTCCTAGACTAGGCATAATCTGTGTCTGCGAAACCAGCCCATAGAATGTGAATGTAAAGTGTACATGAAGGTTTTGTCTAGCCTGCCTGACTCTCATCTGATTTTGTACCCTCCTTCTGCCATGTGTGCTGATTAACCAGCTTTGCTCTTCACTATTTCTCCACAACAACACCTACGTGGACTGTATGGTGTGCCTAATACCAGGCTGTTGTTAAAACACATTTATTGCTCCATATTACCTTGAACTCCTCAAGGTGACCTCCAAGAAGCTGGAGCTCACCCATCAGCTTTCTGCATTAAGGTCAAACCCTGGCTCCAGAAGGTCCTCTGACATATTGTGTGAGCAGATAGCAATTGTTGGATCTTTGGTTTCAGAGACTTGTTCTCGAACTTTCAATACATTTTAGTTATCCCCAAATCTGGGTAGGAGGATTTCCAGAATTAGGAGGGAATAGTCAAGAAATCCTTTACCAAGATTTCTGGAGAACAAGAGAATTCATGAAAATTCTCCTAACGGTTCCACCCTGGTAAATGATAAAAATCTAGCAATTTTTTACACGCCATCCCCCATGTTTTCCTGGGCCAATAAAAGAGATGGCATCTCTCCTCACATCTTTGTCTCCCAAGTTGTGTTCTTGAAATTGGCTAGGGTCCAGCCTGGTCCTGAGTCCTGTCTGACCTGAGAACACTCACACACCAGTGATTGCATCCTCATCCATCATAATCTATCATACTCAAACACTTTTGCTCCTCTGTTTCTCCTCTCTCTCTCTCTCTCTCTCTCGCTCTTTCTCTAGGTTACCATCTCCCTCTTCTTGAATAAATATTTCAATTTTATATTTTTTTCATGAATTAACACATGGCTATCACTGTCCTCTTCCATTTCAATGCTACAGTAATTCTTGTTATAATCTGTAAAATGTTACATTTAATTACGGGAGACAGGTAGCCTAGAGGCCCTATCTTATAGCAATACCTAAAAAAGAGAGAATTATAGTTTTTGAGGGATCATAGCTAGGTAGCTAGTAATAAGATTGTTCTCTCTCATTCTCTCCATGGTAATTTGAATTAGGGTTATGTTAATAGAGTCAATTCGTTTTTGTTTAATTGTATTACAGATTTCTAGTTTTAATGGTTTGTAGTTTACAGGGCATCATTACAAATAGACAGGAGAGATATGTAATCTTGCAAGGAATAATTTTTGGTCATGTGTATTTTTTCATATAAAGCTGTAATGGCCCATTGACATGAATGAGAAATATTTATGGTGCAAAGATGCCCTATAAATAATGAAGTAGCGGAGATGCCCTACCGAGTAGCCGAGATGCCCTACCAATGTAGCCGATATGCCATACCAATGTAGCCGATATGCCATACCAATGTAGCTGATATGCCCTACCAATGTAGCCGAGATGCCCTACCAATGTAGCCGAGATGCCCTACCAATGTAGCCGAGATGCCCTACCAATGTAGCCGAGATGCCCTACCAATGTAGCCGAGATGCCCTACCAATGTAGCCGAGATGCCCTACCAATGTAGCCGAGATACCCTACCAATGTAGCCGATATGCCCTACCAATGTAGCCGATATGCCCTACCAATGTAGCCGATATGCCCTACCAATGTAGCCGATATCTCTCTCTCTTTCAGTCTTTCTCTCCCTCTCTGTCTCTTCCTTGCTCTCTCATTTACTTTCCTCCTGGAGGACATAATGACCTGTTTCAGATGCTCTCAGTCTCAGAGGGCTGACAGCCAGACACTTAGGGCTGCCATTATGCCAGAGCAGCCTAGGAATGGGTGGAATGTGATCTTCTCAGTTACATGACCAGCTGAGTGGTTGAGAGTACATGATAACCCTCTCCACCCTCTATCAGATCCTGTCTCTTGTTGCTACTTCAATATCTAGAATATGGTGAACATGGCTTTCCCTTGCTATTGTTTTTCAGTGAGTTTGTGGGAGATGGATCCAAATAACCAGAATCCAAGCCAGACACTGGGTGAGAACGTAAGTGGACTGACAGAGATTTTGACGGTCACTCCCGCCGCACCTTCTGGAACAGAAGTAACAGCCTCCGACTCATCAGCCTCTGTTCCTACTCCCCAACTGTCAGCCCCAGCGCGACCTCGACGACCTCAAAGGACACCCAGAGTAGAGGGGTCTGTGGATGTCTGTGATCCTAAACCTGACCCTCCAGGTGGCAACCAGGACGGGTCCACTCCTGACACTCCAGCTGGAGACAGCCATCCTAAGCCCCTGCGGCCTGGAGCAGTTAAGTCCTTTCAGGGGTCAGGAGGGCCCGAGGTGACCAATGAAACCAGTCTGAAGGTGGGCCCTAAAGTCCCAGGCCACATCGCAGGAGCCCGGAGTCCTATCTCTGTGAGGGCAGCCTCAGTGCCCCAGCAACCGTCCTCCAGTCCTATACCTCACAACCTAAACCCACATGCTCAGAGAGCCTTCTCTGTGGCAGGCACCACAGACACGCAGACACAGGTGGTGGAAGACTTCAGGTGAGGTCCCGGCTTGGTGTTTCACTCTGAATTGTTTGGTACCACTTTATATGCCCCCACTGGGATTCTGATTCTTAACCATCTAATATCAAGTTGTAAATTAGTGAACATTAACAATAACTGGTAAGGTAAAAGTACATTAGAAGTACATCATTGATCATGTATGAATTGTGAACATACTATGATCTAACAACTTATTATTGTATACAGTACAGGCCAAAGGTTTGGACACACCTTCTCATTCAATGCGTTTTCTTTATTTTCATGACTATTTACATTGTAGATTCTCACTGAAGGCATCAAAACTATGAATGAACACATATGGAATTATGTACTTAACAAAAAAGTGTGAAATAACAGTCTTATATTTTAGATTCCTCAAAGTAGCCACTCTTTGCTTTTTTGATAGCGCTGCAAACCCTTGGTGTTCTCTCAATGAGCTTCATGAGGTTGTCACCTGAAATGGGTTTTCACTTCACAGATGTGCCTTGTCAGGGTTAATAAGTAGAATTTGTGACCATCAGTTGTGATGTGCAGAAGTCAGGTTGATACACAGCCGACAGCCCTATTGGACAACTGTTAGAACTAATATTATGGCAAGAACCAATGAGCTAAGTAAAGAGAAACAAGTGGCCATCATTACTTTAACAAATGAAGTTCAGTCAGTCCGGAAAATTGTGAAAACTTTGAATATGTCCCCAAGTGCAGTCGCAAAAACCATCAAGCACTACAACGAAACTGGCTCCCATGGTGACCGCCCCGTGAAAGGAAGAACAAGAGTCACCTCTGCTGCTGAGGATGAGTTCATCCGAGTCACCAGCCTCAGAAATCGCAGATTAACAGCAGCTCAGATTAGAGACCAGTTGAATGCCACACAGAGTTCTAGCAGCAGACACATCTCTAGAACAACTGTTAAGAGGAGACTGCGCAAATCAGGCCTTCATGGTCAAGTAGCTGCTAGGAAACCACTGCTAAGGAGAGGCAACAAGCAGAAGAGATTTGTTTGGGCCAAGAAACACAAGGAATGGACATTAGACCAGTGGAAATCTGTACTTTGGTCTGATGAGTCAAAATTTGAGATCTTTGCGCCAGATGACCTGGCCTCCACAGTCACCGGACCAGAACCCAATCAAGATGGTTTGGGGTGAGCTGGACCGCAGAGTGAAGGCAAAAGGGCCACCAAGTGCTAAGCATCTCTGGGAACTCCTACAAGACTGTTGGAAAACCATTTCAGGTGACTACCTCTTGAAGCTCATCAAGAGAATGCCAAGAGTGTGCAAAGCAGTAATCAGAGCAAAGGGTGGCTACTTTGAAGAAACTATAAGACATGTTTTCAGTTATTTCACACTTTTTTGTTAAGTACATAATTCCATGTGTTCAATGTAAATTGAACAATGTAAATAGTCATGAAAATAAAGGAAACGCATTGAATGAGAAGGTGTGTCCAAAATTTTGGCCTGTACTGTAGATAAGTAATACATAATTTAGTGAATACTTGAATTACAATTTTAGGTATTGTTTTATTTTTTTATATTTTTTGTAAATGACAAGTAAGATAAGTAAACTCTTTATAAACTGTTTATTATTCAGCAGTGGTTTTCTTTTAACATAATTTGAGGAGCTTGCATCAGACCTTAAGTGCTCTAGTGACACAGTCATTTGTCAATATAAAGTGCAGCCCTATGCACTATAAGTATAGCTGCAGTGGCAAGTAACTACACCTTTTTACCTTTCCTTGGCAGAGAATTGACTAAGCAAATACTAATTCTTTTTATTTACATTTTCTTTACCATGCAATTTGTCAGCAAACATTATTTTTACAGCAACAACCTTGAGAGAGTTAGGGTTAACTGCCTTGCTCAGGGAGAGAACAACAGATTTCTTACCTTACTAACTCTGGGGTCAACCTCCCTGTTACTAGTCAGCTGCTGTAACTGCTAGACTACCTGCCAATCCAGAGAAGAATGAGTCCTAATCTGTAAACTCAAGCAGGACTGAAAACAATGTGTTCTCAGTTCCCGACTTGTTTCTGCTGGGTTGTTTTTTTATACTTACAGCACAGACTTGGTGTCCCTGAAGCTTTGTCAGTGCTCGTTGCTAACATTCCTAATTGATTATGCTAATTAAGTTAATGTGGATAGTGGATACTCAGAAAATCTATATAATTACGTATGTCAGAGAAACACTTTGTATGTAGAGCATATCACATTACAAAGGATGTGTCTTTCCCAAATCCTCATAAAATATTAGCGATTACATGGTCTGCAGCTCGTTAACAATTATTTCCCAATTATTTTGATTTTGGTTGAACCAATTTTCAGTATTTGATTTTGAGTTTCCTGTTCCCTGATAGGTTGCACATAATCACATGGAATGTGGGTGGTTCCATGCCACCAGATGACATCACTGCTCTGCTGGGGTTACATGTTGGGGATGGGAACACAGACATGTATATTATTGGGTAAGCGTTTCCCTCGTGGCAGTCAGCCAACCATCTCCCGATCGACAAGTATTGCAGAAGACCTCTCTTGTCCATTACACCATCCATTTTGCACTCCATCTATCCAATATTTAGATCCATCCTCCTTGCACTCCATCTATGCAATATTTAAGTCCATCCTCCTTGCACTCCATCTATACCAGGGGTGCTCACTCCTGCTCCTGGAGAGCTACCATCCTGTAGGTTTTCATTCGAACCCTAATTTAGCACAACTGATTCTATTAATTTGTTGGATGAAGAACTTTAGTGTCAACTGGGGTTGGAAAGAAGACCGACAGGACAGTAGCTCTCCAGGAGCAGGAGTGGGCACCCCGATCTATACAATATTTAAATCCATCCTCCTTGCATTCCATCTAAACAGTATTTAAATCCATCCTCCTTGCACTCCATCTATGCCATATTTAAATCCATCTTCTTTGCACTCCATTTATACAATAATTAAATCCATCCTCCTTGCACTCCATCTATATAATAATTAAATCCATCCTCTTTGCACTCCATCTATGCAATATTTAAATCCATCCTCCTTATACTCCATCTATGCAATATTTAAATCCATCCTCCTTACACTCCGTCTATACAATATTTAAATCCATCCTCCTTACACTCCATCTATGCAATATGTAAATCCATCCTCTTTGCACTCCCTCTATGCAATATTTAAATCCATCCTCCTTGCACTTCATCTATGCAATATTTAAATCCATCCTCCTTGCACTCCATCTATGCAATATTTAAATCCATCCTCCTTGCACTCCATCTATGCAATATTTAAATCCATCCTCCTTGCACTCCATCTATACAATATTTAAATTCATCATCCTTGCCCTCCATCTATACAATATTTAAATTCATTGTCCTTGCACTCCATCTATACAATATTTAAATTCATCCTCCTTGTACTCCATCTATCCAATATTATTTAGCTGTGTTTTGGGTTCCCCTTACTTATTCATTCTCCTCCCACACATTTCCTTGTAACAATCCTTTCCCTCTGACTTTTTCTCTCTCTTTCTGTCAGAATCTGTCTTTTTCTCTCCCCCCTCCTTTCTTTCTCCCTTTCTCCCTATGGTCTCCTTATAATTACTATGTTCCTGCTGCTCTCACAGGCTACAGGAAGTCAACTCCATGATCAACAAAAGGTTGAAAGACGTTCTCTTTACAGACCAATGGAGCGATGCCTTCATGGAGAGACTCAGCCCTTTTGGATACATACTGGTCAGTAAATGGATGTACACAGACACAAGCACATGAACATGTTCACCACATTTTTGTGGTATGCACTCAAAAAGAGAAAAATAGGCCGAGCTGACAAATGGAACAACAATTATATAGATTTGTGAGTGCTTGTTATAAGTGCGATGTGCCTTAAGAAAAATACAATATTATGAACTTGGTTCTTAAAATCCTGATTGTTGATTGGCTAATCGTTGTTTCATATGAGACCACTTACCGCGGATATGATATCACCACTGCTCTAATTAACTAGTAAAAAGTGATATGACTCTGACTTTGTCCAAAACCATGAGCATATTTTACACTGGTTAAATGTTTGTCTTTTTTATTTTATTTACCTGGTTTGTCTATGTGCCAAGACTTGTGTAGTGGAAAGGCTGTGGCAGAATGTGTCCACAAAAACCTTTCCAAACTACACCATCACTGTCACAATAATTGTAATGCAACTCAGGGTTTTGTGGTATATTGACAATATACAACGGCTTGGAGCTATTCTTAGGCATGAGGAATATACCAGACCCCCATTGCCTTATTTCTTAATTATAAACAGGGTGCTTTAATTCCTGAATGCTGATTGGTTGATAGTTTTTGTAATTGTAAGCAATACAGCATGAGGGTTTGACACATCTCATACTGAAGAGAAGACTGAAGGCAAAAATGAAAGATTACAGTCTGCACTTTAACCCTACCGTCATTGTTTTATTTTTATTCCAAATGTGTTTTATTAAAGATAAAAAAATAGGTGGTTGTGCAAGTACTAACAGTGCAAACACTGTATATAATGTATGTTCATTTTATTTACTGTGTACTTCATACATCCGTCCAATGTGTATGTGTATATATGTATTTAGAGAGATATTTCAAAGGATAGTATATTACAGAGTTTAGTATACTACGTAATTTTACTGTTCTCTATAGAATACTATATAAATATATAGTAAGTACTACAGAATTCTGTAGTAAACCATATTTCTCAGTATCACATTGTCTGGTGTTCATGGAGCAGTAGTGAGAGAGGACGAATCAGCTGAAGAGAGCTGGACAAGAAAACCTCTCCAAGGGTACAGGTTTATTTCTGGACTGTGTTGATGGTATTTGACAGTGTGACTGATGCTGTCCTCTGGCCATCCTGTGCCCTGCTTGACTCCAAAATGCTTGTGTTTCCCATTAGAGCTTGAACAGTGTGTGCATTTGCGTCGACATATATGCATGGGTATTTGTTAGGATTGTAAATCTGAGTGGTTCTAGTGTCTGTAGTCTGATGTCCCTGTACGTGTTACCCAGCAGCCCCTGTTTCCTCTGCCTGTGGTCACTGTTAGTAATGTTCAACCTCCCTCAGTTCTTTCTGATCTCAGATCTGATCTCAGCTCTCTTCTGATTGGCCATCAACACCAATCAGAAGAGAGCTTGCCAAGCCATCCAGTCGAGTGACATGTCAGGCAGTCAAGTCTTTCATTCTGCCCACCACACTGTCGGAGTTTACTGAATCAGTTTTAAAACACAATCTCAATACTCCTGTTGTAGGGCAACAGAACTCTATTGTGGCTTGCTGTTGTAAGCATTGTGCTCTTGCCAGTGCCAAGCACATAGCTGTCACTTTGCCTGAAAACTTAATGAGGGTAGAAATTGAGTTGCACTGGGCTACATCTAATGATTTTGAATTTTGACGGACGTATAAATTAAATGTAATATAAGGCAAATCATCATAACAGATCTAATGGAAATGAAGACGAAGCCTTGGAAAAAAACAGTTCCCATCTTCAGAAAGTCTACTCAGTGCAAAGCTTGGTAAGAACTTCTGCAGAACCCCAGGGCTGCCCTTTGGATATTGGCGAACAGCTCATCTCTAGCACAAACACACACAGACAAGCACACACATGCCTTGGGGCCCCTAATGTCTTCTCTGTTGTCAACCACAAATGTGGTTTGGCAGCCCTCAGCAAGACTCCAAAAAGTTCACTGAAGTTAATTAGACTCCATGCATGCACACACACTGGCATGCACAGTATACACAGACTTATACTTATTCAAACTGTCAAGCGCACACAGTACTCGCATGTGTGTATTTCCTCTGACCTTACACAGAAACACATACACAAACCCAATAGAGTTTATGGTTCAATAGAGGCCATTACGCAACTACCCCCTCCATATAGCCAGTTAGTATGGAAGCGAGATGGGTCTTCTCTCACAGGGAGATAGGTGCCTCTGTTACTGCCTTGAGGGTATCACAGGCCCCAAAGATTTGAGGTCAGTCTTCAGATAGATGTGGATGGAGGTTGGGATTGGGTGTATTTATTAAGCAAAAGGAAAGGAAAAGTGTTACTCTAATCTCAGTTTTTTAGTGAAAAGTGAGATTTAGTCCCTTTGACTTGTTTCCACCAGAAAACAGGCACATTATTTTGCCCTTATAGACCTTGATTAATAAGAGGGGCAATACATACTGGAGATACAAATAATTACTGCATTTGTTTTTATATATATATTTGTTTTTTTATATTTATAAAAAATATATATATTTATTTTTCAGAATAATAATAATAATTATAGAATAAAAGGTAGAATAAAAAAACAAATGCAGTAATTATTTGTATCTCCAGAATGTATTGCTCCTCTGCCTTAACTTCAAACCATACCCCCCTCTCCCCTTCCACCTAACTGATTATGTGCTGGGTGGAGATACACACACCCAGAATACACGTGAAAATGAAGGATGTTGCTAATTTACTGAGCATTTATTTTGTCGAGTATATTGCAATTTTATTGCAACTGCTATTACTGCTTTATTGAAATGTGATTATAAGAGACTAGTTGTTGGGCACTGGTCAACTTGATCACAACTGTTGAAACACCCAGACAAATCATAATCATTAGGTCTGGGTATATCTGAAATTCCAGGACTTACTGCAGCAGTGCAGGTTAGGACATAGGACAAAGCGGTGGCATAATATACCCTATGCAGTTTGACATCTGTAACACATGGGAGAGGTATCGGGGGAAGATCAAATGTAGTTTGGTCTTTGAAGAGTGTACTATGTGAAAACTTCAGTATGTTATTGATTGAGCATGAAGTATGAAGGAACTCCAATCCATTTTGCCAATCTGTCATTGCTGTTTCTCCCATTTTGCCTTGAAGGACTCTTCAACAGCGGATTGACAGATTCGAATGCATTACCTAGACAAAAGGTTAGTTTGATTGATGTTTGGCACATTTTGAAGCACTATCATATGTAGGGGACCTAGTATCTTTGAATGCTGGGAGGTTTCTTCTTAAATAATCTCCAATCTGCAGATATCTGAAGGAACTTGTAGAGAGATCATAGATTTCAGTAGTAGTATGACATTATTATTACATTATTAAGTATTACATTTTTGAGTTATAGGTAAAAGGATGGAGAGTATTCCAGTTAAAAGGACAGGTCTGAATATGGGGATATTCTGGAGTAGGTCAAGAATAGGAACAGCAAAGAAAGAAGTCTGGCACAGAAAAGAAAGACAAATGTTATTTGCACTTGGTCCAGCACAGAGCAGCAAGTATAGCACTTAAATGCACACCGACATTGTCAATGATCATATAATTTTCTCCTGTTTCGGAGTTGAGGAATTATCAACTCCATCACTGTAAATATTTCTAACTTCCGTCATTGCTCTGTCTATCTGCAACAAACTCGAAACTTTGTATTAAATGGGCATTGCTCAAATCATTTTATCAACTAGTGTGGGCCATTTTATGAAGGTATTTTATGAAGTTTTCCCTGGGTGTAACTTTGTGGTGTTAAGAACGTGCCATGAGCTTACCCACAGCTAGCTTGAAATGTCACTGATAGGCATGTATGCCTATATGTATAAATACAATTGGAACCTTTTTTATTGCTCAGATGTTTGGAACGTTGTCAGTGAGGGCAGTTAGAGTTTGTTGTGACACAGAGGATCGCAAGTCAGTGGGGGAGGCTGAACTGTTAGCAACAGCACCTTGACGTCAGTTCCTTAAGGAAGCATAACATTTTCCTACTTAGAGTCAGTGGTTATGGCAGGGGAGTTGGTTGGGGAGAATGTCATTCAAAGATTCCCTGCCATTAAAAGTTAATCTATTCATCCGGAGTAGCTTACTGGTCAGGACAGGCTAGTTAATGTGTTTACTGTCCAAACAAAATATCTTCTTATTTTATATTTTAAGAAGTTTACTCCCTAGTCCTCGTGTTTTGTAGTGGTTGCTACACGAGGCTCCAGGTCACAGTGCTCCCAAGGGATATACGGTTGGTAAACAAGAGAATAGTTGGTTTTCATGCATTTGTATCACGCCCAACAGATGAGGCATTCCAGATTATAGGTTAGCCTTTTTTTTTATGAGACAGCTTCCTCTAAAGTGGGTTAACCAGGGAGATAGTAATTATTTTTCAGGGACACAGGATTTAATCTTCTGCGACGGTAGAACAGCTACAGATCCCCTAGTCCCATGGTATGGAGGTGAAGTCCTACTATGCTATATATCACATATTCCACAATGTAGTATTTTCAAGTCATGCATCACATTTTCCCCTCACATGGTTTGGCAGTTTAGACCGATTGCTGTGGCCTCCTTTAGCTTTGCTGCTTCATGCAAAACAGAGGAAGAGCTGGGCCACAGGATACTGCAGGGCACAATGCAAATGTGAGGGGAGTAAAAAGAGGAGCGACAACTAGTACACAGCAGAGACAGAAAGGCACAGCTAGCATGGTTCTCACAGACAGCACAAAAAGGAAGATTTTTATGAGCTGATTGATTAAACAGAGGTGCAAATTGGCCTAGAGAATACAGTCAGTGCTCTTCTCTGCACTCGAATGGTGGAATTGGGTTCCCCTTGAAGAAAAGCTGAGCCCCTGTCCATCATCTCAGCCTCCATAAGCCTGCCTTTTCAAAAGCATGTAAACACGTAGGGTCCCGATCACTGACAGCAAAACTGCTGAAAATAATTGTGTGAGAAGAAACAGAAATGTTTGTTTGTATATGTATGTATATATATGTATGTACAGTGGGGAGAACATGTATTTGATACACTGCCGATTTTGCAGGTTTTCCCACTTACATAGCATGTAGATGTCTGTAATTTTTATCATAGGTACTCTTCAGCTGTGAGTGACGGACTCTAAAACAAAAATCCAGAAAATCACATTGTATGATTTTTTAATAATACATTTTAATTTTATTGCATGACATAAGTATTTGATCACCTACCAACCAGTAAGAATTCCGGCTCTCACAGACCTGTTAGTTTTTCTTTAAGAAGCCCTCCTGTTCTCCACTCATTACCTGTATTAACTGCACCTGTTTGAACTCGTTACCCATATAAAAGACACCTGTCCACACACTCAATCAAACAGACTCCAACCTCTCCACAATGGCCAAGACCAGAGAGCTGTGTAAGGACATCACAGATAAAATTGTAGACCTGCACAAGGCTGGGATGGGCTACAGAACAATAGGCAAGCAGCTTGGTGAGAAGGCAACAACTGTTGGCGCAATTATTAGAAAATGGAAGAAGTTCAAGAAGACGGTCAAACTCCCTCGGTCTAGGGCTCCATGCAAGATCTCACCTCGTGGGGCATCAATGATCATGAGGAAGGTGAGGGATCAGCCTAGAACTACCTGCTCAATGACTTGAATAGAGCTGGGACCACAGTCGCAAAGAAAACCATTAGTAACACACTACGCCATAACGAGTTCAAACAGGTGCAGTTAATACAGGAAATGAGTGGAGAACAAGAGGGCTTCTTAAAGAAAAACTAACAGGTCTGTGAGACCTGGTTGGTAGGTGATCAAATACTTATGTCATGCAATAAAATGCTAATTAATTAGTTAGAAATCATACAATGTGATTTTCTGGATTTTTGTTTTAGATTCCGTCTCTCACCGTTGAAGTGTACCTATGATAAAAATTACAGACCTCTACATGCTTTCTAAGTAGGAAAACCTGCAAAATCGGCAGTGTATCAAATACTTGTTCTCACTGTATATACAGCTCCGGAAAAAAGAGACCACTGCACTTTTTTCTTTCCTTTCCAAAAAAGGAAGGTTTTGAGTGAGGAACAGAAGCATTCAATTGACAGTGGTCTCTTAATTTTAACCCTTCTGTTCCTCACTTTTTGACTTTTTTGGAAAGGAAAGAAAAAGGTGCAGTGGTCTCTTAATTTTTTCCCGGAGCTGTGAACGTATATGTGTGTGTGTGTGTGTGTGTGTGTGTGTGTGCGCGTGTGCGTGTATATGTACTATAATGTAAAATTATAAACGCAACCCTTTTGTTTTTGCCCCCATATATCATGAAATGAACTCAAAGATCTAAGACTTTCTCTATGTACACAAAAGGCCTATCTATCTTTTCATTTTCCCCCCTCTAAGATTTCAGTTTGTTTTTCAATTGAATTGTTCACATTATAGGTAACATTAAAAGTGTAAAAAGTTCTGACATGATTTCTTTTCTCATTCTTTTACATCACAAAAACCTGGAATTTTAACAGGGGTGTGTACACTTTTTATATCCACTGTAAGTCCATAATGCATAAACAATGTCTGTTAATCTTCCCAGTTCCTGATGCAGAAAGATGTTCTGCTTTTATTAATAGCTTGGGGTGGTGGGGAGTCTCATGGGGTTATGGCTGCATTTAGACCAGTGTGTGTTCTGGACTCGGAACAGTGATGAGACTCATGTCTAATGTCGTACTGTGTTCCAACTATGTGCCAACTGCCTGAAAAGACAACTTGGGATCCTCAACACATTTACACCCCACACAGAGACCAGCAGCGATGGAGCTGATTATTTCTCAACTCTGAACCAGCAGACACTGACATGCATATCATTGACTTTGTCCTCTGTGTGCATTTAAGTGCTACACTCGCTGCCAAAAAAAGCAGAGAAGTGTGGTGGGAAGCAGAGAAGCTTGCAAAATCTACCTTGGAGGAAAGGTTTCCGTCTGCTACTGTCCTGCACCTGTTGTGGAGTGGCTCTGATGAGACTGGACCATTATAATTGCAAATAGAAAATAATAATTGCAAATTGGACATCACGGAATTGGGTGCTCCTTAAAGGCAAATGTATTTATGTCTGTCAGATTTAGCGGGACACGGTTACCTGCCTCAATGCCCTTTTCTCTCTTTTTATTTACTCTCGCCCTCTCTTTTTGTGTGTCTCTCAGGTGACGTCTCAGCGGATGCAGGGGGTGTTGCTGCTGGTCTTTGCTAAGTACTACCACCTACCTTTCCTCAGAGGGATGCAGACTGAAACTACCCGCACCGGACTAGGGGGCTACTGGGTAAGAACACTAACACTCCAATACAGTTTTCAAAACGCTACTGACTCAACACAATACTTATTTTACAGTGACAGTAACAGTAACACGCATTGATGTTTGAAGCTTTGAACCCCAAATTAATAAGGTAAGGTGCATTTAGGATGAGGGGTTTAGTACCTGAAAAGTGACACTGTATGCATAAGAGTTTATTGAAGACCTTTTGAAGATATACTTCTAAGAATGAACTGTGCAGCCCATGGCAGCCTACTGAGGGAGACTGTCTTGCACACAGTCATGCAGTCTCTTAGGGAGACACTGAATACACCGGCTATCTACTCTCACAGTCGAGAGCATGCTATGAGCTAGGCTGGGAGCAGTGACAAAAAAGGAAATAGTTTGGAGGCTAGAGTCCTGTAGGACTCAGATGTGACCATGATGTAAAGGCTGTGTTGAGGTGTAGTGGAAGAGTGAAGTGAAAAAGGGATTATTGCAATGCCGGATTGTTTACTACAGTAAAAACTAAAAGCCACATCATGATGATATGATGCCAGAATTTCCTGAACACATCTACAAAAGAGTTGTTGATGCACAGAAGTCTGGAAATGGTAACAAAGCCATTTCTCATGCTCTGGGGCTCCATAAAACCACAGTCTGAGCCCCATTGTCCAAATGCAGGAAGATTGTAAGAATAGTGAACCTTCCCAGGTGTGGCTATCCTGGTGTAATCTCTCCAGGTCAGTCTCACTCAGCAAAGATATCACTAATACAAGGAGGCACAGTGATAATTTTCCTGTGGAATTGTTAGTAGTTATAGGTGTGCCAAAGAGACAAAGACACAGCCAGGCCAGCATCAAATAATTAGCATTATAAAACTAGCGTTTTTATCCAAATAAACAGTTTTATAGTGCTTATTATTTAACAGGAAGTGTTGTGGGGGCGGGCTGTTCCCTGTGCTTGTCTGGATATGTATGCTGTCTACCTCTGATTTTCAGGAGATGGTGCTTCAGTGTTCACAAAGAGACAAATGTCTTTATGGTTCACAGCCTTAAACAGTCCCCAGAAGGTTTCTTTAGATATGTTAATTTGACTTTAAGAACTTAAAATATTCAATTTCCTATCTTGTACCCCTTAGGGGTAACGAAAGCCCATGCGGCTGATCAAAGGGGCAGGAGGAGTATGTCTACCTGTCTTACTGAGGGAAACACAGAGGTCCGTGGAGAAATTATCTGAGTGTAAAGTCTGTCTTTTGTCCTCCCTGTATGGACTCAGATTAGCATCCGCTCATTCTGCAGATCTCCTTCTGCTATGTCATCTCTCTCCTATGTTTTAGTAGGTCAGGGCTGTAGAGGGAGAGCAGCAGGAAGAACCACATGGCTCCATCCTGCCCTCACTCCCACAGAACACTACACGTTAAATTTTCATAATGTCATCTACTGGTCATTCATGTATCTGCAAACTTCCTGTCCTCAGATGTGTTTCCACACCCGGGGGCGTATCTCATAGGCTAGCTCAGCTACTGATGGTTCTCTCAGTTGGTAAATGTTTAATGCTATCACACTAACCCTGTCATTCTTCTCCTGTCTCCAATCTTCAACCTTACTATTTTCATCTATTTTCTCTCACTTTACCTCTTCCTGTCTTCCACAACTTTTTCCATTCCTGGTCTAGGGTAATAAAGGGGGGGTGAGTGCGCGCATGTCTGTGTTTGGTCACACAATCTGTTTCCTGAACTGCCACCTGCCGGCCCACATGGAGAACTCAGATCAGCGCATGGAGGACTTTGAGAGCATCCTACAGCAGCAGCAATTTGAAGGCCAGGCTGCTACAGGAGTGCTGGACCATGAGTCAGTCACCATCCATCTGCACACACCACTTAAGTTTGAAGCAAGGCATTACACAAAAACCAACCCAACCCATAGCATGCAGCAGTCACATTCACAACACTTTGCATAGTAAAGACATAGAGTGAACAGTAAACGGTTACCTGAAAAGGAGTAACTTTGCCTTAGATAAACCTCAGTATATTTTGTATTATTTATTTTAGTGGACCTCCCTGCCTTTTTTCTATCATTAAAGAAATGTTTACGATTTCTCTCTGGACTCCATCCACCATTCTTCTCCTCCTCAGTGTGGTGTTCTGGTTTGGTGATCTCAATTTCCGCATTGATGAACTGGAGATTCCGCAAGTGAAAACTGCCATTGATCATAACAAACTCAACACACTCTGGGAGAAAGACCAGGTAAGATGCCTTTTAAAAATAAAGGACAACTATGATTTGGAGCCACGTGTAATGTGTGGAGGATACCACTGGAGGGCGTTCAGAGACTAAAATAACAGTCACTTTTTTCCCTAATTTTGCAGTTGAACAAGGCCAAAGACAGCGAGCCAGTCCTGGAGGGCTTTTTGGAGGGGCCTCTAAAATTCCCCCCCACTTACAAGTTTGACGTGGGGACAGATACGTATGATACCAGGTGGGTTGGGATACAGGGTCCACCTAGCACCTCTGGTGACAGATACGTATGATACCAGGTGGGTTGGGATACAGGGTCCACCTAGCACCTCTGGTGACAGATACGTATGATACCAGGTGGGTTGGGATACAGGGTCCACCTAGCACCTCTGGTGACAGATACGTATGATACAAGGTGGGTTGGGATACAGGGTCCACCTAGCACCTCTGGTGACAGATACGTATGATACCAGGTGGGTTGGCATACAGGGTCCACCTAGCACCTCTGGTGACAGATACGTATGATACCAGGTGGGTTGGGATACAGGGTCCACCTAGCACCTCTGGTGACAGATACGTATGATACCAGGTGGGTTGGGATACAGGGTCCACCTAGCACCTCTGGTGACAGATACGTATGATACCAGGTGGGTTGGGATACAGGGTCCACCTAGCACCTCTGGTGACAGATACGTATGATACCAGGTGGGTTGGGATAGACTTTAAAACATATACTTTTTTTTAAATGTCATGGTATATCGTCATATGTAAACATTTTAGATTGGAATCTTAACAGTATTTCGAAAAATAATATTGAGGTCTATTTATTTCAATAAAAAAATACATATACGTAAAAAATGTGGGGAAAAATTGAATACACAAGTACTCAAATTCAAAATTATCATCATCTTCCGCTTATCCGAGGCCGGGTCGCGGGGGCAGCAGTCTAAGCAGGGATGCCCAGACTTCCCTCTCCCCAGACACTTCCTCCAACTCTTCCGGGGGGACACCGAGGCGTTCCCAGGCCAGCCGGGAGACATAGTCCCTCCAGCGTGTCCTGGGTCATCCCCGGGGTCTCCTCCCGGTGGGACGGGACCGGAACACCTTCCCAGGAAGGCGTTCCGGAGGCATCCGAAACAGATGCCCAAGCCACCTCAGCTGACCCCTCTCGATGTGGAGGAGCAGCGGCTCTACTCTGAGCTCCTCCCGGGTGACCGAGCTTCTCACCCTATCTCTAAGGGATCGCCCGGCCACCCTGCGGAGAAAGCTCATTTCGGCCGCCTGTATCCGGGATCTTGTCCTTTCGGTCATGACCCAAAGCTCATGACCATAGGTGAGAGTATGAACGTAGATTGACTGGTAAATCGAGAGCTTCGCCTTGCGGCTCAGCTCTTTCTTCACCACGACAGACCGATACATCGACTGCATTACTGCAGAAGCTGCACCGATCCGTCTGTCAATCTCCCGTTCCATCCTTCCCTCACTCGTGAACAAGACCCCTAGATACTTAAACTCCTCCACTTGAGGCAGGCACTCTCCACCAACCTGAAGTGGGCAAGCCACCCTTTTCCGACTGAGGAAACATTTATTTTGGGTATTCCAATATTCAACTATCAGTGCCCATCCCAAGTTCTTATCTTTACACCCTCTGCTTTCTGTCTCTCTGTGTAATTCTCTCTCTCTCTCTCACTGACTCTTTCTCCCACTCTCCCTCCCTTTCTCTCAGTGGAAAAAAACGTAAGCCTGCATGGACAGACAGGATCCTGTGGCGTCTGAGGGCCACAGCTCCCACTCGACCGGCCCTTCACACTGGGAAGAGAGGCTCTATGTCAGGGCTGAGCAGTGGGACCAAGGTCACACAGCACTTCTACCGCAGTCACATGGAGTACATGGTCAGCGACCACAAGCCTGTCTCCTCCATCTTCACCCTCCAGGTAAGACATAGCCCTTTTCTCTGTGTTTCCCCTGTCACCTGCTTGTCACTGCATCCAAAATGCTGTCTGCAACCTGTAACAAACAGGTATGACTACAGTTGTAACAGATGTACGCAGATTTTATCATCTCAGAGAAATGTTGATGTTCTGTCGTTTTTATACAGCGGTACTGACATCCAGAATTCTGTGTGTAGTTCCCCTATAAGGTGGACATGCCCCTGGTTACGATCATGGTAGAGGATGAGTGGAACTGTGTTGCAGAGGCCACATGCCGATTCAAAACTGCGCCAAATTTTGCTCGCAGCTCCTGGGACTGGATTGGGCTGTACAAGGTACTTTCACCCTAAACTTTCTGTCTGATTTCAGTGTTTTACCTTGAAGTGACCCAGATAATGTCATACTAAAGTAATCAGTAGCTAAGCAGTGAAGAGGTTGTCTTTGTTTGACTCCCCAGGTTGGATTTAAACACCATAAGGACTATGTAGGCTATGTGTGGGCCAAGCAGGAGGAGGCAGATTACCATAGAGTAGAACACGAGGTAAGACATGAGCTGGGGAACCTTGTCATAGTGTATTTGAGTTTGGTATGTTCTCTCCCATACTTCCTATCTTTATACATCCAGGTGACCTTTACTGAAGAAGAGTTGCCCAAGGGCTCTGGAGACTACATCTTGGGGTACTATAGCAACAACACCAGCACCCTTGTGGGTGTGACAGAGCCTTTTCAGGTACTTACAATGACACATTTTAATGGTGAATATGTGAAACGTTTACATACACTCACCTAAAGGATTATTAGGAACACCTGTTCAATTTCTCATTAATGAAATTATCTAATCAACCGATCACATGGCAGTTGCTTCAGTGCATTTAGGGGTACTCCAAACTGAATGTCAGAATGGGAAAGAAAGGTGATTTAAGCAATTTAGAGCGTGGCGTGGTTGTTGGTGCCAGACGGGCCGGTCTGAGTATTTACAATCTGCTCCGTTACTGGGATTTTCACGCACAACCATTTCTAGGGTTTACAAAGAATGGTGTGAAAAGGGAAAAACATCCAGTATGCGGCAGTCCTGTGGGTGAAAATGCCTTGTTGATGCTAGAGGTCAGAGGAGAATGGGCCGACTGATTCAAGACTGTAATAACCACTTGTTACAACCGAGGTATGCAGCAAAGCATTTGTGAAGCCACAACACGCACAACCTTGAGGCGGATGGGCTACAACAGCAGAAGACCCCACTGGGTACCACTCATCTCCACTACAATTAGGAAAAAGAGGCTCCAATTTGCACGAGCTCACCGAAATTGGACAGTTGAAGACTGGAAGAATGTTGCCTGGTCTGATGAGTCTCGATTTCTGTTGAGACATTCAGATGGTAGAGTCAGAATTTGTCGTAAACAGAATGAGAACATGGATCCATCATGCCTTGTTACCACTGTGCAGGCTGGTGGTGGTGGTGTAATGGTGTGGGGGATGTTTTCTTGGCACACTTTAGGCCCCTTAGTGCCAATTGGGCATCATTTAAATGCCACGGCCTACCTGAGCATTGTTTCTGACCATGTCCATCCCTTTATGACCACCATGTACCCATCCTCTGATGGCTACTTCCAGCAGGATAATGCACCATGTCACAAAGCTTGAATCATTTCAAATTTGTTTCTTGAACATGACAATGAGTTCACTGTACTGAAATGGCCCCCACAGTCACCAGATCTCAACCCAATAGAGCATCTTTGGGATGTGGTGAAACGGGAGCTTCGTGCCCTGGATGTGCATCCCACAAATCTCTATCAACTGCAAGATGCTATCTTATCAATATGGGCCAACATTTCTAAAGAATGCTTTCAGCACCTTGTTGAATCAATGCCGAGAATTAAGGCAGTTCTGAAGGGGAAAGGGGGTCAAACACAGTATGGTGTTCCTAATAATCCTTTAGGTGAGTGTACACAGTATATTTAAATCTCTTGATTCTTCTGCTCCCTCCCATTCTAACTCACCTCTTTCAATATTTGTTACTTACTTTTTCTCTCCTCCTCTTCCTCATCTCTCCAACTACAGATCCAGCTGCCCACCTCCAGCCTTGCCGGTAGCCCATCTGACGACAGCTCTGAATTCACATCTGAGGATGACAGCACTGTGGTTGGTATGACAACAAAATCCCGCAGTCCCAGCCCCCACAAGAAGAAACACAGAGCCCGACGTAGCCATAGCCGAAGCCGCAGTGGAAGCCCTGTGCTGTCCCAAATGAGAGGCCTGAACCTGCAGTGCGACTCTGGTGAGGCTTCGGCCCCCAACACTGATGGCCCTTCCTCTGACAAGGCCCTAGAGGGTATGGGTGGAGAGAAGAAGCCCTCAGCTGATGCTGGGGACTCACGGTTGTGATGGAGTCCTTGTTATTCTGCTCTTACATGACCAAATCTGACATTATCAACTGTGCTGTTCCTTTTCCATTATTGAATATTTACAATTCCAAAGCCATTTTGTTCAGGACTGTGGCTACGTTAATTTGTCTTTGTACGTTTTCAAATGTATATCTCCATGCATTTTCTGTCATTTCTCTCATTCTATCACCTTTCCCTCTCAGGCTTTCAAAATACAGGGAGCATTATTCATATCTGAAGAGATCCTACAGATCGTCATCAAATCCAATGCAGAGTTATATGGCAACCATTTTGGTTCCATATGTTGTTTGACAGATATTATAAAGCACTATAATATTAACCCCTCTATATTAGCCCTGGTGGCTTAGAAAACAGCATGTGTTTGAGCATGAAGAAATGCTGTATCATGATGAGGTAAACAGTATGTTAAACTCCCATAGGGAGTCCTACATTTAAAAAAAGTGTTGTCTATTACTATCCACATTCTCTCAGAGTTCTGTTTATCATAGAAAAATCTATTTTGTTCCTCAATATGTGCATGATTTAAATAGGAATTGGGCCAAGGAGGTGCAGATAAACAACCGTGAATAAATGTGATTCCACCAAAATCCTTTGTTAGACAGAGTTCTAAAATGTTTATTGTAGCACATATTGGTACATGTAAACCACCCCTAAACCCTTGTGAGTTGTGAGTGCACCTCCCCTCGGCAAGTCCTGTCAGTATAACTACCTGGGTTTCAGCCTACAAGGTCACTTAAATGCCATATGATTAAAAAAATAAGGTAAAACGTGGTGTTTTTGTCTTTAGAGTCTGGTGTTTCCAGTTCAAAAATATTCCTTTCATCCTCACTTCTCCTGTACACCCCTTTCTCTCTCTCTCTCATGTGCCCTCTCTTCCCTTATTCTGTACTGGTGACGGTGATTAGCTTACACTGTTCTGTGGTAATGTGTTGGGTTGTTAGCTTGTGACCTACCATCCTAAAAACTTTGTACCTATGGGCAGTTCTGTTAGATTAGGAAGGTGTGGGGTGTTGTACTGTAACCTTTTTGTGTGTGTGTTCATGTATGCCACTGTGTGAGTGTGTTTTGTGAAAGGGTGCGTGGGTTTATTTTTAAGTTCACAGAAGTGGTTGTGTAATACGTATGATTGAAAATGATGTATGCGCTTGCGTAGTTTGTTGGACATACTTTACATTCCGGTACTGTGATTTTGTGCCGTTAAAGTGCTTTTTTTGTCTCCACTTTGTAATATACCTGCTGTTGAGAATAAAGTGTTGAAGATAGTGTAGACACAAAATCATATGGTAGAGATAGCTAAATGAAATATTGAATTGGTTTGCTTGTAGAACATGGAAATTATTTTATTACTTATTTCTTCATCCTATTTAGTTATATAATGCAGTGTAGATACACTGTAGTTAAATCCAAGGTAAATAATCAATGCTGCATATATATGTGCAAGTGACCTTGGCTTTTTGATGTTATCTATTGATTATGTGTTTCAATCCATATAACTGAGTTAATCCAAAGTATGGTTATACAAAAGGTGATAAGAAAAGACTAGTGTTGAACATCAAGTTAAATTGTCCTTTGTCTCTCTGCCATACTTGCACTGAAAAATATGTGAATAGAAGGACATTTATTGAACGCTAGTTTAAAACAGACAAAATTATGCTATCTATGAAAAATATCAAATAGAGACCAGATGGCACTGCCAAAAAATATTATTAAACATGTATTTTCTTATTTTATTGTGTCAAGTGATCGCTTGAATTCTGCTGGCCAGTGTGGGATAATCACTTTAAAGAAATTAAATATAAAAGTATATTGTGTATACATAATATTTGTTTTATAATTATATTACTTTTATTTATTCATACACACCACATGTGTATGTTTTTTTGTTTTTGTGGAGGCATAAAGAAACAACATATTTTCACTTTGTTTATTTAAGATAAGTTGTTTATATTGTTTTTGAAAAATATTGTATTGGCTCTGCAAGCTTGTATGTGATTTGGATCCAAGGTGACTGTCTTGAAAATTCTGGAAAACATTACAGCAGCATTGTTAGGGGCTTGAATTTGCTGGTAAAGTTGGCTAGTTATGTTGATGTTAGAGGTTGTTGTGTGGATCTGTCTTTGGGGTCAGGACAGCTTGACACCTCTGTCACGCACACCGTGTTTAGAGAACAAATAAATTGCCTCTTCAAGCTGTACAGATGGTTTTCTCTACGTGTCTGTTTGTTTTCAGTTGGATTGATTAAAAAACATTGGCCATTGTGATAATTTACAAATTTCACCTATCTGATACCGTGTGTTAGACCTCTTGGACTCCAGAACAGGGCATCGATTCTACAAGAAAATGTACATGACCAACAAGCACCTAAAGGATGTTTGGTAATGGGACATTGACATCCGGAATCATACTTTGAGTATGGCTGTTATTGAACAACAAAACTAAAAGGTTCTTTGAGTGTTTGTTAATGGAACAAAATGTGGTCAAATAAGTCATTGTATTGTAATTCTTTTCAAATCCTGCCAACACAGTATCCTGAACTTGTGAGTGTATTTACACAACATTAGTTTTATCTAGCTGAACAAGAGTTGTGGCTGGATTTGCTTCTGAGATACATCTATAGTATAAATAGGTGAAAATATTAGATTTTGAACTTCACTGTGGTACTATGAGACCCTTTCCTGACAGATATTCCCCACAGATACTGAGGTCCAAAGACAATGTCCCGCTCAGTATAGAAAACACACTTGCACCTAAAAAAACTTGATCACCAGCTACAGCATTTGTTCGATGGAGATTGCAACGTTTGTTACCATGTTAACAACATAGACACCTTCCAGGAAAATAGATTATCTCATATTTATGGATAGGTCATAGCCCATGGTTGGACTTTGGAAGTTGCCATTAAATGTGTCTTTTGGAAAGCCTCACAGGTAATGTTGATGGTGAAATACATAGGGGGCACCCTTGGGCCACGTGTCCACAGATCAATAAGAACTCTGATAGCACAGGTGATGAAACAGACTATGGCCTTTAAGTTAATGGTTTATGCAATATTCATAGCCTACCTCAAATACATTGTTACCAAATCACTTATGCAAGCAAATTAAACCTGTTTTAAACATTCGTGTTGTAGCCTGATATGGTAGAAACTTAATTACAAAGAATTCCATAAACATGTTCAAATGGCAATTTTTTCACCTGAAGTAAAAACATGGATTATACAACTATTAGTTTACAGGCTGTTTATATAGAATCAAATACCACAAACCTGCTCTGTAATTTTAGGGCAACAGTACAAAATCTTTACAACATGCGTTGACCAATTGTTAAGATACTGTCCACCATGCAAATTTGGGCCTAAGGAATGTGAGAGGGACTGCCAACTCTCTGATGCAATACTGACTAAATGTTGAGTAACTTCTAGCCACCAAAGCACATACATGGTACCCGGACATATTAAACCAGGACTTTCCATTGCACAACATGGCACAACATGGTTTGGTTTGCAATGGACTATTGGAATGGACTTGAACATCATTCCAAGATAATGTTCTTATCAGATGCAATCCCGTCACAGACATGACATGCAAAAACAGAGTATGAGTTTGTCTTCCAAGAACATCAAAATTGGGACACTGGTTAAGGAACTGTTGGCTTTAGTGATAAGAATCCCACTGCATGACATTGGCAATATTAATGAGATTGGTGAAGATGGATTAGTTTTTTGGTTACATAGCCACAATTACATAATACAACTATCCATAATTACATAATAAAATATTACATAATAAAGCAATAACATACATAGTATGTTTTGTTTTTATTCTGCTGTTAGAAAATAAAGTGTTTGTTACTTTGTAGAAAATAGAACTGTTTTGAGTTTCATTTGTTTATGTAGAGGTGTTATACATGAAACCAAAAATGATTCTAATTGGAATTAAAAAGGGTTCTTCAAAAAGTTATTCTATGGGGACAGCTTAAGAATCTTTTACATTCTAGATAGCACCTTTATAAAAAAAAAATGTTTTACTTTAACTGAAATAATTACTGTTGATTAGAAAGATCAGAAATTAGCCATTTGTAATGTATGGTTTATCACTAATATTTTTGAGATTCAAAGTTTGATGAATGAAAACAACTTTTTGAACTTTGTGTTTATATCACCAGTAGTTTAAGGTATCTGTTGCTTGGTGTAACAATATTCAGGTGTTTTAAATAGTCAGATCAGACAAACAATCAGGTATAAGCCCTATAGCCAGTGTGCTTGTATTTATAGCTGCGGACTTCTGCAGTCTTCAGGAATGATAAATATTTTTTTGGTTTTAATCTATTGTTGTCAAGTATGGTCTTTTGCTAGCTAGGGCAATTTGTTTGAAGTCCTATCTTCCAAGTACCCTACTTGATCTGTGAACTGATATCTGCTCATAACCTGTAGCTAGCTGATTATTGACAGTTCAACAACAATAAAAGGCCAGGACAATTTTACATTGTTTTAGTAATCAGTGCCTTTGTTGAAGCGGTTCCTCTGCAAGGAAATAATATCGTTTTTTGTAGAATAGCCGACACTCTTAACCTTATCTTATCCAGAGTGATTTCCATGACCAATAGACACCTTGCTTAAGGGTTTTTAATTGTCAGATTTGGGATTCAAACCAGAGACCTTTTGTTAACTGGAACTACTCACCAGAAGACTAGTTTCAGAAGATCTGGAACACAAACAATAAGTTAGTAATAAAACCTCTGTGTTTATTATTTTTCTTTTGGTTGTATTGTCACAAAAACAAAGATAAGCTGTTAAACTGTTCAGTGGAGGAGAAACTGGAAGGCTCCATGCCACTCTCTCACCTGAGTATCTTAGGTGATATTAGGTATTTTTGAGGCTATGGATCTTGACATTTCCTCTTTCACTCAGTTGGAATCCTCCTTTGCAAACTATTTTCAAATAAAAAATGTAATTTCTACAGATGCATTTAATGATGCTTATATCCTTGGCACAAAATACAAATATTTTAAAAGGAAAGATCCCAACCCTAATTGTTTTTAATGTTTTCAGCAAAGTCAAATTATGCCACAAAATGTTGTAACGCATTTACGAATCCATATTATGAAGTATCTGGGCGTGTTGTGGGCTCACCATGTTGGATAAGTTGGTGTAAATAGCCCGTGCCCACTATCTCACTGAACACTCAAATGTGACCAGTTGTATCGGGTTTGCTGGGAGCTATCTGTTCTCCCTGATGCAACACAGGGACAGTGTTGAGTCTCAGGGCAGTGCCATTGTGTCTCAGCCACATACCCAGGCACAATCCCCAAAAATGCTTTGTCATTCCGACTGAGGCAGTTAATATGGAGCAGGATGTTTGGATTAACACATCGCTTGATAATAATAGGATCCATGGTTAACTCATGTGGAATGTCCCTCCTCTGGTCTGAAATGACAGTGAGTGAATGAGAAAATAATCAAACAAAAAATGATGTTGCAGATTCCTTTCAGATTCAGTGTGCCCATCTTGTCATTAAACACATTTTTGCATGAGACTTTAGCTGGCAAAGATTCTCTCTGGTCATCACTTGCACAATACATCACTCACAAAGTAATTTTTGCACCTGAACTCTTAGGTGTTCATTTTGGATAATTGTATTTTGTTCATATTTATCTCCTATTCTCCTCTTTTAATGTAATTACAATGACACTCAACACCACAGCCACACTACATTTACCCTGTAATGGGTTCTGTTACACTACCAATAATCAATGGAAAATAATCCAAATCTCACCATGTATGACATGTTACCCAGCTGGATGAAGGATGCTCTTGATACAAGACTATAAACAAGCCCAAAACTATACTGGACCATTCTATTAGATGAAGAAATGTGTGGGTGTTGTTGTTGTTGGAACTCACAATGTTATACTGACATAAACCATAACATTGTTCATTAATCTGTCCTGTACCAGATTGGCCTTTATTGCTGAAGTGTTGAACTGGATGTTTGTCATTTGATGCTGCTGATCTACATTGTATTCCTGTGGTTAGACCAGCTGTGCTATGAACGATCTAGGTAAGGGAATGCTTCCATGCCTTCATGTTCCCAATTATTTTAAGCAGTAGAAAGTGCAGCTGGGATGACTTTATGGAGCACAGCAATCAATATTAGTGGTAATGCCCACATCAGTGAATGAACAGGGTGCTGGGTGGCATGTGTAATGTCTCAAATTATGTATTTGTAATCTCTCTCAGAGGTCTTATGCAACTTATCTGCAGTGAATGATTGGAGGTCTATTTAGAGAGCCCCAAGAAAATCCACCTTTGGAGGTACAAAATGTTCCTTCAGTATCTATCACACGGAAACCTGAAAATTAGTGAGGAATATGAGTTTAAGTTAAGGCTGACTTAAATAGGTGTACATACATGCTCATTTTGGGGTGCTGTTAGACAATTCATTATTATTTTAGAGCCAATAGTTTGTTAGGTTTTGGAACAGCGAGTACTCAAATGGTAGCTTGAAGAACTGCTTATGACTCATACTGCTTGAAGAACT
The DNA here is from genome assembly GCF_011004845.1 of Esox lucius. Taxonomy (NCBI): domain Eukaryota; kingdom Metazoa; phylum Chordata; class Actinopteri; order Esociformes; family Esocidae; genus Esox; species Esox lucius. Next base: position 19,715,833 of record NC_047581.1, read on the forward strand.
GCTTACGACAGACCTTAAACAGACATCTAAAATTTGATTTAATGTTTGATCACCCATATTTCCAATGATTAGGGACAAACAAGTCTGGAGGAAACAAATCTGATAAACCTGAAAATATATTTATGAAATAATAAAACAGAGAGTCCATTCTAGGCTGTGTGTTTTATCGCTTGTATAACTCAATTACGGTTTTCAAAAAAGTCCTAGTTTCACCATTTTCCTTCAGGCTGGATTGATCAACTCAGTCTATATGTTTTGTAATTTAATCAAAAGCTCTGGCTTTGAACATTAGGTACCTTCACGAAAGCACAGATAACATTAACAATGTCTGTACATGGACTGATTTGCTGTGGCATTAACTGTAGAGTGGGAGTTTGCTATCATTGAACAGTAAAATACTGAGAGGATGCAGGTAATGGTAGCTTGCAAAATACAACAAAACCACAAAAATATTCATAAATGTATACAAATCTCTACATAATGTGCACAACAAAACCATACAAATGCATTTTAACCTATTTTGTCATAAATTTATTAATCTCTAACACACACTCGTTGTTTTTTCTATACTTAATGGAATCTAAAAAATTATTTCCTATTTTCTTGTTACAAAACCAAAATCCTCACACTAACTTTTGTGACTTAACTTTACATAATCTAATGGCGAAACCTAAAACAAACCCCAATTGTAAGTTTTACCCCAAACACCTTTATAATTATAGGATCTGGGTAAAAAATATTTTAGCAACCGAATTGCCAGTCTACTGTCTTTGTATAACCAGGATCACGCAGTTACAAAAGTTACTGGACGCTTGGTCAGAAGTTTAATTGGATAAAACACAACGAAGCAGGGAGGGACCTAACTGAATTAACTTTTCTATTTGAAAGTATTTGAATTGACGTTTTCAAAATAAAATGGCTGTTTAAGGAAACTAATACACCCATTATTGTAAAAAATTATTGTTTTTTATCGAACATTTTGTACCTAAAAGTTTTGTTTTGGGGAATAAATACACACCCGCGTTAAATATGGTATCTTCCATTCCCGTCGACAGTGACGTATGGAAATTACAGAATAAATGCTGGAGCCCCACAACCTTAGAGGCGTAAATGTATGGCATAAACTCACCTAGAGTCTAGCACACGAGGACGCAAGTACCAGAAGCCGCATTATTATAATAGTTTGCTGAAATATTTATTTTATCTATCAGAAGAAGAGTGCTAACAATGAACGGACAGATGAACGGTTTTCATAACTCCCTTATTGATGAGGACTGTTTCCTATTTACGTCAGAGTCCGTTGGAGAAGGACACCCTGGTAAGCCGGCGGTAAATAAAATACAGCTACTGTATGTTGTTAAAGCTTTTTATGAAGTTATTTGTTTAGCTATAGCTGACTAGTCATGGAAAATGTCACCAGTGGGGCTTAGCCTTGGCGAGCTGCTGTTACCTGATGATCGAACCACGCCGTCAGCATCTTGCATAAGCCGCATGTGAGGCCCACTTTTCTTTATTGGTTCATTAGCCAGCTAACCTTCGCTATGTAATATTATTTACATAGCCGCTGTTGTACAATGTTTGTCCTTTGAAAGGTCTTTTAAAAAAATAAAAATGACAAAAAAACATTCTTAGATTTTATGATCTCATCTGAATGGACAGATCCCTTCGCTGATATCTTGGAGGATTTGAACCGGCTAGAGCGCGTGGTCTCGCGAAACAAGGCCGTATTGTTTGTCTACTGCGTTTGGTTGCTATGCCAAGGGCTTCCAATGCGACTTTATTAAGAATTACATGACGCCCTCTGTCCTGACATGTCGTAGATAAGCTTGGAAATGGAAATAAACGTTTATTTACTCGTGAACCCGCTGTAATGGCGGCTGGAAAGTTAAGAGAACCGCTAGAGATGTTGCTACCACCGCAATAATCCTGACATGGTACATATGTATCTAGAACTCAAGTTGCTGTTAGTGGACCCCTGCGTACCATTACAAACACGCCTCGCACCAGCATTACAGCAAAAGCATACTTATGAAGTATACTTTTAATTTGTTTAATGCTGTACCTTCTCTTCTACAAGCTTACAAACCATTATGTCACAGCGGAGGCTTGTGAACTGCTACTACCAATGTTATTTTTATGCGTTTTTCAGATAAGATTTGCGACCAAATTAGTGATGCAGTGCTTGACGCACATCTCAAGCAAGACCCTGATGCCAAAGTTGCTTGCGGTAAGAAATGGCACCTCCCTTCTGATGCAACTTCTTTCTTCTCTGAAGTCAGCCCTGAACCCATCAGTGGGAGTTTCTCATTAAACTATACATCACATTTATTAATTTTTTGTATTCTTATCTTGTTACAAATGACTATTAATAAGCCTCCACTGAAAGAACATGTTTATAATGTTCCCTTTTGGATCTACCTTTTCAGAGACCGTTGCTAAGACTGGTATGATCCTGCTGGCAGGTGAGGTGACGTCGCATGCTTCAGTCGACTATCAGAAGGTGGTTCGTGACACAATCCGCCACATCGGATATGATGATTCCTCCAAAGGTTTTGACTATAAGACCTGCAATGTCCTAGTGGCACTAGAACAGCAGTCTCCTGACATTGCCCAGGGTGTCCACATTGACCGCAATGAAGAAGATGTAGGGGCTGGGGACCAGGTATGTGTTGAGAGGCAGGAACACTGCAGTACCAATAAGGGGTGTGAACTGTTAAAAATGTAAGGTGGTGTTTAATGTTTATAATCACTGAATTCAATTAGTCACAGTTAAGACTACTGTTGCATTTTTGCTTTATTGTTGCCTAACTAAACACTGGGTCATAAAGGCCTGGGGAAAGTTGTGTAATATTATAAAATGATGAAAGGGCATATTTTAAGCTAGTCTTGGCAATTAGATTGCAAGGTATGGATTACTAATGTGTGTTTGTGCAACTGGTCTTGAGGTTGTTGATGTGCAGTATCAGTCTATTCATTGATAAGCCTGCTGTAATGAAGTTGCAAGACATTACTAGGCAATATGTTCAGATGCAGATTGTGAGGTAGAGCTTCTGATAATGGACTAGGATCATAGGTCTTCAACCCTCTCCTGGGGACCCCCTCAGCCTTTCCATCTAGATGTATCCCAGGGCTAGCACTCCTGAATCATCTTTTTAACTAATTAACAAGCCCTTACCTGTTGAATGGGGTGAGCTATTTCAGGGCACAAACTAAACTGATGGCTGGGGGGTCCTATGGACTTAATCTGCCCAGTAGCAGACTGTACTGTGGCCCACTATCTGTCGCCTGTACCAGCTCACTATGAAAGCTTAAACTTATCTGCCTCCTCTAAAAACATGTCAGCCGTGTAGCCCTTTATAGCTGACTATACTTGAGAATGCACATGGAATTAAGAGTGATTGTTTAACTGAAGCGAGGACACTAACACATCTAACTGATAATTGATTTCAAGTCTTCATGCGTTTAAATTTATTACCTTTTATCTTGTGTGTGTGTGTGTGTGTGTGTGTGTGTGTGTGTGTGTGTGTGTGTGTGTGTGTGTGTGTGTGTGTGTGTGTGTGTGTGTGTGTGTGTGTGTGTGTGTGTGTGTGTGTGTGTGTGTGTGTGTGTGTGTGTGTGTGTGTGTGTGTGTGTGTGTGTGTGTGTGTGTGTGTGTGTGTGTGTGTGTGTGTGTGTGTGTGTGTGTGTGTGTGTGTGTGTGTGTGTGTGTGTGTGTGTGTGTGTGTGTGTGTGTGTGTGTGTGTGTGTGTGTGTGTGTGTGTGTGTGTGTGTGTGTGTGTGTGTGTGTGTGTGTGTGTGTGTGTGTGTGTGTGTGTGTGTGTGTGTGTGTGTGTGTGTGTGTGTGTGTGTGTGTGTGTGTGTGTGTGTGTGTGTGTGTGTGTGTGTGTGTGGTGTGTGTGTGTGTGTGTGTGTGTGTGTGTGTGTGTGTGTGTGTGTGTGTGTGTGTGTGTGTGTGTGTGTGTGTGTGTGTGTGTGTGTGTGTGTGTGTGTGTGTGTGTGTGTGTGTGTGTGTGTGTGTGTGTGTGTGTGTGTGTGTGTGTGTGTGTGTGTGTGTGTGTGTGTGTGTGTGTGTGTGTGTGTGTGTGTGTGTGTGTGTGTGTGTGTGTGTGTGTGTGTGTGTGTGTGTGTGTGTGTGTGTGTGTGTGTGTGTGTGTGTGTGTGTGTGTGTGTGTGTGTGTGTGTGTGTGTGTGTGTGTGTGTGTGTGTGTGTGTGTGTGTGTGTGTGTGTGTGTGTGTGTGTGTGTGTGTGTGTGTGTGTGTGTGTGTGTGTGTGTGTGTGTGTGTGTGTGTGTGTGTGTGTGTGTGTGTGTGTGTGTGTGTGTGTGTGTGTGTGTGTGTGTGTGTGTGTGTGTGTGTGTGTGTGTGTGTGTGTGTGTGTGTGTGTGTGTGTGTGTGTGTGTGTGTGTGTGTGTGTGTGTGTGTGTGTGTGTGTGTGTGTGTGTGTGTGTGTGTGTGTGTGTGTGTGTGTGTGTGTGTGTGTGTGTGTGTGTGTGTGTGTGTGTGTGTGTGTGTGTGTGTGTGTGTGTGTGTGTGTGTGTGTGTGTGTGTGTGTGTGTGTGAACACTAATGAGTCACAATCTAAATACAAATTCCTGCTGTGACAAGTAACATGGTAGAAAGAAGTTTGAGCAACTACTGTAGCTGCAAAGGAGGGGAAGCGTAGCAGCAGGGGAGATGCACATATGAGATACAAGAGGGCCAACATGGATTTGGTAAACTAGTGTATTGCTTTTATAATTTCTGGCTGTGTTATAGGTCTTAACTGCACCAATTAAACTATTGTAAGCTAATGCTAAGCTCATTTAAAATGTGGAACTTGACTGTCCTTAAACCGGACTCCAGTCAGTTCATTAGATAAAAACAAGAATTGGATATTTTACACCTTTCTCGTCTTTTTAGATGGGTATCTCCTAATTGCCACAGTCTCTTATTCTATTGCAGAGTTGAAAACATTGATATGATGCTAATTACAAATTTGACAATTCATGTGGAATGGGATTTCTTTATAATGGAAAACCAGTAAGAGAATGACTTAAAAGTTTTCCATTAAGCATAACATTTATAAAAAATACAATAAAAAAACATAACTGCTCAACTTCCAACATCTCAAATGATCCATCTAGGTGAAGTACCACATCAACAGATTGTTTGAGACAGGAACATCTAGTGCAGGGGTGTCCAAACCATTCCACGGAGGGCCGTGTGTCTGCAGGTTTATGGTTTTTCCACACCTAAACAACCAGATGAGGGTAAAAAAAGGGGAGAGCGAAAACCTGCAGACACACGGCCCTCAGTGGAATAGTTTGGACACCCCTGACCCAGTGCTTGCGGTCGATTTTTGAGTTATTCTCAAACTTAGAATGTAACATTTCTTGTCAATGCATAATTCTTAAATGTTAATCCATATACATTGAAGTATATTCTAAAATTACTTTAAGTCCTTAAAATAGTCCTTACATTCCTTGGGTTTCACTTTTCAGGCTGTGAACCCTAAATCAGTTATACAGCCCAAATGAAAGCTAAATCATCTCTTATTGAAAATTTGACAGTATAGGAATTTATGCTAGCATATCTTACCATGGACCAATAGCTTCCATTTGGCACTGACCAACTTACCTGACTGTCCCTTCAGACCTTAAAATGGGCAGCTTCCCTTCCTCTTAAGTTTTGTGCTTGTATCTGCAGGGCCTGATGTTTGGCTATGCCACTGATGAGACGGAAGAGTGCATGCCCCTTACTATTATGCTCGCTCACAAGCTCAATGCTAAGATGGCTGAACTTCGTCGCAATGGCACCCTGCCCTGGCTCCGGCCCGACTCTAAGACCCAGGTAAGCTGACGGTGTCCGTTGGGAGGAAAGCTTATTTGAGAGAATAGCTTTCCTACTCTCATGCCGGCAGTAACCCCTGTATTAAACTGGTTGTTTCAACAATCAGTGTTTCAACAATCAGTGGCCTAATGGCATTTGTGGCACGCAGCCGTTTGTTGCTTGTAAAATCTGAGCAGGAGAATGCAGCCTTTGCCTGTGGCGTCACCTTTCTGCCCCTCTCCTCAGGTGACCGTTCAATACCGCCAGGACCGTGGCGCCATGCTGCCGGTGCGTGTCCACACCATAGTGGTCTCCGTACAGCATGACGAGGATATCTGTCTGGATGAGATGCGTGACGCTCTGAAGGAGAAGGTCGTCAAGGCTGTGGTGCCCTGCATTTACCTGGATGATGACACTATCTACCATATGCAGCCCAGTGGGCGTTTTGTCATTGGCGGTCCACAGGTAATGCATTGGCGAAGTCACAGAACCTGTAATTCTGAGCATGAAGGGTGGGGTCATGTTGATCACTGTATTTGAGTCATTGACTACTGTTAGAATTGTTAGGTGACATTGAAATTCAGAGGAATGGCCATGAATGGTTCCTCCCTTCCCTATAGGGTGACGCCGGCCTGACTGGCCGTAAGATCATTGTTGACACTTATGGAGGATGGGGTGCCCACGGGGGAGGAGCCTTCTCAGGGAAGGACTACACCAAGGTGGACCGATCTGCTGCCTACGCTGCCCGCTGGGTGGCCAAGTCTCTGGTCAAGGCTGAGCTTTGCAAGAGGGTCCTGGTTCAGGTGAGGGCCGACTGGTTAAGCCTCCATGAACTGCAGGGGCAAAGGGATCTCAAACGTTTGTGTGCTCATGACTGTCTCTACATTTCATCAGGTTGCCTATGCCATTGGAGTGGCTCACCCCCTCTCAATCTCCATTTTCCACTATGGCACATCCCAGAAGAGTGAGAGGGAGCTGCTGGACATAGTCAAGAAAAACTTTGACCTTCGTCCAGGTGTCATTGTCAGGTAAAGTATGCCCCCTTAGAAGCCATGTGCTTCTCTGAATCTGCCCCTTCTGTCCTTCCTGTTACTCCCACCTGTCTTGTTAGTCCTGAACTCACACAGCTGGTGTGAAGAGACTTTTCTAACCCTTTAATGCAGGGTTACCTACAGCACTGTGAATACGGTCACCATTCAGCTACTGCTTTGTTTGGGCTTGTCAGTCCGGGATTTTAAACCCTCTCTCTCCCGATGAACCGATCTTGCTTTAAATGCCAGTGAAAGACAGTATGTAATGCTGCCAGCTACAGTGGGAGTGGATGTCTGCCCTCTTAGATGGCATGTTAATACCCAGCATGAGGAAAGGTCTCCTGGTCACAACTAAAAGGTCATAGGGTTCTTGGACCTTGTTAAGTTCAATGCCACTTATAAATTGGAGCAGTGTGCTTTCCAACTCCATGCTGCATTCGCCACACCGCTCAAGGATGAGTTGGTTGGCAGGGTGAGTGCCAAAGCTTCATCCTTACCCCCCTTTTGATAATGGGTTTATTTTTGAGGCACTGGCTACTCCCTATTGGCTGTGCGCATATAGGCTGTCATTGTGTTGGTTTCAGGTACATTTCTGTGATGGGTTGCTAAATGAGTTAATTATGTGTTCCAGGGAGCTGGAGCTGAAGAAGCCCATGTATCAGAGGACTGCTGCCTATGGGCACTTTGGCCGAGACTCATTCCCATGGGAGATGCCCAAAAAACTGAAATACTAAACCTGTGAAGCTTTTTCCCCCCAGGCCTGTTGGTGTATACTACAGAGAAGCCTACACGGTCTCATGGGGTGAAAGGCCCTTATAACCTAAATGACGTATTAACAACTCTACCTAGCCTTCCAACACCCACCCATTTCATATTGCCTTTCCGGTCACTTAGTCTTTTTGCTGTTATTAGCTTGACTTTTAGAATAGTCAAGTCTCTTCCATTTATCCCTCTTCAAAGTACCTTTCCTACCCCTGCCCAGCCTCACTGAAACTGTAAGGACTCAAATTTGGTTTCTGGCTTGATGCCTTTATCTCCTCTTGAATAATTTGCTTTTGTTCAGTTAAAGGACTGACAAAAGCTAAATGTTGAAATCCATGTTAATTACTGGTGCTACTTATGGGACCCCCTCTCCCACTAATCTTATGCCTTTAGTTTATGCATTTCTGTTAGTCTGATGTTGTAAGCCCATACCCCTAGTCCTACTTCAGACCTGCCAACCTGTACACATAGCATGTAATTGAACGTAAGTATGCTGGTATAATTACAGGCTTGATATTTGTCAATTTTGGCAAGATGTTTTAAGGAATGTTATTTTATAAGCCCACTGCCTTGCTTTTAAGTCCAGCTGCACTCAATGTGCAGAGGTTTTGGCAGTTATATATATATTTTTTTTACTACTGGTAAAATGGCTTGGCCAGTGTCAATTGAGCTAGTGGGTGGACAAAATGTAAATGCCTAACAAGATGTATTAATATCAAGGCCCTTATAAGATGTAGGGCTACCATTGGCCTTCAGAACAGCTCCAATCCTTCTTGGAATGCTGTCATACAAGTCCTGAACCAGGGTTCATTTCATCACATTTTAGGGTATACTAAAACCCTTATGTAGGTAGACAATGTGTTTTGATTCTGCACCGTTACATTTCTAAAGTGATAGTCTAATCATATTAGTCATTCCCTGTGACATAATGCATATTTAGGCCATGTCTTGCTTCAATGTGTACAGACAGCTTTTTAAAACTACCTGTTCAAAATTGCAGTAGAGGGATTTAAAAATGACAAACTCCTAGCTGTAATCAGATGGCACTTTTAAAAACAAATTTAAGTCTCTTTTTTTTTTTTTTTTGAGGAAGCTAAGGTGGGAGTCAACTTCGGACCAAGTTCTGCACTCTAGAACTTCCCATAAATGTTCCAGCCTTTTTATTTGGGAGGCCATGGAAGGCATTTGATGTCATAAACCTGCTCTTGAATTTGTTCAAGTGTGTATGGGGGAATTATCATACTGGGAATATTGGAACATCATGAGGGAACTTTCTCTGTACCGTAGGGTTCACTTGGTCTGGAAAATTGGCCTCGTCCATTGTCCCATATGCAACAGTGCAGAGCAATTATTGGACTCTGGCATCTCCTACATTACGGATCCTCCCCACCATGTTTAACAATTGGCATCAAATATTTTGGTCTTTCCCCAAAGGTAAATGTTTCCGGATGTAGGAAATGGGGTTAAAGATGACTCATCAGAACATTGCTTTCATAGCTTAGGGGTCCAAGTTCTGACCTCACAAGTTATGCATCTGTGTTGGCCCTGGAAATAAGTGTTTTCCAAATGGCAGCCCTGCCATAATTTTCCAGCTTTGTGAAACTCAAGAGATATAGTTTTGGTGGACACTGGTTTACTGAGGTGTTGATTCAATTCTGTGAATGTTTGAGGCTGTGCTTTTGGGATGTTAAACAGCTGTCTGGTATAGTGTCTGTCTATCCCTCTCGGTCACCTTCAGATTGTGACACGTAGCCAATGCTGTTTGTCCATATTCTGCATATGCTGTCCATGGGTGTTTGACTGTCCTATGCACCTGCAGTTCTGGCACTATTTGGCCTCTTTTTGGAACAGATGAGTTTTCACAGCAACATGAGGCAATTGAAGTGCTAATGGTCAGACCTCTTATAGCTGGCACGTACTGCTAATTGGCAATCAACCAAATGTGACCTGAAGCTCTTGTCCATCCCTTGTATGTACCGTGTTTACTGTGCAGCACATGCTTTAATCCCGACATCAGTAGTAGCTGCAGCCACATAGACTGACTAGTAAACGTGCAGTGTTCGCTCTCTGGATGTTCCTGTGTGGATGCAAACAGACATGGCCAGTAGTGTTTCGGTAGTCCTTTCCTTCACGTCAAGTTGTTAGATGTAAGTGGGCATGTGTTAAGGTATTTATCCAGTAGTTAGTCGTAATGGCATACTAGTCACTTCACCACAGATTTTGTGGTGATTCATGTTCGGTAAATAACTCCAAGAAGGATGGCTTATTTGAGGGATAGCGTAAAACCAACTTGTGGTTTTGTCAAATTTTTCCAGATACAAGATGCATTGCTTTATTTCCTCTAAAAAGGAAATTGGCCTAGTTGTTGCACTTATTGTGGGGCCTGAGGTTGGATGTGACATTGTCAAACTGAAGTGCAACTCAAATTATTTTAAGGTTGGCAGGTCTGCTACTCCCTCATGTTTTATTTCAACCCTCTAATCTTTGTGTAGGATGTAAGAATGGTGCATGAAGGGTCAATGGATGCTGTTTTTCAAAGAAATTCTATGCATTGCAGGTTGAGTAACAAGACTGATCTTGATTATTGTCAAGTTCTTGCATATACTCCGAGTCTGGGATCCCCCTGCAGATGTCTGCTGTTTTCTGACGTGATACAGAAAAGTCAGAAGCTGCTATGTCACTGCTAATATCTGTAGGGATGTTGCTTTATACTTGATCATTTAAAATTGTCTCCTGGACTCCTTCAAAAGGTAGTCTTATTTCCTTCTGTTTTGTAAAAGGCTCTTCAGGTATTGATGGTAAGTGTAGCTACAGAGAAACTACCACCTTTATCTGAAGGAGGGCTGTCTTTGCCACAATAGAGCTCTTAACTAAAGGCAAACAAATGAACCCTTTTAAAAATATATTTATTTGTTCTCTGAAACTTGGTGTGGATACAGAGAAGCCAAGGATTCAGAAGGCAGCTTAAAATAAACCCTGAAGGTTTAGTTTTTTTTTAATCTCACATTTTGACTTGACAGAATGCCATAACTAGGTTATACTTTCAGTGTTTCTCTCGTGGTTCCAAAGCGTCATACAGAAATGCTTTGGTTTGCCTCCACAGGGAACTGTCACTGGCTGTGAGTATTTTGCAGTTTTTGGGATGCATTTTTTTGGGGGGTGAGATTGTATTGACCATTCATGCCTGGTACTGTTGTCCTTATCCTTGCATTAAGAGATGGTAACGTTTGGCTGGTGTTGTACAGAGAAACCAGCCTTGTTTACAAGCTGTCTCTGGGCTGCATGGATAGGGATTCCTATGGGACTTCTGTTTTTTAGCCACTCATGCTAGTCTCTGGCTACTGTGAGTGTAGGAGTGCCTTTTCTACTTTCTTTACCCCACCCCTGTACTGAACCCACTTCTCCCATTCTGCTCGATCTACATGTGTCCAACATTGCAAGGAACAGGTAGCATAGCTCAATGCTTCAGTCTTCAGAAGTTGGATTCTGATTCATCATGTCAAAGACCTTAAATAAACATCTAAATCATGAAGCATGTCTCTGCTGTCTGTTTTCATGCACACTAATTTTGGTGTTTGGCTGTTATGTAAAGACCACATTCAAGTGAGGGGGTACCATAAATCGTGTTTGCACAGTAGTGTCACTGCAACCTGTTGAAAGTAGGAAGTGATTCCGTCAGGTCAATCATGGTAAGTGAATAGGATTTAATAGCATTTGAGCATATTGGAATTAGGTAAAAGATGTTGGTCACAATTCTAGTCATGTTTATTGGGATTTGAGCTGTGGAATACAACTCTTCATTATTGGTTCTGAAGCACAAACTTAACAGAATTACCCTCTGCCGTTTCCCTTGTCTTGACAAGTGGTTTTCGTGTATGGTCTTTGTGCTCTGTGCTTGCATTTAGAAAATGAGTAATATGGTCATTAGTTTAAAAACTAGTTCTTAAAGTAGTGTTTTGTTTATCAGTCTTAAGGGGGGTAAAAAGATCTCCGCTCTGAAATGCCACTGCTTAAGCTGCAAAACCCACTCTGCTCCACTTACAAACCTTTAGGTGTTTATAAACCAATCATACAGAGCTCCCACACGTCCTTGGCCCGCTGACAGATTTGTGTACAGATTGTTCTAATTCTTGCACTTCGATTGGATCTTAAGGGGTTTTCAAATGAGCAACCTTATTTTAAAGGGGCGGTATGTAACATTTTTACTGAACTTGTAGAAAAAAAAAATTAACAGTTGCGTTTCAAATCTTTCTACAAACTTATTCCGAGTGACTGACCTTACATTTTCTTCAGTGTCTATCGGTTTTTACTGACTTAATGTCCTTATACGCTTCGTATTCTCCTTCCCACCCTAGACTGGCTGTTGTGTACTGGTCAGTCCATAAGGGAAGACTGGTGTTAAGTAGTTTAGAAGCAGGATTCTGCAGTGCCCTTTTACATGGTTCTACAAAAGTAAATTGGTAAAAAAATTCATCTTTGCAATATGATTTATTCAAATTGGAGAATTCATTGAATATCCATCTTATTGGATTTAAATTTCTGTCCCTGACATTACTGGAACAGGATGTTTCAGAGTAGATTGTTAGGGTAATTGGAAGAAAATCCCATGCAATCCCTTTTTAGACTATAAATGAAAGCATTACAACTGACACACATCAAGGCTGTGTCGACTCAAGAACGGCCCAAACATTTCAGATCATGAGGTAGTACATTACTACATTTACACTACTAACCAGGGACCATGTATAGCTTCAATGCTTGAGTTACGTTATCAAATGTCCAAATTGTCTGACTGCACTGCAGCTGCTGTCCACTCAAGGCCATGTATGTGCACTTATTTTTAACTCTTACATAACGGAGTATCCTTACACCAACAGTTTTGATGCTAGTGATGTCATGTAAGGGAGACTGTGGGCACAAATTATAAATCACTATAGTGAGTTGCTTTGGATAAATGACTTAATGAGAAACATTTTAGAAAGCTGTTTAAGGTGCTACAGCTTGTTTGGTTGTAGAACTGGCTGCTTAAATCTATTAATCAAATCCATGTTTCCTTTTGTGTTAACTTTCCTAACAACTACACACCAGAGAATTTCAATACTGCCCTTAATTGTTACATTTCACTCCCACTAGATTCAGGTTAAGTTGTAAACCACTTGTATGTTGTATAGATGCAGTTAGTCTGAAATGCCATTTGAGCTGTGACATTTTTTTTTATTTTACACTCACTCTCTGATAGTATGACACAAAATGTGAAAATAGTGGTTGCTGACTTTCTGTAGGCACTATGAGTAACTAGACTGTTTTCTTTTTACTCAAACTTGGGATTTAAAGTTAATATTAAATGTTCGGTTTTATTTTAGGTTGTGTACCTATTGGTCTCACCATTTAGTATCAATAAAACATTTTACAGTAAGTGCTTAATTTTACTTACGTTCCCACTAAAATCAAATCTGCTTTGCTTCTCATAGATTTAAGGGCATTGTCACCACATACAAAAAGGCCATTTATATGGTTATGCAACACAGTAACATTAACAATCAAAACATTTGATATGGATGATTTTTTGAAATATTAAAAATAAAAAATGTTGATATCTTTGCATCTCTGACCTGACATTTGTAAATAATGGAGTACTGGTTTTATTTGTATAATATCATACTGGCTTGGAGGAGTATTACAGGATTAGCCAGTCAAGCAGTCTTGTCATAACATGATAACATTTTGTATAACACATGAATGTCTCAAATAGTTTCAACTGCTTTAAGAACCTTAGGGGTTTTGCAATAAACCAATTGAACAACAATGACTTGCAAAAATTGTAAAAGAAAAAGTAAACTGCAAAATCCTTAGTAATTGCGTCATGTTCAGTCATGTTCTTAATGCTTTATGGAAGTTAGCCTACATCATCTAGAGAATTTGCAATTTAATAGATGTGAGGAGTTTGTGGTAAGTGACGCCTGGCAGTCTGCGCATTGTGCTTAAGAACAGCCCTTTACCATTACTGGCTGTACATCACACACTTTTAGGCCTACTTAAACGTTAGCTGTGTATAGTTTTAATATGGTATTTCGTATATGGAATATATAATGTGTACAGAAAAAATGAACCACCATTTTCAGAGCATGAAAGACAAATCTCCTGGGTGTGAATAAGACCCAAGAGAGAAAGTCTACAGAGAAATCTGTGACAGATGTTGGAACTATTCTGTCCTGTCAATCATATGAGTAGATAATATATCACTGATAAAAAGGTAACAGAGCAACTCACTATAAAGGCTGTATTTGTTTCCTTAGATTCAATGTGATTGTACAAGAGTATTCTATAAATGGGATGTTACTGCATGTGTAAGAGTATTGGCTGGGTTTTTTTATGTCAAAGTTGTGGAATGGTAAAATTGTAGAGATTCTGTGGAGAGGCAGGTACATGCGTGGGAATGTGTCCGGTTTCCTTCTACAACAGCAGTCACATGGAGTTTGGGGGCGGGAGCCTGGGTTGGATTTAGTGAAGTGGTTGAGTCTAAAAGAGGATGGCCCCACTCCCAGTGATGTCGTTAGGCCTTGGCCTCCGCAGCTATAGCCCATGATCTTTTATGAATAGCCCTGGATCTCAAATTGACCAAAAACATTTATACAAATAGTCCCTGATCTATTAACCTACAAACACGATTCCAAAAAAGTTGGGACACTGTACAAATTGTGAGTAAAAAAAGGAATGGATTAATTTAAATCTCATAAACTTATATTTAATTCACAATAGAATATAGATAACATATCGAATGTTGAAAGTGAGACATTTTGTAATGTCATGCCAAATATTGGCTCATTTTGGATTTCATGAGAGCTACACATTCCAAAAAAGCTGGGACAGGTAGCAATAAGAGGTCGAAAATGTGTACAGATAAGGAACAGCTGGAGGACCAATTTCCTTCTTATTATGTCAATTGGCAACATGATTGGGTATAAAAAGAGCCTCTCAGTGTCTCTCAGAAGTCAAGTTGGGCAGAGGATCACCAATTCCCCCAATGCTGCGGCAAAAAATTGTGGAGCAATATCAGAAAGGAGTTTCTCAGAGAAAAATTGCAAAGAGTTTGAAGTTATCATCATCTACAGTGCATAATATCATCCAAAGATTCAGAGAATCTGGAACAATCTCTGTGCGTAAGGGTCAAGGCCGGAAAACTATACTGGATGCCCGTGATCTTTGGGCCCTCAGACGGCACTGCATCACATACAGGAATGATACTGTAATGGAAATCACAACATGGGCTCAGGAATACTTCCAGAAAACATTGTCGGTGAACACAATCCACCGTGCCATTCACTGTTGCCGGCTAAAACTCTATAGGTCAAAAAAGAAGCCGTATCTAAACAGGATCCAGAAGTGCAGGTGTTTTCTCTGGGCCAAGAATCATTTAAAATGGACTGTGGCAAAGTGGAAAAGTGTTCAGTGGTCAGACGAATCAAAATTTGAAGTTCATTTTGGAAAACTGGGATGCCCTAAAGAGGACAAGGACAACCCAAGTTGTTATCAGTGCTCAGTTCAGAAGCCTGCATATCTGATGGTATGGGGTTGCATGAGTGCATGTGGCATGGGCAGCCTACATTTGGAAAGGCACCATCAATGCTGACAGTTATATCCAA
This sequence comes from Esox lucius, assembly GCF_011004845.1. Lineage (NCBI taxonomy): Eukaryota > Metazoa > Chordata > Actinopteri > Esociformes > Esocidae > Esox > Esox lucius. The sequence continues at coordinate 19,731,077 of NC_047581.1, forward strand.
TTTCTAGAACAATATATGCTCCCATCCAGACATCATCTCTTTCAGGGAAGACCTTGCATTTTCCAACATGACAATGCCAGACCACATACTGCATCAATTACAATGTCATGGCTGCATAGAAGAAGGATCCGGGTACTGAAATGGCCAGCTTGCAGTCCAGATCTTTCACCCATAGAAAACATTTGGCACATCATAAAGAGGAAGGTGCGACAAAGAAGACCTAAGACAGTTGAGCAACTAGAAGCCTGTATTAGACAAGAATGGGACAACATTCCTATTCATAAACTTGAGCAACTTGTCTCCTCAGTCCCCAGACGTTTGCAGTCTGTTATAAAAGAGGGGATGCCACACAGTGGTAAACATGGTCTTGTCCCAACTTTTTGGAGATGTGTTGATGCCATGAAATTTAAAATCAACTTATTTTTCCCTTAAAGTGATACATTTTCTCAGTTTAAACATTTGATATGTCATCTATGTTGTATTCTGAATAAAATATTGACATTTGAAACTTCCACATCATTGCATTCTGTTTTTATTCACGATTATACTGTGTCCCAACTTTTTTGGAATCGGGTTTGTATAATTCCGATTGCGTATTATGACTTGGGAAGCAGGCTTGACAGCCCATAACTGGGTTTCACAAGTCAGTGGGAAAAGTGAAGAACAAGAGTTTACCCATTAGTTTATCAGTCAAATTCCCAGGGATAGATAGTCCCAAGCTTGTCCTATTCAAATCCCTCTTTTGGTCATTTTCTTTGCGTGGGATTGTTGAATTCTGTGGGAACAAGTTGTGACACTGGTCTGGGAAAAACCCTTGTTTAGTTTGTCGTCTTAATCTCTAATGAAGATTACATGCCTGGCACAGAGTTGTGAAATGGAATTTAGCAACATTTAGGTGCATTAAATCCTATCACCAATTTGAAGTAGTCAACTCGATGAAGGATCACATTATTTTACCCTTATCATGAGAGATCAGCCAATAAATTATACTCACGGCACCAACATTGGCTTTAAACAGTACATGTTCAAAAACTCCAGGATCCCATCACTGGTTCACTTTGACATTATGGAATACTTTAGACAGGCACTGTATCTACTCACTGAATGACATTTCACAGTGGCCTTGTCTCTCTTCTGGAGTCGGATGTAAAACTCACTTAAAATCTTCCACTTTGTTAAATCTTTCTAAATTAAATACCATGACTGTTTTCACAGCAACTGCAATTTTTTAAACATTTGTTAAACTATACTTTGGATATCAGCTAACTGTATACCACTTTAAATAAAGGTTCAGTGTGATCAGGAGTGCTTTTTAACATGCTAACTTTCATCGAGATATACACCGATCAGCCATAACTTTATGACCACTGACAGGTGAAGTGAATAACAATGATAATCTCATTATCATGGCACCTGTCAGTGGGTAGGATATATTAGGCAGCAACTGAAAATTCTGTCCTTAAAGTTGATGTGTTAGAAGCAGGAAAAATGGGCAAGCGTAAGGATCTGAGCAACTTTGACAAGGGCCAAATTGTGATGGCTAGATGACTGGGTCAGAGCATCTCCAAACCTTCAGCCATTGTGGGGTGTTCTTGGTCTGCAGTGGTCAGTACCTATCCAAAGTGGTCAAAGGAAGGAAAATCGGTGACCCGGTGACAGGGTCATGATCGGTCAATGCTCAATGATGCACGTGGGGAGCGAAGACTGGCCCGTATCGTCTGATCTAACAGATGAGCTACTGTATCTCAAATTGCTGAATAAGTTAATGCTGGTACTGTTAGAAAGGTGTCAGAACACAGTGCACCACAGTTTGTTGCATATGGGATTGCGTAGCCACAGACCAGTCAGGGTGCCCATGCTGACCAATCCACTGTTGAAACCGCCTACGATGGGCACGTGAGCATCAGAACTGGTCCACAGAGCAATGGAAGGAGGTGGCCTGGTCTGATGAATCATATTTTCTTTTACATTACGTGGATGGCCAGGTGCATATGCATCACTTACCTGGAGAACACATGGCACCAGGATGCTCTATGGGAAGAAGGCAAGCCCCGGAGGCAGTGTGATGCTTTGGGCAATGCTCTGCTGGGAAACCTTGGGTCCTGCCATTCATGTGGATGTTACTTTGACACATACCACCTACCTGAGCATTGTTGCAGATCATGTGCACTCTTTCATGGCAATAATATTACTTGATGGCATTGGCCTCTTTCAGCCACAAAGCAAAAATGGTTCAGGAATGGTTTGTGGAACACAACAACAAGTTCAAGGTGTTGACTTGGCCTCCAAATTCCCCAACCCAATCGAGCATCTGTGGAATGTGCTGGACAAACAGGTCCAATCCATGGAGGCCCCACCTCGGAACTTACAGGACTTAAAGGATCTGCAGCTAACGTCTTGGTGCCAGATACCACAGCACACCTTCAGAGGTCTAGTGGAGTCCATGCCTCGACGGGTCAGGGCAGTTTTGGCAGCAAAAGGCGGTCCAACTTAATATTAGGCAGGTGGTCATAATGTTATGGCTGATCAGTGTAGGTAGAATAGTTAGCACAACTAACCATCGTTAGCATTCACTGAGCTAACTTTTGATGGGAATGTGATTGACTGCTGGAGACATGAATATACAATATCTAACTGTGTGTGCTATTGCTTTAAAGCAGGCATTGCTGCTATTATTTAAATGCAGAATGATTACTTTTTGGGAATGTATTTGTAACTGCATAATCAGTGTATCTCAAACCGTCCCCATGCCCTTATCTGATCACTCAAATTCCTCAATTGTCACGTGTTCCTGGGGAAAATTAGAGGGTGACTTCCACAGACTGGCGAGAGATCAATAAATCCATCAACTTCAAAACAGTCATGACTTCAATGATGATCAATCACTGTGCTCCACTTTTGAAAAAACCTGACATTTCAATGAAACCTGTGGTTTTACAAGAGTTAAACCTTGGTGAAATATTTAATTTAGGTATTTCATCATTATGTCAAGAATCAACATCAACAAATGCACATGATATATAATTACGTCTCTCCATTTTCTCTGTGACATTGAGCTATGAGACTTTGCTTTTGAAGCAGGAACTGTGGGTGACCCACTCAAAGTAGCTACCGTAGGGTCTAATAAGCCCTCTTTATCATTTATACTCCCACAGCTTTGGGACAGTTGTTCAAATGGCAGAATTGCTTATTAACACACAAATAGTAAGGCTAAAAGAAGGCAGCTATTTGGGATTTGTCCTACAATTCACAGGCTGATCCCTCCTGACGAACTGTGATCCAATACTCCAACTTGGTTATTGGGAAGGATCCGTCAATACATTTTAAGCCAAATCCTAAATTACTACTTTAAAATGGAAGAAGCGCTCAGTGGTGGTGTCCATGCTGAAACACATTACATCCAAATTGAGTCCAGTCGCCATGTTTGTCATCCATCGTCTTGTAGTGAGTGTAGATGCTTCCCCCTGCTGACCGATAGGAAAATGACATATTCCTCAAGCGAGAACTGTCAGTTGTTTTTCCATGTTACAGGGCTATGCTTTCCATTCACTCGACAACAAACGCCGGCCTAAAGACTCTAATCTGGGTCATTCAGGATTGGATCAAGCTCTCCACCATGACAATGAGCACCACACTAATCATACATAACCACCATTGATTACTTCAGCTGTAACTTAAAACGTACCTGTGTTTTCATTGTTAGGAAATCTATTATATTTAATTAAAAACCCTGAGAAAAGTAGGGAGAATGACTGGTAGGTTTTGGTAACATTTGACTAAACTACAAAATGTAGTCCAAGCAGATTAGTCTATATAACAAATGATAATTAACCATTGAATACCTTTTGGAAAATAACTATATTTAATATGTAAAACTAAAACAATAAGGACCTCCCCAGAAGATTACAGTATCAAAAATAAAACTCTCATTTAGGCCAATAAAAAATAAATTAGAAAATAGAGAAGTGCTGACCACTGCACATTTACACAAACTGCTACATTATCGATTTGCTTTCCAGCCACACTGATTCATCACAAAACACAAAAATATCACTTCAGTCAAGTGATCTCAAATGGAGCACTGCAGAAAGCAAATAAAAAGGTAACTTTTCATGAAAACCAAAAATCTGCTATTACCTCCTATTCACAGCAACAACAAAAGAAATATATATTCAAACCACATATGCATGAACAAAACGTTGATCTTGTAAACAAAGGAAACACAGCACACTCTCTGAAGGGCTAAGAATGTGACTGTGTGCGCCTGGTGTGGCTTAGAGAAGGATAATAAGAACAGGGTCCATGTCGTTCTCAGTGCTGTCCTTCGGAGCAGGTTGACAGCCAATGGCACATTCAACCACAAGAGAATGTCAGTCACACAAGGCCCCCCACAGACATGACACAATGTCAGAAATGCCATCCAAAATACAGACTATAAATACACTCCATTTGTTCCCTTCTGTAAGTCAGCCTATTTCCCATGGTTGTACACTAGCATAACAGGGACGGTATGGCTGTTTGAAGTCACTTGACAGTCTGTCTGGCCATCAGGATGTGGGTTTACAGAAGTCCTCTGCTACTAGCAATCATTACGCACAGGGAGATGGTTGCTTGGTGGGTAAACAGAGATGTCCTATTTCTGAACCGTCACTCTCCCTTCTCACTCTTAACAACACTCTCTTCCTTTAGCATTTGTCTTGTCGTTTATCCATTTCCTTTCGAACACGACTCTGCAGTGCCACTCTCATGGCTGGGTCTAGAACATTCTCCTCCGCTACACGCTCCACCACGCTCTCTGGCATGTCCTCCTATGAGACAGGACACAGGGGTCATGATGAGGGCACATTGTTCTGTATGCAACAAGATAGGGCCTTTATTGCAATATTCCAATGTAAACCAGGGATGGGCAAGTTTGATGAAGGTGGGAGCCATAAAAAAAATGGGAATGCCCCATGAGAGGTTGCAATGGCTTGTGGGTTTGTGTACCCATGTCCATAAATATACAGACGATGAGATGGGTGTATAGCAACAATCTACGAACAGTCCAGGATAATAATTTATTAACTGAAAGGCCCTGATTAAACTGAATTTAAGTCCAAAAAATAAATTGGTAGTATGGGTGCATGCATACATAACTATAGGTTAATTTTAATATATACTGTAGGCCAATAAAGAGAAGAAAATAACCACAAGTGTGTCAATCCTACTGTATCATTCCCGCTACTGAACCTTGGAAATCATTCCCAAATGACAAACGTGTCTTGATCGAGGGATCTTTAATATTTAGATGAAATTCCTTTGACTTATGCTGTAACATGTGGTCTATTATACATGTATATGCTGTAAACATAACTGCATTTGTTTTTGCCATGTATAATAATATTTTCACAATATTAAGGGGTTATCATTAAGACACGGGACCTGTATTTTATCTGATTTAACTTGAGACTGAAAGGAGATTACCCAGATCTTTGAGATAAAATAACATTGGTTGCAATGTAAGCCCTGCAAAAAACAACTACAATTAGTAACAGTCCACTCTCCATTTGGGGAAAAAGGTTACATTTCTATTTTGCACGACCATTCTGCGACACTTCAAAAATGTTTGAAAATGTTTTGGTCTGTGTGGTCCAGCAGTTAAATCTGGACCCTGGGACATTTGCAGTAAACTTCAGTTAGCTGGCCTAGGGTGATCAAGCGATGCACATGTACTGCTGCGGCAGGGAAACTCTCCTTTCACTATTTTCTGTTAAAATAGAGCATAAAAATTCCTGGGGGATAAACTTGAAATAATATGCTTGGTGTTGATTTTCTTCAGTTACAGAGTACAAATGGCACTTATCAAAGACAGGCTTCTATTTGAGCCAGGCATCTCTTTCCACAGTTGCTTAATAGAATTTGTTTTACATGCCTAGGTAAGTGGATGCTGGCAAAATACCTGCTTGAATGTTTATTGACCATAAAAGATCAGAGGCAGTGCAAAGCGGTATGTGTGTGTACTGAAAAAGCTATCATACTGTATTTCCCATCAATACTCTTCAGAATGCGCATGAGTGTTTCATCCTTTTCCCTTACATTTGCTCTGCTTATGATGCACAGTGATAGCTTACAACCAGACATCCTCACCATTTAATTTATCATAGATATGGAGGGACTTAACGGAGAAATACAGTTTTATACACAGAGACTGAGGGGTGTGCGCAAATGTAACATTAACAGCACTAGAAATCGCCCACAGACAGACCTTGTGTACAATGAAGGAGGTGACACGGCCAGAGTCTGCCTGGTAGTCTAGCCAGAAGAGCTCAGTTCCATGGGTCTCTGGCTCTGTACTCGACCCACTCTCATTCCACTCTTCATTCTCTGCACCCCCTCCTGGCTCTGATCCATCTGGAGACACATACATAACCACCACTAAAACGAGTATTCCATCGAGTTGACACAACAGTTCCTACTAGTAAAGGCAGTGTTTTCTTACTTCCGCGTCGAGGATGGTACACCTGGATGTCTGGCCGTCGGGGGCGTCGTGGGGTAGTGGTGTGCCTGGCCCTCTGACGCTCACTGGCCTGCTTCACCTGCTTGTCATAGTCATCTCTACAGGCCATCACAGTGATACAAGGGTGAAGTCAGTCAAAACATGAAGAATGTGCCGTGCCGAAGAAAGTATTCAAATTAAATGTCTGATGCCATCAACCCAATGAAAATCGAAAATGAATCAACCCATTCCGTCCTAATTCCTTACAGGTGGGCGTAATAACTTGGTCACGGCTCTGTACTGCATATTTTCCCCATTCCACCAGAACCGTCACCAGATAACAAATGTTCCAACACAGAATAAATGCTGTCCTGTGGCAGATCTTTCTAAGGCTACAGTGAGTTTACTTCAGTACCTGTCGAGGCCTTGATTTCATCACATACAACAGGGTACAATTGTGACTTCCAACCTCAGTGTGCCAGTAATGAGTGTTACGTTTATTTTAAACCTGCCAATATGGAAAAGGAGAGTGCATATCTTGTCAAAGACGATACAGTTTAATATATTTTTCTGTAGAATTTTTTTAGGAAGTGCGTTAAGTGCATAATAGCAGTCAATCCCATACAGCTTTTTTAATTTTTATTATGTTGTTTAAATTAACTGGTTAACTGAAATCTGAATAGCGCTTTTCGGAACACACCTGTCCATCACCCTCCGGTACTGAATGAGCGGAGAGAGCGGTCTCACCCTACCCAGACAGATCTGTCACGGTGTTTAGCCTATGACAGGACTGACTTTTCGCTCATGCTCAGTAGAGGCTGAGGCGAGTAGGCGTACAAGCTAGCTAGCTAGCGTTAGCGATGAAGAACATCAACATTATCGATACCGAACAACTGCACGTTCTCAGAATGTAATACATTCATATATTGAAACATGTACATTCCGCTAGGTACTTCAGAGAAACGTTTTAAGATCACCTGGCAATTTGGTTTCTTCGAATGTGGTGTAAGAAACCGTGGCTCATGTCCAAACGACCTGTACGTTTATATTTAAGCTCTTGCTCTTCTTCATCCCGCAAAATCTCCATCGTAACCGATTAACAACTAAATAGTATTTTTAGATGGAATGTTTTTCCTTCATTGTATGCATAACACCATATGAGCCTGCATGGTAACGTTAATCAAGTTTCAAAGTGATCTGTTGTCCAACTGCTTTTGCTCACGGAGTTATGAGCCTGGTTCTACCCAATGATGCTACATCAACCTGTAACAGGGCACAGAGTGAGACTTTATTGAACCCTTAAGTTGGCGTTTTCTTTCCCAGCATACACATCACTGGAAACGTTAAAATATAAAAATATGTTGGTTACTAAACAAGCATGTAGTTTAACTGAACAACCATCTAGAACGCCCTTGTCTTGGTATGTAAATAAATACAAACGTAAAAGCAAATGAAACATTCAAACAACTATGTTTTGGTCCAGAAAGATTGTTATTTTCTTACTCTTTTCCTCACTCAACTATTTCTCAAAACCTATTGGGGGAGAAGGTTAGAGGGGAGGGACCAATTGCTTTCTAACCCAATGGGTTTTGAGAAGGAGGTGAGAAAAGAGAAGACGAAACGGATGTGAAATTCAGGAAGGCCAGTAACTTTCTTTTTTCTTTTGAGAAAAAACACTTTATCAATTAACCATTAAACAAACGCTTGCAGTCCACCTTTTTGGCCAGGTTGTTGATTCCATTTATAGATTATCTTCAAATCCATAATTTAGTCTGTCCAGATACTGATTCTCATTCTACCTTTCATTAATCATTTTATTTAAATTGTACGCCTATGATAACCAACGCTTAAAATCCGCCTCATTGTCTTGAGAGCCCAAACAATTATGGACAACGTTCAATCACAGGCGTTCATTTTGGCCAGATTAAACGCGGGGTTAAACGTTGGTTGGCCATTTTGATTTTGTACCGGGGAATTTTGGAGCTGTGCGCTGTGTTTGCCCGTTTGCTAACAAACATACACTCACTTTGGCTTTATTTTGCTGCACAACTCAATGATTAATGCAATGGTTTCTATAAAACGAGAGAGAGAACTTGACTTGGAGGACGATGATGAAGGTTGTTTGATTTTGAAAAAGTAGCAACATTATCAGGCTGTAATTGAGCTGGAATAGTAGTAGCTAGCGATGTTTCTTAGCCACATTTGAAAACGTAGTTTACGCGAATTGAGAATATTAGCTAAATTATTTTGGTAAATAGTTAGCCCATTCTCCGTGGTGTAGTTAGCCATGTTGGATTATGTTATAATATTAATATTATTGTTGGCAGCTAACTGGTTCTAGCTGACTGATACTATGTTTTACTAAACAGCGTTCACACTAGCGTGTCCCAGCATGATCAACTTATGTTCATCCTATTTACTTCACGCTTGTCCCACTCAGTCTTACTAGCTAGTAAACCTAGTGAATGAACACTCCGGTGTTAGATACTATTAGAAATCTGTCATGTGGACGTCCATGGGTATCTAGCCATGTGTGTAATTATTTGTTGGCATGATCTTTAATGTGTGTTAACATTACAGTGCCTGTGAAAATTGGCCGTTCGTCCGAGGACCGGAGAAGTCGCCACTGTCCCTACCTTGACACAATTAATAGGTAAGTTAAACGTCCACTGGCATTAATGGAAATATATTTATTTTAAAATGTTCAACCACTCAACTCAAACACAAACCTTTGTCTCCAGGAGTGTGCTGGACTTCGATTTTGAGAAGCTGTGCTCCATTTCGCTTTCCCACATTAACGTGTATGCCTGTCTTATCTGTGGAAAATACTTCCAAGGTAAAGTGTCCAATACTTAAAGATTACAATCTTAACCTCTCCACCTTCTTGTGAAGTGTTCACCAATTTTTACGTTTAGGCTTAAACTATTCTAATTCCTGTTGGTCTTTCAGGTCGAGGTTTGAAGTCCCATGCCTACACTCACAGTGTTCAGTTCACGCACCATGTATTTCTCAATCTGCACACACTCAAGTTCTACTGTCTGCCAGATAACTATGAGATTATTGACTCATCGCTGGAAGACATCACGGTGAGTCCACATAAATGGGTGTGTGCACATTCACTCTAATAAAGAGTCTGATGCATCCATTCAAACATTTGCTGATTGTAATGGTGTTAAACTAACAGTTCGGAGTAATGTTTTTAGAAGTCCATGTTCAGTTATGATTTGTGCAACCTTTCAGTGGAATGTGAATCAGTTCACTGAACAGTGCGCCTAAATGACCATGTAGTCTAGTTAACAAATTTCTGTGTGTCGTCCTAGTTAGAGAGACAGCTTTCTCCACCAGGAACTCTAACCTGGAGTCCTTTAATGCCAGAAAGACGCACACTCTTGATTTTTGTGCTTGCAATAAATCTTTTGTATTTTTTTAAATACATATTGGATTTCATACCACAAGCAATATGAACAATACATTACTCAACAAGGACAATTCACAAATACCAGTGAATCTCTCTTCAATACAGTTTCTAAACCCATCAAACTGTAAATCAGGATTTCAGTCTTTTGCCAATTAATGAATAGTCTCTCTGGAGGCCTGCTGTTCTGCTGAGGATACACAGATTCTGAAGTAAATTCAGAACCTGTTTGAGAGCTGGGCCATGGTAGCGCAATATCACTGTCATCTGGTTATATTGCTCTCCCCCCCACTAAATGTGACCTGATAGATGATCATTATTTCAGGATGTCCTGTCACAGCGAAAGCATTCTACTCCAACTGGTTGTGGTACATGCCATATACATTTTATCTCAAACTTTTAAACACACAACAGACATTTATATAACATCTACATAGACATCTCATGGGCTTACTGCACAAGCCCATGAGTTCAACCCTGGTCTTCCTAAGTGAGAGAGCTGCATGGATAGACACAGTCCTACAATTACATCAAACGATTTATGAACTTAGCCAAATTGTAGATATTCATGTTAATCCCCTTTAATTCAAACCCCATCTGATTTGCCATTGGTGGCAGCATGGCTTTATTACAGTATTGTTTTATGTCTTTGACTGCTGGGCCCTGTTCTGCACAGCTGATGGGTAGTTATTCCTGGTGAGGCCAATTATGGCTCAGCACTCTGTGCTGCCATTTTTAAATCTTCACAATTTGCTTACAATCTTTGGCCTTCCTATTCCCCAAACAACCTGCTTCACACCTGAACTTCATTCAAATTGGTATATCATCAATACAGTGTAATCTGGTAATATTTTTTATTCTTTGTTTGCAGTATGTCCTGAAGCCCACATTCACCAAACAGCACATCGCTGGATTGGACAAGCAAGGAAAGCTGTATCGAGCTTATGATGGCACTACCTATCTGCCTGGCATTGTGGGGCTCAACAACATCAAGGCTAACGACTACGCTAATGTGGTGCTACAGGTAAGATTGTCACCGGCCACACAGTTTCCTGAATCTGACCTCTTTCCATTCACATGGTGCCAAGCCTTCGCTGTGACGATCAACTGTGTTGATTATGGTGAACGGTCTTCATCCCTCCAGGCCCTGTCCAATGTGCCACCGCTACGGAATTACTTCCTGGAAGAGGAGAATTACCGCGGCATCCGTAGGCCACCTGGTGACATCATGTTCCTGCTGGTGCAGCGTTTCGGTGAGCTGATGCGCAAGCTGTGGAACCCGCGGAACTTCAAGGCCCATGTCTCGCCCCATGAGATGTTGCAGGCAGTTGTGCTGTGTAGCAAGAAGAACTTTCAGATTACCAAGCAAGGTGGGATTTTATTATACAACCTTTCGTAAGGCAGAAATACTTATATATTTTTTAAATATATATAGTCAAATGTATGTTTTTGGTATTTTGCCCTCTGTTTTAAATAAGCTATGCTGCTGATTCATCTGTCCTGCAGGGGATGCTGTGGACTTCCTGTCCTGGTTCATGAATGCTCTGCATGGGGCATTGGGAGGAACCAAGAAAAAACCATGTGAGTGTCAATGAAGGTGGATGGGACTTGAGTGGGATGGTGATGTTTTCACTGTATTTATCAATCTACACTCACTGGCTACTTAACTCAACATCAGAAGGGGGAAGATGTGTATTCTAAGTGACTGACTGTGGTTTTAAGGTTTTGGTCAGATGTGGTGGTTGCAACAAATCTAGTGAGAATCCACACCTAGGTTTTTGGTCTGGTTGTTGGAATCAAAATATAAAGACTTGCATATTTAATCAAGGTGTTAGCTGAGCTAACATCATATGAGGGATCAAATACTGTTGTGTATCATCTGTTTTAAATAATATTCATAGAGGGAGGGTCACCTACAACATCTCTCTGCCAGTGAGATTGGCTAACCATGTTTTGTAGTCTGTTGTGGAGGTAATGATAATCTACAGTATCAGAGCCTGCACTTCAATCTGATAGTAGGATGTAGTTTTCACCATTAATGTTAATCCTTAAGTTATTCACCACTTCAGTTGTGCTGGATTTGAGTGCTATCTCTAATATTTTGTGCAAGGAAACTGGGGTTTCATTAAAACATTCAATCAGTAAATGCATTTGTTTTAGCTCATGTGAGAATAGGGGCCAGAGGACAGGTAGATGACCTAAGGTTTGATTATACCTTCTTGATTATGTCTTTGTTCACAAAACGAGTCCTTAGATGATTTTGCATGGCTCGACTGGGACTAGATGTCTAGACTGACTTGTCAGGTTGACTGCTTAGCCTGACACCTGATACACTGAAAACGCATCACATGTAGAGCTGGACACTGTTCATAATGGGTGGAGGGAGCATGATTTACACAAGAAGCATCCTCGGGTTCTGAATATTCTGCCACTAATCAATTTAGTAATTTCATGTCTGCTGTATTGTGTAAACTGAGTGGTGAGACTTAATATCTCCCCCTTTACATCAACATTTTAGCAAGCCTTACCAAAGTATTCCAGGGTTCCATGCGTATTTTCTCCAAGAAGCTTCCTCATCCAGATTTGGTAAGTTCTTTATTGTCACTACCTGAGTGCAACATCGGTTCAAAGTTGAAATCCTTATTTTCAACTCTCAAACATTTGTACTCTTCTACATTATTACATATTTGAAAACAATATTGTTCTTATTACATGCTTTTTCTGCTCATTCCAGCCACCAGAAGAGAAAGAGGCTCTGCTCTTGAAGGAGGAGTACCAAGAGGTGATGTCTGAGTCTACCTTCCTCTTCTTGACCCTTGACCTTCCCACAGCCCCGCTGTATAAAGATGAAAAGGAGCAGCTTATCATTCCACAGGTCCCTCTCTTCAACATCTTGGCCAAGTTCAACGGCAACACAGAGAAGGTACTTCTACTGAACTTTAAGAATAGATTAGCTCAGGGAAGGTACTCTCATCCACAAGCAAACAACTTGTCCAAACAAATTAGAAAAATAGTCTGCGAAGGCCTATGTTTTTTTGGGGGGAAGATTCTCAGGAGAATAATCAGAAGATGAGTCCAGTGTTAGCTGCAGTTCTTTATGAAGATTAAAGAAAGTGGGATTTTCTGTCAGTTTGTAATAGGGATGCGCTAATCAGCTTCTTCATGGCATCCAGCTTTGAGGTCAGAAAAATGCCTGGGACTAAGTGAAAATCACATGGCCTTCTACATGGCCTTCCAGCTTGAAAGGAAAAATATAGTGTCAACATGACAGAACTGAGAAGCTGCATCAAGTCCTTTTGAGCAAAGGTCATCTCTAACTTTGGATTATGAAGTCATGAGACCCCTCCAGTCCCAGCAAAACATTTTTCAAGCAGGGGCCATACGTAAGATTTGTACTGCACTACTAGCATAAATACAAATATACATGACCAGAAGACATCTGCATTTAATCTTTTCATTAAAAGAAATCTACAAAATTGTTCCAAGGGCCTGAGATTGTCATTGTTTAACATTTACTATTAAATGGAAAATTATTCAATTATTGGAGAAAGACCAAGGATGCCTTCAGCCCAGAATGTCTGCTGCCAGCTGTTAAACAAGGTGGGGATCCATAATGGTATGGACCGCCATCTAGTGCAGCCATATGGTATGAGCAGACCTTTTCAACTTGTTAAACACAGATTCGAGCTAGAAATATCTTTTATCAGGCTGATTGGGCAACATACATTGCAAGTCTGAAAAGGGTTGGGGTTCAGCTAAAACATCCAGCACAATGAGCACTCAACCCGCCACAAAAAGTAAATTTAGACAGATGTGTTCCAGAAACGTATGCATATACCCTGTTTTGGCAGACTTGGCCATCTGGAGTATAGATAATTGTGATTGTGTTATCTCCATCACTGCAGCTATATAGCTATGACACAGTACTACCCGATTTCCTAACTACTAAGTCAAAAAAAAAGTGTAACTCACATATATACTTGCACCAAATGTATAGTAGTCTCATGATTGGTATTTCTTGGGGTGGATTAACCCTTTATATCACTTAATAGACTTAAAGTGCTGGATTACCTTGAAATAAGAAATCTCCTTAAGCTGGTAAAAATTCTCTCCCCTACTACTTCATCTGTTCTGTCCCTTCTGCTAAATAATTTAGTTTCCTGATTTTAATTCCTCCCTTTCCACATCCTCTGACTCTCACTGTCCACTTTCCTCCAGCCTCAGTCCGTTCCTCCTCTTTGACCAAATGACCTTGTTCCCAGGCTGTTAAACATAGCGCATATGAGACTAGAACCATAAGACAGTTGGCCACACAAGCTTTTCTTAAATCATTATTCCACCGTTATCCTTAACAGAAATTATTTGGGGGTCTGGAGTAATTGAATTGCCATTTTTGTTATGGCCTTGATGCCCTGGGCCACTATCATTGCTAAGTGTAACCACTGTTTGGGAGTGTTCTATCTGTGATGTGAACACGTATACATTTTTTTTTTTTCAATTAATGTTTTTGTTTTGGAAAAAGAATGCAACCCAGATGCATTCATGGGTGACTCAATAATGAGTGGACTACTAGCCCTTTGTAGAGCAAACAATATTAATCGCTATAAACGTAGGAATTGCTCTTTATTTGTCATTGTATTGTTTAATTTAATATATCGAGGTTCACTATTCAGACTACTGAGCTGTATCGTACTGTGGTACATCCCTGACCACAACTATTACATTAAGGTCCTTGAAAATGTAAAAATCAAAGACTGACAAAAAGTCAGTCTTTGAATAAAATGTTCCTATGTCCATACAAACCATAATGAATGTTTACAATTAAATGCTTGTTCAGACTTAGAAGAAAATACTTGGCAAATGAGGCAAAATTATGCATTAGCTAGCAAAGCCAATGTGAACATATACAACCGGTGCCTCCGTCCAAAGCAAATTACATTTAGAGGGATGACGTGTAAGATGTTCTTCTTTAAGCTCCTTTCTCTGGACCCTCCTCCCTCTGGTTTTGTTCTAGGAGTATAAAACCTACAAAGAGAATTTCCTCAAGAGGTTCCAGCTGCTCAAGCTGCCCCCCTATCTCATCTTCTGCATCAAGAGGTTCACGAAGAACAATTTCTTTGTGGAGAAGAACCCTACCATTGTCAACTTCCCAATCACGTGAGTGATCATTGCATTCTGTATCCATGTACTCAGTGGTCATTTGGCCTCATGTTTGGCCTGATATCTTTATCTTTTTGTATTTTTGACTGTCCTGTTGTACTTTATTGACCAGGAATGTAGACCTTCGTGAGTACCTGACCGAAGAGGCTCAGGTCACAGAAAAGAACACCACCTATGACCTGGTGGCCAATGTGGTGCATGACGGAAAGCCCACGGAGGGGGCATACAGAATACATGTCCTGCATCATGTAAGTGGCTGGTGCATGTTTAGCCCTTTTCCGGGTGCACGTATGCTGAGTCATAGATGTGCAGTATTTTACGACAGTTGGTGCTTATGGGTGTCTGTCTGTCTGTCACTAAAGGGCACTGGGAAGTGGTATGAGCTCCAGGACCTGCAGGTCACGGATATCCTGCCCCAGATGATCACACTGTCAGAGGCCTACATTCAGGTATTGCGTTGTTTGTGTAATGTACAATATGTATAAACCAGTTACTGATTTCCAGCAGCTGACAATTGTTTTGATCTGTGTTCCAGATTTGGAAAAGAAGAGAGAGTGAAGATGATGACAACCACACAGGAGCTTGAAGGAGGCATTGTATTGAAAGATTGATCGTACAGGGAAAGATGTCACTCCCTGGCCAGTGGTCAGATGACCTCAGGGTAAGCACACCCACCACATGAGGAACAGGAATGTGGATTTAGGATTTCGAGGAAAACCATTGTCATCTGTTATTCTCATTAACTTTTACATGTCAATGGCGGAATAAACCAGCTTTGAAATGTTTCCAGTAATTTTTTTTAAATAAAAGTGGAGAATTACTTGGCCAATCACTTTCTACATTTTGTCCCGGAAAATGTCCTTAGTTACTGTAGCAGTATGTTTGTTCGGCTGTGTCCTGGCATCCGGTTTCTATTTGAATGCACCTTGCACTGCAACCTAGTTCTGATGCCACTGGTAGTGAAAGTGGTGCTGTTAAACCAAATTGTGTATTGTCATGTATGTGCCAAATTTTTTGGAAGTCCCAGACTGCATCTTTAAGCGGAGGGCTGCAGATTTTAATTGATTCTTTTTAATTCAGTTTTGGATTACGATAAACTTTCATTGAAATGAAATACAAAATAAAATGGAAAGAAAGCAGGCAAATACATTTCTTCAGCACAATTTGTAAGCAATAATAGGCAAGAATATAAATACCTGGATATAACATACAGCCACTTATTTCTCATTTCTTATACCACATATTTCAGCTAATTAGAACCACTGTTTTTTTAATGTTATACGTGTGGCTATGCTTAATGGGTCCACTTTATTTAGTCAACAATTTTCAGTATTTGTACTGATAACAGTATACAGTGTAGATCCAACCTGACATCAAATCATAATCTCAAGTGCTACATTGACCTTCAGCGAAAACTAGGAATTAAACATACAGAAACATTACTTCAGTGTATATCAGTTAAATGACATGTCATTTCAACAGTGAAAAAAAAAAAGGCAATAGTGCAATCGGTAACAAGTGCAATTGTAACTCATATTTATCAATGCAGATCAACCATTCTCGTCATCTGTAGATTTGTTTGGGTGTGGTTCTCGGCCCTAGTTCCACATGAACTTCTGGCAGATGTCTACCATCTGGAAATTAAAATAAAAAGCCATATCAGAATGCAGCAACACATTTTAAAATCAGGGCTAATAGACCCTGTGCACCAGTGTAGTGAGGAACTTCCGCTTTTGTCTAGAAGTCTGTATTGTAGTTTCTGGTTTACTTACTAATACTCATCTGCATTAGTAAACACCTAGGGTCACAACAAGATGAGTGATGCTGTTGTGCGAAAAAAAATATATATAATGTACGTGACTCATTTAAGTTTCAAGGTACAAGTGGGGCATCATTTTAATCAGGACAATGTCCTCTTTTTAATTAAACATGGCTTGCGCCATTCAATTACTTCAAACGCTAGACTAGAAAGTCAGAAAAGCTGATTTTTTTATTTATATAATTCCACATAACTCCGGTTTAAGCGCAATTAATACCATATAGGACCAGATGTTTACTTCCTATGCCAGTTGTTATTTTTCAGTTTTGTTGTGAAATGAGGTTACATTAGTAAAATAAGAACACCGGTTTTGGTGCTTTTTTGAGGCAATGGAATTTTAAGCTTCATTCAGGTTGAAGAGGCTGAACGAAGATTCGTTTCAATTCACTTGCTATGGGGACGCGCTAGCGTTCCAGCTCAGCTAGCATTCTTTTGCCGTTTTTGAGGCTAGGGTGAATTTTTATGCATTCTATTGTCCTGCCTAATACTACACTAAAAAGGAACACGTCGCTAACTTGCTTAGCCGATAGGTGGCCGGCACACCACAGTAAACTGCTTACCATCGTAGTTGTGCAGATAACTCGATACGTAGAGTTTGAATCCCTTGTTCCGCTTGCTTGTTGGAGCAGGGGACCAGGCATCAACAATTCGATGGACATAACTAATGCTTATTTTAGGCAGGTCTTGGAGACATCTACTAAAAACTGAAATTTTTGGGCGACGTGGGTGATCGCCTTAAGTAAACCGGAAAATGATATGCCGACATCTGGCTAAAGCGGAAGTTCGTCCATACGCTTGTGCACAGAGCCTATTCAACTTCTGGCTTTATTCTGAGAACTGGTATAAGGAGAATCCAGTTAAGTATCAGGTAAATAAGTGTTTCGGCCGTCTAGGGGTGGAGTTAAATACAATTTCCCAATTTTACTCCGAACTAACCAACTCATTAAATTAGGCGAATCTTTGGAACAGATATAATAAATGGTTGGGGTTATCTTGTAGTGGTTTGAGAACCACTGTTGTAGTTTATCTACATTGAAATAAGGTGGACCATGGATGTGTATGCCACATGTTCTCCGACATATATACAGAAATGTGTGGATGATTGATGAGTGTTACAGTATAGATGCATTATTATTAGAATAAAAATAATACTGTAGTACTGCCAATTAATGAACTGAAATTCATTAGTTACACGCCATCTCATATCCTGGGCCAGATTATTACTAAATTTGGGTGTATGATGCGTCTTGTGTTAGAAACCCTTTAATGTAATAATAGTTGGTGTAGGAGTAATCATCTGAAATGTGTTACTCATGTAATGTCTATCTCAGCCCACAGGTGACACTGCATCATAGATGCGAGAAGATGGTTACTGTTGCCTTGTTAGCTTAACTTTGGATTGTATCAGATAATATACCATGGCAGATGTTTACTTACGCCACACTCCTGAGTGGTTTTCATGTCCCTGCAGACATAACTGGGTCCCCAGGTGCAATGGTTCTTCCCCAGTAGAGGCTGCTCTTTCACAGCAACACACACATCAGCTTTCTGGAGAACACATCTTATATAGTCAGCTTATATGCTAACAAGACTCCCTCAGCACATGGTCACACCAATGATGTCACATGGACAGTGGTCATGGTAAGTAATGAGAGGGGATCTGGGGATAAACAACAAGGTTTAGAATGTCACAGACACTGCAGTAAAATAGCGGGCTGAGAGTGAGTTATTTACCTCACATGCATTGGGAGCTTCCATTTGGCGTCCCAAAACCTTGCGCAGTCTTGGGCCATAAAATGTGGTGAATGTTTTACACTGGAAAGAGCAAAAAGAAAAATACAGTAAGCCTAATGGATTTTCACACAATAGGAAACATTTGTTTTTGTTCTCTTACATTGCTTATAGCACCAAGCAATATATTTAGGACCTGGGCTAACTGGTAAAAATGGCAACTTGTGTAACCTCTGGCTTCTCATACACTAAATCAACACGTAGGGATTGGGGCCTGAACAGACCTTGGGGACGGCGTTTGGGTGCATCTGGCAGACAGACTGGAGGAAAGTGGAGGTCTGAGGTTCAGTGGCATTGAGACCCAGATGGAGCCGGCTTAGGACGGCTAGCGTACGGCAGGAATCGCAGTCTGAAGGGAGGGAGCTCTCTGGGGGGGGGGGTCAGGGTTACATAGAACTAAAATGTGAGGAGCAGCAACAAGTGAGAGTCTACAGATAAAGGAGAGCCTAAATTACAAGGGAAGAAGAGGAGAGAACAGAAAGGAACCCTCTAGCCCAGAAAATGAGTAAAGAGACCACACACACATCCTTATGATTAAGGACAGAGCCTGGATATAACCAAACACCGCCACTCACCCGTGCTGGGGATTTCCTGGAACAGACACAGGTGCAGCAGAACACAGATTGAGTGTGGGGCAGCTGAAGACAACAGGAATTCCACAATCTCTTTTCCGTACTTGTTGATGAAGTCGTTGCACTGATCTGTGTAGCTGGCAGGCAGGAGGCCACACACCTCACCCATTAACTTCACAATAGTTTCCTGTAAGGGTTGATGGCAGGTTGTCCAAAAAACAGTGTCTGTTGGTTAGTGAGTGCGGACATCAAATATCACTTCAAATGTCACTTAACTGAGCGTGTTACCTCAGTCCTCTCTGTAGGCAACATGCTCTCTAGTTTCTTAAGGATATAAACACAGAACGTACACGTTGGGCCGCCCTGCACCTAGATGGAAAATAAACTGGTGAGTCAACATTCATTGAAGACAGAAAATCACTAATGATTCATAACAGTTGAGCTCTCACATTCACCTTTGAACTGGTGCCTGAGTTGAGTATATTTTTGGACAGATCCATGTCAGTGAAAGTGGGAGGAAGTTGTTCAGGGACACTTCTCTCGGGGTGAACAGCACACAGGCCCAGAACCATACATGTCTCTACCGGCTTCTACATAAAGAGATTGACAAATTATTAATTGCTATAGTGTCTAATCCACATGAAATCGCACAGAATAGAGCTGTCAATGACACTGCTTTCCAAAATACATTTATTCTGGAAGAAGTTGTTCATTTGCAATACAAATCATGAATATTTATGAGGCAAATGTTATGTACAGAGAGGTAAAACATTATTTGATCCCCTCCTGATTTTGTACGTTTGCCCACTGACAAAGAAATTCTGTCTATAATTTTAATGGTAGGTTTATTTGAACAGTGAAAGAAAAGCAACAACAAAAATCCAGAAAAAAGCATGTCTAAAATGTTACATTTATTTGCATTTTAATTTGTAAAATAAGTAAGTCTCTCACTGTTCAAATAAACTACCATTAAAATTATAGACTGATCATTTCTTTGTCAGTGGGCAAACGTACAAAATCAGCAGGGGATCCAAAAAAATTATCCCTCACTGTATATAAGACGCAAAGGTACTCGGGTTGTCGCAATATCAGATTTTCACTACACGATTATGGTGGCCAAAAGAATTCACAATAACAATATTATCGAGATATCTATAGATAGTCTATAAAGAGTCTCTTTTTTGGCAAATACGAGTGTAGGGAGAGTCTGTAAACTGTACAAATAAACAAAATGAAAATGTACCAAAAGAACAATTACACTTGATGGATAGTGAAAAGACAACCAGATTAACGGTTTAGCACCGAGATGGGTTTTTGGGAAAATACAACAAATTTTCACCTAGTGAATAGGCTACGAAAAACGATGTGTCTGCGTTTAGGCACATTCATAACTTGTCCATAGGTGGAATGAATAAGCTATAAAAAAATCTGAGTTCTTCGAAAAATACTATGTTCTTTTTTCCAAGTGAATAAGCTACAAAAACGTCACGTCTTTGCGGATCTCTCCCAGAGGTTCTAGTCGGGCTAACGAGTTGATTTCAATGCCAATGTATAGGTCCAGACTCGTAGTTTAAGCACATGTATTGTTTATAGGTGACATGAATAAGCTATCGAAAAACCAAGAGGAGTTTTTGGAAATATACAACGTAATCTTCGTCTAGTGAATATGTTATTACCGTTTGTGTTTTATTAACATAAAAAAATATATCACGGTTATTGTAAACTGTTTGCCCTCTCCTCTCACAGGTGCTCCCTTATAAAAGTGACCCCATCATATACTGCCTAGTATACAAACAAGTTAAAATATCCCTAGACAGACAACACAAAAGATTAATTATACATAAAAAGCCAAAATGGCTTCTATTGTCATTCTATTGCGGAAGTAAATACTTGCCTATAATAAGGGAATAGAAATCCCATGCTGGTTGAGTATCTTGCTTGCAAAACCAGGTTTGTAGATTTGATTCCCACAGGGAATTACCAAGAAGTATGAACACTACTGTTAGTCCCTTGATAAAAGGGTCTGCTAACTGACTGACATTTTTAAACGTGTGAAAACCCTTGGGATGTGTCATGCACTCACCAGTATGCCAGTGAGGTACTGGTGTGCTTCAGGCAGGAACATCTGCACCTGGTATATACAGCGGCTTTCAGCCTCCACTCCAGGCAGACGATGACACAGGGCATCCAGAGTGTTTTGGATCCGATCCTAAATGATCAAACCAGGTACTAAAATTACAGAACATCTGCCTTTGACTTTGTTCCAATTGCAGATTTATTTGAAATGAATGAGACAGTATGAATCAATCTTAATGAAACCTAGCAGCTGAACTTGAATCTTGCATTTTACACCATTAATTTCTCTCATTGGACATTTGTATATCTCCTTCAAATTAAATCAGTTTCATGTGTTTTCCCAGACACAGCCTTTTAATACTTGTGTAAATCTTGTCAGGACAAGAAGACGTTCTTCAACATATTTGCATAAATTCATTTCACAACAAAAGTGACCAAATATTGGCAAAGGTTTTGATAAAAGACACCTTATTCTAGAGATCAAAACAATGAGGCACAGTCCTTATTTGAAGTGGATCAAAATATTCCTATGGGTGGAAATGCGTAAAGAACTGAATTCACATTTTGCCGGTAGGTTTTATGTGGATTATGATGTGTCAACATAACACAGTACAGTAAAGGAAGTTTGCTACTATATATTATATTTACACTGAACAAAATTATAAACTCAACACTTGTTTTTGCCCCCATTTATCATTAACTCAAAAAATCTAAGGCTTTCTCTGTGTACACAAAAGGCCTATTTCTCTCATTGTTCACAAATCAAAATATGTTTTAGTGAGCACTTCTCCTTTGCCGAGATAATCCATCCACCTCACAGGTTTGCCATATCAAGATGCTGATTAGACAGGTGTGACTTAGGCTGGCCAGAATAAAAGGCCACTCTAAAATGTGCAGTTCCATCACACAGCACAACGCCACAGATGTCGCAAGTTCTGAGGGAACGTGCAAATGGCATGCTGACTGTAGGAATGTCCACCAGAGCTGTTGCCTGTGAATTGAATGTCTATTTCTCTACCATAAGCCGTCTCCAAAGGCGTTTCAGAGAATTTGGCAGTACATCCAACTGGCCTCACAACCGCAGACCACGTGTAACCACACCAGCCCAGGACCTTCACATCCAGCATCTTCACCTCCAAGATCATCTGAGGTAGATGGATTATCTCCGCAAAGGAGAAGTGCTCACTAACAC
The DNA here is from genome assembly GCF_011004845.1 of Esox lucius. Taxonomy (NCBI): domain Eukaryota; kingdom Metazoa; phylum Chordata; class Actinopteri; order Esociformes; family Esocidae; genus Esox; species Esox lucius. The sequence continues at coordinate 19,753,577 of NC_047581.1, forward strand.
AGATTTAGACAGATTTGTGTACAATATCTGAGAGAAATAGGCCTTTTGTGTACATAGAAAAAGTCTTAGATCTTTGAGTTCAACTCATGATAAATGGGGGCAAAAACAAAAGTGTTGCGTTTATAATTTTGTTCAGTGTATTTTTTACTTGCACAGTAAATGGGAACTGAAAGAAGGGAGAGGTTTGAGACAGGAAGTATTTTAAAATGTTTTGCCTATTTCTGGCTACAAAAAAAATTTAATCAGAAGTAACTTTCTGGTCAGGGTGTTATCTGCATCTTTGGCTTCAAAAGTAAAGAACTGAGGGTAACAAATAGATATGAAACATTTAGGAATTGCAACTATTTTCATACAGTCCCCTTATTTCAGGGGCTCAAATGTAATTGGACAAATTAACACAATCATAAATAAAATTTACATTTTTAATACTTGGTTGAGATTCCTTTGCAGGCAATGACTGCTTGAAGTCTGGAATGCATGGACATCACCAAACCTTGGGTTTGCTCCTTTGTGATGCTTTGCCAACCCTTTGCTGCTGCTGTCTTCAATTGTTGTTTGTTTGTGGGTCTTTCTGCCTTACGTTTTGTCTTCAGCAAGTGAAATGCATGCTCAATCTGGCTGGGATCAGGTCACTGACTCAGCTATTGCGGAATATTCCACTTCTTTGGCTTAAAAAACTCCTGGCTTGCTTTCACAGTACATTTTGGTCATTGTCCATCTGTAAAGTGAAGCGCTATCCAATCAACTTTGCTGAATTTGTCTGAATCTGAGCAGACAATATATCCCTATACACTTCAGAATTCATCCGGCTGCTTCTGTCTTATCATCAATAAACACTAGTAACCCAGTTCCATTGGAAGCCAAACATGCCATAACACTGCCTCCACCGTGTTTTACAGACGATGTGATATACTTTTTTCTTCCCATTATTCTGATACAGGATTCTTGATTTCATCTGTCCAAAGAATGCTGTTCCAGAACTGGCCTAGCTTTTTTTTGTTTTTTGGCAAATCTGGCCTTTCTTGAGGCTTATGAACCTTGTGGTGAACCCTCTGTATTTGTTCTTGTGAAGTCTTCTCTTAATGGTAGACTTGGATAACAATATGCCTACCTCCTGGAGAGTGTTGTTCACTTGGCTAGATGTTGTGAAGGGGTTTTTCTTTGCCATGGAAAGGATCCTACGATCATCCACCACTGCTGCCTTCCATGGACGTCCAGGCCTTTTTGTGTTGCAGAGCTCACCAGTGCCTTTTTTTTCTCTCAGAATTTACCGAACTGTTGATTTGGCCACTCCTAATGTTTCTGCAATCCTAATGTTTCTGCAACAGGATGGTCTGTTTCACTTGCATTGAGAGCTCCTTTGACTGCATATTGTGGGTTCACAGCAACAGCTTCCAAATGTGAATGCCACACCTGGAATCAACTACAGATCATTTACCTGCTTAAGTGATGAAGAAATAACGAAGGAATAGCCAAGAACTGTCCATAAAACAGCTTTTAAGTCAGTTGTCCAATTACTTTTGGTCCCTTGAAAAAGAGGGGGCTGCATATTAAAGAGCTGTAATTCCTAAACACTTCCTCAAATTTGGATGTGAATACACTCAAATTAAACTGTAAATTGAATACATAACTTGAATATATTTTGGTAAACAGCCAAAATAACCGAACTGTACTTCAACAGAATCAGAATATGTACTCACCTGTATGTTTGTGTTGGAGATCATGTCTGTGAACAGCTCAACGATCTGGCTGCAGTCTGAGCAGATGTCTTTTGTCTGCTATAAGGGATATAGTCAGATGACAATGATCAATGATTTACTACAATTTACAAATGTCAAGCTTTATTAGCTTTATGTTACCTAACAACCACATTATCTTTAATCTGTGTACAGTTCAGACTTGAAAGCTCTGATGAAATAGGCTAACCACAAAAAAAATTATTGATGTTGAAAAACAGCTTCTCTAGCTTGTGAAAGCAGAACTTAAACAGGCTTGGTGTTATTAGAGATAAGTTGCCAAAACAAAAATGTATATCCATGCGATAAATTATTTGTTACAGGGCTGTGTCTCCTAAAATGGAATATACCAACAACACAATTGATAAAGATTAACAGGGAAATACTAGAGATCCAGTGGGTGTAGTCTCCATTAAAAATGGCCATGGAGAACTGATTTTACAGTGCCTCTCAAAAGTACTCACCCAGCCTTGGACTTTTCCAGATTTTGTTATGACATTAAATCAAAATGGATTTCATTAGGAGTTCTTGCCATTGATCAACACCAAAAAGTCCATAATATCAAAATGAAAAATACATTTGACAAATTGTTCTAAATTAATTACAAATAAAAAACAGACAATTGATCGCAAAAAGTATTTGCTTCATCTCTGATTAATATTTTCTAGAGGAAGCTTTGGCCACAATAACAGCCATGAGTCTATTTGGATAGGTCTCTACCAGCTTTGTACATCTGGACACAGCCATTTTTGCCCATTCTTCTTTGCAAAATTACTCAAGTTCCATCATGTTGGATGGGGACCTTTGGTAAACAGCAATCTTATTCTCAATTGGATTGAGGTACAGGCTTTGACTGAGACACTCCAGGACATTCACAGTCCCAGTACCACAGTTTTTCTTAGATGTGTACTTTGGGTTGTTTTCGTGCTGAAAGATTAATCTTTACCATAGTTGGCAATGCTTCACAAATGGTGTTGTCAGGATAATGTGCGATACTAGGCTTGCGCCAAAATGAGCACATAGCGTTGAGCCAATTTTGTTTTTATATTTTAGTCTCATCAGAACATACAATCTTTTTCCACTTGGTCTGTTAAAAAATGCTTTCTTTTTGCCACACTCCCATAAAGGCAACTTTTGTGAAGCACCCGGCCTATTTTTATGGTATGCAGTGTCTCCCAGCTCAGCCGTCGAAGACCGAAACTCCTTTGGAGTTGCCATAGACATCTTGATGGCATGCCTGACTGGTGCTCTGATTGCCCGGATACTCTGTTTTTGAGGACAGTCTGTTCTAGACAGATTCACAGTTGGGCCATATTCGCTACATTTCATAATAACGGACTGTACTGTGCTCCAGGGGACATTCAATATCTGCGAAATGTACTTATAGCCACCCAGTAATATTTGCTTTTGAATAATTTTATTTTGCATAACCTTTGAATGTTCCCTTGTCTTTAATATGTACTTTTTATTAAGAATTATGCTAACCAACTTCGGGACCTCCCAGAGACAGCATTATTAAACTGAAATCATGTGAAACACCTTAATTTCTAATTTCAAATAATTATGCAACTTCTAAAGACAATTTGTTGCACCACAGCTCATTCCGATGTAACACAGCAAAGGGGGTGAATACTTAGGCAAACATTTGTTTTCGGTTTAATATTTCTAATTCGTTTAGCATAATTCACAGATTTTATTTTACACTTAGACATTGTGGACTTTTGTTGATCAGTGGCAAAAACATTTTGGTTTCAAGCTGTAACACAGGAAAAAAATGGAAAATGTCAAGGGGTTGAACTCTTTCTACAGAAGCACTGTAGATCTGGTGGTGTTTATGCAGAATTTATATCTTACTGAGGTCCGCTGTGAAATGTCCCTGGTTGACTCACCAACGACCGCGGTCTCACCTGTGAAGATCCCGCAGAATAACACACATCAAATTTATAGTACAACTCATCATCCTTTCATCAACAAGAAAAACAGCAGTTTAATTATGTTTAGATGTTGAAACAGGGGACGTCAGCTTGTTTCCGCTCCCAACGTTTGGCATCTGCGTTAAGGAATTTACATAAATTGGACAAAGTCGTTACAGCATCACCAAACACTAAATGTCATGAATTCCGTATTAAACAAATTAAAAAGACAGCAAATTATCTTCGGGTAAAACAGTACGACAATAGCGCAAATGTAACTCATATTTGATCAGAATCTCATCTAGGTGTATTTTTGTTAAATAATAGGCGGTGGCGACTGGGATTTATTGCGTACATTGTCCAATAGGTTTGCCATAAAGGCTGTCAACATAACAATGATCAAAGTCTAACTTACCGATGCAAAAACATGCAATGAAGATCAAGTAAATAAATTGCAAAATTGCCATTGTCAGAAAATTTTACCCTATGCCTTGTATTATAAAAAAGTGACAGTAGATAATACATCGGCGTCTAATATATCAGCGTCTTGTGAGCGATTAAAGAAACACTTCCGGGGCACGAAAATCAGGACCTTTTCAAAATAAAAGAGACCAACATATTACTTCAAAACTGACAAATTGAGTTTATTAATTGTTTAAAATGTACCTCTCAAAACATTGACAACAATTCATATATGATCATATTTAAGAGTAATTTCAATAAAAAGTGGGTATTAAAACACGTTCCAAGGGCAAAATTCAGACAATGCCAATGACTGAATTTGGAATACATATTGCCTCATAGCTCATAAACTATTGAATATTCCACAGAGAAAGCAATGTAGGAAATGTTCAGGAGAATGTGTAGAATAAGACAAACTTGTTTAATCATGGGGAATGGAGTGCAACATCTAGCAACACAATATTTTCCACACCCACTTTTTCCACAATGTAACTCAGTGGACATGAAATACATAGACTCATACAGAAAAAACTATTCCATATGCCACAGTGAATGTACTGTAGGAAATGTTCAGGAGAGTGGATAGAGTGATTATATGCAAGAAAATCAAGGGGCACTGTGAATTTGCAATTGTTGCTGGCATTTTTCTCCGCCCATCCCATTGGCCACAATGCAACTCAATGGATAATATTATTAAAATCGGGGTTTACCGTGTACCTTTATCTTGAAGGCAGAATCCGAAAACTGGAAGTCTTATGGTTGCTACGGAATCTCTAATGTTGCCAGCATGACGCTACTTGATCAGCATCTTATGAGCAACATTACAAAACACTTCCGGTCACGAAAACTTGGAAAATTTCCGAATAAAAGAGGCCAACGTATTACTTCAAAACTGAAATAAATTGCATTTATTAATTGTTTAAGAAAATGTACCTCTCAAAATACTGAAAACAATTCATATTTGTTCATATAATTAGAGTAATTTCAATAAAAGGTGGTTATTAAAACACATTCCAAGGTCAAAATTCAGACAAGGCGAATAACTAAATATGGAATACATATTGCCTCATAGCGCAAAAACTAGTGAAAGCAATGTAGGAAATGTTCAGGAGAGTGTGTAGAGTAAGACACACCGGTCTAGTCATGGGGAATGTTGTGCAACATCTAACAACAATAGTATGGACGACCAACATGCCAAAACTAGAAATGAGTAAATAAATAAAAGGATCAATAAATATATTTATACTTAAAAATATTATAATAAATGTATTAATCAATATTATTCATTCATCCATTCATCTTCTTCCGCTTCATCCGGGGCCGGGTCGCGGGGGCAGCAGTCTAAGCAGAGATGCCCAGACTTCCCTCTCCCCAGACACTTCCTCCAGCTCTTCCGGGGGGACACCGAGGCGTTCCCAGGCCAGCCGGGAGACATAGTCCCTCCAGCGTGTCCTAGGTCTTCCCCGGGGTCTCCTCCCGGTGGGACGGGACCGGAACACCTTCCCAGGAAGGCGTTCCGGAGGCATCCGAAACAGATGCCCAAGCCACCTCAGCTGACCCCTCTCGATGTGGAAGAGCAGCGGCTCTACTCTGAGCTCCTCCCGGGTGACCGAGCTTCTCACCCTATCTCTAAGGGATCGCCCGGCCACCCTGCGGAGAAAGCTCATTTCGGCCGCCTGTATCCGGGATCTTGTCCTTTCGGTCATGACCCAAAGCTCATGACCATAGGTGAGAGTAGGAACGTAGATTGACCGGTAAATCGAGAGCTTTGCCTTGCGGCTCAGCTCTTTCTTCACCACGACAGACCGATACATCAACCGCATTACTGCAGAACCTGCACCGATCCGTCTGTCAATCTCCCGTTCCATCCTTCTCTCACTCGTGAACAAGACCCCTAGATACTTAAACTCCTCCACTTGAGGCAGGCACTCTCCACCAACCTGAAGTGGGCAAGCCACCCTTTTCCGACTGAGGACCATGGCCTCGGATTTGGAGGTACTGATTTTCATCCCCACCGCTTCACACTCGGCCGCAAACCGTCCAATTGCATGCTGAAGGTCCTGGCTTGAAGGGGCCAACACGACAACATCATCCGCAAAGAGCAGAGACGAAATCGTGTGGTCCCCAAACCTGACACCCTCCGGCCTCTGGCTGCGCCTAGAAATTCTGTCCATAAAAATTATGAACAGAACCGGTGACAAAGGGCAGCCCTGCCGGAGTCCAACATGCACAGGGAACAAGTCTGACTTACTGCCGGCAATGCGGACCAAGCTCCTGCTTCGGTCGTACAGGGACCTGACAGCCCTTAGCAAGGGACCCAGGACCCCATATTCCCGAAGCACCCTCCACAGGATGCCGCGAGGGACACAGTCGAATGCCTTCTCCAAATCCACAAAACACATGTGGATTGGTTGGGCAAACTCCCATGAACCCTCCATCACCCTGTAGAAGGTATAGAGCTGGTCCAGTGTTCCACGGCCTGGACGAAAACCACACTGTTCCTCCTGAATCCGAGGTTCTACTATCGGCCGTATTCTCCTCTCCAGAACCCTGGCATAGACTTTCCCGGGGAGGCTGAGAAGTGTGATCCCCCTATAGTTGGAACAAACCCTCCGGTCCCCCTTCTTAAAAAGAGGGACCACCACCCCGGTCTGCCATCCCAGAGGCACTGTCCCCGACTGCCACGCGATGTTGCACAGGCGTGTCAGCCAAGACAGCCCCACAACATCCAGAGACTTGAGGTACTCAGGGTACTCAGCCGATAGTCCTTCTCCATGGCCTCACCGAACACCTCCCAGGCCCGAGTTTGAACTCCTCTGCAGTCCGCTTGGCCTTTCGGTACCCGTCAGCTGCCTCAGGAGTCCCACAAGCCAACCAGGCCTGATCGGACTCCTTCTTCAGCTTGACGGCATCCCTTACTTCCGGTGTCCACCACCGGGTTCGGGGATTGCCGCCTCAACAGGCACCGGAGACCTTACGGCCACAGCTCCGAGTGGCCGCTTCAACAATGGCGGTGGAGAACATGGTCCACTCGGACTCAATATCTCCAGCCTCCCTCGGGATCCAGTCGAAGCTCTGCCGGAGGTGGGAGTTAAAGATCTCTCTGACAGGAGACTCTGCCAGACGTTCCCAGCAGACCCTTACAGTACGCTTGGGCCTGCCGAGTCTGTCCAGCTTCCTCCCCCGCCATCGGATCCAACTCACAACCAGGTGGTGATCAGTTGACAGCTCCGCCCCTCTCTTCACCCGAGTGTCCAAGACATACGGCTGCAGGTCAGATGAAACGACAACAAAGTCGATCATTGACCTGCGGCCTAGGGTGTCCTGGTGCCACGTGCACTGATGGACACCCTTATGCTTGAACATGGTGTTCGTTATGGACAAACTGTGACTAGCACAGAAGTCCAAGAACTGAACACCGCTCGGGTTCAGATCAGGGGGGCCGTTCCTCCCAATCACGCCCCTCCAGGTGTCACTGACGTTGCCCACGTGGGCGTTGAAGTCCCCCAGTAGAACGATAGAGTACCCAGTCGGAGCACTTTCCAGCACACCTCCCAGAGACTCCAAGAAGGTAGGGTACTCTGCACTGCCGTTCGGGCCGTAGGCACAAACAACAGTGAGTGAGAGACCTATCCCCAACCCGTAGGCGCAGGGAAACGACCCTCTCGTTCACCGGGGTAAACTCCAACATGGCGGCAGAGCTGGGGAGCTATAAACAAACCCACACCAGCCCGCCGCCTCTCACCATGGGCAACTCCAGAGTGGTGAAGAGTCCATCCTCTCTCAAGGAGTGTGGTTCCGGAGCCCAAGCCGTGCGTAGAGGTGATCCCGACTACCTCTAGTCGGAACCTCTCAACCTCACGCACGATCTCAGGCTCCTTCCCCGCCAGCGAGGTGACGTTCCACATCCCTAGAGCTAGTTTCCGTGTCCAGGGATCGGGTTGTCTAGGACCCTGCCTTCGACTGCCGCCCGATCCTCTCTGCACCGGCCCCTTATGGTCCCTCCTGTGGGTGGTGAGCCCACGGGAGGGCGGCCCCATGTCGCTCGTTCGGGCTGGGCCCGGCCGGGCCCCATGGGGAAAGGCCCGGCCACCAGGCGCTCGCGAACGAGCCCCAACCCCGGGCCTGGCTCCAGGGTGGGGCCCCGGCTGCGCCATGCCGGGCGACGTCACAGAACACAAGTTAGTTTTCATCATTAAGGGGTTTTTGAACCGCTCTTAGTCTGACCCGTCGCCTAGGACCTGTTTGCTTTGGGAGACCCTACCAGGGGCATATAGCCCCAGACAACATAGCTCCTAGGGTCACTCGGGTACTCAAACCCCTCCACCACGTTAAGGTGGCAGTTCAAGGAGGGGTAGGCTTACAGCACCTGGTATTCCCAGGCGGTCTCCCATCCAAGTACTAACCGGGCCCAACCCTGCTTAGCTTCCGAGTTCAGACGAGATTGGGCATGCTCAGGGAGGTGTGGCCGTAAGCCCTATTTGAAGAACGTGAAATGTCATAATAATAGTAGAGGATTATTTATTTCAGCTTATATTTTAGGTCAGAAGTCTACATACACACAATTAGTATTTGGTAGTATTGCCTTTAAATTGTTTAACTTGGGTCAAACTTTCTGGATGGCCTTCTACAAGCTTGATTTTAGGCCTATTCCCCCTCAGCCCTAAGCCTCCTTGCTTGCACATGCTTTTTCATTTCTGCCACAACATTTTCTACAGGATTGAGTTCAGGGTTTTGTGATGGCCACACCAATACCTTGACTTTGTTTTATACTTGCGTACTATTGTTTGTACATGTAACCCTGTTGAAATCTGTTCATTAGTAAATATTATATACAAGTTTGAATAAGTAATTTCATAGTTTAATAAATAGACTTAAGGTTAAAAAGTTAAGATTCATTGACCAGCAATGATGTTATGATTTGCTCAATGAGAGAAATGCATATTGGGTAACTTTTATGTTTTACTGAGTACAGCATTTAAAAGTTTAAATATTTGTAGTCATAATATTTGTGAAATTGATTTGAAAATGCCTGTAAGAATAGGAAGGAAGAGTTACACAAATGTTTTGTGACTTTATTTTATTTCTGAAAGGTTTGTGAATGGGCCAATCACATTCGAGGTGAAAGTAGCAAGGAAGTTTATTTTAATTTTATTTTAATTTTTTAATTTAAATTTTTTTATTGATGTTGAGAACAGGAACATAACAAAGGAGAAAGTATACATCACATAATATCAACCAAAACAATGAAAATGGAGATAAATAAAAAATAAAAAAAAGAGGTAGGGCCAGATAACATCACATAAAGATATTCACATGAAGAGATCAAAAGCAGTACAAATTCTTACAGTCCTTATAGCTTTCTTATTAGTAGATACTGAAATCACATTTAGATAATTTTCTATTTCTTTTAAGAAGACTGAAAAGACAGGTATACTGTTTGAAAATATGCATTTGTGAAGGTAAAATTACTTAGGAAAATAATTAAATTAATAACAAAACAGATATTTTTGTTTGTGGGGTCTGAGTCAAAGGTTAACAAACAGATTATTCCAAAAGGAAATAACAGGTGGAACAGATATCACATTCTTAAGAAATAAAGATTTTATTTTATAGTTTTTAGCTTTCAACTGAGAAAAATAAGTCTCTCTATCATAAAATAGAGAGACTTATTCTTCAATATAATATTCTTATTGTTCCAAATAAAACATTTCTGAGGTGAAAAGTTATGTCTATAAATTAGTGCCCATGCTAAGAGAACCTGACGATAAAAGTCGGAGAGTTTGATAGGGAGTTTGGATACATCATAATTACACAATAAGAGAAAGTGAATGCCACCAAGTTGTGAAAAAACAAATTGAGGAATAACATTCCAGATAGAAAATGGTTTGGCTAGGTACTGATTCAGCCAATTTAATTTTAAATGTATTATTGAGAGAATAGAAATCAATAAAATTCAAACCACCATTATTATAAGAGTTTAATATGACTGACTTTCTCATATAATGAGATTTATTTTTCCATAAGAATTTTATTAAAACCTCATTAATTAATTTAGAAGTGGTCTTGTCCACAAAAAGAGACTGGGCTGCATAGGCCAGTCGAGACAGACCCTCTGCTTTAGTAAGCAGTGTTCTAACTTTTAACGACAGGTCCCTTTGTAACCAGCAATTGCATTTTTTTAGAGTTTTGGTAATAATAGGTTTGAAGTTCATTGAACATCTACATTCATCTTTAGTAATTTGTATACCTAAATATGTTACCCTATTTTTAATAGTAATACCCTCAATTGAGGTAAGAGAGCAATTTCTAATAGGCAGCAATTCACATTTATTAAAATTTAGATTTAAGCTTTAGAGAAGGACAGAAGAATTGTAAAGAATCATTCAAGAATAAAGCTGTATCGTCCGCTAATTTACTTAATTTTATTTTAGTGTTACCAATTGTGATACCCTTTAAAGAGTTGTTATTGATATGTGCGCTAAGGAATTGTGTTGCAATTAGGAATAGGTAAGGGGAAACTGGATATCCTTGTCTAACTCCTCGTTTTAATAGAAATCTAGGTGAAGTACCATTACTTAGCTTAATTGAGCTGTTTCTGTTTATGTATAGCATTTGGACCATTCTGCAGAAAAAGTCGCTGAAGCCGATTTTCCGAAGAGCCTGAAAAAAAAATGTGTGTTCCAATGTGTCGAAGGCTTTGTAATAATTTAAAAAGAAAATGAAGCCATCACTGTCAATTAATTCTGAATAGTCTAACATATCTAACACTAGGGCCTGCAGCAGAGGGCGCAGTTGTCACAGTACCCCCCCTCTGACACGCGGCCCTAGCCACGACCCCGGGGCCGACCCGGGGGACACGGAGCAGGGCGATCCGGACGATGCCGATGGAACTCGCGGATGAGGACGGGAGCCAGGACGTCCTTCACCGGAACCCAGCACACACTGAAAAGGTGACATGCCCGTGGAGGAGTGGTGCAGAGAGTTGAGAGCGTATTCTGCCCAAGGCAGATGTATGCGCCCAGTAGATGAGGCGGTCGCGGACAGACGCCGGCACATACGTACGACCCTCAGGGCATGTGGGCGGAGAGGGCTCGTCACGCTGCGCTCTAGCGATGTCTGCGTCCAGTTCCCATACCACCGGTGCCACGATGCATGACTCTGGGAGCACGGGAGCATCATCCACTGGCCTCTCCTCTGTGTCATGCTGGCGGGACAGCGCGTCGGCCCCGACGTTCTTACTCCCCGGCCTGTAAGTAAGAGTAAAAACAAACCAGGTGAAGAACATCGCTGCCCGCATGTACTCCACCGCAACCGGGTCGCCCCCCTCTTCAGAAGGGATGTGATCGGAGCCGCAACCTGGCTAAAGCCCCGGATAAACCTCCTGTAGTAATTCGAGAAGCCTACAAATCGTTGCACGTCCTTCACCGTGGTCGGGGTCGGCCAATTACGCACAGCGTCAATGTGAGGCACCTCCATAGCCACACCTGTGCTGGAAAAGCGATACCCCAGGAAGGACACAGACGACTGGAAAAACAGACACTTCTCGGCTTTCACGTACAGGTCATGCTCCAGCAGTCTAACAAGCACCCTGCGTACCAACGAGATGTGTTCGGCGCGGGTGGCAGTGTATATCAAGATGTCATCGATATACACCACCACGCCCTCACACAACATGTCCCGGAATACATTGTTGACGAAGGATTGAAAGACTGATGGAGCATTCATCAAACCGTACGGCATCACTAAATATTCATAGTGGCCGGACGTAGTACTAAAGGCTGTTTTCCACTCATCCCCTTCCCGGATACGCACCAGGTTATAGGCGCTCCTGAGGTCTAATTTGATGAAAAAGCGGGCAACGTGCATCCTCTCCACCTCCGCAGAGATCAAAGGGAGAGGGTAGCGGAACGGAATGGTGATCTTGTTCAGCGCTCTGTAATCGATGCACGGGTGCACACCACCGTCCTTCTTTTTCACAAAAAAGAAACTTGAGGAGACCTGTGACTTGGAGGGCCTAATGTAACCCTGTTCCAGCACTTCCTTAACGTATGCGGCCGTAGCCTCCGTTTCGCTACGGGACAGTGGATACACGTGACCCTTAGAGAGTGCGGCTCCGTCAATGAGGTCTATCGCACAATCCCCCGGCCGGTGTGGCGGTAACACAGTGGCCTTAGCCTTGGAAAAAACCGCAGCCAAGTCCGTGTATTCGGGGGGAATTGGCACGGCGGGAGCACTGTCTGGACTTTCCACCGAGGTCGAGCCAACGGAAACACTCAAACACCTACCTTGACACTTCCGCGACCACCCCGAAAGACTCTGACTAGACCAGGAGATGACGGGGTCATGTAGGGACAACCAGGGGAAACCCAAAACAACTGGGAACGTGGGCGAGTCGATCACATGGAAGGAAAGGGTTTTGCTGTGTCGGTCGCCGGTCACCATAAGGAGGGGGACAGTGCATCGGGTGACCAAGCCCGACCCTAGTGGCCGGCTGTCCAAAGCTCTTACGGGTAGGGGGGTAGTGAGGACCTGAAGGGGTATGCGTGAACGCAGAGCAAAGGACATATCCATGAAATTCCCAGCTGCGCCTGAATCTAGCAGCGCCTTACACTGGGAAAGCAACGGAAAGCCGGGGAACATAACAGGGACAGTGCACATAGAGAGGGAAGAGGTAAGTAGTGAATGTGCATGTGCTACCTGGGGTGACGCGGAAGTGCCATGCCTGTCGCCTCTCGACTCGGGGAGGGAGGTGCGATGTGGTGCGGTTGCATGGCCTCGTCTCCTCTTGGAGGCACTCCGCACCTGTCCTCCCCGACCTCTGCCCGAAAGCGCAGCCGCCCCCAGGTCCATGGGGACGGCGGCGTCTGGTTGGCAGGGTGGAACGTGCGGGCCTCTTCCGGGACGTCCTCGGGCAGCCAGCAGGTTGTCGAGACAGATGGACATGTCTACCAGTTGGTCGAAGGAGAGGGACACGTCTCGACAAGCCAGCTCCCTCCGGACGTCCTCGCGAAGGCTACACCGATAGTGGTCGTTTAGAGCCCGCTCGTTCCACCCCGATACCGCTGCCAGGGTCTGGAACTCCAGTGCGAACTCAGGCGCCGATCTCGTCCCCTGCCGTTGGTGGAACAGCCGTTCACCCGCCTCTCTCCCTTCGTGAGGATGGTCGAACACGGCTCGGAAGCGGAGGGTGAAGTCGGCGTAGCTGCCCTGGGTGGGCTGCTCGATGTTCCAAACGGCGGTGGCCCACTCCAGGGCTTTCCCGGACAGGCAGGAGACGAGTGGGGAGATCTTCTGGGCTTCGGTCGGCGCAGGATGCATCGCGCTGTCCAATTGCAGAAGAAAACCCTGGCAGCGGTCCGCCGCCCCGTCGTAGTCCCTGGGCAGCGGAATGTGCATCGCCCCCATGTTGGGCAGCGCAACTTGGGGAGGCGGAGAGACGGCTGGTGCTGCGGGGTTCTGCTGGCTCAGCTCTACTGCTTTTAACACAGTGTCCATTGCGGCGCCTAGGCTGGCCAGCATAGTAGAATGTACCTTGACTGCCTCCGCAACACCGGCCTCGCCTGTGGCTCCTTGTGGCTCCATATCCTTCTCTTTGAGGTGTGTTATTCTGTCACGTCTTCGGGGCGAAAAAAGGAGGAGCAGGAGAATGGCGTAATACTTTGGTGTATCTTTTAATAAGTGAGTAACATAAATGCAAAGCGCAACACTGCTCTTTGTAACAGCGAGATAAAAACACACAAAGACAGGGGGAGCAGAGGGAACATATATACTCGGGGAATGATTAGGATGAGAACCAGGTGCGCTAAACAAGACACAGGTGAAATGCATAATGAGATGGACGGTGGTGTCAGAAGGCCGGTGACATCGAACGCTGGAGTCTGTCTGCTGCAGGGGGAGGTGAAGCAGCAGAGGGCGCAGTTGTCACACAGATATTCCACAGATGGCTCAATAGATTTGTGATTATGGCCTCTTATACAATTCCATTGCTGGTGTAGGAGAGACAAAGATTTAGGTATATTTTCTTGCAAAGTGGTTCTGCCTTTATTACATTGCTTGCTCAACCAGGAAGTTTTCAAGCAGTGGAGGTGAAGACATTCTCCAGCCAAGAACCCATGATTTCCCATACAACATCCATGATGCAAGTACTCAAAAATGCGAACAAACAAGACATCCATGTCTGACATACACCCTGGGCTGAACCCAACCAATTACCTTGCCCTCTGTTGCACCCCCAGGCATGTCAGTGTGTTGCAACCATCAAAATCCTGACCACAATTACACAGTATTGTATTAGAAGGCAGTGACTTCCAGTCAATTCTGGAAGGCAGTGACTTAAAATCACTTCACTACTTTTTAAACAATTCATCTTTGTCAATCCAAATGACACATATTTTTTATTATTGTATTAAATGAACAATGAATAAACACAATTTCTGTTTGGGACAGCTTTTTGCAAATGTGATTGATGTTTTTCGGTTTTGTCTTGATGCCAGAATGTCTTTAATGTCTCTTCTGCAACCCCACCCTTGTATCATATTCTAAATAGCATTTCATTAAACTGTCCGACTTTGGCTTACTCATTACTTTAAAAAGAAAGACGGAGTTGACTACAGAGATTATGTTGAAAATGTGGTGAATGTAACAATTTCTAAATGGTTCATTAGATATGGTTGAAAATAATCTCAAATTAAAGCAATCTGTTATTTTGTGTTGGAATATGAAGCAAATACTTACTGTAAATAAATACACTGAATCAGCATCCACATTCTACATCTCAGTCTCAACGAACTTGCATGGCCTGTTTCCAGGAATATCCAATTTAGGTAAGGTAATATCCATTTCCATTAAAATCCACTGGAAACATACAATAGCATGCCTGCCACACATCACAAAGAATGGGGCCAACCCAGTGCTGCTGTGCTCTGTGAGGTTATAGACTTGTAGCAAGGTCAACAATCTGGCCATTAGGCCTGCTCCCCAAGAGACCCTAGAAATAACAACGTCTAGTTAAAGCTATTGCAGGCCCTGTAGCCCTGTGGGTGGTAGAGGGTTATTCAAATCTTCTGACAACCATAGAACTTGAAGAACTGGCAGGGCTGATTCGAATGATGCCACTAAACTGCCGCAGATCATAAGCCCTTGACAGTCATCACTGTGGTTTGAATCTTTGTAGATGCTGCCTATCCATATCTGGAAAACAGATCGGTCACTGCTAGTTAGGAAACAAGTACCACCTAGGATATGTATCTCAATGTCGGCCTAATGTTGCCAACACTTCCAGGAGGGGGGTAGGCAGTGGTGATAAGGGAGCTCAAACTCTGGTCTTCCCCACCTGAGGCCAGAAAAAAACATGCCTAAGGGAAACCTCTGTTCTAGAAGCACTCAGTTGTGGTATTTTACACAAAGTAGTTTTGCTGCCAATGCGGGAACATGCAGTTGTTTTTCCTTAGCAAGGCACTTAACCCAAAATGCTGCACAGTACTTTTTTCTGAATTTGATGTTAACCATACATACCAGGTAAAATAACAGAAATACAATGTCAATTCAGGAGCTTATGCAGTAGGGCTTTGTAAATGAAATCAATTAAATTATGCAATCTATGGTTATTTAATGAGTTCACGCAAAGGTTTTCATAGAGGTCAGAGCGATGAGTATCAAAACGGTTTTGTGCAACCAAAACATGGGAGCTATTGTAGACAGTAACCAAAGGTTTAAGCATAGTGGCAGCTGCACTTTGACATGTTTTATCACCATGGTCAAGAAAAGGTAGGGAAGTTAATTGTGCAGTCTGCTTCCTACTAGTAAGAGACAAGAAATATGTATTTCTGAAAAATGCCCACTATACATCAGATTATTTTATGAGTTTATCGGTATGCTTTTTAAACAAACACCCTCTTCAATCCAAATTCAATTTTTTTTTTAGGCTGGACATTTTTAAGTATAGAGACACTTAATGAATGAAAAATGATTCACGATCTAACCAGAAGTGTTTGATTTAGAAAAATGTGAGTCATCTGAGATGTCACGTAAGCACTTATGAGTCAGCTGCCTAACAATAATATATTCCTTGTTCTATCATGAGATTAAGTTAAAACGAAACAAAAACTTTTCATCATTATGAACTTTTGGAACAATTCCTCTAAGTAATAACAGTTATTATAAAAAACAAATTGTCAAAAATATCACACATTTTAAAACTCAATTATTTCATTTTTTATTGAGATTCACACAGTTTAATGTCTTAATGTACTCTGAAATTAAAGCATTGAACATAAAATCAATTGGAGACAAAAAGTAATCATGGAATCAGGCTGCTTAACAACATGTAATCTACATTTTTTAATCATCTTATGCAGATATAACAGATTGTTCAGAAAGTTATTCCCAACACAGAAATTCCCACAAATGTGTTGCACTTGTTACTTTGCTTTGGGGTTTATGTCTGGGGACTGTGCTCGCCATCCCATGATTTGAAGCCTACCATTTTGTTCTTTTCTTATTAGTTATGGGTCATTATCTTGCTGAAGGATGAAGCCCAGACCAACTAGGAGTACATCAGAGGTTAATACATGGCACTGTGAAATGCTGCAGTAGCCGTTCTGGTTAACGGTGCCACTCACGCTATGCCAGTTGTCGACTCTGGATCCAGCAAAAGAGCCCCAGACCATCATGCTTTCTCCTTCATGTCTGACAGTTGGTGTCACACACTGAGGAACCATCCTTCCGACCCACTCGTTGGCGAGTACTGTGTGATGACCCGAAGATTTCAAATGTTCATTCATCATTTCATAAGACCTTCCAGTCTTAATAAAAAACATAATCATACATTGGATTTTAAGTGCCTTTCAAGAAACCCAAGGACACACAAAACTATAAGAACCAGAAATGAAGGAATGAAAAATGAAACAAAAAATATCTGGAGGCTGAAAGTGGATCCTTGAATCTCATTAGAAAACTGTTTGAATTGAATAAGGCAAGCCATGAGTGCAGACTGAAGGAGCTCAAGGACTTTTCTGGATGAAGGAATGATAAAATCCTATGCAATATGTTGCAACTAAGAAAGTGGCTTAGAGATGTCTTTCTTTTTTTAGCAATTCTGTCCCATCATGGAGGTGACACTTTCTGTTTTATTTCAAGACTGACCCAGATAACATATTTCTAATTATGCAGAGGTGCATGGTTTTCTTGTCCATCATAATTATTTAAAGACAAAACATATTATTAAACCGTTTTTTTAGATCCTGGATACTAATAAAAATAGATACATTCCAAACTGTCACACACTCACCTGACTGCTGACAGAAAAATTTCACTGTGCTTAATGTTCAGAGTCATGAGAGGCATATTCATTATATACAATATATAAGTAAATAACATATAGAGAGGTGACACATTATAGGAGAAAACAACTTAAAGCATCTCAGTAAAGTGTTGGGCCTTGGCATTGAACTGCCAGAATAGCTTCAATGAGCCTTGTAGCAAATTAAATACAATTAAAATCACTTCAATTTGAACATTTATGAATATTATAAGCTGTACAGTTATGCTGGATGACAGGTGAAAATGCATATTATGTGTTATTAATGCCTAATGATGGCAATACATGATTCATTTTTATCTTATATAATGAGAAACAAACATGGGTAATGACACAAAAGTGAGTACACCCCTCACATTTCTGCAAATATTTGATTATATGTGCATACAGTGCATACAGGTGCTCCATTGAGCAGCATAACAAACAGGTGGAGGAAAACAGGTATGTTCTGTCGGATCATAAAATGTATTAAACTGTGTGGAAAATGTGCACAATGAGTCAGATGCATTTTGAGACTAAATGTGAGGGCGATTCTAGACTTCAGAGGCACTATCAGCCCATCTTCAAAGGGACATCTAGCAGTGTACAAAATGAACTGTTAGACTGTATGTATGAAGTTTACAGGGAGGAGATAGCCAAGCAAGTGGATGAGACATCCTTTGTTGCCATACAGGCAGATGAGACAACTGATGTCTCCTGTAAATTACAAATGGTGGTTCTGTTGCGAAACATGTTGCCTGACAATACAGTGACAGAAAAACGCCACTGGTTACTCTTTGTTGCGTCGTGCCATACCCAATACCCCACCTCATCATGCTTTATTTGATATATTCTGTCCAACCACTTCTGTGCTGTGTAGTATTCTGATTGTATTATTATTCTATAAACGTGTGTTTTGTTACAATTATGCTAATCTAGAGAAGTTAAGGAACAAGAGAATGTGTGTTTAGATTCTGTTGTGGAATTTCTTGAACTGATGTATTTTTGTATTCTACAAAAGCATAAAGGAATAACTGGTTAAAGTATTGAGTAAAAAGTATCACCGTGTTTAGAGTCACCATGTTTAAAGAAGAAAAGGAATGTGAGAAGAGGGGATCTGGTGTCTGTTTATGGGCTATCATGATTCCCACTCAGGAAATCACGATCTGTCAAAGCTTGTGACTATGTGAATAGCTGTAGGGCTTAAGAGTTGTCATGGTGGTGGCCTCTGTGTTGTAGAATGAAGGCATTGTTCTAGGTAAACACACCTATCTTGTATAAATTCTTGAGAGCAACAATCTAATACGGGAATATTCATGAAGACAACTATGCTGAATATCCAGTAAATTACTCCCCCTTGTCTCGACCCATACACTATTATAGTTTCACTATACAGCTCCGGAAAAAAATTAAGAGACCACTGCACCTTTTAATCTTTTATTTTCAAAAAAGGTTTTGAGTGGGGAACAGAAGGGTTAAAATTAAGAGACCACTGGAAATTGAACGCTTCTGTTCCTCAATCAAAACTTTCCTTTCAAAGGAAAGAAAAAGGTGCAGTGGTCTCTTAATGTTTTCCAGAGCTGTATGTAACTGATAAATTCCAACAGTTTTTTCTCAAAGGCAAGGCCCAGATCAGGAATTTTGAGATCTACCATCACTGTAAAAGCCGGTCCTTGCCAGTGCTGGCCATTGCATTTTTATGTTCAGGGTCTTTATGTTCTAGTTGTTCTGTTTCTATGTAAAAAAAAAAATCACCTGCCTCTGGTTTAGTCTTCACCTGTACCTTGTTTACCCCTCGTTATGTACCTATTAAAGTTCTTCCTGCCCTAGGGTTTCATGTCAGTCGTTGTTTTATATGTAATGATGTAATCAAAGTCACTTAGTTGTTTCCTATTCGTCTTTTGTGTCTATGTATGTCAGGGAGATGACTGCGTCACATGCTTCCTTCATCACCCGCCCTGTGTTGGTTACTCGTCGGCCTCGCTCATCTGTTCCATCGTGAACGGTGGCAGCCCATTCATCAGTTTGCTTCCGTATATTCTGGACATTCTCCTTGAAATGGGTGAGTGCACTGCTAATCCCAGATGCATTGATGCTCCGTTTTTGCAGAGTATTGTATAAAATATCAACTTCTGGCATAAGGAAGAAAAAAAATGTCTTGTGTGTATGTCCTCCATACACTGCATTGACAGTTGTACTTTTAAAGTTCAATCGTACAACGGGTGGCCTTGGAATGCGTCTCTATGTTGCCTCAGCAAGAACCGCAACACGTTTTGGAGCGCCAGAATAAAAGGTGGCAAAAGCAGTCAAATCTGCAAAAAACACCTTCAGGATGCTCATCCTTGCTGAACAAAGTTGCTGCAAGGTCAGTTTCAGCTGGTGAGCATATCAGTGAACTAACTGGGGATGTCTCTTTCAATAGTGTCTGTACCCCTCGGTCGTTTCCACTCATTACAGCCGCACCATCATAAGTCTGAGCGATCAGATTTTCTCCCAGCTTCAGTGGTTCCTGCACACCCTTGATGCTATTAGAGAGGCCAAGTCCAGTTTTATCTTTGACTTCCACAAACTCCAAAAACCTGTCTGTCACTATATTGTCAGGCAAAATGTATCGCAACACAACTACCATTTGTGATTTACAGGTTGTCTCATCTGCCTGTATGGCAACAAATTATGTCACGTCCACTTGCTTGGCTATCTCCTCCCTGAACACTTCATATATACAGTCTAACAGTTCGTTTTGTACAGTGCTAGATGTCCCTTTGAAGATGGGCTGAGCGTCATTTGTATTCTTCAAAAACCACTCCACGTTAAACCCGCAGTTACTTTTACCAGCAGTTTGAGTGATGACAATATTCTGTGGCTGATGGGCACCAAGCCACTTTACTTCAAGTTTCTCCTCCAAATTAAGGGTTTCAAACCGGTGCTCGAGTATGAAATCCACTTTATTCAATTTATCTGGCGTTTGTGAAGCTAACAAGCTAGCTAAGACAATCTACCCTCCTCACTCTTCTTGCCGACTAATGTTGGCGCCAGACAGACAGACAGCCAATCCAGTCTGAAATACGTAATGACGCTGTAGCGGGGCTACGGGCTGTCAGCCCCATTTGGTATAAAATTTGTGTGATCTACATTGATCACACTAACATTCTGAGCATGCGTAATAATATTTTCACATGTACAATGTACATTGCATTGTGAGAGAGGGACTAGCCTCACATTAACGCTTAGCCTGTGAACTCGAATCGGCAGAACGCAGTTTGAAGCAGCAAGGCAGGGACCAACGAACATGAAATAAAATCCTAACACAAATGATATGCAATTTAGGACGATGCTGTATTCATAGATAATAAATTATAGGGTTAGGATTAGAAAAATAACATAATTTGTTGCAGTTCTTTCTGTTGTGCCCCACCTGCCCCTAATGACCAGTCGCCCCTGATAACAACAATAATTATCGTAATATTAATTTGATATATTGCCTTTTGTTATAAAGATTAGGGTAATCACTTTATCACTGGAATAATAAAATGGTATTATAATGTACACTCACCTAAATGATTATTAGGAACACCTGTTCAATATCTCATTAATGCAATTATCTAATCAACCAATCACATGGCAGTTGCTTCAATGCATTTAGGGGTGTGGTCCTGGTCAAGAAAATCTCCTGAACTCCAAACTGAATGTCAGAATGGGAAAGAAAGGTGATTTAAGCAATTTTGAGCGTGGCGTGGTTGTTGGTGCCAGACGGGCCGGTCTGAGTATTTCACAATCTGCTCAGTTACTGGGATTTTCACACACAACCATTTCTCGGGTTTACAAAGAATGGTGTGAAAAGGGAAAAACATCCAGTATGCGGCAGTCCTGTGGGCGAAAATGCCTTGTTGATGCTAGAGGTCAGAGGAGAATGGGCCGACTGATTCAAGCTGATAGAAGAACAACTTTGACTGAAATATCCACTTGTTACAACCGAGGTATGCAGCAAAGCATTTGTGAAGCCACAACACGCACAACCTTGAGGTGGATGGGCTACAACAGCAGAAGACCCCACCGGGTACCACTCATTTCCACTACAAATAGGAAAAAGATGCAACAATTTGCACGAGCTCACCAAAATTGGACAATTGAAGACTGGAAGAATGTTGCCTGGTCTGATGAGTCTCGATTTCTGTTGAGACATTCAGATGGTAGAGTCAGAATTTGTCGTAAACAGAATGAGAACATGGATCCATCATGCCTTGTTACCACTGTGCAGGCTGGTGGTGGTGGTGTAATGGTGTGGGGGATGTTTTCTTGGCACACTTTAGGCCCCTTATTGCCAATTGGGCATTGTTTAAATGCCACGGCCTACCTGAGCATTGTTTCTGACCATGTCCATCCCTTTATGACCACCATGTACCCATCCTCAGAAGGCTACTTCCAGCAGGATAATGCACCATGTCACAAAGCTCAAATCATTTCAAATTGGTTTCTTGAACATGACAATGAGTTCACTGTACTGAAATGGCCCCCACAGTCACCAGATCTCAACCCAATAGAGCATCTTTGGGATGTGGTGGAACGGGAGCTTCGTGCCCTGGATGTGCATCCCACATATCTCCATCAACCGCAAGATGCTATCCTATCAATATGGGCCAACATTTCTAAAAATGCTTTCAGCACCTTGTTGAATCAATGCCACGTAGAATTAAGGCAGTTCTGAAGGCGAAAGGGGGTCAAACACAGTATTAGTATGGTGTTCCTAATAATCCTTTAGGTGAGTGTATGTATGTCTGTTTCTCATTTTAAGGTCAACCCTGTTAAATGAAAATTAGTCTGAAGGTTTTATTTAAGATATTAGGTACTTAAAGGGATAGTTAATCCAAAAATGATATTTTGTTGACAGTCTACTTACCTCAAGTTGTTCCTAAGGCACAGAGAGTCATTTCTTAAAACAATCCATTATTCAGCTCTGTCTTTGTCACAGTTTGCCATGTATAGTAGGAAACAGACACAGAGGATTCCAGAAAAACTATAATACACAGACTCACCGGAAGAACAAAAGGCACAAAACGGCATAAACAGGCAACAGTAACAACAAACACACAAAATGACCAATCCGATTCACTGGGACAGGAGGAACATAAATAGGGACACAATGTGGGGCAAACAAGGCACAGGTGAAAGCGATAAAAAAGGACAGGCTGCGTGTTAGAACAAAAGGACAAAAACCAAATATAACAGGCTATGTTAAAAAAACAAAAGCTAAACCAAACTGAACAGAACCTCACAGTCTTAGTAATTAGTGTTATTAGCATCGTACAAATTCATGAATGGAAATGGTACGTACCACTATCGCAAAACTGCACTGTAAGTGGAAAACGACTTTTAAAACACTCCAAAGTAAGACAAGTGGTGTTGTTTATTTCAAAGAACATGACAATATAATTAAATATAATTACATTTTCACAATAAAATTCTCACTTCAAATAAACGAGTACTTCCTGTGTTTACCGGTCTGTTTTGTTCACAATTGTATTCATCCACGCTTTTTTTTCAGGAAAAGTAAATGTATACATCATAGTAAATGAAAGTTAGTATTCGCTAGCTAGAAAGCATGTTACCTACTTTGTCTTTGATATTCACCTCAGACAATCGAACTGTATTTGCTTGAGAGAGAAAGGACAATACATATATGTTATGTCTGACTGAATCAATTTTTCAGGGGATAGAGCCTTACTTGTTCTAATCATAATACACAGATGATGAATTGACCAAATAGAAGCTTGCACAGCAGCTAAATTGGGGAGATGGTGAACCCGTAAATCCCCAACCCTTGCCCAGAAAAGCTGGAGGTAACATGTACTTTGTGCACCATAACATAGCAATCTGAAGTATAATTTACAATCTGTCTTGTCTCCACGGGTTGAACTGGGTAACTTGATGGAATTGCATTCACCTTTATTCTTCTTATAAGTGAACATGGGTCATGATCCTCTGGAGTAAAATATTTCTCGCAAACTTTGTATGTCTCGTTGGCGAAGTTGCGAGAGGCAGAGGTATTGTCCCAGTTGCAGAGCGGGTAGAATTATTTTCAAACAAAACCCCAGGAACAGGTGGTTAGACGTGAACAGGCAGAAGTCAATACAAACAAAGTAAATCCAACATTTCATTTATTTTTAAATGCACCGAATAACACAGCGTCATCCTGTACCATGAAATTCTTGTGATGTGGCACATGACATCTACATACTAAGAATTAAGAAATTATAAAGCAAAAATATAGCAAAAGATATAGCAATAATATACACCGATCAGCCATAACATTATGACCACTGACAGGTCAAGTGTATAACACTGATAATCTCGTTATCGTGGCACCTGTCAGTGGGTGGGATATATTGAGCAGCAAGTAAAAATGTTGTCCTCAAAGTTGATGTGTTAGAAGCAGGAAAAATGGGCAAGCTTAAAGGATCTGAGAGACTGACAAGGGCAAACTTGTGATGGCTAGATGACCAGGTCAGAGCATCTGCAAAAACTATAGCCCTTGTGGGGTGTTCCCAGTCTGCAGTGGTCAACACCTCTCAAAAGTGTTTCAAGGAAGGAAAAGGAAGGAAGGAAAAGCGACCTTAGGGAGTTTTTCCTAGCCACTGAAATTCAACACTACTGTTGTTTGCTCCTTGGGGTTTAAGGCCGGGTGTCTCTGTAAAGCACTTTGTGACAACTGCTGTTGTAAAAAGGGCTTCATAAATAAATTTGATTGATTGATAATGAAGGGGGCAGTACTTACGATTTGGACTTTGGACTTATAATTTTAACAAGAGATGGGCCTTAAGATCAGATCTGCCCTGTACTAATGATCCCCTAATAACCACTATTACAAACAGAAGTATATGCAGGTAGAAAATCATCCTGTGTTTCATAGTTTGTAGTCCAACACAACACTTCAGCAAACAAACATCGCATGAGCAATGCTATTATTTTGAAGGAATGGTCATGGCCTGGGCCGACCAGACAATATGTATAGGTTGATTGTTTTTGCGGTTGGGGTTTAAAATAAAAACAAGGATTTTGGTACATGTGTGTAGGTGCAATGGTGAACTTGGTAATAAATGTTTTTGTTTTAAGTTGCATTATGGGGCAAAACGTTACAAAGTTACCCGGAAGGTAGTGTATAAATTTGCAGAAACAACGGTGAATCGTTGACAGGTCAATATGTTATTTCAGGTAATCAAAACATTCGTAAAGGCATCTTTTGAAATTGTACCACGGGGATTAACGCAACATTGTTTTTCTCACATTGGTAGAAATGTTTAACAGGCAACGTTGGTTAAAAAAACTGTAGTATTTGCGAAAACTGGTTTGTGTTATTATGGGCAGATGCTATGACTTCCGGGTAAGATGTGCTGCATTCTCGTAATGACCAACTCGTGAAATCAGATTTTTTTATTGCTGTATTATGGTCATGTGTCTGTTAAATGTTGAACAGATTAATGGCGATATGGTGAAAATAGCCAGCCTTTATATGTAAGCGGATGAGTTTATCGTTAATATATAAAATTATATGACGTGATTTCACGGCTGAGCTGCGATAACTAACGAGAACGGCATTTCTACTGGACAGGAAGTATCAATATATTTGGTTGTCAAATTTAATCAATCATCAGAACTAAATAGTTAAGTTTTATCCAGAATTTTAGTCAATGTAGGCTGTATAGTTCTAACACAATTTTAATCTAACATGAAGAACGATGACATGTAACCAATGACAAAGTTAAGAAGCATGACCTCCTAGAGGCGCCCTGTCTGCGATGTAAACAGTATTAAAGCCTGCTGCATCCACAGAAGTCAGCTGATGTTTCAAGCGTGGAGTATTTCATTTACGTTTTAAGTTATTTTATTTGAAGTAATTGAATGATGGCTAAAGAAAAAGATGAGTTTTTGCAATGGTATGCAACTGTTTCCGCAGACCCCTTTGTCATGCTGGATAAAATAAAGGCTTACTGTGTGAATGATGTGGTCATCTTGAGAGAGGGGTGTATGCTCTACAGACTAGAGTTCCTGGAGTGTGGTGGTGTTGACCCATTCCGGTCAATTACGATTGCTTCGGCTTGCATAAAAGTATTTTGCAACAGATTCCTCACCAAGAACACCATTACATTGGTCCCCTCAGACAACTACAACCGTTGCCAGAAGACATTCTCAAACAGCTCAATCCAGTGGCTTGAATATGTGGCCTCTGATGAGAATATATCAATACAGCACGCCCTGAACAGGGGTGAAGTGAAAATCGGTGACTACTGCGTTGATGGATATGCTGAACGCAATGCGGAAGAAGATGGATGGAGCAATGGGTTGAGCACAGCCTATGAATTTCTAGGCTGTTTCTGGCACGGTCACCCAAAATGTAATTGTTCAGCAAGTATCAATCCAGTGACAAAGATTCAGTACAGAGTGATGCACCAGCAATGGCTGACAAAGCTAGAGGCTTTAAAAGAACAACACAACGTACATGTTCAATACTACTTGGGAGTGTGAGTGGAATCAGCTTAAAAACACATCTGCAGATGTCAAAGCTTAAGGCGTGGAAATATACCCTTAACAAAATCGCAGCTCTGAGAAGTAAAGAGACAAAAAGCCAAAATTTCACTTCAGTCACAAGGAAAAGAAAAACCAATCTGGAGGTTTTCTACTGCCGTTACTAAGCGCTGCAGTTCCATTCCTAACCAGTCTAATTGCATAGAGACAGGGTTAAACAAGAAGGATCATTATCAGAAAATGTTTCTGGTGCCATAACCTCAGTTAGAAAAACTGAGAGAATCCAAAACGACTAGCAACGATGTAAGACAATCAATTGAAAATGATTTGGACTCATCGAATCGCAATATACTGTTGAAGCCTGATATGGATTAACATGAGAAAGCTAAAAGATACTCTGCCATTTTACAATAATGTTTGACTGTTGTGAGACAGGGGGAGCTTGATACAAATACACTGAATTTAAGTCTACCCGGGTCTGAGACTGGGGCTGATGTAGTAAACGTAACTGAGACTAAGCAAACTGTTGACTGAAATGTTAACCTTGTTGATGACATTTTTGATAATGTTTGATAATATTCTTCCTGCGAGGCGTAGGAAGAATATTGAATATATTCTTAATAGAATGCACAGGTCTTAAGATTTGACTTCAAATTGTTGAAGTCTAACACTTCCCCGAGTTGGTTTGTTGGAAAGGAGAATAAAACACCAGGAGTCAGTTCAATTACCGTACCGCATATTCCGTTTATTACAAAAGCTTCTGGAGACACGTGTCGCCGCACAATGTCTAAGGATCAACAGTCAACACATCATTTTATACTTCCACTACGCCCAAAAGATAGAGGCGTTAAGTTACAAAGCAAGTGTGCCATTGGCCCAATCCCAGTTCTATTCCTTATAGGATAACTGCAAGTATCCCCTTGCCCCCCTTGTGGTTTCTGTGTTGTCTGTCTGACTATGTGTGTGTGTCTCTGACCTGTGACCTGTTTCTCACAAGACAGACATACTAAATCTTTCTCTCCCCGGCAACCGCTTGAACAGGGTTTTCCTATTCTCCTACTTGCTCCTTCAGTTTCAGCTCATATTACAAACAATTAATATTTTGTTTCATTGGTTACAACAGCTTACAACAGTTCACTAACTTATACAATCAAGAAGGCGCTCCTGCGTTGGTGTACACTGACTCCAATGGTACCAGGTCTCTCCTTTGTCCCTCAGTCGGACCGCATGACTCGTTCTCTCCACCACCTGATGAGGACCCGTCCACCTTGGCTCCGACCACTTTCGCTTGATGACCTTCAGCAAGACCCACTCCGCCTGGGGCAGGTTCTGGTCTAGCGGGTGCAGGTCCCTCCGTTCTCCGACTCTATTGGTGAATTCTGAAACGAGAGCTCACAATTCATCAAAATACACTCTATGGTCTTTGGGCCACTTTTCCCCTTCCGGGACCGCAGGCCCCGCGGCTGGTCCTGGAAACTGTCTCCCCGTCAGCAGCTCGTATGGGGTGAACCCAGTGGTCTGATTTAACGAGCATCGAATCGTCATGAGTGCCAGTGGCAGTGCATCCACCCAGTTCAATTTAGTCTGTGCACATATCTTAGCCAACTTGTTTTTTAAGTTTTGGTTCATCCATTCTACCTTTCCCTGGGACTGTGGATGGTACACCGTGCCAAAAACATGTTTTAGGCCCAATAAGCTCTCTACCTTCTGTAAATCACTGTTCTTAAAGTGAGTCCCATTGTCTGACCTGATTTTCTCTGGGAAGCCGTGTCTGGGAATGTACTGGTTCACTAAACACTTGATCACTGTCCTCCCTTCTTGCCGGCCAGGCTTCTGGCCACCCTGTGAACATGTCCACACACACTAACATGTAGCGGCACCCCCGTACAGGTTCCCCCATGTCCGTGTAGTCTATCTCTGTCTCTTGTCCAGGTCTCGTCGTCATGGGGAACGCCCCCATCTCAGGTTTGATCGTCGGTTTTGGGTTGTGGTGTGTGCAGATGGTGCATGTCCTAGTCTAGTTACGTACCATGTCTACCATAAACGGGTGCCACCAATGGCACAACGCCACTACACTGTGTGTTGTGAGTATCTGAAGTTGATGCCCCATCACTATGTGTGCGCATTTTTGAATGAGTCTCGCTACCCCCGCTGCATGCTGTGTGCAGGTGGGGTGCCTTTTTTCGGTTTTGTCAAATCCTACGCTTATGTACATAAGGATGTTCCTATCTCCCCCTTTTTTCTGAAATAGGACCCCGTTCATGACTTGTCCTGTTTCAGAAACATCTAGAAAAAAGGGTTTTGTGTAGTCGGGTATGGCCAGATCAGCTGCGGTGGCTAGTTGTTGTTTTAGCAAAATGGCCTGGTCAGCCGGGCAAGTCCAATTGAGAGTGGCTTTAAGTTTACGCATTCCCTGCTCCTTAACTAGCGCTCTAAGTGGCTCTGTGAGCCCTGAATAGTTTGGGATGTAATTGCGGCTGTACCCTGTGAGCCCCAGGAATGATAGCATTTCCTGAACAGTAGTGGGTTTAGGATGGTGGAGGATGGTTGTGCGGTGACCTGGGGAAAGCCCCGCTCCCTTCTGCGAGATTACTCTGCCCAGAAAGGAGACCTGCGTCCTTACCAGCTGTAGCTTTTCTTTTGACACCTTGAACCCTTTCTCAGCCAGTCTGGTGAGGACCGTCATCATAGCTTGGATGCAGGCGGCCACCGTCGGGGCCGCCAGCAGCAGGTCGTCTACGTACTGGACCAAAGTTACCCCTGTCGGCAGGCAGCATCCCTGCAGCACTTCTCTCAGTACCTGGTTGAATATACCAGGGGAAAGCGCGAACCCCTGTGGTAGTCTCGTGTACCGCCATTGCCGACCCCTATGTGTGAAAGAAAAAATATCACGAAGTTCCTCTGCTAGTGGGAGACAGAAAAAAGCGTTAGCCAGGTCAATGCAGGTGAACCATTTTTGATCAGGGGTCAAATTAGTGAGTGCTACATACGGGTTAGGTACCGGTATAGTGGGTGTGAGTAAAATGTTGTTAATAGCTCTGAGATCATGGGCCATACGGTATTTCCCTGTCCCTTTCTTTTCTACCGGGAGGATAGGCGTGTTCCACGCGGAACCTGACTCCTCCAACACCCCTGTGGGCCACAAACCATTCAATGTCACATCCAACCCTTCCTCTGCCTCTGGTTTGTGTGGGTATTGGGGCAGCCATATGGGCTCTCCCGGTCCGATTTTAAAGGTGACCTGTGGGCAATCGGTGAGCCCCACGTCCGTGGGACCCTTGGACCACAGTGAGTCCGGTAACTCATTAAGTCTGGCTGTGGCTACAGGGTGATCCATCTTTTCCCTCCCATGATCCCGAGTTATCTCCCTTCGCTCTAAATATACCCAATCTGTCCCTGGTGCTTCTAACCGATACGTCTTACAGCTGGGTGAGTACCATACGTTTGGCGCTTGAGTGAGTGTCCAATCAGTGCATTCGACTGCCCTTTTAACCATGGGCCCCAGGTCTTTTGCTTGGTGTTTAGGGTCCCCACACACTACATCCCCAAACCCCTCTCTATACACCTCATCGCCCTGCTGATCATAAAATAGGGTTACATGTGGGGGGTCTGGCGGAGGAAAGTACGGCTCGAGGAGGGAGATTCACGGACTCCACTTGAAGTACTGGGACAAAATACCCTGTTTGTCCGGCTTTTCCGGTATCAATAGTCCCAAGTATATCTCCGCTATTTCACCCTTCACCGGTTGTACCAGGTACTGCCCTTTGCGTGTGGTTTCAGGTCCGCACACCGCCGATGTCCCGTCTGGTAACGTGACAGTTAGTCCATCTGGAGAACATAAGATATTAGCCCCCAGTTTTATCAACAAGTCTCTCCCCAATAAGTTCACTGGTGTGTTTGTCGACACCACACACGGATGGCTGAGGGCCTGTTTACCCAGTATCGTTTTAAGAGGAAATGTCACTGGCAAAGTCTGTCCCACTCCTTCAAACCCCACAACTTCCACTGTCTTGGAGGATAGTAGTCCTGTGACGGGAGGGGCGGTGATGGTGGAAAACGTGGCACCTGAGTCAACCAGAAAGGGGAAGTCCTTCCCATCGACATTCAGGGACAGCATGGGGTCTGCCCTTCCCCCACTGTCCCCTCCCCTCCCTGTAGACCGTCACGCCTGGTCCCACCCTCCCTCATAAGAGAGTGGGTATTGTCCAGGTGCACTAGGTGGTGGGACGGCGTGTGGGTTGGGAACTGGAGCTGCCCCCTGGTTTGGGTATCCTCTGCCCCTTGCAGTGTTCTGTGGGCAGTCTCTGGACCAGTGGTTCGGGTCACCACACGTAAAGCAGGCTCCGTATGGGACTTGGGCTCCTGGAGCCCCTCTGCCTCTACCCCGCCCCCTCCCCCTACCATAACCTCCCCTCGGAGTCCCTGGTCGATAGGGCGCGGTGAACGCCCCCCGGCCACCGTGAGGTTGGGGTGCCCATGTGGGAACAGGGTATAAATCGGGTGTGTCAGGTTCTCCTGAGCCTAGGGCTGCCATCTGTCTGTGTTTCTTTTTCCCTTCATTCAACCTCACTTTGGCTTCACCCAGCTGTAAGTGCAACAGGTTCTCTTTCAGTTCCTGTATCTGTTTGTCTTTCTCTGTCTCCTCATCTTTAGCCCTCTGTAAATGATGCACTATGTGTCTTTCCCATACGTGTGATTCACTACCCGGCATGTCAGGATTTGCCATCATTGCCTCTTTTATTTTCTCTGGAAGTCCCTCTAAGACCGCCCTTCTAAACCACTCCTGCTGCAGACCTCCCTTCCCCGGGTGGTGCCCTGTGTGTTTGGCCCATGTTTCTTTACATACTTCTAGATACTGTCTAGGGTGTTGCTCTTTTTCCCAAGGTAACTTGGGCATCGGGGCCCCAGCGGGCAAGGGAAATCGTTCCCTCAGGGTCGTGGCTATGCGCCCGACCACCTGACTGAAAGGGATGTCGTCAGGGCTCTGCCTAGTGGCGGCCCCTTTTTCTATCTCAGTCATAGCCTGGGCGGACACGGCTCGGGCGGCTACTGCCCTCCAGTCCCCCAGTGCCAACATTTGACCAGCTGTGAGTTTATCAAATTGTGACAACCATAGTCCACCTCCCTCTCTCATCGGGGGTAATTTATCTACCAGTGCCTGTACGTCTCCCAGCCCCAATGGTTTATATCGCGGTTCGCCGCCTCCCACTCTAAAGAGAGGCAGCTGAAACCCAGCACAACCAGCTTCCCCTGCTTGTGACCGCGTATACATTTTATTTTGAGTCTTTTGAATTGATTCTACTGCATCATGGTGTAGTTTATGTTCTGGTGGGGGCGTATGCGGCAGAAGGTATACGTCTACGTCTCCCTTACTCCCGTCTCCACTAATGTCTGCGTCGGGGTCTTCGTCTGAGTCAGTCCATCTCCCTACTGCTTGCCCCGTGAGTACCACCCGTCCTCTATGTGAATTCCCTTTTTTCTGCCTAGTTTTTGTCCTTCTCACTGTGTCACTATCGTCCGACCCCGACCCTGAGTCCTCACCTACCCTGCCTTTAGTACGGCCTGATCTTTTCTTTATGGCCCCTGTAATCTCATCCTGTTTATTCTCTCCTAGTTGTCTCCCCTTCTCGCTCCTCTCCTCGTATCTCCCGTACTCTCTCTCTGCCCTTGCCTTGAATGGTTTCACCTCCCCCTCAGCGTCTGTCTCGCTCTCTGACTCCGCCTTCCTACTCAACTTTCTCTTATCTTGCTTTCCTGTGAATTGAGTTATGGGCCTGCTGTTCTGTGTGTCTAAAGACAATATCCCCTTCTCTAAACGTAACACTGGATATAATGGTGCACGCTCTGTACCATGCCCCAAGTCACCTTTATATGCTGGGGGTTCTATCTCTCCTCCCTTTTTCTCCTCCTTAATTTTCAGTTCTACGCCCTGACACCACACTGCTAATTTACACCATTCTTTTCTGTGCTTTTCCCATTCCTTCTCCTTTTCTCTATATCTCCCACTCTTGACCAAATTTGCTTCTTGTCTCTAACTCTATCTCGATTTTTGGAACAATCCTTCTCCTTATTCCACAAAATAACATGTAATGGTCTCCTTTCCTCCATCCTTAATCCTGCCTCACTCACCACTTGTCGCAATTTCTCTTCTATCCCTTCTTTTTTACTTTCTGAATTGGGTCCATCCTGCCTACAACCGTCATTACATTTGCCACCTGTATCCCCAATTGTTTCCACTTTCCCCTTACCTAGACCCCACCCATCGTCATCAATTTCTCTCTCAAACCCCCGTCCATTTCTCCCTGACTTATGTTACTGTGAGTCCCAGACTCAGAATGATTAACAAATGATTAACGGGTCCCTGACCCAACACTTTTGGGACTTGAACCCAGTTCTCTTGTATAAAAAAATTTGGGGAGTTCCAAACTCCCTGGGCCTCTAACCCAGCTGAACGTGAACCTTTACACACAATAAGTATTTCGAGGTGCCCCTAAGTCCTCGAGCCTCTAACCCTACTGGTTGCCAAGACTCTAACTCGCAACTCTCCACCGTCCCCGTCTGGAAGTGGCGTAGGGTAGTCAACCCCAGAACGATTAACGGGCCTCTAACCCGATTTACAGTGAGACTCTAACTCACACACCATTAACGGGCCTCTAACCCGACTTACAGTGAGACTCTAACTCACACACCATTAACGGGCCTCTAACCCGACTTACAGTGAGACTCTAACTCACACACCATTAACGGGCCTCTAACCCGACTTACAGTGAGACTCTAACTCACACACCATTAACGGGCCTCTAACCCGACTTACAGTGAGACTCTAACTCACACACCATTAACGGGCCTCTAACCCGACTTACAGTGAGACTCTAACTCACACACCATTAACGGGCCTCTAACCCGACTTACAGTGAGACTCTACCTCACAGACCGTTCCTCTGACCTCCTGAATTTAAACCAGTATCCCAATATGTTTTCCACAGGTTAAAAATTTAGTTCATAGCCAATATGCAGATTTAGATATAACAGGCTCTGCTTACCTTTATCATGAGCCGGCTCGGAACCTGTGAATCTCGCGTAGGTTGTCTGGACCAGGTCGAATTCCTTATCCTTTTTCCAATCCCGGCCCGAGCCCCCAAAATTGTTGAAGTCTAACACTTCCCCGAGTTGGTTTGTTGGAAAGGAGAATAAAACACCAGGAGTCAGGTCAATTACCGTACCGCATATTCCGTTTATTACAAAAGCCTTTGGAAACAAGGTGTCGCCGCACAATGTCTAAGGATCAACAGTCAACACATCATTTTATACTTCCACTACGCCCAAAAGATAAAGGCGTTAAGTTACAAAGCAAGTGTGCCATTGGCCCAATCCCAGTTCTATTCCTTATAGGATAACTGCAAGTATCCCCTTGCCCCCCTTGTGGTTTCTGTGTTGTCTGTCTGACTATGTGTGTGTGTCTCTGACCTGTGACCTGTTTTTCACAAGACAGACATACTAAATCTTTCTCTCCCCGGCAACCGCTTGAACAGGGTTTTCCTATTCTCCTACTTGCTCCTTCAGTTTCAGCTCATATTACAAACAATTAATATTTTGTTTCATTGGTTACAACAGCTTACAACAGTTCACTAACTTATACAATCAATACATCTACAAAATGGTGAATTCCTTTTCAAAGGAGAGATAATCAAGGGCTTGCACCTGTTGGATCTGGTTAAAAGTGTGACAGCAACCAACAAAAATGCTGACTATAGAAGGCCTGTGACGGTGAGGTGACGGACAGCTCTGTCATCTCCCGTTCTTCCCGGATTCCCGTTGCACATGAAATCACCCCGGACACCTTCATTTGTCTTGTCTCCAATTGTTGCTCACACCAGGTCCCAATCAATTCATTAGTATGTGTTTAAATGTTTCTCCTCTGCTCCCCTCACTTGTGTGTCACTGTTCCTTGTCTCCCTTGGTAACGTACGTGGTGAGTGTTTTCGTTTTGGTGTATATCTTTTTGTTTGGTTTAATGTTATCTGTGCTCGGTGTTCTTCTCTATTAAAATGACGACATCGACTGCCACTCTGCCTGCGCCTGGTTCCTTTCCTCACCACCACTACGCATTCCGTGACAAGGCCGTTGGGGGGTGGGGGTGGGGTGTGGTGGATGGTGGGGGGGAGGTTTAGAGGCCATGGCATGTCTCAACATGCCTTTTACAACTATTCCAAATGCGCGTAGACACAATGGATGATTTAGCCACTCCCCCAGCAACTGGTTTTCAACTAACCAAAGCATTCTTTGTACCCCCTACCACAGACCTCACGAAATGGCTTCCATTTTAATGTGTTTTTATTTTATGCTTTTTTTTTTATTCATTGTCAAAGTGAATAATTGTTGTATGAAAAATACTATGTAAACATTGATGTGGTTTTACAAATGGTTTTATTTTTGAATAATAAAGTTTTTCTTCAACAATCATGACACAAGATTGAGCATGTTGTATGCAATATTATAATTTTTTTATCACGCTTACTCTGGTAAATCTTAGCTAAAAACTTTTAGTCTAGGGCATCATTTTCTCATAAATCATCAACATAATAAGACACTCACCTAAAGGATTATTAGGAACACCATACTGTGTTTGACCCCCTTTCGCCTTCAGAACTGCCTTAATTCTACGTGGCATTGATTCAACAATGTGCTGAAAGCATTCTTTAGAAATGTTGGCCCATATTGATAGGATAGCATCTTGCAGTTGATGGAGATTTGTGGGATGCACATCCAGGGCACGAAGCTCCCGTTCCACCACATCCCAAAGATGCTCTATTGGGTTGAGATCTGGTGACTGTGGGGGCCATTTCAGTACAGTGAACTCATTGTCATGTTCAAGAAACCAATTTGAAATGATTCGAGCTTTGTGACATGGTGCATTATCCTGCTGGAAGTAGCCATCAGAGGATGGGTACATGGTGGTCATAAATGGATGGACATGGTCAGAAACAATGCTCAGGTAGGCCGTGGCATTTAAACGATGCCCAATTGGCACTAAGGGGCCTAAAGTGTGCCAAGAAAACATCCCCCACACCATTACACCACCACCACCAGCCTGCACAGTGGTAACAAGACATGATGGATCCATGTTCTCATTCTGTTTACGCCAAATTCTGACTCTACAATCTGAATATCTCAACAGAAATCGAAACTCATCAGACCAGGCAACATTCTTCTTGACACTTCGATAATAGAGTCAAAGATTGAATAAACAACCAAATTAATTGTGTGTTTTTGTGTAACTTCCTGTAAAACTGTCATTGTCCACCAATCCTATGACAATACATTTTGGCAGAGGTCCTAAAAATGTATTTTCCTGGTTTCAAACGCGACCCCCAGCTGGTAAATGAAATCTCTTCATACACACTCTTTCAATTGAGTACTTGGCAGCGGTTGAGAGTAGTGCTTGAGCGTGTCCAAGTTTCACAGCTGGTGAAACAGATACATTCTTGACCAATTGTGACGCAGATAATATATGCAAACGATAACGCACATCCCTGGCCCCCATAAGGCAGAACTAATTTTTACCGCGGACCATCCTAACCTTTATGTCAACGTGAGTTTCTCTTGAAAGAAGATATCGCTATGAACAGGGCCAATCATTTCAAATGTTGTACTATCCGCTGAATAGGCAGCCCTTTTCGTAAGTCCATCGTTCTCGCCTGCAGGGTCCTTAACATCCTAGATCAGCCCCCTACATTGCAGCGTTACCATGATACCCCGGTAAACCGTTACCGGCCTGTGTTGTGTAGAATTCAACATACCTTTGAGGATCATCGTAGAGTTTCTGAGGCTGCATCTTATAATCTAAAAGATTGTTTGATGGGTCTGAAGTGTAATTTTGCAATTACCTTCCCCACTACGAATGAAACCCGCTGGTTTTGATCAGATTTTACCTCAATACAGATCTCATCAAATTGACTCTTACTAAGAGGTATGTAGCGTGGCTTGTAGTCCGTCACTGTGACAACTTCATTCTTTTTCCCTGAAATATGTACAGTTCTCAGCAGCGGGACATGACTGTCACCAACACGTTCATAATCAATTATATCTGTGTAGATGTATAGGGTGTTAAACCCTGCCAGAATATATGTGGGGAATGTTCCTTACCATGGGGCGTACCACCGCTCGCCTGGTTTTAAGCCTAATATCTGTTCCAGTTTTGTACTAAATTTCAAACTAAAATTCGACTCACCTTTTAGAAACATTCTATTTTTAAATTCATCATACCCTGCCCATACACCATGTGGTTTTATATAAATGTTGAGCTCTGCCACTAGTTTTACTATGCCATTGTAATAACCGGTGTTGAGTTCATATTTCCAAGTTTTGTTGTTATTCGAGTCATGTAGTTCAAAAGTGTTTTCACCCCATGTAAAAGTCTTCCATGTATGCAGTATTGGAATTCTATCTAAGATACTTCCTAATCACTTTTCAAATCTATACCTTTGGCAAATTTTGTGGTATAGCTCGAAATCGTATTGTTTGGATAGACATGTCTCAATGAGTTACTGAGCAGCGTTATGTAGAAACCACCGTCACCCATGCTGATCGCAGTTTCTAGGTCAAGCACTTGTTCAGCTGTTGAATTTCTCAGGCCAACCAAGCCATTTCACAAGATGTTTTTTCATCTCTTTCTGTGCTTTCTCATCCAGAACTTCTTCCACTTTAAAAGTTTTATCCTTAGCCATGATTATTTTCAGTAATTCCTGTCCATAAAAGGTGCCAACTATCACATCACCATCGTAATCTTTTATTCTGTCTACAGGAGGTACCCGCGGAATGCATTCTGTTATTTTTAAATATTCATCTGTGTACACTTTTTCATAGCCTTTTGTAAATGCTCCTCTCAACTTTGAGGGTCTCACAGTATCCCCAACCCGGAACTTGTAGCTTTGATTACCATTTCCCATTATAGTTCTACCATACAGGTTCTTGAGAACTAATCTAACATTTTCTTCACAAACATCAGCAGGCCTATCCCCGACCCGTAGGCGCAGGGAAACTCTCACTGTTGTTTGTGCCTACAGGCCGAACGGCAGTGCAGAGTACCCTACCTTCTTGGAGTCTCTGGGAGGGGTGCTGGAAAGTGCTTCGACTGGGGACTCTATCGTTCTACTGGGGGACTTCAACTCCCACATGGGCAACGACAGTGACACCTGGAGGAGCGTGATTGGGAGAAACGGCCCCCCTGATCTGAACCCGAGCGGTGTTCAGTTATTGGACTTCTGTGCTAGTCACTGTTTGTCCATAACGAACACCATGTTCAAGCATAAGGGTGTCCATCAGTGCACGTGGCACCAGGACACCCTAGGCCGCAGGTCGATGATCGACTTTGTTGTCATTTCATCTGACCTGCGGCCGTATGTCTTGGACACTCGGGTGAAGAGAGGGGCGGAGCTGTCAACTGATCACCACCTGGTTGTGAGTTGGATCCGATAGCGGGGGAGGAAGCTGGACAGACTCGGCAGGCCCAAGCATACTGTAAGGGTCTGCTGGGAACATCTGGCCGAGTCTCCTGTCAGAGAGATCTTTAACTCCCACCTCCGGCAGAGCTTCGACTGGATCCCGAGGGAGGCTGGAGATATTGAGTCTGAGTGGACCATGTTCTCCACCGCCATTGTCGAAGCGGCCGCTCGGAGCTGTGGCCATAAGGTCTCCGGTGCCTTTCGAGGCGGCAATCCCCGAACCCGGTGGTGGACACCGGAAGTAAGGGATGCTGTCAAGCTGAAGGAGTCCTATCAGGCCTGGTTGGCTTGTGGGACTCCTGAGGCAGCTGACGGGTACCGACAGGCCAAGTGGACTGCAGCCCGAGTGGTTGTGGAGGCAAAAACTCGTGCCTGGGAGGAGTTCGGTGAGGCCATGGAGAAGGACTATCGGCTGGCCTCGAAGAGATTCTGGCAAACCATCCGGCGCCTCAGGAGAGGGAAACAGTGCTCTACCAACGCTGTTTACAGTAGAGGTGGGCAGCTGTTGACCTCAACTGGGGATGTCGTCGGGCGGTGGAAGGAGTACTTCGAGGATTTCCTCAATCCCGCCGTCACGTCTTCCATTGAGGAAGCAGGATGAGGGCTCAGAGGTGGACTTGTCCATCACCCGGGCTGAAGTCACCGAGGTGGTTAAGAAACTCCTCGGTGGGTGGATGAGATCCGCCCTGAGTACCTCAAGTCTCTGGATGTTGTGGGGCTGTCTTGGCTGACACGCCTGTGCAACATCGCGTGGCAGTCGGGGACAGTGCCTCTGGGATGGCAGACCGGGGTGGTGGTCCCTCTTTTTAAGAAGGGGGACCGGAGGGTGTGTTCCAACTATAGGGAGATCACACTTCTCAGCCTCCCCGGGAAAGTCTATGCCAGGGTTCTGGAGAGGAGAATACGGCCGATAGTAGAACCTCGGATTCAGGAGGAACAGTGTGGTTTTCGTCCAGGCCGTGGAACACTGGACCAGCTCTATACTCTCTACAGGGTGATGGAGTGTTCATGGGAGTTTGCCCAACCAATCCACATGTGTTTTGTGGATTTGGAGAAGGCATTCGACTGTGTCCCTCGCGGCATCCTGTGGAGAGTGCTTCGGGAATATGGGGTCCTGGGTCCTTTGCTAAGGGCTGTCAGGTCCCTGTACGACTGAAGCTTGTTCCTTGTGCATGTTGGACTCCGGCAGGACTGCCCTTTGTCACCGGTTCTGTTCGTAATTTTTATGGACAGAATTTCTAGGCGCAGCCAGGGGCCGGAGGGTGTCAGGTTTGGGGACCACACGATTTCGTCTCTGCTCTTTGCGGATAATGTTGGCTCCTTCAAGCCAGGACCTTCAGCACGCACTTGGACGGTTTGCAGCCGAGTGTGAAGCGGTGGGGATGAAAATCAGTACCTCCAAATCTGAGGCCATGGTCCTCAGTCGGAAAAGGGTGGCTTGCCCACTTCAGGTTGGTGGAGAGTGCCTGCCTCAAGTGGAGGAGTTTAAGTATCTAGGGGTCCTGTTCACGAGTGAGGGAAGGAAGGAACGGGAGATTGACAGATGGATCGGTGCAGCTTCTGCAGTAATGCGGTCGATGTATCGGTCTGTCGTGGTGAAGAAAGAGCTGAGCCGCAAGGCGAAGCTCTCGATTTACCGGTCAATCTACGTTCCTACTCTCACCTATGGTCATGAGCTTTGGGTCATGACCGAAAGGACAAGATCCCGGATACAGGCGGCCGAAATGAGCTTTCTCCGCAGGGTGGCTGGGCGATCCCTTAGAGATAGGGTGAGAAGCTCGGTCACCCGGGAGGAGCTCAGAGTAGAGCCACTGCTCCTCCACATCGAGAGGGGTCAGCTGAGGTGGCTTGGGCATCTGTTTCGGATGCTTCCGGAACGCCTTCCTGGGAAGGTGTTCCGGTCCCGTCCCACCGGGAGGAGACCCCGGGGAAGACCTAGGACACGCTGGAGGGACTATGTCTCCCGGCTGGCCTGGGAACGCCTCGGTGTCCCCCCGGAAGAGCTGGAGGAAGTGTCTGGGGAGAGGGAAGTCTGGGCATCCCTGCTTAGACTGCTGCCCCCGTGACCCGGCCCCGGATAAGCGGAAGATGATGACATGATGATGACATCAGCAGGCTTCATCTTAATAGACCGATGGTAGCTATGGTTTTATCCATTAAATAAATCTTGAATAACCTCAACATAGCGATGAGTGTTTGCAGCTGTGAGATACCTCCACATTCGTGATTTATTTTTTATTAAATCTCTCAACGATACTCGCTTTGACTGTAGCCAAATGTTTTATGTTGTACACTTCTTAAAAATATGATTTAAAAAACTCCTTCCCCTTGTCTGTTTGGACTTTTTGTCATGTTCTTCCTTCTTTTAATGTCTTCAAATGCTTGCTTTATCTCGATAGTGCTTTTATTTCTCAGCACACTAATCCAATGCGTATTTGCTTAATACAACTATGCATGTTAACATAAATTTCATGTTATTGTTTTCCACACTGTAAGCACTCATGTCAACCAAAACCAGCTGAAATTGTGAATTTATATCATGAACAATAACTCTATTTCTTAAAGAATTTATAGCTACAGTCCTGTGTAGCGTGTATGTATCCTGGGCAAGCAGCCAGTCATTGGCCTCGCCATTTTTGAGGATCTCCCCGGTTTTCTCCAAGTACACTCTTTTCAAACCCTCTCTACCCACATAAACACCAGGGTTTGCCGGTTCATAGTAAATACTTTTCATAACCTGTTTAGACATCGTACAGCATTCGAGCAATAATGAGAAGTAATACATGTTTAACATCGTTTTATTTGAGTTTTTCGAAATTACACACCCAAGATATTCAGAAAAGTTAAACAAACATTCAGATTTTTCATAGTTATTTCCTGTCATTAGGCAACAGACTCTTTGATTTCGTCGCACCATGACGCCACTGCGTTGCATACAGCACCCTCATAAAATTTGTCCATGTATTCGTCCCTGTTCTCACTCAGTCTCGGTGTAATGTTCGGCTCCAACTTGAGCTCATGCAGAAAGTTCTCTGCGGCCGCGTGAACATCAGTCATCGGTGCGTGAAAGCCTGATGCGTTCAAAGCCTTGACCAACACGTTTCAGTCGCGATGTTAAAACTGTCTCCACGATGTCATCATAATGGGTCTCAAAAAAATTATCAGGCGGATCGAGACAAGAATGTCTTGTCTGGCTCGGGTGGTCCACTTCTTATCCGATCCATGCTTTGTGTAGAATAGCCCCAACAACGTTTTCCAGAATCATACCCAATGTTGCTTTGATGATCTTTAAAACTTGAAAGGTATGACAGATTAAAAGGACCTAGCTGATCACCAATCTGGTCAATCCAATGGTAGTTTCTTGTCGGGTATGCTGGTGGAATCGGGCTGTCAGGGTCCGGGGTTCCATAGAAGGCTTCAGCGTTGTCATCCCAGGCGTCACACAGCCAGTCCTCAGCCTTGGGTTCTTCAATCACCGCTTGGTTGTTATTTTGAGACGTTTCGTAAATTCTTTCGACTACTTGATAGTCACAGGCGCTCTGTCTGTTTTTATGCTGTGTTGAGGATGGTGTTAACGTATGGCGGGGCTTCAGGGTCTTACATCAGTTGAACAGTCCGCAGTCGCAGTCACAATCTAACCCGCTGACATTTTCCGGAAATAGTTCCAATCTAACAGAGTCATACTCTTTCAGCCCCTCGACAACTTTAAACAATACATCTACTGTATTATGTGGGCCTTGTTTTGGCCCCAAATAAAACACTTTTCGGAAGGTGTCCCATAAACTGGCATTAAAAACCATTTGATCAGTCACACCAGCCTTAAACTCATTGCCTTCAGGTAATTCGTAAAATGCAACCTCGGATAGCTCTGGGTTGAAGATGTATACACCGATCCGACCATCATCCAATTCCCATTCCTGGGCCAACTTATCCTGGTTAACAACAGGTTAACCAACGGTTGTATGCCATCTGTTGTAGCACTTGTCAGAAGATAAAACACTGGGGGGTTTATAGAATTGCCGAACACCATTTGTTAAACACCAATCATCTTGCCTCTGACACAGCACTTATTTATTGCCTGGGAATTTAACATTCCGGAAATCTAAGGCCCATTTGTTAAACATCAAACATAACCACCTGTTATAACACTAGTCTGGTTTGGTCATCAGGCGTTGTAAAACATTAAACACAGACACATCAATGTAATCATAAATTACAAAGTCACCGGACTTGCATACGTCACTCCAGAAGTCCCACCCTAACACACGTCATACAGGAAGTCCGTACGTCACAACGGAAGTCCCACTCTACAAAACGGATGTCCAGCCCACCTGTCACATCAATCTAGAGTCTAACCCTCATAAATCACCATTATCACCTCATAAATTATACCCTACATGTACTACTATTATTGCTATATTTTTACTTTATATATTTCTTAATTCTTACTATGTAGATGTGGGGTGCCATGTCACAAGAATTTCATTGTGCAAGAGGACTGTGTTATTCGGTGCATTTAATAAATAAACTTTGAACTTGAACTACACTAGTTGAAAAACTAGGAATATCTGACTAGTAGTATTGGCGAGAATGCCAGGTTAACAGATACAGACATTTATGATGTTTTTGACAACATTTGCAGGGACAATAAACTTTGATGACAAGATATGAAATACTGGTAAATTTCATCTTACTCAATATTATGCCACAAAGAATATGACTGAGTTTTTCTCCTTAAAACATGCAAGGCGTTTTTCCTAAATCACAAAACACATCCTGCTCTCTTTCTAAACAAATTAGCTTAATATATTGGGCTAGTTTTGGGAGTTAAAAGAAAACATTTGCAGTATTAAGACCATTCAAATGTGTAGTTTCTAGGAGGCTACACAATTAGAGAAGGGGTGCATATGAACCTAATACTGTAGGTTCAAGTGACCTGTTCAGTTAGGCATCTTGCCTTGTCCTCCAACATTGACCACTGACCAACAGTAGCAACCGGTCAATAGATGATAACTATATTCCAGTTGCACAACACACTTGTTTTGGCCACCCTGCGCGCTTGTTTTGCCTGCATAAATGGCGACTAAAATTCAGTAATCCCGTAGCCCAACTCGCGGAGAAAAGAAGGGAAAAACGATTTCAGTAGGCTATCTAGTCAGCTGCTGCTCTGGATATAGCATGTCAGATTGTGTAGGCCAATGTCTACTAGTAGTCTGCCTGCTACATTAAGGCCTATTTTATTTTTTGGAGGGGGTGTCATGAGTAATGTGTTATTATGAATGTTAAATCCAATTATAACAGGAAGTGAAGAACGTGACAAAAGTTTTGTATGTGTTTTGTCCAGCCTGGCCCAACTCCCTATGTTTAACACCTTGCGTCTGTATTTTATCGGCAACTAAAAAACATTGCTATGGTGAAATCTTTATCTTTATGGACGTTTACAAATGACTCTAAGACATAACTTGTCAAGGATTACTCCTACTATTGTGCTTTAGAATGGTGCTGGCAGCATGGCACAACCAAGACACAAACACTTCTCTGGTCCTCCACCTGATCCTGCGGTTGCCGTGATGAAAGTAACTGAAAACAGGCCACATTCAAACGGACTAGGAAACATATCCATAACGGACAAGGAAACAACGGAACTGGTTCGTCTGCTACTTGATTGACAGTGCTCATTGGATAGTTTGCACTCATGTGTGCAATCACAGTCTTCCAAG
The DNA here is from genome assembly GCF_011004845.1 of Esox lucius. Classification (NCBI taxonomy): domain Eukaryota; kingdom Metazoa; phylum Chordata; class Actinopteri; order Esociformes; family Esocidae; genus Esox; species Esox lucius. Next base: position 19,796,732 of record NC_047581.1, read on the forward strand.
CATAAAACACTGAAGTTCAATGATGACACTTTTATCAAATGGGTTAGGTCCCGCCCCATTGCATTTGGTCGTTGTATAACTTCACACAATCCAAATGAAATATCTATTGCATTTGGTCGTTGTATAACTTCACACCATCCAAATGAAATATCTATTGCATTTGGTCATTGTATAACTTCACACCATCCAAATGAAAAGTCTATTGCATTTAGACAACGCACACGTTTACACCATCCAAATGAAATGTCTATTGCTTTTGGACGACGCACAACTTCACACCATCCAAATTAAATCACTATTGCATTTGGACGACGCACAACTTCACACCATCCAAATGAAATGTCTATTGCATTTGGATGATGCACGAGTGTACACAATGCAAATGCAATGTGTATATATTTATTTATATTTTTAATAATGCAATTATAATTATTATTTTGTATTATTGTTTCCTTGTCTGCATAATCCAAATTAAATATATGAGTGAGACATTCAGTATGATTGAGGTGTTCCCATTTCATTATATTCGTGCACACTGAAAACACTGTTACTAGAAACTTGACACTCCACTCCTTGAACAACCTGTATTAACCCAGAATAATCTGGCAAGAATTGGCTGGTTAACAGATACGGGTCTTGTTGACGTTTTAGGTACAATTTGTTAGCACCATAAACTATAAAAATATATTAAACACTGTTCAATTACATCCTACTCCATATTGTGCCATGATACATTTGATTGATATAAAATTCTCAGTAAAAATTGCAAAGCAGTTTTCCAAAATTACAAAGCATATCATGCTCTTTTTCTAAACAAATTAATGTTCTAAATTAGGCTAGTTTTGGTATAAAAAATAAAAAACATTTGCAGTATTAAGTCCATTTAAATGTATTGTTTCTAGGTTACATAATTAGAGAAGGATATTGACACAACATTAACCACTGACAAACAGCAGCAACCTGGCAATAGATGTTAACGATCTGTATGAATGGTGAAACAAACACAACATACCAGTAGCCCAACTCACAGAGAATAGAAAAAAAAAAGCGATTTCAGTATCTCATCAGGGCCTCTCTGGATAAGGTATGTCAGATTGCTTATGTATGATACATTCAGGCCTATTCAGTTTTTGAATGGGTGTTTGGAGTAACGTTTTGTTATGATTGTTAAATCCGATTATAATGGGGAAGTGGAGAACGTGACTTGAGTTATGTCTGTTTTGTCCAGCCTGCCCATGGTGAAATTTGTATTTTTCATACCTTGTAAAGGCTTACGCCTACTATTGAGCTATAGATCAGTGCTGGCAGCCTGGCACAAACAAGACACATCCACTTTACCAGTCCTCCAATTGATTACACACTTGCCACAATTAAAGTAGCCTAACTAAAAACAGGCCACATAGTAATTACATAAATTATCTGGCTAAATAGTTCTCAAGCGACCCAATTATGTTTCCATAACGAACAAGGGAGCACTGAAACTCGTTTGTGTGCTACATGATTGACAGCCCTCATCTGATGGTTTCTTCTCAAGTGTCCAATCACAGTGTTCCTAGCATAAAACACACAGTGCAATGTGGACAGCTCTATCAAATGGGTGAAATCCCACCCCATCCAAATGAAATGTCTATTTCATGTTTAAGTGTACACAATGCAAATGCAATATATATTTATTTATTTATTAAATTATTTATATATTTACTTATATATTTATTTATTTCATATTATGGCACATTAAGTCCTCCATATACTTCGGCATTATTGACAGCAAAGGTTATAAAACCAACTCCATCAACTTTAAGTCAGAGACAGCTATCCAAACTTGATTAACAAAACTTTGACTGTGTTGTAATCTAGACAACACATTATTTTACAGGGTTAAAAGATTCAAACACAGCCCTTAAAGATCCTTTAAATCATAGAGATTGCCAACCTTGTTCTGTTCAACCCTATTCACTTTTATGTCAAACCTGTTTTTTTTACGCAAAGGTATCATTTAATGTTTTTTGTAGCTGTGGGGATGGAGGAAAAAATTGCCTGGTATGCCTAGAAAATCAAAAAAATGCCTGAGCCACTTTCTGGTCCCAATCCACCACACTGAAGTAAATTTGAACAACTACTTAAAGCTTACTGCTTTAATTAAGCAGTAAACTTTATAGAACATTTACCTTAAAATTATATAGGTGTAATGAATGACATAGCAGGCTCAGGATGCAAGTGCTCGAAGAAAGGTTTTAATAAATAAATATTTCAGCAAACACAAAACACGGCTTGGAGTGTTAAAACAAATAGGAAACAGGATAAATAACTGAGGCAGAGAGTGACCTGGGCTATGACCGAAATAATACTCAACAATAAATCAGTGACAATGGTGTGCCTATATAGTGGCGAAAACAAATGTAACAGGTGCACTCAATATACAGGAGACAACGATCGTGGCAACTGGGAAACTGTGAACGTGGTGTGCTGGGAACTGGAGGCCTGTGCTTGTGGCGGTGCTGAATTCACAGAAGAAAAAGGATTACCTTTTCCTTGATGAGTAATCTCTCACAGAGAAATGTTTACATCTAAGAGGAAGGAGTGCGAATGAACAAAACACTTCCTTCTTCCTCATTCCTACATCATGCCGTCCATAATGACTTTCTTAAGCACCTGGAAAAATGGGCTGTGCTTTCTAATGAAGCCTCTGTATATAAATAATGGATGAGATCACAGCGAGACACAATCATCTCTTGGAAGTGCTGATTCAGAGGCTGCTGGTAAACAAACACTCTTTTTCCTCTGTCTGTCTGTTTGGAATAATTCTCTTGGATGTGTCTTGTTCTGTGCTTGGTCTTAGATGAATGTTTACTTGATGTCCATGTATGGTCACCTGATTAAGATTATCTTACAGTGATCACTCCTGTTTAGTTAGTGTGATACACTGCCATATAGGCAAAGCTAGAACCACATTTCTTAGATGTCAGATTCTTAGTTATCCATGTATGTATATAATGTATATAAAATAAGAATGAATAGTAAAATTTGAGTTAACTATGGTCGATTATGGTAAAAATGTGCATTGAAATGTATATATACATTAAAAAATTAGGAAAATTATATTGAATATTCACAAAGGATTTTATGTTATTTTTGTGGGACGTTAACATCCATCAAATCTGGCCATCAGCATCTTAGGACATCCTGTGTGTTTCAGAAATGAACCATTGTTTGGGCCTCCTGGCATTGGGGCTTTACCTCTGCTTGTTCCACCATGTGAATGGAGGTGAGTGAAAGCTATATCACTATTCACTGAACTTGATTAATGACTGCATTCTGTGTGTAGTGCATGAGAAAAGAGAAAATATGTTATAGGGTTGTAAGAACTACGTAACAGAAATCTGTAACAAATACCTGAATGTGCTTTCATATGGTCTGTAACAAATAATGTTAAAACTACCAATAATGTAATAGCTGCTAATAATGTAATCATGTTGGCATTTGTAATGCTATAAATGCTGATAATGTAATAGATATTTTGAATGCATAACATAAGAATGATTTTGTGCATAATGTAATAACTAATTTGTTGACAATCACATTATAAAACAAAACAAAAATTTAACTTAACTTAATTTAACTTACACAAATAATGCATTTTTTTTTTACATTACTGGTAAATTATACATTTTCCATTAATGAATTACAATATATATGTAAGGGACAGTTCGCAATTTATGTTATTAATACATGGAGGAAAACAGAGAAGGATCACGCTTATTTCATTTTTTTTATTTCAAGTAGTTCATAGTCTGATGAAATTCCAATATTTTCTAAATGGACGACTTTGTTGATTGTAGTGGAAAAAATGCAAACCTCCGTATGATAGACTGTCTTATTCCACCCTCCAGTGGCCCCTTTCAACAAGTGTGCAATGATGTAGTCCCTGCTAATTTGAATCTTGTAAAGCACCACATTATCATTATCATTTCACACAAAATAATAAGTAGACGTGCCAAATTTTAAATGTATTTGTTTGTCTGATTTCGAGACTAACACTACAAAACAAAATACATTCTGTATGAAATGTTCAACTGATTGTATTTCTTCAAAAAGGATAGGAAGGATTAAACTTGAACTTAATTTTCGTTTTATTCGTTAAAAGTAGACCAATAATTGCATAATTAAAGTCACCGCTGTGTCCCAAAATGTATGCCTTTATTAAACCCCTAGCCCCTCAACCTTTGAGGAAATAGTAGATAGAATTCAGAGTTATAAAAGAAGTTCTCGTTTTTGAAATACTAAAATACTAAAATGTTTGAGGGGGTTGAACTGGGGTTACGCAGATTTGGGACGTGGCTATAGCACCCCCAAGACCCGGTGTAGCAGATTTGGGACGTGGCTATAGCAGCCCCAAGACCCGGTGTAGCCTTGCCTGGTGCTGAATAGGTTATGTAATATAATGTAGATAGTGAGTAATGTAGCAAGTGAGGAATCACAGAATACAGACACGTTCAGGTGTCCGAAGGCGTTTATAAACACAATAAACAACTCTGATCATTTGAAACAGAAATCGCTGGCTGAGGAACGCTCTACTCACTGTTAGTGAAAGGCGACACACACACACACACACACATACACACACACACACACACCATTCACTAGTCTCTCGGGGGTGGCGTCTGTTTTCCGTTAAATAATTATCTCTCAAGTAATCGGGTGGAGTTTATCTCAGCAGTACCCTCCGGAATACTCCAGTCCATCACCTCGCTCCCCTTGCGCGGTCTCTGGCCTGAATATTCCGCTTCTCCCAGGATGCATGCTCTCCATGGTTCTGAATCTCCGTAGGACTCTAATCGACCTGGTGTGCCACAATGGATTTTAAAGTTTATGTCGAAGAAACCGGGGAGAGTTGTAATATTTTTCATAATTTCCTCAGTTTTGAGACGACGAGACCAACACTGCCAGTTCACATGGTGTTTCGTAGACTTAATATGAATAATAAAATGGATACACAAAGCAGTTGATGCTGTCACAAAATAACGTTTCCTGAAAATAATTACTTTCTTACTTCAAAATAATTTCTCTGCAGACTCTAATTTCAATCAGATCCAAATGGTGAGTAAAATCTGGAAACACGTATTTCAAAAATGGGTTAAATGGAGCTGAATGCTGCTTTAGAAAATCAGTCTGTGTTATATGTACTGTCATATCCTCTAAAACTAGTCTGAAGTCTGGCCGAAATCATGTCAGCTCACCTTGTTTGTTCTTAAACAAAAACGCCACACATTGTGATATCTTGTTGGAACATTATCTAGTATGCACCCCGTGGCGGCTGCTGGTCTTTCAAAGAGGGGAAGCTCATTTTCGGCCTACATTATAACCCTCTGATGGTCTTCCTTTGTAGTGACACTCGTAAAACTGAAACAAGGATTGTGGTGTAGCCTATAATTGTGTGAAATGTATGATGCAAATCGGCTAGCAATTTCGCCAAACAAATATAAAGAAAAATGGCAGAAGTTTGTCTTTCGAATACACTTGGGAAATCCGCGATGAGACCGAGCGCGAAATGGCTTCAGTGACTTCTTATAGTACAGACCGCTGTCAGTCAAAAGGAGATGCAGTTTGACAGATCGTCAGATCCTCCAATCAACACGCGGAAGCCCGGGCCAGCCCACTCCTCATTCACCCCCAGAGACGCTGAGCGTCCGTGGGCGGGGCATAATCACAGCATTTATCCAATCACTGTCTACTTTCGGAGCCCTGAAAAAAACGAAGCAGCATCATTGAGGTCAATGGACGCTCGGCTTCAACAGGGAAATACACTGTGACGCTGCGGGATTGGATGAGAAGAAAATCGAGTCAGCCGACCTGAAGCTGATTCTGAACTTACTAGTTTTAGAGATGAACGTGTTTTAACGCATTTTTTTTCAATAAAATGTTTACACAATAGTACATATTTGACCATAATTTTTTTTGACATTATAGGGGAAGCCGAGCTTCCCTTGTACTCTTAAAGAAATCCCCACTGTATGCACCTTTTAAACTCCACCCCAGCAAGGCAATTGATCAGGTTTAAGTTTTGCAAGGTGTTACTCACTCTTTGTTCTGCATGAATTTCCCCGGTTTAGTGTCAGCTAGCTATGTTTTTGAAAAAGTAGGTTTCTAGCACTGGACTAGCATGTAGATATGTCACATAAATACAAATGTTTATGTTTTCTTCCAAAGAGCTCTTGAAGAGGAATTTCATCCTGAAGGCAGTGAATGATGCCAAGATAAGAGTTGATGCGGACTATGAGTACTCCAGAAAAGAGTGAGTTGAGTGTACAATTCCTTCTTTGATATCTTATAGGAGCCTGCGTGGTAGATTGTAGCTAAGAAAATGTTTGTCCATGATTTGGATGAATTAAAGGACATATTTTTGTATACAATGTGCAGATTAGTCAATAGAGTATGTAAACCTATTCTATATGAAAATATATTTATAGTCATTATAACCTAACCATCTTGTATCTTGCATTGTATGAATGCCTAGAAGCCTCTGAAACAATCCTACAAAGATTCCTATGAGATACAATTGGCTCTTCCTCACTGTAGGAGTTTATCACGAGTAAGGAGGAATACTGTCGGGTCTATGGACATCAGGCGACTGCTGACACAGCCTGCTCGGGACACCCGCTCAGCAGTGCGAGCTGCCGAATATATGGAGAATACCATCAAACTGATCCTGGCGAGATCAACCCAAAACCACCATATTCACAAGCGCTCCCTCAATGCTACAGGTCTGTTCTGTTTCTCAAACGCGCAAAAAGTACACGTCTATGCACACACGCCTGCTTCACATAGTATGTCCTCATTGACACACCGACCACACAGCTCACGCAGCTCATATCCCCACAGACCTGATCTCTGCCCATGATCTGGAGACTATTGCTAATCTGACTGGCTGTGCAGCCAGGACCCATCGCCCTTCCTGTGATAACATCCCCACGGTGAACAGGTTCCGCACGGCCACCAGTGTCTGCAACAACAGGTGAGCCTGTGCTAACGGACAAACAGCGACAAGGCCACGAAACCCCAACACAAGCCTGTTAAGCAACACAAAAATAATGTAAAATCACAGAAAGACGTTGCTAGTGATGCATGGCCAAAACCAAAGGAATGAAGCGATATTGGACATACAATGGAGACTTGTGTACATGTCATTTATATTTGTATCTCCCTCTCTAGAAAAGAACCTCGCAGGGGTGCTTCCAACACGCCCTTCACCCGCTGGCTCCCTCCTCAGTATGAGGATGGTGTCTCCCTGGCAAAGGGCTGGGACCCAAACAGACAAATCAATGGGAACTACCTTCCCTTGGTAATAGAACAGTATTATCATTACCAATGTCTTCATGTTATTAAGCTAGAAGAAACACTTTAATAATAATTTCCTACGTTTCTCTAGGTGAGGGAGGTTTCTGACCACATCTTGAAACCAGTGGACAATAACTTGGAGAGTGACGTTTTGAACACCAACCTGGTGACCTTCTTTGGCCAGTGGACTGACCACGACCTGACTCTCACCCCGACGTCCCCCAGCATCCGCTCCTTCAACAACGGTGTAAACTGTGATGTGAGCTGTGATCGCACAGAGCCCTGCTTCCCCATCACGGTCAGTCTCTCCTTCCACATGCACACATAAAAGGGAAACCGAAAATGACTCCCACTAACAACTCCCATATTCTCCTGAAACAGATCCCAGAGGATGACCCCCGCACCGACAAGACGTGCATCACCTTCTTCCGCTCGGCCCCTGCCTGCGGCTCAGGCTACACGGGCCACATCTTCGGAGCCGCCAACGTGAGGGAGCAGATTAACGCTCTGACGAGCTTCATTGACTCGGGCCAGGTGTACGGCTCAGAAGACGCACAGGCCCGCGACCTCCGCGACCTCACCAGTGACAAGGGCCTGCTGCGGGTCAACACCCGGTTCACAGACAACGGGCGCGAGCTCCTGCCCTTCTCCAACATGGATGTCAGCATGTGTGCCAACCACCGCCGCATCACCAACAACAGCAACGCAGAGGAGGTGCCCTGCTTTGTGGCGGGTGAGCGACAACGAAACGTTGAAAACGTGCCCCCAGAGGGCATGTGTAATTAATGTTACCCCACATCCCTTGAAACCAGGGGTCTAGCGGTCTCCTGCTGTTTTCCAGGTGATCCCCGTTCCACGGAGAACATTGCCCTGACCTCCATCCACACATTGATGCTGCGTGAACACAACCGTCTGGCCCGAGCCCTCGCTCAGCTCAACCCTCAGTGGACTGGAGAGACCATCTACCAGGAGGCCCGTAAGATCATGGGAGCCAAATTCCAGGTAAGTCCGATGAGAGCATGTGAAAAAATGAAGCACTTTAACATACCCACGTATGTGGGTTGCTGGGTAATGAGTCGGTTCCCTCATCTCTGCCCTCCTCTTTCCCCTCAGGTGTTCACGTTCAGGGACTACCTGGTCCACATCGTGGGCCCAGACTTGATTAAAAAGAAGCTGTCCAGCTACCCTGGTTATGATGAGAATGTGGACCCCACCATAGCCAGTGTGTTTGCCACTGCTGCCTTCCGCTTTGCTCACCCTACCATCCAACCCTTTCAGTTCCGTCTGGATGAGAATTACAATGAGAGCCCTCGGTACCCCAGCCCGCTTCTGCACAACGCCTTCTTCACCCCCTGGAGGATCATCTTTGAAGGTACACTTCTGAGGCCAATTACTTTACATTCACCATAAGTTAACTTTCACTTACTACTTTGAAAGGGGATTGATCAAATTAAGGTTATATTGCTGAATTATTACAGCAGTGCAGCTGGATCACATTGTATTTCTACCTGCTTGTGCAGGTGGTTTGGACCCTGTTGTGAGGGGGCTGGTCGGACGTCCGAATAAGCTGAACACTCAGGACCACATATTGCACGATGAGCTGAGGGAAAAGCTGTTTGACTTGTCCATGCATCTGAACCGAGACCTGGGTTCTCTCAACATGCAGCGTGGTCGGGACCACGGGATCCCTGGTAAGGTTTTCTGTCTATGAACTTCAGTGTCCACTATGTGACAGACAGCCATGTTGTTAGGACTTTAGACCACTTATCGAAAGGTTACATGGGGAAAGCTGTCACTGTGCTCTTGAGCGAGGCACTTAACCCAAATTGTTCGCATAATATGCTCTAGATAAGAGCTGCCTAATGTCTAATAAACCATTTATATTTGTCAAATATTCCCAAATCATATTTGCACATTTCTTCCACCTGTTTAAGCCAGCTTTTTTCTGTTTCTCAAACCTTGCTCTAGGAATAGTTATTCACCTGTTATGAGTTTAGTTGCACATGTATTTAGGTGTGACAATGAGATGTCATAGAAATGTGTGCTAAATTGTTAATGACCATGTTAAAAAAAATTTCTAATTAGACTGATAAATTGACAGATTAAGTATCAAAGTGAAGAACTGTTGAAGCTCTTGTATGGTTCGAGGGGACCCCGTTTGTTTCATAAATTAGCAAAAGTCTTGCACAATGCCAATTTGCATTGCCCTTTGGGCTTTCCAGCCACTGCTGCTAAACTAGAGAAGTCTGAATATATTATAGTTATTAGAAATTATAATTAACATTATATTTTGAACCAGAATGAAAATTATTGGATATTATCCTCATTCTTTTTATATTAAATCTCTATGTAGTTAGGTTGAAAAATATTGTTTGTGGGCAATTCTTTCAACAGTGTGTGTATGTGGGTAATATTTTGACCAATCATGTATAATGAATTTAGTCATGTTTTTTTATAATATATTAAAGAAATAGGCTTACATTTTGATATTTCGTTTCTGTATGCTTTTTAGGAAACTAGGCTATAATGGAATGTGTTAATTCCAATGCAATATAGAAAAGACTGCATATACACACCTTGTATGAACCACATCATTTTTCCACGAAACATGTTCTAATGTTCCAGTCAGTGGTCAGGTTTTGATGCATGTGAAAATTGCTAAATAAATTTGGGCTGTGAAAATTGTTAAATATTTCTAAACCATGGTGTCCTCTAATACCCTCTAACCCGGTGAAAGTCCACAGATTTATCAATACATTATGTTTGTTACCCCCCTTAGGTTACAATGAATGGCGTGGTTTTTGTGGACTATCCCAGCCCAAGGACCTGACTGAGCTGGCGGTGGTGATGAACAACACTGTGCTGGCTCAGAAACTGCTGGACCTCTATGGGACTCCTGACAACATTGATGTGTGGCTAGGAGGTGTGGCTGAACCCTTTGTTCCCAATGGCCGTGTGGGTCCCCTCTTAGGCTGCCTCATCGCCAATCAGTTCCAGAAGATCCGTCAAGGAGATCGGTGAGAACTACGGGTCATGTGGAGAAGAACAATTCATCCACAGCATGTTTCACTATATCATTAACTGATACTTTTTTAGATTTGGACTGTCACATCTGTGACAGGCATGTTTATCTGTCTTCTGTGTTTTAGATTCTGGTGGGAGAACGATGGAGTCTTCACTGACGCTCAGAGAGACAGTTTGAGGAAGGCGTCTCTGGCTCGTATCATCTGTGACAACACTGGCATCACCGATGTCCCTAAGAACCCCTTCTATTTCCGCCCACGTGGGGTTGGTTACACCCCCTGTGAAAACATCCCTGCCTTTGACCTCAGCCCCTGGAAAGAAAACAGTGAGTATTGATCTGAGGCCTTGACATACAGGCCTCTTTATTTGACCTCACGCAGGTGTCAAACAATAGTATTTCTAATGTGATTTTAAATATAGGACAACCAGGACCACCAGGACCACCCGGACCACGAGGACCACCAGGACCACCAGGTAAAATTACCATTCTGTTTCTCCCTTGAAGACAGGGCCAGCCCTGGGCATAAGCATCAAAAGCGGACTCTTAGGGCCACCGACCACCAGGGGCCCCTGGACTGCTAGTGAGCCCCGGACCAAAAAGGGAGAGGGAGTGCCCAAATAAAATTTTGCTTAGAGCCTCCCAAAGCCCCGGACCCCCCAAAAGACACTTTGCATGTTAGATTTTTTTATTCAATGTTTACATCCCCAAATATCAGTTGTGTGCCTCAGTTCTCGTGTGTGTGATCATCATGCGCGCAAAAGTGGGCATGCATAAGCAGATAAGTGACCAATGAAGCCCTAGTTTCATTTTCTCCGGTTTTGGCTGGTAAAAGCATGTCTACGATAGTATTAGCCGACCCATATAAAATGTGATTTATCCTTTCTGCCTTCTAGAACATGTTGCTGTTACTCACACACTCAGTTGTCTGTGTCTAGTCAGTGATGTGATGTATCATCAGAAAAGGGGTTGTGATGTCCTGATCTGTTGAAAGTATAACTGCAAAACAACGATTAGTGTGGTTCAACAGTCCTTCGGACTTTCATCCACTAGGTATTGTTCTTTCAACTCCCAAAAATGGTGGATCTCAGAAGTTCCATCATCAGAGTGAAGCATACACCCTATTCAGACAAGTTTCCATAAAGGTCTATTTGAAAATTCATTGTCCATTCAGAACTAGCTTGGCTGATGTTTCATTCAATGTGCTAGATTTATGCTCGATAGCACATGGATGAGATTCCATTGTCTGATCAGAATTGACTTTGCTTAGACAAATAAAAAATTGTTAGATCTATGCTATACAACCATTAAAATGTTAGACCTTACATCACACAAAACATTTTCCAAATAAACCAATTAAAAACAAATGCTAAGAATGGAAGATGTAAAACATAGCAGATGCCAATGCTCTGTTTTAACTATGCAAACAGATTTAAAATATTTATTTATTTTTTTTGTAAATATTTGAGTATATTTTTTCATGTGACAATACTGAAGAAATGAAACTTTGCTACAATGTAATGTAGTGAGTGTACAGCTTGTATAACAGTGTACATTTGCTGTCCCCTCAAAACAACCCAACACACTGCCATTAATGTCTAAACCGCTGGCAACAAAAGTGAGTACACCCCTAAGTGAAAATGTCCAAATTGGGCCCAAAGTGTCTATATTGTGTGTGGCCACCATTATTTTCCAGCACTGCCTTAACCCTCTTGGGCATGGAGTTCACCAGAGCTTCACAGGTTGTCACTGGAGTCCTCTTCCACTCTTTCATGACGACATCACAGATGCCCCACAGATGCTCAGTAGGGTTTAGTTCTGGAGACATGCTTGGCCAGTCCATCACCTTTACTCTCAGCTTCTTTACCAAAGCACTGGTCGTCTTAGAGGTGTGTTTGGGGTTGTTATCTTGTTGGAATACTGCCCTGCAGCCCAGTCTCCAAAGGGAGGGGATCATGCTCTGCTTCAGTATGTCACTGTACATGTTGGCATTCATGCTTTCCTCAATGAACTGTAGCTGCCCAGTGCCGGTAGCACTCATGCAGCCCCAGACCATGACACTCCCACCACCATGCATGACAGTAGGCAAGACACACTTGTCTTTGTACTCATCACCTGGTTGCCGCCACACACGCTTGACACCATCTGAACCAAATAAGTCAGACCACAAGACATGGTTCCAGTAACCCATGTCCTTAGTCTGCTCGTCTTCAGCAAACTGTTTGTGGGCTTTCTTGTGCATCATCTTTAGAAGAAGCTTCCTTTAGGGATGACAGCCATGCAGACCAATTTGATGCAGTGTGTGGCGTATGGTCTGAGCAATGACAGGTTGACCCCCCACCCCTTCAACCTCTGCAGCAATGCTGGCAGCACTCATACATCTATTTCCCAAAGACAACCTCTGGATATGATGCTGAGCACGTGCACTCAACTTCTTTGGTCGACTATGGACAAGGCCTGTTCTGAGTGGAACCAGTCCTGTCAAACCGCTGTATGGTCTTGGCCACCGTGCTGCAGCTCGGTTTCAGGGTCTTGGCAATCTTCTTATAGCCTAGGCCATCTTTATGTAGAGCAACAATTCTTTTTTTCAGATCCTCAGAGAGTTCTTTGCCATGAGATGCTATGATGAGGGAGTGTGAGAGCGATGACACCAAATTTAACACACCTGCTCCCCATTCACACCTGAGACCTTGTAACACTAATGCGTCACATGACACTGGGGAGGGAAAATGGCTAATTGGGCCCGATTTGGAAATGTTTACTTAGGGGTGTACTCACTTTTGCTGCCAGCAGTTTAGAAATTAATGGTTGTCTGTTGAGTTATTTTGAGGGGACAGCAAATGTACACTGCTCTTCAAGCTGTACACTCACTACTTTACATTGTAGCAAATTGTCATTTCTTCAGTGTTGTCACATGAAAGGATACTCCAATATTTACAAAGATGTGAGGGGTGTACTCACTTTTGTGAGATACTGTAACTCTTTACAAGTACCAATTTGATTTGCTTTGAGCCCTAAGTTCAACCTTTTCCAATCATAATCAATGATCATATCATGCATTCCCCCTGCTTTCACTTCATTAAGTCTATGTATAGTGACACCATGAGTGAAAGCAGAACAATGACCAAGATAATATAATCTATTAACATAGGTTAACCTATTTTGAAAATGTTGGTGGTTGTGGAGCAAAACATCAGACTACAGCAAATTTTGTGGGTACTTGAAAAGCAACAGGATTTCTTGATTTTTATGTACAATAATGTCAATACCCTTTTCAAGAAATGTAAATGTAACGGATTACATTCATAACATATGCCTGACCTTCCCAACCGTGGCCATTCCACATTAGCTGGTTCACTGAAAAGATTGAATGCCCATAATAGGCACAAACTCAGATGTCAATGTCCAGTATTGCATTTGTATTTCAACATGAAACACTGACAATAAAGCAATGAATTAGACATTGACACCTTCCTGTTATGTTGAAATATTATTTTGATATTTATTACATTTTTAAGTAAAGTAATGTTGACCAATATTTCTGTACTGTCAATATTATATCAGAAATATTAGAATGACTGTAGAGTTGTAGTGCTAACACATGTAATTTCTAACTTTCTCTCTTTCACTCAGGGCCACAGGGTTTGCCTGGCACTGCTGCAAAATCTGCCTTTGCACTACATCTGGGCAACAACTCCCCCATAGCAGGCCAACCCCTCCGATTCCATGAGGTCATCTACAACGGACAGAATCACTACAACCCCACGACAGGGGTGTTCACGTGTGTGGAGCCAGGAGTCTATGAGTTTCAGTTCCATTGCACCATAAATCAGAATGTAGGAAATGTGGACCTTCTGAAAAACGGTAAGCTGGTGCTACACGGTTTCACCACCAATCAGAACAGCCTCATCACAGCCACTGGAGACACTCTGCTGCAACTGAAAAAGGGGGACCGTATCTGGCTGGCAGCTAATCGTGGAGGAATTGGTTTGACCTCTGATAGCTACTTCTCAGGCCACCTCATCTTCACTGCCTAGAGCAGGAGAGCCGAATGTATTTTCTGTATTTCTTTTAAATGTTGTACTTCTTTTTGCTTTTCAGTTTACTATAAACAGCCTTTAAAAACATCTAATTTTAACTGCAGTTTCAGCCACTTCAGTTAATGAAATGGAAGCCTTTATTTTATGGCTTTAAGGTGATTGTGGATTTCAGCTGATTTTTTTCAAATGGGATTTTAAATTCGGAGATTATCTGATTTACTTCCATAGATTTTTTAGCTGCCATAGCTGAAGTTCGCAAAAACATCATAATGTAATATTGAAAGTTTGTCGATTTGTGTTCGGTTGGCAAATTTAGCCTCTCAAAAATATTGTCTTTTGAAATTCTGGCAATGAAAATCAGGAACCCACAAAAAACCTCAGTTGATTCAACTTTACCAATGATTAAGTCCTGGATTAGGAAAATCAGATGAGCCATAATGTATGCTTATGTATGTATAAATATGTGTGTGTGTGTGCGTTTGATCAAAATAATGTTCTTATAGTGTTCCATCCCTTGAAATTAAAAACTATAATAATGAATAATAAAAGAAATGCTATCCTGTGTTTTGTTAGTCACCTCATATCAGCACCTAACCCCATATTGTCCAGAAATCTATAATAATAGTTGTATAACACCCACAGACATCAGACATGAATGCACACAATCTGTCACCATTTAGAATAAATAATAAAAAAAAACATTGTGGGTTTAATATACACTTACAATATTGTTTTAATTATTTCATGTAGCCACTAACATTATAAGCAAGGCAAGTTTATTTGTTTAGAACATTTCATACGCAGGGCAATTCAAAGTGCTTTAAATTATATAAAAATTATAAAAGTAATAGAAATAAATGTATTATAAAGACAAAGCATACAATTAAAAACATCACAGTACTTGGTTGTAATCTCTGGACGATACCTATTTTGAATGCAAGAATAGTCACCTAGATAAATATTGATTACTAAACATATGAGCTTTAGTAAAATGTATTTTCATTTAAGTTGTTTTTAAGAATAATACAATTGACTTGAGATGATCACACAAGTTAAAACTATGTTTAACTATGTCAGGTAGGCATAGAAGCTCATACAAGCCTAAAAAAATTGCTTTTCAATTCATATTGCCACAATCTAGCTGGAAAAGAGGAACACCTATCTGAGAAGTCTGTAAACCGTCTCTTGTAAGGACTCCAAGATGTAATGGCTAACCGAAGACATTTATCTCATCCACCTTCTTTAGACACTCTTTAAATTGGTTCTTAAAAAGGTAGGTGAATCAGGTTGCTCAAGATCTGATAATCACTGTCCCGAAGCTATTGTGCACAGCACAGCTTGGAACACCTAGAAAACTTACAATTCGATAATGGCCTTTATAGAGGAACTATATTTTTTATGTTGTGTAAAGCAATTCTCAATTCTTTTGAATTTAGTGAATTAAAGTTATTACCTATTATCCAGCTGTGTAAATCCTCTGAAAATAAAGTATATCTGCTACAAGAAAACAACAAATGTTCAGTTGTTTCTATGTTTTCCAAAAAAACATTAATTTGGGTCAGCTGAATCAATGAAAACAGGTAACTGAGTGAAGGCCTAAGTGCACACGTTTTACTAGAAAATAAACTCATCTGGGTTTCTTCAATAATGTTGCTTTTTAACTCCCCCAGAAATGAGAGAAACATCAGTGTAAACACAGATCCTGACCTCTACTTTGATAAACATATAAAATATATCTCAAGAGCTGCTTTTTTCCATCTTCGGAACATTGCACTGCAGTGCTCTTCTCACCGGTTACCCAAATAAATCAATAAACTTCAGTTAGTGTTGAACACAGCTGCTACCCACACAGAAGTATTATATTTTGACATATATGTTTTTAATATGTGCCTATATATTTTATAACAAATACTAATTTACATATTATATGTACAGTGAGGGGAAAAGGTATTTGATCCCCTGCTGATTTTGTGTGTTTGCCCACTGACAAAGAAATTATCGGTCTATAATAAGAGACAGAATAACAAAAAAAAAAAAAACACGTGAAATATTTTATAAATTGATTGCATTTTAATGAGTGAAACATGACTTAGTACTTGGTGGCAAAACCCTTGTTGGCAATCACAGAGGTCAGATGTTTCTTATAATTGGCCACCAGGTTTGCACACATCTCAGGAGGGATTTTGTCCCACTCCTCTCTGCAGGTCTTCTCCAAGTCATTAAGGTTTCGAGGCTGACGTTTGGCAACTTGAACCTTCACCTCCCTCCACAGATTTTCTATGGGATTAAGGTCTGAAAACTGGCTAGGCCATTCCAGGACCTTAATGTGCTTTTTCTTGAGTCATTCTTTGTTGACTTGGCCGTGTGTTTTGGGTCATTGTCATGCTGGAATATCAGCTCGTTACCTGTATATAAGACCCCTGGGAGCCAGAAATATTTCTGATTGAGAGGGGATCAAATACTTATTGCATTAAAATGCAATCAATTCATAACATTGTTGACATGCGTTTTTCTGGATTTGTTTGTTGTTATTCTCTCTCTCACTGTTGATGCAGACTCAGTGCAAACCTTCAAGTGTCTACTAAAGACTCCTCTCTTCAGCATGGTCTATGATTAAGTTTAGCTTAGTCTGGCCCAGGGGTGTGAAACTGACCGGAATGGCTTGATACAGTGTAGCATTGCTGTCTTGCCAGGCGGCCTCTCATCTCCACTGGGATGCCCTCTCTTCAATGCCATTCAGGGGCGGAGTCACTGACTCACTGTTGTTTCTCCCTCGCGGCCCTTGAGCAATGGGAGTGAACTCTGGATGATACTCAGTCCTCTTTCAGGGTGGTTGCAGTAGGTTCATGTCCCTTTGGTTAATGCTTGACAGTGTGGGTGGATTGACATCCTGCCTGTTGGTCTCTTTCTCCATTGTGAATTTAAGGAATGCGCTCTCAAAATGTTCCTTTTCTCCTGCTCCGTTTAAACTTAGGAGGACATGAGGTCTAGGACTACACCTCAGGAGTACCGGGCTTGAAAGACTTGTAGCTGTCCCTGTCCAAAGTCCTCCTGGTTGTGTTGCAGACCAAGACGATACCTAACGATTCCAGCTGCCCCTCCGCTGACCATTCCTCCCCCCATATTGTCCTTGTCCTTGTTCATCTGGTCATGCTTCTGACCTGGATGTTTTATAGACTCTGGACACAAATCAACATGCATTTATTAATTACAAAAATGTTTACTACATTTTTCAATTGTTCAACAGGCACAGCCAGGCACAGTTCAACAGGTCAACCCTCCGAGCCTGGTTCCTCTTTATGTTTCTTCCTAAGCTTTGCCCTCTTTTAGGCAGCTTTTCCTAGCCACTGTGCATCAACTGTTGTTGCTTGCTCCTTGGGGTTTCAGGCTGGGTGTTTTCTAAAAGCCCTTGGTGACAACTGCTGATGTAAAATAGGCTTTATGAATACATTTGATTGATTGATGGAATGTTAAATGGCAGAATAACAATACAAGTCATAGCCGAGTATATTCACCCTTTCTTTCAAAATGAGTCATTTGATGACTATGTGTTAATGTTTAACCCAGCTGTCTTATTTTCCTGTGTTGTGTGATGTTTCCCAAGGGCTGTGTATAGATAGGCCACTGTTAAATACTGGGGACCATAATGCCAGGCTCTGTGCGGTTATGGTGCTGAGTAATATGGGTCTGGCAAGGGGTCAATGTAAACATGTCGGAACTAGTCCATCAGACTTTGAAGATCATGTGTCAGAAGTCGGAACCTGTCGTAAAAGAGAACACGCTGGGTGGACATTGGCGAGGCAGCTGGGGAGGCCAGTCCCAACCCTCAGCATCTACCTCTCAGAAATCTTGATCAGAGAGGATATATAAAGGAATGGGTGAGAGCTACCCCGTGGTGCGTTGTGTATGTGGGGAGTGTAAATGTGACTGCATTTCTCTGTGTCTCATTAGAGACTGTGAAGAGGCCAAATAAGACGACAGCTGCCCTTCCACAACAGTTGGATGACAGTTTCTTCAAAGAAATGCATTTAACAGTGTTCATGGTCATGGGGTCCCTCCACACAGCTTGGTTTGCAACGCCTGTACAACTGCCTGTACCAACAGAGGTTTGTCCTGCCAGGATACCCCTTGATGTGCACTTTCCAGTAAGCTTGTGGCTTTATCAGTCTTCTTAAAAATCCATGGTGGTCATAGAATACCCTAATTGGCATGTTTGCTGGGTAAAAATGATCTCCCAATGATGTCCTAGTTGGGGTTGGTGCATTGTTGAACTGTTGCCAACTCAGTTATATAAAACATATACATATTTCTTACAGTTGGTGCTACTACACTTAACCTTTTTCCAACTTCCATGTTTGTACATGTAATGTCCATCCAGTCAACACATTAAACCAGGAACGCAAACTGATCTGCAGCAGAGAATCAATACCCCTCCATCTGGATGTGGGAAAATCCTCTAATTTAATCCTTCTTAATTTCTGGTGAGGTTGGAACCTCTCCAGGTTAAATAGTCTCTCAGCTGGAGAGAATATTTATCTTCATTAAATCTTATTCATCTTCATATCTGTTGGCTGGAAATTCTGGCCCGACCAGTTTTCAACTCTGTGATGGAGAGCTTGATAATCTGGGAGAGGTCACAATCTCTGAGGCCAAGTTAAAATGGCTCAACAGAAAGCCCAGCGCCGAATACCTTCTGTAGACCGACTTAGAATTGATATTTGACAACAGTATCTTTCCTATATCATTGCTTGATATCAGGTTTATCGTGTGGGATGTGTATCTCTGTTGTGGATCAAGAGAAAATGAATCATCTACGTCAGATTTGGAGTTTTCTTGTACCACATCTGTAAATGTCACACCCCCTTCCTCTTCTCCACCAACTGTTGCAGGCTGGTAGATTTGAATGCTTTTACCAAATTGGACCCAGTGTCAATGACAGTTGCAGTGATGATGTTTGACAGTTCGTGAACTGAATGAATCTGTTACATTTTATTGGCAATTACATGGTACTGTAGGTATTGCTTCCTCTTATTCTTTTGCTTTTATTATTACAAGACAAGATGGCTCGCAAAATATTTTCCTATCTGTTGCCGCCATCTATACTTTGCTGAGTATCTATTGAAAACAATAGGGGTTTTCTACTGTTGATAGGGGCTGCATTTCCTCCCCCACATTAATCGCTATTAGCTTATTCAGCTCTCCTTTGGAGACAACTTGTTCTCCTGACAGCTCAAAATCCAGGTGTCCTTGTTTGGCTGATGCAGGCTCAAACACTATGGGATTTGTGGTGGCGTATTTCTTTTGGGGTTGCTTAGAGAAATTAAAAGCGGCTTGGAGAGTAATATTTTGTTGATGTATTTATCCTACGGAAATAAAGTAATAGGAGTACATCCATCCTGAAAAGATTAATCTTTTAGATGTGCCTGCATCAGAAGGTATTTTTTCCTAAATATTGCAGATAGTTATTAAATGCATATCTGTAAGTTAAGCAACAATAACAAAGTCACAAGAAAAATCTTGAATCAGTAACTACAATGCTCAAAATAATTAAAAGAACACTTATATCACACATCAGGTCTTGAAATACATTAAAGATCTAAATCATTAGATTTGATTTGAGATAACATTCAACTTTATAGTCATTGAACAGTACAAGTAACAAAATGCAGTTAGTATCAAACCAGAAGAGCAAATAAGGGCAGAACATTTACAAGTATTTACAAGTATTAAGCATATGTATCCTACAAGTAAAATGTTAAGAAGTGCAATGAGGCAAATGCAGTACAAATGGCAATGCTACATGTGCAATTAAGGCAAATAGTGGAGGGCAGAAAATGTACAAGTATTAAGTATAGTGTATAGTGTAGTTGTGTGGGCACAAATGGAAATTCTAAATAGCATTCTAAATGTCCCATCTAGGCAAATTGAAGGAGTAAGGTTGCATGTGCAACCGGGAAGCAGAGATTTCAGCAATGAGGTCCCAGGGGTAGACATATATATGTAACAACTGAAAAATGCAAACATGGTGCCAATTGTTTAAAGGCCAATTTAATGTACAAGGTGCATGTGCAACTGAAATGCAGGAATAGCAGCACTGAGGTTCCTGAGGTAAACACGTACCTGTGACAACTGAAAACATCCATTATAATGCATAGCGAGGCAGTGTCAGAGTAGTACAGAGGGAGTAGTGCAACAAGGTCCCTGAGAGGCGGGGGGTATGGTTACTGATGGGTCACAGAGTTCCCTGAATTCTTTGGGTCACAGAGTTATGCAGGGTTACAGTAGATGGGAAGAAACTGTTCCTGAGCCTGCTGGTGCGGGATTGAAGTGACCTGTACTGCCTGCCTGATGGTAGGAGGACAAACAGTTTGTGGCATGTGTGTGAAGGGTTGCTGAAGATCCTCCGTGCTCTGCGCAGACACCACTTGCGCTGGAGGTCTGTGATGGCAGGAAGCTGGGCACCAGTGGTGTGCCGGGTGATTTTCACCACTCAGTGCAAACAACACATCTGTGGTGGATAGCCTGAGGGGAGTTTAATGGCTGGCTCTTTGTTGTCCCCGTCGAAGCGTACATAATAACTCTACCTGAACCTTTACGGTACATTGTGTAATTCGTTGAGAGCAAAATGACGTAACAAAGGTTAAAGAAAACTAAAATCAACAACCAATTGAGGGCTGGATTCAAACTTACACCGAAAATCTAAGTAAACAATTGAAATAATAATCTGTTCCAACTTGTGTGAATTTCTTTAAGGCAAATCATTATGTGACTCAGTAGTGTGTATGCGCTTCTGACAACGTCTGGGCATGATCCTGATGAGATGGCGGATGGTGTCCTGGGGGATCTCCTCCCAGACCTGGATCAGGGCATCAGTGAGCTCCTGGACAGTCTGTGGTGCTACTTGGTGGTTTCGGCCACATGAGGCCAGGCATTGTCCTGCACCAGAGATAAAGAGGCTTGCCTGGGCAATAAAGCACCGCCAATGGACTTCCAAAGAATGCAAAAAAAGGCTTTATGGAAAAAAAAATGTAGGCTTCAAATCTGGAATGGGCTGCACAGTCTGTAGACATAAACCCCATCGAGCTGGTTTTGGATGAATTGGGCAGAAGAATGAAAGCAAAACAATCTACAACACATTTATAGGAACTTCTGCAACAGTGTTGGGAAAAACTTTCTGAACAATATTTCATTTCCATTGTAGAATGACACGAGGGCGTTCGACAGTTATATCTGCAAGAGGTTGGCTACTTTGATGGGTCAAAATTTTTTATTATATTCTGTTAAACAAAATGATCCCATTATTTATTTTCTGTCTCCAATAGTTAATTTTTTTATGCTTTAATTACAGAATACATAAAAAAAAATGAAACTATGTGAATAAAAAAAAAAATCACTGGATGTGTTATATACAGCTCTGGAAAAAATGATGAGACGATTTCCAATGTATGGCAGCCATTCAATTCCAGTGTCTGGAATTCCAACACAGACACACCTCATTTTGCTTAATGAGGTACTGATTGGGTGATTACCTGAACCAAATCTAATTTTAAAAGGAAAAGAATAAAAACCACTGCTGTGGTCATCACTATCCTCTTGCAATAGGACCAGCTGGATGGCAAAAACCAGAGGTGGGGGACTCGAGTCACAATTTTCAGGACTTGTGACTTGCTTGATTAAAGTATGAAAATGACTTGACTTTGACTTGAGAACAAGTTACTTGAGACTTGACTTGAAGTGGAAGACAATGACTTGAACTTATAATAAACAAACAGCAATACAATTATTTTATATGTTGTGACATCAGCAGCACTAATCAGCGTATGTGCCTTTAACGCTGCACAATTCAAACCGCGCCAAACATGGCAGACAGTAACGTTAGTCGAGCTCCACAAATTGTATCGTTTGGATACAAGGACTTTGAACTGGACCGTGTGAATAAAAAAAGATTTGCCAGATGCAAAATATGCAACAACTTCAAATTTCATTCGTCATTTTAAGAACCACAGGGAAAGGTAAGAAAGTAATCTCTTTATATTCAATTTCACTAAGATCTATAACGATTAAGTAATGAATTCTTTTGTTTGTCATAATTTGGCCTTGGTTGCATATTTTATTTTATTTTTTCTTGTTAGAAATGTGACCATTATCATTACAGAATACGTCTGGTAAATAGATGTAAGGGAATTTGACTATAACAGTGGCATAGCCTGAATTTTAATGTTGATGGGCATTTTAAAATGAGCGGGCATGTATATTATTACACGTAGGCCATAATGTCTGTATTAAATGTGCGCATTTTAAAGTGTTTGTGGACTGCGTGTGGAAACTAAAAAGCATTGTGCTTACACCATAACAGTTAACTTTACTGCATGAAAGGCTAACATGGCGCCGATGTGATTACTAGCACCTAAACATTTCGAAGAGGTTTATTTTTTTTACTCATATAGACAAGGATCATTACAGCGTACCATCTACCATACCATCTTCTTCCGCTTATCCGGGGCCGGGTCGCGGGGGCAGCAGTCTAAGCAGGGATGCCCAGACTTCCCTCTCCCCAGACACTTCCTCCAGCTCTTCCGGGGGGACACCGAGGCGTTCCCAGGCCAGCCGGGAGACATAGTCCCTCCAGCGTGTCCTAGGTCTTCCCCGGGGTCTCCTCCCGGTGGGACGGGACCGGAACACCTTCCCAGGAAGGCGTTCCGGAGGCATCCAAAAAAGATGCCCAAGCCACCTCAGCTGACCCCTCTCGATGTGGAGGAGCAGCGGCTCTACTCTGAGCTCCTCCCGGGTGACCGAGCTTCTCACCCTATCTCTAAGGGATCGCCCGGCCACCCTGCGGAGAAAGCTCATTTCGGCCGCCTGTATCCGGGATCTTGTCCTTTCGGTCATGACCCAAAGCTCATGACCATAGGTGAGAGTAGGAACGTAGATTGACTGGTAAATCGAGAGCTTCGCCTTGCGGCTCAGCTCTTTCTTCACCACGACAGACCGATACATCGACTGCATTACTGCAGAAGCTGCACCGATCCGTCTGTCAATCTCCCGTTCCATCCTTCCCCCACTCGTGAACAAGACCCCTAGATACTTAAACTCCTCCACTTGAGGCAGGCACTCTCCACCAACCTGAAGTGGGCAAGCCACCCTTTTCCGACTGAGGACCATGGCCTCGGATTTGGAGGTACTGATTTTCATCCCCACCGCTTCACACTCGGCTGCAAACCGTCCCAGCGCATGCTGAAGGTCCTGGTTAGAAGGGGCCAACACGACAACATCATCTGCAAAGAGCAGAGACGAAATTGTGTGGTCCCCAAACCTGACACCCTCCGGCCCCTGGCTGCGCCTAGAAATTCTGTCGATAAAAATTACGAACAGAACCGGTGACAAAGGGCAGCCCTGCCGGAGTCCAACATGCACTGGGAACAAGTCTGACTTACTGCCGGCAATGCGGACCAAGCTCCTGCTTCGGTTGTACAGGGACCTGACAGCCCTTAGCAAAGGACCCAGGACCCCATATTCCCCAAGCACCCTCCACAAGATGCCGCGAGGGACACAGTCGAATGCCTTCTCCAAATCCACAAAACACATGTGGATTGGTTGGGCAAACTCCCATGAACCCTCCAACACCCTGTAGAGGGTATAGAGCTGGTCCAGTGTTCCACGGCCCGGACGAAAACCACACTGTTCCTCCTGAATCCGAGGTTCTACTATCGGCCGTATTCTCCTCTCCAGAACCCTGGCATAGACTTTCCCGGGGAGGCTGAGAAGTGTGATCCCCCTATAGTTGGAACACACCCTCCGGTCCCCCTTCTTAAAAAGAGGGACCACCACCCCGGTCTGCCATCCCAGAGGCACTGTCCCCGACCGCCACGCGATGTTGCACAGGCGTGTCAACCTAAGACAGCCCCACAACATCCAGAGACTTTAGGTACTCAGGGCGGATCTCATCCACCCCCGGTGCCTTGCCACCGAGGAGTTTCTTGACCACCTCAGTGACTTCAGCCCGGGTGATGGACGAGTCCACCTCTGATACCTCATCCTCTGCTTCCTCAATGGAAGAAGTGACAGCTGGATTGAGGAGATCCTCGAAGTACTCCTTCCACCGCCCGACGACATCCTCAGTTGAGGTCAACAGCTGCCCACCTCTACTGTAAACAGCGTTGGTAGGGCACTGTTTCCCTCTCCTGAGGCGCCGGATGGTTTGCCAGAATCTCTTCGAGGCCAGCCGATAGTCCTTCTCCATGGCCTCACCGAACTCCTCCCAGGCCCGAGTTTTTGCCTCCACAACCACCCGGGCTGCAGCCCGCTTGGCCTGTCGGTACCCGTCAGCTGCGTCAGGAGTCCCACAAGCCAACCAGGCTTGATAGGATTCCTTCTTCAGCTTGACGGCATCCCTTACTTCCGGTGTCCACCACCGGGTTTGGGGATTGCCGCCTCGACAGGCACCGGAGACCTTATGGCCACAGCTCCGAGCGGCCGCTTCGACAATGGCGGTGGAGAACATGGTCCACTCGGACTCAATATCTCCAGCCTCCCTCGGGATCCAGTCGAAGCTCTGCCGGAGGTGGGAGTTGAAGATCTCTCTGACAGGAGACTCGGCCAGACGTTCCCAGCAGACCCTTACAGTACGCTTCGGCCTGCCGAGTCTGTCCAGCTTCTTCCCCCGCCATCGGATCCAACTCACCACCAGGTGGTGATCAGTTGACAGCTCCGCCCCTCTCTTCACCCGAGTGTCCAAGACATACGGCCGCAGGTCAGATGAAACGACAACAAAGTCGATCATCGACCTGCGGCCTAGGGTGTCCTGGTGCCACGTGCACTGATGGACACCCTTATGCTTGAACATGGTGTTCGTTATGGACAAACTGTGACTAGCACAGAAGTCCAATAACTGAACACCACTCGGGTTCAGATCAGGGGGGCCGTTCCTCCCAATCACGCCCCTCCAGGTGTCACTGTCGTTGCCCACGTGGGCGTTGAAGTCCCCCAGTAGAACAATAGAGTCCCCAGTCGGAGCACTTTCCAGCACCCCTCCCAGAGACTCCAAGAAGGTCGGGTACTCTGCACTGCCGTTCGGCCCGTAGGCACAAACAACAGTGAGAGACCTATCCCCGACCCGTAGGCGCAGGGAAACGACCCTCTCGTTCACCGGGGTAAACTCCAACACATGGCGGCAGAGCTGGGGAGCTATAAGCAAACCCACACCAGCCCGCCGCCTCTCACCATGGGCAACTCCAGAGTGGTGAAGAGTCCATCCTCTCTCAAGGAGTGTGGTTCCAGAGCCCAAGCTGTGCGTAGAGGTGATCCCGACTACCTCTAATCGGAACCTCTCAACCTCACGCACTAACTCAGGCTCCTTCCCCGCCAGCGAGGTGACATTCCACGTCCCTAGAGCTAGTTTCCGTGTCCAGAGATCGGGTTGTCTAGGCCCCTGCCTTCGACTGCCGCCCGATCCTCTTCGCACCGGCCCCTTATGGTCCCTCCTGTGGGTGTTGAGCCCACGGGAGGGCGGCCCCACGTCGCCCGTTCGGGCTGAGCCCGGCCGGGCCCCATGGGGGAAGGCCCGGCCACCAGGCGCTCGCATACGAGCCCCAACCCCGGGCCTGGCTCCAGGGTGGGGCCCCGGCTGCGCCATACCGGGTGACGTCACGGTACACATAATTTTAATCATCATTAAGGGGTTTTTGAACCGCTCTTAGTCTGACCCGTCGCCTAAGACCTGTTTGCCTTGGGAGACCCTACCAGGGGCATATAGCCCCAGACAACATAGCTCCTAGGGTCACTCGGGTACTCAAACCCCTCCACCACGTTAAGGTGGCAGTTCTTGGAGGGGTCATTACAGCGTAATTACATATTAGGCAGTTTTTCAGTCACAATAATTAGTTTATAAGGTTGTTATTATTAGCCCTTATTACATGTATTGGCTGAATTCCAGTGCAGAATGCGTGTTATTTCTTCAGACCATTGCCATGAAAAACAGCGCGTTGCTATAGACGCAGCAGGATTCTAACCAGAGACGGAACGGACTATTTTCTTTAGAGGAAGCAATACAATCGTTTTTAAATCAATAAATTCCTTTTGAAATCAATATTTTGTGTCAAATTATTGATTTATTTGGTAGGTAGCCATGTAATAAGCGGGATAAGGTATAGCGACGCGGTTGTTATAGCGAATACAACCCCTTCAGGCTGATTCAAGATCCCTCCGCTTCGTCCCCCCAAAAAAATTTTACCGCGGAGGAGAAAAATATTTGATTTTGAAATCGAGCTTCGCACCGAGCTCACGTCAGAAACAGAGGACAGTGTGTGTGTGTGTGTGTGTGTGTGCTCATCTCTTTAGTACTTTGACTTGACTTGAAACTTATAAGGACTCGACTTGACTTGCTTAGGGTGAACCCTTGACTTGACTTGACTTGCTTGATTTATCTGAACTGTGACTTGAGACTTGACTCGAGACTTGATGGTTAAGACTTGAGACTTGCTTGGACTTGACCATGTGTGACTTGTCCCCATCTCTGGCAAAAACAGTGCAAGTAGTACCTCAAATGTAATTTGAGTAAAAAAATAACTATTCAGCTTGACAAAATAGTTGAAAAGAAAAGCTTTGTGAAGGATGCACAAATCAAGCCATGTACAAGGTTATCCTGGAAGAACACCTGCTTCCTTCTGATCTGACCAGAGGGGTTGCTAGGATCACAATACATTCGGGGCTTAGCCCTCAACCCCCCAGACAGAAAGTACAGGGTTTTGAAAGTACATGCCACACGAAAATGTTGTACATGCTAGCGGCCTACATATAAACACTGTCATAACGTGTGATCAGAATTATAGATGCATAGATCAGGGGCTATTTATTTATTTTGTATTTTTTGGTCAATTTGAGATCCGGGGTTATTCATAAAAGACAATGTTCCCAAACTCTGAGAATAGTTTTTTCCAGCAGGACTGTGCTCCATGCCACACAGCCAGGTCAATCAAGGTGTGGATAGAGGACCACCAGATCAAGACCCTCTCATGGCCAGCCCAATCTACAGACCTGAACTCCATTGAAAACCTGTGGAATTTGATCAAGAGGAAGATGGATGGTCACACGCCATCAAACAAAGCAGAGCTACTTGAATTTTTGTGCCAGAAGTTGCATGAAGTTACCCAACAGCAATGTGGCGGACTGGTGGAGAGCATGCCAAGACGTGTGAAAGCTGTTATTAAAAATCTGGGTTATTCCACCAAATACGGATTTCCGGGTAATGGTTCCAGGTAATGTAGTCAGTAACAGGTTGATACACAGGGTTTCCAATAACAAAGAGATGATTATAACAGGCTTAGTAGAGTCATCAAGAAACAAACAATAACTCAAAGGGAAACACAAACTGAACTGAACTATGTAGGGGGTGTTAAAGGGGATACAGGTGAACACAACCAACACTAATGAAATCAAACCAAGCATAGAAATGTACCATTCCAGAATAGAAACACAAAAGCAAACTGAGCATAGAAATATAATGTCCTAGAATGTAAATGAAACCACACAGAAAACAGCAAACCTCACAATACATTTTTTTTCTATTAACATAATTAGGCATATTTCAGGTCTGAAAACAATTAAACTTTTTTGGTTTTTTTTGACCAGTTGTTATTTTCCACAAATTAATACTCTAAATGACAGTATTTGTATTTGGAATTTGTTATGTTGTCAGCAGTTTATAGAAAAAAACAAAACTGTTCATTTTTACTCTATGTATAGTAAAACCAGAGAAACTGATACATTTCAGAAAATAATCGCTTTTCCTATATAAGTCTGCAAAAGAAAGGTCTAAAGTCATGCTCCGTATACACAGGCATCCGCGTTCTCTATGTATGACGTCAGATCTTTTTCTCAGGGCCTTGCTCCAATAATCACGGTCCGCCACTGACTATATAATAGCAGGGTGTACTAGTAAACAGCACTAGGAGATCTAATCTTAATGTCTGGAATTAAATGTCACAAGCACAAAACCTGACAGTAACGCTACTGATGCCTAAAGTCATACTGTACACGTGAAATAAAAATGAAATATATACATTATATGTATTACAAATAGCCTGTGCCAACACAAGGAAAGCTAACATATATAGAAAACAGGAACTTTGTCTCACATTACCTTTCTTTGGCCTATTCAAATTCACAACAAAATTCCATTGTTTAATCTTGTTCATTTAATCTTGTTCATTCAACCTCTGGAATTTAATCAAGAGGAAGATGGATGGTCACAAGCCATCAAACAAAGCCGAGCTACTTTAATTTTTGTGCCAGGAGTGGCATAAAGTCACCCAACAGCAATGTGACAGACCTGTGGAGTGCTTGCTAAGACGCATGAAAGCAGTGTTACAAATCAGGGTTATTACACCAAATATTCATATCTGAACTCTTCCTAAGCTTAAAACATTAGTATTTAGTTGTTAAAAAATGTATATGAATTTGTTTTCTTTGCATTATTTGAAGTCTGAAAATGCATTTTTATTTTGGTTATTTTGACCAGGTGTTATTTTCTACTGCTCTAAATTTCAATATTTTTAATTGGAATTTGAGAGTAATGTTGTCAGTAGTTTATAGAATAAAACAAAACTGTTCGTTTTTGTTTGAGCTGCATATAGCATATTCATGTCGTAGTCAAGTGTCAACTCCTTACACTAAAAAAGGACTTGGCTAGCTGAATAACAATTTTGCTTTTTGGGCCTCTCAATGACAGTTAAAATATTAATTATGCGGAAACTGATTACATCTGTAACCCAGTAGGCGGGCGTGGCCACTGTGAAAGGCTATTCTGTGTTAAGACAAAGATATGCGCAGGCTTTGGATTGGTATAAAGCCAAGACAGGTTAAATGTGAAAGAAAAAACTGACAAAGTCTTTATGATAGAGAGTATTAGTCTTTTTTTTTTGCAAAACAATGACACAAATTATAACAACAAAAACACTTCAGAATGGCTTTTCAAGAGGTGTAAAATGTTCCAGAGTGTTCTATTCTCAGTCCTGCGATATGAAAACAAATGTGACAATGTTAGAATAATGCTATCTATTTATAATTATCAATCAAGTTGACTGACATTTTCATTGAAAACAATTATTGCAGCAAGTGTTAGAATTTTATTTAAAAGTATTCACAGTTATAATAACGACTACCAAACTTGAACTCTGGGGTCAATTACTTCTTTCAATCTATAAAAATAAATCCAGTTTCACATTGAAAATATTGAGTTTGTATAGTTGACCTGTACGAAAGTATTGCCCTTTTAGATGTAATTTTGAGGCAGCAAAATGTGAAGATTAACTATCCTTGCTGTCTCTCTTTGTACAGGCATGTTGACCATAAGCATTTCAAGAATTTGCTCAACTAAAATATGTGAAGCATTTGTATTTGCTTATTTACAAATAAGTCTTCTGAGAAGACATTTAGGGCTGAAAGTGATGCTCATTGTCTATGTAGTCAACTGGAAATTTCTTGGACCCAGTAATGGTATTTCCTATGACCTTTTATAATTGAAATGCTATAGGCCTAGTTGATGGAATTCAACTTCTTTACTACGAGCTGCAAGTTGGACGATTTGCGTAATTAACATAATTAGCTCATTATCAAACATTGTCCCCGCCTTCCCAGAGTAAGTTTACTCTAATGGTAATGTACTGCATAGTGCATATAAAATATAAGAAAACATTTCTAGCCTCATTGTCATGCCATTATTAGCACAATCATTAATAACAAACCGTATTTAATTAATGAAAAAAAGGAAAAATCTAAAATGGTCACAAATTGGCCACAAAAGTTAGCTCATTTGAAAGGTAAGCACATGTAGATTGTGACAATAATCCAACCATGTACATAATTTAGGATTTGTAGTTAATAAATCACTAAATACAGGAAACAGCAATAAGTTCACTTAAAGTTAGTAAAAACAACAACCACTAAAAGCCAATGAACTGAAGCCACTGCCTGGGTGGAAACAGCGGACATTAATGATGTCTCTGGCCTCTGCAGGTGGCTCCCTCTGATCTGCAGCCTTCCACAACATGACCTGGAGATGAACACACAGTGTGTGTGTGTGTGTGTGTGTGCGCGCAGCATCACGCTGACATCAGCTGGAGAAGGCTTTTTATGTTCAGGTGGCTTTGTCCTCCATCTAAAGATCTTTATTCAGCGACTTGGCCTTCTTCTGCCCTTGCAGTGCGAAGAAGAACTGTGTATCTTTTATCTTTTCACTGTGAGTGGCAACAGGTTCCCCCAAGCACAGCATCGAGACCGGGCATGGTACTTCCTTGGAGTACTTTCAGTGCAGATGCCTTCCACAGGGGTAAGAGATAGAGTCACATCCCGACTGCGCATGCAACCCCAGGAGACCCTGACATCTGTCACCCAACACCCTGATGGTCGCATTCATGTCCAGGATGAGGCAATCCCACTTCTCCATCTGCACTGCTGACTGAACATCGGCCTTCCAAGCCCAATACACTAACAGGAGGAATGCATCAGTGTCATCACTTAGGGTCAGTGACAGTCCTAGCTTTTTGGGGGCCCTTAGCAACCGCTTATGTCGCTTATGCCTAGGGCCGGCCCTTCTTAGGGTACATATGCTGGTGCCCCGGGTTCAGCTGCTTCTGGCACGTTGCTAATCAGGGTGACGTCAGCCTCCGCATGTTTGACGATGCAGTCAATGTGGTTCACAAGCAGGATCTTATCAGGCGTGAGGTCATATGCGCACAGAAGTCACGATGGCTGTGTCTTGTTCACTCTTCATCGCGACTTCCTCGATAATGAAGGGTTGTGTTGATTGTCAGCTTGTATTCAGTAGCACAAACTCCCGCTCATCTTCTCCTCTCATGACCTTTTGCTCTGGGCTCATCATTGTAACAGTCAAAGATGACCAGGGTCTCATCATCTCCAGCTGCTGTACAGGCATTGACGAGGCAGGCATTGATGGTAGAGGCAATGTCCCCAATCATACCTGCCACAGGCCAGACAATGTGGTAGAGCTGCATCAACTAGGACAGCATTGGGAATTGAAGCATTTTCATCAGGTACTCCCAGTTTCTTGACAAGGGCAGACAACCAAATTCGCATATGAGTGATGGTGGATCAGGGCTGAGTTCATGATCAAAGACATCTTTTAATTCTTTGCCGCACTGGCCTCCATGTCGTAGATGAGCTTGCCTTTAACAGTCATAGTTTTCTTCATCACCACCATGGTTTTGACTCTCTTCTCAATGGTGCTATTGAAGCACATTCACAGAGTCTGGAGCCACCTGTCCATTGAGCTCAGGCACAGAGAAGGCAGCGTTATATATGAGTTCTTATATAACGTTCTTATATATGAGTTCTTCGTTGCATGGTAGAATTTTAACTTGCATTTGTGGATGCAGCAATGTACTGTGTTCACAGACAGTGGTTTTAGGAAGTGTTCCTGAGCCCATGCAGTGATTTCCACTACAGAATCATGTCTGTTTTATTTACAGTGCGGTCTGAGGGCCCGAAGATCACGGACATCCAATATTGGTTTTCAGCCTTGTCCCTTGCATACAGAGATTTCTCTGGATTTTTACGTTGAGAAACGTTAATCTTAAATTGTTGCACTTTTTGCAGGTGCAGTCATTCACAGAATGATGAACCACTTCACCATGTTCTTGCTGTGGGGCGGGCATTTTGAAAACATTCCTATAGTTCGGCTCATTGATGGGTTGAAGGAGAGGCACATGCAAGCAGCTAGATGCCCTCCTCTATTCGTTCCATCTCTTCTTTTCTTTCTTGCTCTCCCCTTCCTACCTATTCCCTCCTCTCTATCTATTTCAACCTCTCAATCTCTTCTTTACTTTCTTCCTCTCTCCTGTATTCCTCTTCCATTATCTCCATATCTTTTTTCTTCTCTCTGCTCTAGTACCAATCAGTTTCTCCTAAATAAGGTTTTTTTTTTTTTTTATCAGAATAGCTAAAGTTACCTGACACTATTGTCCCTTTCTCTTTAGCTGCAAACACAACTTAAGAAAGAAAATTCACATAAAAAAACAGATCCATTTACATCGCAATTAATGTTGGATGAACAACTAGCTAGCATGGCAAACTAGTACTAGCAACACTTGCTTTGCCTTACATCACTGTTTCTCAGGATAACTGGGGATACAGTTGTGGCGGCAATATTGATCGCTACATCTAAACAGGGTGAAAATGTATTTATTTTTACTGAAAAGTTAATTAATGTAGTCAAGCGAGCAAGCAACTTGTACCTTCAATGTGCGTTCCCCTCGTAGAGTGTATTGGTGGCTCCGATTACTATGACAGTGTGATTGGTGTTTCTCAAATCGCATGCAGAAAATAGCTAAATACACTTAAGAAAGATGTTGTACCCCGTATATTTATCGATCAAAACGTTTTGATGATTGTTTTTTTTCATTGACATGGCGGGAAAGATTTTGCCATGGCGGGACGCTCCGGTGAAATGAATGCTATGGAATCACTGTGTTACTGACCTGTTGCCACTGACCTAATTAGTTGTGTGGTATTCCACCAGGTTTTTTTTTTTAGCATTACACAACTTTTCCAGACTTTTGTAACCTCTGTCACAACTTTTTTCAAATGTGTTGTTGTCTTTACACTATTTTCTATTGAATATAGAGTTTAAATGATTTGCACATCATTGCATTTTGTTTTTATTTACATATTACACAGCGTCCCTACTTGTTTGGAACATGGTTTGTATTTGGGACCATGTTACTGTTTTTTTTCACCCATTCTAAAACTGACAGTATGTTTATTTTAAGGGTGTCAGATAATCATAAGTGATTGACATGATAGATAATTCTCAATGAAACATAGCAATGTTATATTATAAATGTTATCAAAAGCAGTACCAAAGTCTCACATAACTTCTACGATCTTTCACCTAAGTATCAATTTATTTCAGCCTATCCTCGTAGCTTGTGTTCATATCAAGCATAAAATAAATAACATTGTATTAGGTAACACAATTATTTAAAAAACGTTTACACGTCTTCATGTATACTCCTTGTACATTTTACATTTGTAGAAAACATTACAAATACTGTATGTTCAGATACAATCTGTTTTCTTCCTCAATAAGATAATAACTTTTGAAGAGTCATGTATTTCCTTCTTCCTCATTCTCCATCATTTTAATCATGACTAGTCAGATAAAGTGTCATTATAAAAAGGCTTTCTACACCACATTAAGATTAAGATCACATTGAGATCTGACTTCTCTTGTCAGACTTGATCTGGAGGCTTCGGGTAAACTCAGTCTCACGTGTGTTTGTTTTCGTGGAAATGTTCACAGAGTAATGTGTATGGTCTTTGCATTTTGAAATTACAGCATCCATTATATGTCTGGCCATGGAAAAAATCCTGTGTACGTGATTTTCAGAGATGAACCAGTTTCCATGCCTTCTGATTATGGGGTTGTATCTGTGCTTTTTATGCCAGGGTTAGGGTTTAACGATGGCCAGCTGGCCAGTAAGACACAACGTTGGGCCAGTAGACAAAGACATCTTCTGGCCTGTACAGGCCAGTGCTCAATTTCCCCATTTAAATGTATAGCATTGTATTAAAAAAATGTTTTTATGTATATGTTGTGTATGTTGCGTGTATTGCGTCCAAATGTGCTGCTGAATATGAACATGGCTTATTGTCATGCTAACTACGTCTGCCTCAAGGTTATTATAGTTTTGCATTTTTTATTAGTTTTTATTTTTATTTCGTTTTGACTTTTTGTTTTCAAATTCAGTTTAGTTTTAATTCGTTTTTAAAGTGGGTTTGCTAGTTTGGTTTTAATTTTTTTTAAATGCTTAGTTTTAGTTTAGTTTTTATTCGTTTTAGTGTTAGTTTTAGTCTTTTTTTGTAATATGGGCTATTTGTCAGGGGCAAGATTCAAAAAGGTCAGAAAAAGTATTGTGTAATAATAACTCAACAAAAACTATGTTGTTTAGGGGCAAAGTGTTATGATATGTATAGCACTAGTTTTGTTATGACCTTTGCCAAGAGCATAAATAGATAGAACTCAAAATTCAGATGAAGTTTTTAGCCATCTGATCGCTATTTAGTAGATTTGCTTTAATGTTTTGAAAAAAGTATCTGAAAGGGTTAGTTAAAATAATTCCTTCGTTAATAATGTTACACAGAACGTTTCCCGATAACGCCTTCAAAAAATATATACATTTAACACCCTAGAGGCCTACCAAATTCACACCACATGGAAATTCCTTTAACGTTAACGTTACCTCTTACAAAATCCACACGCGGTACCAAAAATCTAACTTTACACATCTTCTAAACAGAATTCACACTCTATACAAATACCACAGCTGTACAATTTTCACACCGTATTCTAAATGTATACAATAGCCTTCTGCCTACTCATCTGGATTGAAGCAGCAAACATTCAGTGTAAAAGTAAAAATGACATAACATTATTTAATATTTGAATCACAGCTTATAGTGTTTTGACATCGACAACCCAAGTGCATTTTACATCAAACTTGCGACTAGTTAACTTTCTAAAGAAGGCGCAATCGCTTCTCGGGTAGACATTAACACACTGACAAAATTATATTCAGAATTTAAAATATTTGTATACAACTTTTTAATGAGTGATTGTGTAAGACACCAACCTTTCGCGAACTTGCTTCAACGTCATGGAGACGCGGTGTGCACGGAGGGGTGTGTGTATGTGAGTGACAGAGAGACGGAGGGAGAGCAGGGAAAGAAAACACAGCTGAGCGAATACTCAGCGTGTTTTAAATAGCGTTAAAAAAGGAAAGACATTGACAAAGAAGAAAACTAAGAACATTTACTCTTTAATTTTATTTTAGTTAGTTTTGTCAACCACACATTACCGTTTTAGTTAGTTATCGTTTTTTTGTAATGCCTCGTTTTTATTTTTATTTCAACGACAATGTTTTTTCCCACCTAGTTTTCGTTTTTTCGTTCGTTTTCGTTAAAGATTATAACCTTGGTCTGCCTACGTGCTTACTTGCAGAGACACACAAGAAGCCTGCGAACGAACTAGTCCGACTGCCCCACCTGTTGGATTTAATGTGTATTGCGCCATATATATGTAACCATAAATATAATAACTACATTATTTTATTATCAAAATTGTATGTGTCACATCAAATGCAAGTATATTCATGTAAAGATTATAATTATATTAATAGTAATTGTAATGTTGCACATTGCATAATATTTAGGTAAACAGCAATTGCCTGTATTAGCTTATGTCTCACATCGCATGCAAAACTCTGGAATTAATCAATATTCCGATGATTTGATATTTACATAAAATAATTATGTACAATACAATCGTATTTTAAAAAAAAACTAAACATCAGTTCAGGCCAATACAAATCAGTCCATGGCCCAGTTTCCCGATAACGTGGCACTTGCGATGATTTAACGATACAAGTTGCCTTAAGGACTTTGTACGACAGTGTGTTTCCCAAACCACCACGCACGTTCCTCTGTATAAAGTGCATCGTAAGTTCTACGTTACGGCCGTTTAGTAAATATAAAATATAGCCTATTGCATGTCGATAGAGCTTGATTACTTATCAGAAGCATATAATATCACTGGCAATGTATTCTACTATACAGTACACCACGTATTATCACCACACATCCTTTTTAAACAGTAAACAACATGTATTATTACCACACATCCCATTAAACAGTAAACAACATGTATTATTACCACACATCCCATTAAACAGTAAACAACATGTATTATTACCACACAACCCTTTAAATATTGAACAACATGTATTATTACCACACACCCCATTAAACAGTAAACAACATGTATTATTACCACACATCCCATTAAACAGTAAACAACATTATTACCACACATCCCATTAAACAGTAAACAATATTATTACCACACATCACATTAAACAGTAAACAACATTATTACCATACACCCCATTAAACAGTAAACAACATGTATTATTACCACACATCCCATTAAACAGTAAACAACATTATTACCACACATCCCATTAAACAGTAAACAACATTATTACCACACATCACATTAAACAGTAAACAACATTATTACCACACATCCCATTAAACAGTAAACAACATTATTACCACACATCCCATTAAACAGTAAACAACATTATTACCACACATCACATTAAACAGTAAACAACATTATTACCACACATCCCATTAAACCGTAAACAACATTATTACCACACATCCCATTAAACAGTAAACAACATTATTACCACACATCACATTAAACAGTAAACAACATTATTACCACACATCCCATTAAACAGTAAACAACATTATTACCACACATCCCATTAAACAGTAAACAACATTATTACCACACATCCCATTAAACAGTAAACAACATTATTACCACACATCACATTAAACAGTAAACAACATTATTACCACACATCCCATTAAACCGTAAACAACATTATTACCACGCATCCCATTAAACAGTAAACAACATGTATTATTACCACACATCCCATTAAACACTAAACAACATGTATTATTACCACACATTCCACTAGATACCACTCAACATACTACGCGGCACTACC
Source organism: Esox lucius (assembly GCF_011004845.1). Taxonomy (NCBI): domain Eukaryota; kingdom Metazoa; phylum Chordata; class Actinopteri; order Esociformes; family Esocidae; genus Esox; species Esox lucius. The sequence goes on from NC_047581.1 coordinate 19,833,727, forward strand.
AAGATCACAGTGTTTCTGTGTGATTGTTCATCTTCGACAGACCATAAATGAATCCATTAACACCTATTGTCTCTTGTTGTTTTTAGGTACGTTCATGTAAATGAGAACATTGCTCTGACCTCCATCCACACATTGATTCTGCGTGAACACCACCATCTGGTCCGAGCCCTCGCTCAGCTCAACCCTCAGTGGACTGGAGAGACCATCTACCAGGAGGCCCGTAAGATCATGGGAGCCAAATTCCAGGTAAGTCCGATGAGAGCATGTGAAAAAATGAAGCACTTTAACATAACCACGTATGTGGGTTGCTGGGTAATGAGTCGGTTCCCTCATCTCTGCCCTCCTCTTTCCCCTCAGGTGTTCACGTTCAGGGACTACCTGGTCCACATCGTGGGCCCAGACTTGATTAAAAAGAAGCTGTCCAGCTACCCTGGTTATGATGAGAATGTGGACCCCACCATGGCCAGTGTGTTTGCCACTGCTGCCTTCCGCTTTGCTCACCCTACCATCCAACCCTTTCAGTTCCGTCTGGATGAGAATTACAATGAGAGCCCTCAGTACCCCAGCCCGCTTCTGCACAACGCCTTCTTCACCCCCTGGAGGATCATCTTTGAAGGTACACTTCTGAGGCCAATTACTTGACATTCACCATAAGTTAACGTTTTAATACTGAAACAAATGTATTGAACAAAATAACATGATCAAAATAACATTATTGTACTGCTACAGTATAATTGGGCATTGCTGAATGCTCCCAACTTCCGCATGGGGTTTGGACCCGTTGCTAAGGGGTTGGTGGGCCAACTGGCTAAGCTGAACACTTAGGATCACATGATGCACAATGAGCTCTGGGATAAGTTGTTTGAGTTTTCTGTTAAACTGGCCCTGGACCTGGGCTCTCCACATGCAGCGTGGTTGTGACCACGGACCTCCCAGTAAGTGACTGTCTATCACATGGCCTGTTGCTATGCGATATAAATTGGTAAAATATATTTGTCTCCCTGAACACTTACTTTTCTTTTTACCCCCTTAGGTTACAATGAATGGCGTAGTTTTTGTGAACTATCGCAGCCCAAGAACCTGAGTGAGCTGGCGGTGGTGAACAACACTGTGCTGGCTCAGAAACTGCTGGACCTCTATGTGTACGGAGGAAGAATTAGAGGATGAAATGTGGACCCCTTTTAAATTACACTGTGGCCACCTGACAATTGGTGTGTCTGTTAATTTCCCTGTAACCTGCTGACTACCAGGCAGTGAGATCAACTGTCACTGAGTGACTTAGCAGTAGGGAGGGAGGGGGTGGCCAGTGGTGTATGTGTTGCTCCAACATAATTATTTTATTTAATTATTTTCATTGGCTAGCATATAGCACCCTGCTTCCCACTGCTGGTTTCTGAATCTGAGCGGGGTCGTTCCTGGTCAGTCCTTGGAGAGACTAGATGCTGATGGAAGTGTTTTTTGAAGGCCAGTAGGGGGCACCCTCCCCTCTGCCCTGAATCTGGTGCTGTATTTCAAATGGGATGTTACAGTTTTTTACGATTGTTTACACACTAAAATTAAAATTTCCACACAATTAGCAAAATTATACTCCAATGAGCAAAACACCTCCACAGATTTGCACAACATTACACACAATGTCCGCTTCACCCTTTTTGCAAAACATTACACACAGTGATTTGTAAAACTCTACACACATTTTCACACCTTAGACCCAGATAAGGATCGTGAGGTTACTTCCTTGTAATTACAAAGCACCGGATTGCCAATTACCACACTAATGAACGAATTGGATAAACACATCTACCAGGTGTGGAAGCACACATGTGCTAATTTGAAAACGCAGCACTCAGGTGTGCTATAAAAGGCAGCAGGTGAGTTCACCTGTCTTCAACAAAAATGGAAGGAGTTAGAAGAAGAAGAAGAGTGAGAATGAGAGGGGGAGCTCAAAGAGGAGATGAAGGTGGTAGAGGAAGAGGAGAAGGAGGTAGAGGAAGAGGCATAGGTAGAGGAGAAGAAGGTAGAGGAAGAGAAGGAGGTAGAGGAAGAGGAGAAGAAGGAGATAGAGGAAGACACCTAGGTAGAGGAAGAGGAGAAGAAGGAGATAGAGGAAGACACCTAGGTAGAGGAAGAGGTAGAGAAGGACTTGAAGAGTTGATAGAACCTGAACAAAGAAGACGAGGACCAAATTTGACTCAAGAAATCCGTGCAACACTTACGGACCATGTTATCAACCATGGACTGACACTGATGGAAGCTGGACAAAGAGTTCAACCAAATCTCAGCAGAAATACTGTTGCGTCAGTAATTCGGACATTTCATCGAGAAAACAGGTAAGCTAACCACACAGTATACATTGAAACTGAAGCTTGTATAATCAATATTGTTTACTGTGACATTTGACAGTAGGCTGCATATATATATATATATATATATATATATATATATATATATATATATATATATATATATATATATTTATTTATTTATTTTTATCTTATTTTGTTTTTACATAGGATTGAGGGTCGAGGACACCAAGGTGGAAGTCATGCACAAAAGGCCACCATTGTGAACATGGTTTTGGCCAATAATTGTATCAGGCTACGATAAATCCAAGCCAATATCATCAATGATGACAATATTTTCAATAACATCCAACGAGTCTCTCTGTCAACATTAGGTCGAATCCTAAAGAAATCAAATATACATGAAGCAACTGTATCGGGTACCATTTGACAGAAATTCAGAGAGAGTGAAACATCTGCGCAATGAGTATGTGGAGGTATGCATTGTTCATCTGACTATGGTGTGGTATCATGCACTGCTCATAATGTTCTGTCACAAAAAAATACTGTGCTATAGATATTGAATAGCATCCTATTTTCTTTAATGTGTTTCAGAGAGTCTTTCAAATGGATGCTGCTGAAATTCAACATGAATATATATATGTGGATGAGGCTGGATTTAACCTTGCAAAAACAAGAAGAAGAGGGAGAAATGTAATTGGGCACAGGGCAATCACCAATGTGCCAGGGCCGCGAGGGGGTAACATCACCCTTTGCGCTGCTATCACACAAAATGGGGTCCTCCACCACCATGCAAATCAGGGACCCTATAATGCAAATCTGATACTTGCATTTCTTGACCGATTGCATGAGATTGTCACAGCATTACACCAAGTGGACCAGATGCGGTACATTGATGTTTGGGACAATGTCTAATTTCATCGGGCTGCTCTGGTCCAGAACTGGTTCCATGATCACCCTGATTTTGAAGTTTTATACCTTCCCCCATACTCCCCCTTCCTGAATCCTATAGAATATTTTTTTTCAGCGTGGCGGTGGAAGGTATATGACCTGCGGCCTTATCACCGTTTGCCCCTCATTCAGGCCATGGAACAGGCATGTGATCTTATTGAACCAGCTTCAGTGCAGGGGTGGATTCGTCACACAAGGCGATTCTTCCAACGGTGCCTTGCCAATGAAGACATAGCCTGTGATGTGGATGAAATCTTATGGCCTGATCCAGCCAGACGGAGAGATGGATAGTTACAGTATTCTTGTTGCTTTTACAGTAGTTTTCTTTCATTTCTGTTTACTTTTACTTTACTTTTCTTCAGAGTCAAAGTGTATGTACTGTAATTCATACAGTAATTTTTATTTGTCTACGGATTTTATTTGTTTACAGTAATTGATATCATTGTTGGTTGATTACTGTAACTGATTATGGTAAGAAATACTGTAAGTATTGAAATAAATACTTGAAATATTCAGTCTGCAGCATCAAGGATTGTGCAGTGCTTGGTAAGGTTATAGTAGGCCTACAGTATTTGTCTACATTCTCCTTATATCTCAAAACAAATCATGAATAATGTTGTGAGTTTCTCACTATTTTTTGTCACCTAAATTATCTCTTACATATGTGTTTTTGTGTTTTTTATTTATCACAGCAGTGTGAAACTGGCTGCAATAGTGTATGATCATTGATGACTGTGTTGGTTAAATGAAAACAAATAGCATTTTCACAAATATGTGTATATGTTTTGACTGAAGTGTGTATGTTTTGACTGAAGTGTGTCATTTTGCAAACAATCTAGGAATTTTGCTAATTGATTGTGGTGTTTGGATAATTGTGATTATATTTTGACAAAAATAACTCTGTTTTCAAAATTGCGTGTAAACAATTGAAAAAAACTGTAAGCAGGTGCTTGACTCAATATGTTTGCTAAGAATCCCATGGCACTTGAGAGTATGGATGTGAACCCTGATGTCATACCAACATGGCCGCAGAATCATCCCCAGCTTCCAAATGTCTCAATCTTCCCTTCCCCTGTAACTATTTCCAAAACCATTGCTGTAAATAACATTACAGATTATAATTGTTTTCTTGTTCTGGTGTACATTTTTGAATCTTGCACGTGAACACCCCCCACGACAGGGGTGTTCACGTGTGTGGAGCCAGGAGTCTACGTGTTTGAGTTCCATTGCACCATAAATCACAATGTAGGAAATGTGGACCTTCTGAAAAACGGTAAGCTGGTGCTTCACGCTTTTTAAACAGCCATTAAAAATGTAATTTTACACACAATTTTAGCAAACAAGATAGTGTTTTCTTTATGGCCATAGAACATATTAACATCAAACTGTATATTTCAGGTAATTTGACTGTTGCAATTAAAACAGGGTGACAAGATCTGGCCTTGACCTCCAACAGGTACTTCTTAGGGCACCTCTTCTTCCCAGTCTAAACAGGGGTGTAAGCTAATTTCATGGAGTGGCAAGTGTCAAATGCTTTTAACTATTTCCTTTCCATTTTCTACAATTAAAATCTAGACAACCTGATATGGGGAACTTCCATCTAATCAGTATACATAATTCATCAATTGAGTATGAAGGATGAACAAAATCCTACAAACGCTAAAAGTTTATGTGAATACTTTTGAGAGGCATCACATTTCTTGCCTCCTTTCTCCTGTTATCCTCAAAAAACATTGGATGAGAAAGCCAGAGATCCCTGACCTCTGATGGGCTCATTCGCAAAAATAGAACCAAAGCAATTAAAAATAATAAGAACTGGTTGTTACTATGACTAAATTAAGAGAATTAAAATTTTTTGGTTTTGTAGACTTAATCAATTCAATTATTTTTCACAAAAAACTTTTGTTGGATCAATTATCTTGTGGTGAAAGGTGTTTAGAAACCAAATAAAAATAATTTGTTTTGGATGTAATAGCTGCGTTACAATTGTGACTAGTTGGAGGTTTTGTAGTAAGAGTTTTCATATATCACCATGTGCAATGGAGAGAACAAGAATTTGATACACTACCGATTTTGCAGCTTTTCCTACTTGCAAAGGTTTATCATAGGTACACTTCAACTGTGAGAGACGGAATCTAAAACTAAAATCCAGAAAAATCCAATGTATGATTTTTAAATAATTAATTTGCATTTCATTGCATAAGTGTTTGATCGCCTACCAACCAGTAAGAATTCCGGCTCTCACAGACCTGTTAGTTTTTCTTTAAGAAGCCCTCCTGTTCTCCCCTCATTACCTGTATTAATTGCACCTGTTTGAACTCGTTACCTGTATAAAAGACACCTGTCCACACACTCAATCAAACAGACTCCAACCTCTCCACAATAGCCAAGACCAGATAGCTGTGTAAGGACATCAGGGATAAAATTGTAGACCTGCACTAGGCTGGGATGGACTACAGGACAATAGGCAAGCAGCTTATTGAGAAGGAAACAACTGTTGGCGCAATTATTAGAAAATGGAAGAAGTTCAAGATGACAGTCAATCTCCCTCGGTCTGGGGCTCCATGCAAGATCTCACCTCGTGGGGCATCAATGATCTTGAGGAAGGTGAGGGATCAGCCCAGAACTACAGGCTGGACTTAGTCAATGACCTGAATAGAGCTGGGACCACAGTCTCAAAGAAAACCATTAGTAACACACTACGCCGTCATGGATTAAAATCCTGCAGCGCACGCAAGGTCCCCCTTCTCAAGCCAGTGCATGTCCAGGCCTGTCTGAAGTTTTCCAATGACCATCTGGATGATCCAGAGGAGGAATGGGAGAATGTCATGTGGTCTGATGAGACAAAAATAGAGCTTTTTGGTCTAAATTCCACTCGCCGTGTTTGGAGGAGGAAGAAGGATGAGTACAACCCCAAGAACACCATCCAAACCGTGAAGCATGGAGGTGGAAACATCATTCTTTGGGGATGCTTTTCTGCAAAAGGGACAGGACGACAGCACCGTATTGAGGGGAGGATGGATGGGGCCATGTATCGCGAGATCTTGGCCAACAACCTCCTTCCCTCAGTAAGAGCATTGAAGATGGGTCTTGGCTGGGTCTTCCAACATGACAACGACCCAAAACACACAGCCAGGGCAACTAAGGAGTGGCTCTGTAAGAAGCATCTCAAGGTCCTGGAGTGGCCTAGCCAGTCTCCAGACCGGAACCCAATAGAAAATCTTTGGAGGGAGCTGAAAGTCCATATTGCTCAGCAACAACCCCGAAACCTGAAGGATCTGGAGAAGGTCTGTATGGAGGAGTGGGCCAAAATCCCTGCTGCAGTGTGTGCAAACCTTGTCAAGAACTATAGGAAACGTATGATCTCTGTAATTGCAAACAATGTTTTCTGTACCAAATATAAGTTCTGCTTTTCTGATGTATCAAATACTTATGTCATGCAATTTAAATGCAAATTAATTACTTAAAAATCATACAATGTGATTTTCTTGTTTTTGTTTTAGATTCTGTCACTCACAGTTGAGTACCTATGATAAAAATTAAGACTTCTACATGCTTTTAGGTGGGAAAACCTGCAAAATCGGCAGTGTATCAAATACTTGTTCTCCCCACTGTAGAAACACCAATAGAAAACGGTGCAATTCAAAAGTCTTGTTTTTTATAGCGACCACATACTTGTGAAAATATTACCAGATATATTTAAAGAATTGGTACCAGAGTACATAGCGAAAGCTTGCCAGATAAATGTTAGTAGTTAACCCTCTGAGTACTACGCTTAAAATGTTTGGGTGTCACTACTTTTATATTTGGCTTATAAACAATATGTAATGTGAATCAATCATTGTGTATTTGGCATCAAATTATTCCAAATTACCTCAGCTAATATAAGCTTGCATGTTAATGTTCTTGTAAGGTACTGTTTTAGGGGAAAATGCACAATTAAGTATATAATTTCATAAGCAAAATCAGATTTTTTCTATATATCATTGAATTCTGACCATAACACACCCATATGGAGTGATACTCCCAATACAAATGTTCTGTGCAAACACAATGCACATTTGTGTAAGAAAAGGCTTCACAATGAATGTGAACAGAAAAATGAAATAATTTGCCTTTTGTCCAACATGTTTTTGACACAATTTTTCATTGAAATCAACCACCCCGGTACCTCAACCCAAAAACATTCCAAAAACACTTTTCAAACCCTTTTTCTTACACAAATATGCATTGTATCACAATAAAAGTGAACAGAACTATTAAATAAAAATTCACCTTATGTGCATACAGGACAATATGATTATGACACCCATAATTATTTTCTATATGATTGAATTCAGACCACACACAGCCATGTGAAACAGATCTCCCATTCCAAATACGCAAAGCAGACAATATCTATAATGATCACATTTGTATTACATTATTTCATGATAAATAGGTTATTAGATATTACTTACCAGACTGTACATGCGTTAGCATTAGCCTGTTGTTAGCATTCGTCCTCTGTTGTCTGGTAACTCAGCTATCCAACGTTTGATAACCATAACGGACTATGGCTACATTTAGTAAAAGTGTTTTTACGTTTTGCCATTTTATACTAATAATAATACTTATAAAACTGTTGAAAACACAAATCCTTTCTTTGTCTTTTCAACAAGTTAGCGTTACGCAAGGACACAATGCTAAAACGTTCGCTAATGCTAAGTTAGCATGCTAGCTAAGCTGACATACTGCTACAACCTCTTCTACAGTCAGAATGAGCAAATGAACAAAACAAAACTTACGTCCCACCCAGCAACCTTATGATTGGATCAAACACGCAACAGATACCTTCCCCAGATTGGGTAAAATAAACTATTCTGCATGGCAACAGCCTTCCATTGGATGCTGTCACTCAACAGCCCATCCATTGGTCAGGTGCACAAGGTTTTGGTTTCATTTGGACAGGATGACAACAACAAGGAAATATGCCAAGTAAACACAAAGCGCATCTGCGTTTTCATCGGACTCTCGTTGAAACAGCAAAGTAAACAGAATCTCTCTATTACAAACCGTTTTGAAAATATGTAATACTATGTAATTGTTATGCAAATACGCCCCGGGCGTGGGCGCTACCGCCTAATCCGTCCTCAGAGGGTTAAAGTTGTTTTAGGTGTAATGCAATTGATTTGAAAAGGCACAAATATTATGATAAACAAAACATTCAGACGTGCCAAAGATCAATAAAGATATGGTGAAATGCACTGATCATTAACATCTAAAGAAAGGTGCCTTTTTGTGGACGTTCAGCATAGTTCACCGCTTTCAAGGGGAAATGTGAGGAAGAGGTCCCTTAAATATAACATAGGCCTATATTAAGGTCTTTAATATATACTATAAGCTACATGGTTCATACAGACATTGGTCAATCAAATGCAAGCACTTTCAAGGACCTCATATTAATATTTAGACCCCAATTTTGGTTATAGTTAGTCTCATTAAAAAATATATTTCCACAAGCATGCAAAAAGATTGTTAGAAAATAAAATAAAATGAATATGTGCTTTGCCACTTTAAGGATAATACCTTGCATAGGTCTTCCTAATTAAATAATGCATTTGCATTCATACTGTTATTACATTCTATAACATATCAGAATAATGTTGACATTGCCAGATATAGATTGGAGGCATATAAAGGTGATATGACTACAGTTACAGTTGCTAAAGCAAGCTTATTATTTAACCCCATGTCCATGTAGATAGTCGTTATCTCAAGAATGACCTACTCTCTAAGGAACAAAGTGGTTTAGCATGCCCCTGAGTTGTCTCTATAGTCACTGCACCACTGACAGCATCCTGATGGCTGCATCATGGCCCGGTACGATAACTGCTCTTCAGATGACCCTACAGGCCCTACTGCAGGTTGTTAAGATGACGTAGTACATTACTGGTGCCAAGCTCCCAACCATCCAGGACAACTATCCAAAAGGGAACCTAACAAAGATCTGCCGCTTTAATCAAGGGCCACATACACCCCAGCTCTGTCTTTTAAAATCTATTTACTGAGAGCATGAGATCCCCAACAGGCTGGCCCAGAGAAAGCATTTCTTTGCCACTAAACTACTGAAAACACACATACATATATACACAAAAACACACACACACAGTCACACACACACACACACACACACACACACACACACACACACACACACACACACAATCTTATCACAAGCACATGTCATAAGTGCTGCTACCAGAGTATACTATTCATTAAGTGTTTTTACAAATAAAATACATCTGAAACCTGGGGTCAGAGGACGCTAGTTTGACCCCCCACACACATTATGTCGTACTCTATGAACTTATAGCGCACATCATGTTAACCTTAAGCTTAACCAAAAGGGGGCGTTAGGGTTCCACGTTGGCTTGCACAGGTCATCACTTGCTTTTGTAGTCACAAACCTTCACCATCTACAATGTATCTATTTAAACTTTGATTTTAAACCTAACCTTAACGACACCACTAACCTTAACCACAACGTTAACCATATGCCAAACCAAAGTTTGTGTTATACTTTGCATTTATATAATCTAAGAGAAAACTCCTATTTTCATGTGGAACATGTGAAGGCCTCAGGCTTTTCAAAAATTATGAACTGTCAGATCTCAGGCAAAATACTACTCTTTTCTTTTCTCACTTATAAACTATTATTAGGACTATCTTACCACTGTATTTTGCTCACGTTTAAGTTACTTAAATTAGTAGAACTAAGAATAATTCTGCAAAAAGAAATGATCATAAATTAAACTCTGTCGTTTTCTGCCTGGTCTAGGATGTTATTTATTTCGTTTGAGATTGAGTAACAGATGTAATGCAAATAAAAAATTATGATTATGTATCTGTAAGCTATAGAAAAATAGAGCATAACCAATCAGCAACACTCCTAAAAGCAAACGAATAATCAAAACATATTTCATTAACATTATTACAATGTATATTGCATTGTTGAAAATATGATGTAGAAAATCTATATAAAGATACTGGTAGAAATCAACATAAGACGTCTGACTGCGCAACATTTTAATTGTTGTCTATTTTCCCAAGGGACTCATACTTGCTTAAATAAGTAAACAAATAAATTAGCCGAGCGCAATATCTAGCGATCGATAGGGATGAGGTGGACCGCATTATCCCGTTGTTCTCTCTGGAGTGGAGAGAGGGGACGGGAACCAGCTGCTGCGTCTTGGGCCATCCCCCACATGCCCCCTGTGACCTCCGAGGACAGTGTGCCATCCACAGAGAGAGGTGCTGGTACTCCCGTGGGAGCGAGGGAATGCTTGGAGAGGACGAGTGGCACACGATACCCCATTGTTCGATCTAGCAGTCACTGATTCCTCGCCCCACCCCCCATTAACACGCGCTGACCGTCTCAGCGGGTTAAATTGATTAGAAAGCCGTTTGTCTCGCACAAGGTGGTTTGACTAATACCCATTTTATGCCTGGGTATTTGTTCCAATATTATGAAACTAGCATATTCCGTTTTTATTCTAAATGGCTGCGAGGCTAGGCCTAACCTATATGTAAGTTAAACAAGTTGTTTCCCTCCAAAGTTCGATTAGTGTCTGGTTCATAAAATATCCATGCGCGAATAAGACAAAGCAGTCAGTTCTAAATCTGCCAACTGTGCAAGTCGACTTCGTATGTTCTGTCTTGCAGCCCAGTACTTAATTCACTATACTAATTAACCTTTGAGTGGAAGAGGAAATACATTGATGCTTGCCGTGGTGAAGTTAAGATAGGGACCTTAAAGCGGGTTTATGAGGCTTTGGGCTACTATTTTAGAAAAACACTGGGCTTTCAGCAAACTTTCAGCAGAAATCAATGTCTCTCCTGCCAGAATAATCTATTAACTTGAAATTGATACCCAATGCAGGTAGATGGTATTAGTAGCTTTTAGTCCTCGATAGCCCTAAATGCGAAACACTTGTAAAATCAAGGGTCATTTTTTAGTGATGGATAGATGCTATTAGCCTCGCAAAGACGCCCGCTCCCGCGGGCTTTGCGAGGCTAGGACGCTATGTAATCTGTGTATGGTCGGTGTTTGCGTGGTGTGGAGGAATTCACAAAATGTGTCTGTTACAGCCAGCATATGTAGTTAGTTAATAGTTTCAGGTTAAGCAGCGCTGTCAATCAAGCAACTTGTGATGTGTGGAAGATGAGTGTGGAACGAACACGAATAGGGGGCGGAGATTCAATGACTAGGATTCCGCAAGACTGTTCTATAATTGGGGGAACATCTGACTCTGTCGCGCGCTGGCAGATGGTCGGTTGAGGCGGGATCGAATGGGGAAATTTACATTCATTGTTCAGACGCTCAAGCTCAGCCTAGAGACAATAGCCTGCGTAAGGAGCAAGCAATGAAAAACTTTCCTTTTCATAAAAACTGAGAAAGAAAGCAACGTAAATTAATTTAAAAATGTTTCTCAATATTAAAATGCACAAACATGTACGATCTACCATCAATTCGAGCACACCTGTCAGTAGGCCTATTGCAAAATGCACTTCATGTTTTTTGTGTTGTATGCTAAATAACCGCAGCAAAACATACCATAAACTCAAAGCCTGATAGTCAAACTAGAAATATAGGCAAGCTGTTTTCTCTGCCCATTCCCTTTATGGACATACTGATGGGGACGAGGTCTAACTTTATATCATTTAGAAAACGGTTGAACACATTTAGAACTGAAATTAAAATAGGTTTTATGACAAATTCTTATCCCTTGGTTGCCATGATTCCCCAATGGGACATTTCTACGAAATAAAGCGCAATTTCGACAAAGAGTTAGCCTACCCTTAGAAATCACATCAACTCTGGAACTACTATACCTTCACATTGCTTTATATGCATTTCTTGACATTGCATTGCCTGTAGTTACTGCAGATATGATTATTTATTACGTGTTCATTTAAACAACATAAAATGCCTGTAACATTTTAGAACTTCCAACCGCGCCTCATATAGCGTAGGCCTACACAAAACTGTCTTGAATATGAAGCACGAACGTATAGCAGTGAAGATTAATAGACCAACCAGACCACAATTGTTCAGCATGACATTGATATCCTTAGTCGAATCATAGCTTTCAATCACACCAAGCATTGTTCTGCGAGAGCAGACAGAGCGCGAGAGCGTGGCTGGATGAATAGGCAGCGCGCCTGCCGGGTGCGCTCTTGTGCTTAGTGATGACTCGACTAAAAGCGACACAAAATATATTCAGGATTTTTGCTTTAGACTTTTAAACAGTTAGCCTATTGAAATCGTATGTGCAATAAGCGTATTATACCAAGCAATATAACGTAAAATGTAGGATAACGTTAAAAAAAATAACAGCCACCACTTTAATCTGGCCTGGATGAGGTTTTATAGATTATGGACACAACCCACATGAATTTATTAATCATTAAAATGTTTACTGTTAAAACATTCACCCAGCACAACCAGAAGAGGACTGGTCACCATTCCGAGCATGGTTCCTCCCTACGTTTCTTCCTAAATTTCAACCCCTTTTAAGGAGTTTTTCCCAGCAACTGTGCTTCAAAACTGTTGTTCCTTGCTCCTTGGGTTTTCAGGCTGGGTGTTTTGTAAACGCACTTGGTGACAACTGCTGATGTAAAAAGGGCTTTATAAATAAATTTGATTGAATAACCATTTCCTATAAAGTAGTTAATTTGCAGATATGTTCGTTTGCAAGAAAAAAAGAAAACCCTAATATGCACAACTAATCTTACAAACATTCTGATGAATAACAAATTAAACATGTTAAAATTATTATAATATCTTAAAAACGCGTGATATATGTATTTCAGTCATATTATTTAAATGTTTAGGATACCACATCGTGTTAATCTAATGTTAATCTGTGCTTTTAACATCGAACATTGTTGTAATTTTTAAACAAAATCACGCAATACACGCAATGTCAATACTTGTTGACATTGTTTTACAAAACACCAGCCTTTTCTCCTTAAAATAATAAGATAATTTGTCTGAATTATATATGACAACATGTATATAAAGGTTACAAATGAAAGAAAATCTCTCATTTGTTAAATGCCATCTTTAAAACATGTATGTTTTATTGTTCTTTATATTTCACAGGAAACACGAAACACTTAGTGTTTAAACACCAGAGAAAAGTTTGAAGAAACAAGAGAGCAATTGGCTTGCTAGATGCTAAAATTGGCAGAAGTCCAAGCAACCGATGCATTTTACACCAATGAGAGCATCCATTTCAACAATCGGTCCCCCATATGCCATTGTAGCCCCTCCTCCCAAATCTATCGGACAGAGGAACTTATACCTTACATGCTGCAGGTCAGTGGAGCATTTTGTACCAGGTCTTTGGCCCTTACATTCATAGCGCATTCAAGTCTACCTAATCTGTTTGAGGTATATATATTGCTACCTGACTTTAAGGGTTTCGTATGCAAGTGTGTGCATGCGTATCTTTGGGACAGACTACTTGGTGTGCATGAGCCTGATCGAGGAGTGCACGCGTGTCCACCAAACAGGTGATCCTTGTTTAACGTCGATCCGACGTTGGACTTTATCTAAATACTCAGTTCTAGGAGAATGATTGCAAACCACGGAAAGCTAAATCTCTGTTTACCTTCATGAGCACGTTTGAAGACAGTATAGTGGACAAGCAGCATTATTTACTTTGGGTAGCTGTGAAGCCTAATTCGTCATCCAAGTGCTCCGCTGTGGCATCCTGGAACGGACTTCCCAATTCTGTTTTCTTAAATAGTGCGCTCTTGTCTCCTGTGATTTTTTTCTAAATAAATTAGAACAGCATTTGGTTTGTGGTTTAAATGTACGGGATCCAGGAGCATCTGATAAGAGACGTCAGCGGATTAAAAGAAAGAACTCTGGGAGAGGAGATGGATCCGGTGCGGTCCTGGGTGCGTAATGTCGGTGTTGTGGATGCTAATGTAGCAGCGCAAAGGTACAGTATACCGTCATGTTTTCACGTCCTGTATTTTTTGTTGGAAAATGCAGGAATTAATCTTTCTTTTTGGCAGCTGGGCACAGCATAATTATAAAACACTGAATAATGTATCAAATATGAACTTTAATGTGTGATTATAGGGGAGACCTAAAGCATGTATGTTTTTATCCCACTTCTGTCATATTATGGTGGGGAAATAATTGATGCACTTAACATAATTTTTCCAGTAGCAAATATTTAAAATATGTTGTACAAAGCAAATAGGAAGTATTGAAATTCAGTATGGTCTTGATCTGTGTGATACGATTTTCTTCAAAAAGGAATGAGATTCTATTTTGTATTTTTTGCTAAAAAAGCAACAGGTCGAGTTAGTGGCCGGGTGGTAAAGTTGACTCGAGCAGACATGTCTTTGTGTGTGCTAAGAGTGCGGCTTGTTCAGGGTCCTGGATGTCAATGGCTAGGGGTGGCAGTGTCACGAGCCGGCTGAAAGAGATAAAACAAAGTATCACAATAAAAGAAAAACGCATTCTGTCACAAAGCGACTTCCCGGAATAATGTTATTTTAGTGAAGATCACACCTCTTGGCCATTGATTTGTAAGCATAGAACGCGCATGAAACGCTTCACAGTGTCAATCTTAATTGATGAATGTTGAACTAATAACAACTGATTTTTTTCATCTTCACCCAGATGTTCTCTTATCCCTATACAAATAGGCCTAAACTCTGCTTAGGCCTAATGACAGTTTTAATTGAAGATAATTATATAGCCTAGTTGTAGGCTAATAATCTGTAGACTCATATCAATATTAATCATAATCGAAATGATTATTAACGAAATGATTATTATCAACAATTATAGTAATACAAATAATACAGTTTTACATTGGTTTGTTAACTGGAATATGTTTCAGTTTTTTATTTTATTTTAATCTCTTTATCTTTCACGAAAGTCTGGAAAAAAGTGTTCTTTTGAGAATTATGGTTCATCACTTTACATTATCTTGTGCAATATTATTATCCTTAATCGGTCCTTATGTAATGTTATCCAATTATGTGTAAGTATAAGATGCAAAAAATTAAGCATGCGGATGACAATTTAAAACGGAAAGAAATATACATTTTATTAGCAAATTAAAGTTTATAAAACAGCTTTTATTCATGTAATATTTATTTTATGCAACGAATCTTCCAGTTATTCATTATATGCATCATATATGTCGTGGTTTAATAGTTGGCCTACTCTGGGGATATTGTAACTTTCCTTGAAAGTTCCCCCTTAGTAAGACAAAAGGAGTTATAATTCTAACCCATATATTTTATACTTGATGTACAGCCTACCTAACACTAATATTATTAGTTGTATTTAGTTCCGCATCATAACTTAAAATGAACATTGACACTGGCTCATAACCCCGGTTAAGTAGGTACTGAGTTGAGTTCACTTATCTAAGTTACCTATTCTTCGCAACCTGTACGAAAATAATGATTTGCGGTTATATGCTATGGCCAACATTATGTAATCAACGTCAGCATGAGCTCCAAAATCACTTTCACAGTGGGCTATAGGAAAACGTGTTCAATCTGAACCAAAATGCAAAGTTGAAACTACTTCATAAGTTTAAGCATTAAAAAATATATTAACAGCGATAATGTCACGTAGTGAAAAAGGTTAACTATCAATAAATATCGGTATTATTCTGTCGGGCTCCCAGCTTGGAGGAAATCAAACTTTGACCCAGCCAATGAGGAAATAAATCCTGAAAGCACTTTTTGGGGACAGTTTCAGCCTTAGAAAAAGACGGGTCAACGTTTTAATTTTATTTCCTGATTATCATTGATAATTCGTGATTTCTCAGGTTGGTCATGCATAGGAAGTTATAGAACGCTGTTTAAACTGAAATTACAACTATGCTATAAAATATTACAAATACAAGTCATTTAACATCTAAATAATTTAGGCTGTTATTCATTTGATATTTTTTCATGCTTTCTCATTCTTTTTTTTAAGACCAATTCAGGATAAGTTAAATCTAGAAATTAAACAGTATAATATATGAGTGAGCATAGTTAAGAGGTTTCTTCTATTTCCACATACAGACTTATTTTTCTTTAATAATTCACTTTTCTCTGCACACAATGTCTGGTTCATTAGACATTAAGAAGTTCAAGGGCTAAAATTGCTAACCCTCATATTATTCTGTTATGTACAATTTATCTTAATAAGTAGTGACTGGAGGTGTAAAAGATTTTGTTTTGTGACTTAGTACTGTGATATAGTGTGAGCTGATTTTCCTCTCCTATCCACAGTGGTGTAGCTCTCTCCAGGGCCCACTTTGAGAAGCAGCCCCCCTCTAACCTGCGAAAGTCCAACTTCTTCCACTTTGTCCTGGCACTCTATGACAGACATGGACAGCCTGTAGAGGTGGAGAGGACCGCATTTGTGGACTTTGTGGAGCATGACAAGGTGTGCGTGTTTGTTTGTTTCAGTTTTTTTGGACTGTGTGAGCATACAGGTACCTTTGGATATGTTGACATGGATTTGCCTTCATTAGGCCGTTTTTGCTGCCATTGAAATCATGTCACGGGTATTGCTTCAAGTTTGCTAGCGGGAGTGAAGAGATATTGTTTCCAATTACATCACTACAGTCTAGCACAGCAGTTGACCACAGTAGTTGACCACATTTACATGGGGAAATTTCTTGGCAGACAATGTTCTACAACCAAGTGTTTAACTTGACCTTCCACATCCCCTATAAAGCTGAACATATTGAACAGCTGACAGCTACTTCAAGTTGCACAAGCCTCACTCCCAATAAGCTGAGCTGATGATGAGCCATTGAAAAAGAATGCCTAATGACTAATTAGCAGCCTTCCTCATTAGTGGGACATCACTACTTTTTAAAATGCAAATTACACTGCCTCTGTTCAGATGTACTGTGAACAAATCATCAAAGCCTTTTTTCCTCCTACCCCCATCCACTAAACACTGACGGAGGGGGAAGTAAATTCCTCAGGTCAGACATGGGGCCAAAAGAAGGAAAGGAATAGGTGCAGGTTGGTGGTCAGTTTGAGGGAGATGGCGAGAGAAGGGAAGAGTGTGGGAGGGATTAAGAGAAAGAGAGAGGGAGAGAGAGAGAGAGAGAGAGAAAAAGGGGAGAGAAAGACAGAGAGAGTGAGTGAATGAAATTAAGATAGTTAGACAAAATAGAGAGCCGGCACAGGGGAGGGGTGCCCTGCCCAGGGTGTGAGCCGTTTGCCCAGTGTTGATGGATGTTTTAGCCGTGTGGTTCAACTGGAGCTGGGAGCGTGAGGCTTGTGGTCTGAACCAGAAACAGCTCTTCCGTCAGAGAGAGAAAAGACTGCACTGTCCTGTCAACAGAAGTTCAAACAGTGTTTTGGTTTACTGGGAGTGTGAGAGGGAGGGAGATAGAGAGGGCTCCAGTCTGGGCATTTTAGTGCCCTTGCCAAGGCAGAGGACTGTCAGTGTTTCACCTAGCACCACACATCCAGGGCAGGGTGATATGGTAGAGGAGTTCATTTTCTGCGTGGTTAACTTGGCATATGGTTTAGTTTTGTTGTTATTCCGATGTGGAAGAGAAAATAAATGTTATTTTGTGTGTGCATATTTACAAAACACTAGTACTTTTCTCGACTGTCCTTGTCTTTGCTTTCCATTGGACACAACTCTTTTAATCTGTCAATTTCTTATCTATCTTAAATTCTATCTTACTTTCTTTCAGTCTTCCTCATTCTACTAGTCTAACGCTTGTTCTCCTAACATTCCTGTTTCCTCTTGTTCTCCTAGTCCTCCTCTTGTTCTCCTAGTCCTCCTCTTGTTCTCCTAGTCTTCCTCTTGTTCTCCTAGTCTTTCTCTTGTTCTCTTAGTCTTCCTCTTGTTCTCCTAGTCTTCCTCTTGTTCTCCTAGTCCTCCTCTTGTTCACCGACCGTTCCTGTTCTTTCTCCTAGTCCCCTCTTGTTCTCTTTCTGCTCAAAGATGACAGCTCCCTGGGTTGTTGGGCGAGAGAGCATTCCTTTGAGACCAGTTAAAGAGAGACTAGGAAAGAGAGGTAGAGAGAGGTTGAGAGAGAGTGGTGTAGAGCCAGGGGGGAGATAGAGGAAGAGAAGTTTCTCTGTCAAGGTCGACTGCTGCTCACTTTCACAGCACTGTAGTAGTTTTCACTCACTGTAATATCCCATGTACACACACACACACACACACACATACACACACACACACACACACACACAAATACACACACCTACTCACAAATACTTTTATGCACGTGAATACATGTACATACGCATAAGAGCTCACCATTGGATACATGACAATTTGTACACTTTTTGTATTTGGTCATAAGAATTCCATGTTTTAATGAAGGATTTCACTTCAGATAGGCTGGAGTGAAATCTTTAACGGGGCAGCTAGCTCAAGGTCAAGGTCCCATCTGGAGGTTGTAGCCTAACACCCTCTGATCCCCACCCGCTCTAGGGGACGAATGTAGTGCAGGATTAGAGGAGAGCTAACTGTGGTTAACTGGGCTTTGTGATGCCCAGCTGTGCTCAACTGTGCTCAACTGTGCCCACAACGCGCTATAACTGCATGACTGCGTCTCTGTTTGTGTCTGTCTGTCGTATTCTAAGGAGCAGACGGGAGAAAAGACCAACAATGGGACACACTACAAGCTACAGCTCCTTTACAGCAATGGTGAGTAGACATTCAAATCCACCGCTCCGGCATCAGATGGCATGTACCAATTGTGTCAGTTTTGAGGACTTGTGCACTCAGGAGTTGACTTGCTCTGTGCAGTGTCATGTCCTCTGACTCTTAGCCCTGGAGGCGATTTTTGAGCCCACTTGTCTCCAAGCTCTCTTTCCTAGTATTCTGCCTGATTATCTATGTCACTGTGGCGTTCCCCTCTTCTCAATATCCAGTTACTCATCCAGTCATCACCCAGGTCTTTAAGCCTTCGATTCAGTTGTGTTTGAAGCAGCTTTCGGGCCCATAAATGCAGGAATGGCGTGCACGGTCCCCCCCATGGTGTTACAACATATGCACAGAGACCTGGGATCCCATGAGCCCCCCCCCCCCCCCCCAATGCATTTGCACCCATGGGAAAGAAGATAAAAGACATGAACCAGAGACCCCCACCATACATGCTCATATACATGTACACACACACACCCACGTCTGCCTCTGCACCCTCCCCTTCCCCATAGCCCAATCAAAGGCCTCCAGATTGAGACTTTGATGAGAGAATCCTGTTTTAAAGGCAATACTCTGCATAGGCTCCATAAAAAAAAAAAAATCCCTCTGATAAAATATGCTGCTCTTCAGAAGCAATTCATTACTTCAACGCTGTTTTTCTGTCCTGTGTGATTCTCGGCAGCATGTAATCGTGTAAAACCAGCGAGCATGATTCATCTAGGAACCAACAAAGTTAGAATGTTTTCTTAAAGTCTCTGGGAGGCTCTCTGTGTCAGATCCCTGGGTTCCTAAATCTCTCCACTGTTCCTTATCTGACCTCGACAGATAACCCAGTGCCAATGTCTGATCAATGTCTGGGCCAAACACTCATGCCTTCAAGATTTGCTTGCCTCTGAGTGTGGTTTAGTTTCCTCTAATAACTGTTACGTGTCTGTGTGCAGGGGTTCGTACTGAACAGGATCTTTATGCACGGCTTATTGACTCCGTCACTAAACAGGTAGGTAGCCCCGTTTGCTTTGACTGGATGTAGCCTGCCTGTGGAAGTCATGCGTACTGCTTGATTGATTGCACATGGAATCAAATTCCCCCTTCGCTCTCTCCTCTTCTCAGCCTATATCGTATGAGGGACAGAATAAGAATCCGGAAATGTGCCGGGTTCTGCTTACTCATGAGGTTATGTGCAGGTGAGTCATATCCACACACAAACACACACACACACACACACACACCCAGGAAATATCCTTAAAAACACCCACCCCCCATGTCTTTCAGTTTTGTCATCTGGTATGCCATTGGAAAACAAGCTTGGGTTTAAGTGAAGGTATAGTGTGTCTGTCAGCAGTCTTGTTACAGTGGGAGCCCCTGTAGCCCCCCCGTGTCCTCCGCCAGCTCCTGTTTCTCTCTGGAGCCTCCCTTACAGATAGGAGGAGGTACAGGGCCGGGCCTCCTTCAATCTCCACTCTGATGTGTTGGGGGGGGTGGGGAGATCGTCTCACTAGCCCCCATCACCAGCCCAGTCATTTATTTTATTCCTGTGCATGAAGAAACAAGAACTAGACAAGGTGGCAGAAATCGCTCAGCATTGAAAGAGTTACGGTTATGCTGAAAGATGGAGGTCCTTCACCTTGCATCTCGTGGTTTTTGAAGTACGGTGGCGGCAGAAGAGAGGGGAGGAAGAGGGAGTGTTGGGGAAGTGGGCCAGTGACCCAGGGTTTGAGGGCAGAGGGAGGCGAGGGGGGCTGGGATAGGGGGAAAGGGGCTAAGACTGACTGGGCTTTGCCATTGTGTAGCCAGCAGATGCCCCAATGTGACTCACAGCTGGCTAATAACAGAGCCGGGGAGGCAGAGGGCAAGCGTCACAGCTGGGGAGTGAGGCCGTCTGACAGGGAGGCGGAGGAAGGGCGGAGGGGGGGCAGGGCAGGGCCAAGCTGGGACACGAGAGGGGTGAGGCGAGGTGTAGGGGTGGCAGATGGTTAGGGGTGGGGGCACTTTTGTTATGCAGCGGAGGGGACTTAGAGGAGGGGGCCAAGGGGCCAGCAGGCTCCACAGACAGGACTGCTGATGAATTGTAGGATGGTGTGTGTGTGTGTGTGTGTGTGTGTGTGTGTCTGTGTGTGTCATCGTGTGTGTTGATGTGTTTGTCTGTGTCTGTCTGTGACGGAGTGGGGGTTTGAGTTTGATTTCCAAATCAATGTGACAGATTGCCAGGCTGGCTTTTCACTTCTGAATGGTCTCTGCCTGTTTGTACGGTGCGTTGTTGTACCTTTTTTACCCTTTCTTTTATTCCTTTGTCCCCCCCCCCTCCCCTCCTCTCCTCTGGCCTTTTTTGTTTCCCTGGACCAGGCAGGCTGCAGGGAAGTTTGGAACGGTGGGCGGGCCAGATAAACCATCAGCCCTGTCATGCTAGTTTGTTTCACTCACTGTCTTGTCGCGTTTTCTGTTTTCCCGTTTGTCGCACAGTCGCTGTTGTGAGAAGAAAAGCTGTGGAAACCGGAACGAGACGCCTTCAGACCCCGTCATCATCGACAGGTAACAGCACCTGTCAGCCCCTCTCACCAGCCCCCCCCCCCCCCTCCGAGACGGAGGGGGTCGACGAAGAGAGCAGGAACCCAGGTCCTTGTGGTTCCTGTGACTGGGCCTTTATGGCCAGTAAAGACAGAGGCCCCAGTGAGAGGAGAGTTACTGGGGGCGACGGGTAGTGTTTCAGTGTGTAGGGCTGGGCCCGGGCGTGCAGTCATCCTAACTGTGTGGACGAGCCTGTACATCTGGGTGTGTGTGTGTGTGTGCTGTTGTTGTGTTATAAATAGGTCTGTGTTGCGGTTCCAGATGCCTTTAACGAAGCGAACCCACCCTGTGAGTGTTTATGACTGTGAGGCTTGTGCCTGTTCTAGCATCACTGCAGTATACCTGTCAGTGCTAATGTAAGCATCTGGGTTGTTACCGACTGTGCCTCCAGCGTTATGCACATACTGTATCTGTCTGTCCGTCCGTCTTCTTTGCTCTGGTTGGTCAGCGCAGAGAACGCGGTGGCTGCCGCCCGCCCATTGTTCCAACTAGGAAACACGTTCCCGACTACTGCCTTGTACTGGACTGTGTCAGCCATGAGGAGGAGTTAAGGCCTGTCGTGCAGTGTGTGGTCTCCCGCGTCCATTGCCTGCAGTCTCCCCCCTTGACAGCCAGTTATCAGGCGTTGCCTTCATCAGCACGTATGAGGGCTTCCATGTCCCAGGGAATAGGGGTCAGATGTTGTCTACCTGGTTTTAAGTGTTGTGATGAATGCTCACAAGAAGCCTTGTACACAATCATTTGTCTGTGATGTCATCTCTTCAAACTTCCTCACCCCTTCTTTCACCTCAGCCTGTTTTCCTAGCAGACATGAAGGCACTGTCCTAGTATACACTCACTCCATACACAGTTAAAGATTTTTTTTCTTCCTTTCTCCCCCCTCTCCTGTCTCTGTCTCTCCCACAATCTCTCTTTCCCCTTCACTTTCTCCTCTCTCCCCTTCTCTCGCTATCCTGTTTCTTTCTCTAACCCTCATTCCTGGTCCTTTCCCTCTTTCCTCTGCTACTCCTGCTCTATCTGTTTCTCCCTCCTCTGTTGGAGCTGGCTAGCTGTTTTCGGTGTGTCTCAGAGGATAGTTTTCATACAACTGAAAAACTGGGTTGTTGTCTTTTAGATTTTTCCAGAATCCCGAGGAGCAGCTGTTTTCCTCGTTTAGCGCGATGCTTTCCCAGCCACCCCTCTCCACTTCCTCCATCTTCCATGTTTACCAAAGGTTGTTCGCAAAGTGGTGCTGGGGGCTTGTGCATTAGATTATCTGTATCAGTGTGTGACGGCTGTGCTGTAAGGATGGGTTTAAATGGGATCGTTGACCTACTGTACCCTCTAATCTAAATTTGAGAAGACCATGGATCCCTATCCTTAGGGAGCATCATATTAGCAGCTATGTCATTTGGGATAATCTGGTGGAATTTGTGGCAGCGTTGCACTCGGTCCTTGCAGAAAACACAACTTTATTCTTTGCGGATTTGTGTGCCAGTGGGTATGTGAAAGAGAGGGAGAATGTGTCTGTGTAAATATGGCAACATGTACGTTGTTTGTGTGTACATATAGACATGTATATTTGTATGTGCCTGTGTGCATGGAGGTTTATTTATGTATGTATTCGTGTGTAATTGTGTATGTGTGTCTATGACCCCTTGCCTGACCTTTTCCCCTCGTCACTGCTTGGGGCCTAAATTATTCATGTCTATGTGTGTGTGTGTGTGTGTGTGTTTGCTGGGGGAGGAGGGGTTGGTTTCTGAGGCTGCAGTAATCAGCCTCCTGCTCCCAGCCCCAACACCTGTTCTCCAATTAACATGCAGCGCACTGGGGCCCACCCGCTTCTACTGCTGCCCCATCTCTCTACATGTCTCCATTTCTCTCTCCCTCTCTGTAACTATCTTCTTCTCTTTTTCTCTATGTATCTCTCTACAACTCTCTCCAGCTCTCTACAACTCTCACCACCTCTCCACAACTCAATATCTCAATTTTAGTTTGTCTTTGGTTTTTCTTGTACTCGTATAAGTGTTTCTACCCAACTCCCCAGACTTTATCCCCCTTTCTTTCACTTCCTGCCTGCTCTTGTCTTTCTCTCTTCCTTTCCGTCGTGTTCTCTTATCCCTGTCTTTCCCCCTCCTCTTAGCCTATCTAATTTTGTGATAATTAGGCAGTGTCATTAGGACACCTACCCAAGCACAAGGGAGTTAGCAATTCCCCAAACAGCCCAATCCCCCCTCTTTTCTAATCTCTTTCCCATCCCCCCCCATTCCCTCCTCCCTCCCCTGCTGCTCGCCTCCCTCCTCCTACCTAATCCTGATTTGAGTGAAAGCGGGGTGAGGAGATCACAGTTGATCCATAGGGAAAGTGTAGGGACGGGGAGGTGGTGGGTAGGAGGCTTGGAGGTGTCAGGGGTAAGTCCCGATGGGGAGTCGAGTCTCGAAGACACCCTTGTGTCGCACTTTCATTTTGAGTAAAACACTGATCATGTTGGACCGTGTTTACCAGTCACCGTGGAATCTGTTACTCAGTCCATGACCGTCTTATGCATTTATGGGGAATTGCTTTGTTTGAAGGGATCCATTATCGCTGATTGATTGATTTCACTGTTTCGTCAATTTGAAAACGTTACAGATTACACTCACACGTGTCCCGTTTCTCATTGTATTGTTCCACTGTATTGCTGTAGCACAGCACACAGAACTCAATTCTCTGATCTTATGTTTTTTTTTGGATATTTTCTCTGAAATGGTCTAACTGACAAACTGTCTGGTCCCTGTGTGTCTCCATCTGTCCTCCACCCTGTACTCAGAGACTGACAGGTCAGTTAACAATGGCATTACTTGCCAGATGACCCCTGACCCTTGGAGAACGATATGAGTGCTAGCCTGTATTTATTAGAGGAGCGCGTTGCACAACAGGGACAGACAGTCTAGTATTAGTGGTAATGTGTGTTAGAATGGCAGACAGGATTAGTGATGGTGTTGCAGGAATCCCAGACAGATATTATTACTGTAGTGCTGGTGGTCTATGAGTGGCAAGTGTGGTTTGGTTAGTGGAAGGATCAGGGTTGGAGTGAATGAGCATGGTTTTCTGTTTGTCTAGGAGGTTAGGATCAATAGATGGTCATATGGAAAGCGTGAAGGGTCCATTGTAAAGCTGCGGAGGAAACTGGGGGAGTGGGAAGGAAGGGCAGGGGAGGGGATCAGTGGCCAGCACTATGTCACTAATTGATCGTGTTTTCAGGAGAGGTTCTTTCTTAACAAGCCGGCGCACTGAGGAAACAGGAATAATCAATGGAAATTTTCCAATTTTGTCAATATCGACTTTCCCTTCCCCCCTTCAAAAACGACAAGCAATTTCGCAAAGACTGGATGCAAGAGACAGATTGCGGTTAACTTCTTGTCAACGAGAACATTCAAAATTCTCCTCAGCATGTTTTTTCCTCATCAATTAGACCACAGAAATCCTTCTTCGTTGAGTCAATAATATATGTTTAGAAATACCATGCACCAGTTATGGTTATGGTAAGGCCACTTTTAGAAATGTGATTAGAGCTTCCTTGTGAAAGCCTGACTTCATATACCTGACCCTAGGAGGAATCCATTGCTCTTCATCTTGTGTTACGTGCAGTATTGATCCTGCACTCCTCATTCCGTCTTTGTGCGTGTTTGGATGTTTTTACCTTGCAGTCACATTGCAGTGAATGAAGGCTGTGCCCACATTTGCTTTTTGAATCAATATTCATCAAATAGTTTTAATGTTCTCAAAATAATTTGGTTTAGTTTCTAATGATTTCATTTGGGTGAGGATTACCAGTCAGTGTTTTGCATGTGTTATCTGTCTAATCGAATCCGTACAGAGACAAAGCTGCTGTCTATGTGTCTGTGGAACAGAGTGGTCCAACACCCGTCTGTCTCTGCTACCGGAAACCCGAAGGCATCTTTATGGGTCTATACGCATTTAGTCTGTCTGGACAGTTTGACAATAAAGCATTCAGAAATAATTTGTTCATTTCTATCTGAATGGCCTTCTTGAACAACCATGTCTCAATGAGATTGTTTGACCAATAATGGTATTATTGGTCACTCTCTCTCTCTCTCTCTCTCTCTCTCTCTGCTTTTGACTGTCTCTCGATCAGTCTCTCTGTGTGTTCTGAGTTCCCCATACGTCCGTGTTACCATATCACTGCTCCACATGCCAGCCTTGTTAACCTCTCTGTGTCATTGTCATGGAGGGAAACATCACCCGTTCCCCTCAGCTGATCCTCCGGGGAACACTTGAAGGGAGCAGGGCTTTTGGAAAGGAACAACTGACCCAAAAAATGGAGATGCCAACCATTTGGATGTGTCAGTGGGTTGAATCGCTCCTCCCTCCCAGACGCGTACTCAGTGGCAGTACACCAGCCCTGTCATGTCATCATATACAATATGTCCTCTTGGAGATTCGAAGAGTGTCTGGGATTGTGTTCTTGTGATCATAATCTTCATGTCCTTCACCCAGAAGCTCACAGAAGCATGCCTTGGTCTCCATCAGGTCTCCTTTTCAGGGTGGTGATCCCATTAGAGGACAGTCACCAACCACCACCAGTCCTGTGTGGTCTAGAAACCCTTCACCCACTGGTGCTTTCCTCCATTTCCAAATGGTCCCAGGAAGCCCTGGTTTTAGGGGAGCGGGGAGAGAGCCTGCTCCTGAATTACCCAGATCACAGAATGACAAGCACTCCATACAGGCTCATCTCAACTACCCGTGGCCCTGAGCATGCCCTGTCTGCTAGTGAAAACATATACACCCCCACAGGCTGATTCTGGGTGGTGTTTTTAAATGTCCTCGTAATCTCAGCCACACACTTGTAGTGTATTTGAAGCCACAGACAGACACACGCTGACACCCATGCACCCAGTCAACTGCTTGGTCACACGCACACTCACGCACACGCACACGCACACACACACACACACACACACACACACACACACACACACAGCCACTAGTCTCTTTACTTCCATGTCACAGGCTGTCCCTGGCGGCTGGTAGTGGCCAATCCCTCCAGACCCCTGTCATGGACTCCTTCAGGCAGGGGACAGGCAGTGACTGGAGACAGAAAAAGGACCCAGCGCCTCTCGTGCGCGTAACAGCGCGGGCTGGACCAGTCTGAGCAGCTGGCACCAGAGTTGGGACATCTTCTCCCAGGGGGCAACGAGGAGAAGAGGATGACAGGAAGACAGGGGGAGAGGGTGCCATTGTCTAGAATATCAAATCATCGTTGACAGGTGCTGCTTGTAAGAAACAGAGAAAGAACTGTATCCAGAGTCAGGTTGGTGTCATAGGTTGAACATTTTGCCACTGTATTGTTTTGAACGTGCATTTTAGGACTGATGTAGCATTTTAGTCAATGCGTCCTTGCAGTGGGCACTGATTCGCTGTGCATTAATGTGTTACTTGTGTTTGAAAACAATACTGTTTTCAAGTCAAATATTCAGGAGGAAACCCCTTTGTCAGGAGCCCGGTTGACTTTAGACACTGTCAGTGTGCTTTTTTTTGTGCCCATTAGCATATAGTTCAAAGCCACGCATCAGTATCTCCTTCAGAAGTTGTTTTACTTCTGTTTCTTATACCACAAGGCATAGCACCACGTTGGAAAAAAGTAGCATAGCAGCACGTTGGAAAAAAGTAGCATAGCAGAATGTTGGAAAAAAGTAGCATAGCAGAACGTTGGAAAAAAGTAGCATAGCAGCACGTTGGAAACAATTCAGAAGTGTACTGCATCCTGCTAGCTCTTCAACTGCATTCGAACTTGTGGACTGCACGGCGACACATATGGCTTGACGCATTCTG
This sequence comes from Esox lucius, assembly GCF_011004845.1. Taxonomy (NCBI): domain Eukaryota; kingdom Metazoa; phylum Chordata; class Actinopteri; order Esociformes; family Esocidae; genus Esox; species Esox lucius. The sequence goes on from NC_047581.1 coordinate 19,861,066, forward strand.
TGTGCACCCAGCCTAAGACTGAGGGGACGCCAATGATTTTGAGCTAGAAAACATTACAATCAAAGCTATTTTCGAAGGCTAATAACAACATTGTAAGCTGTCTAGTATGTTTTGTGACATGATGAGGATGTTTTTGCTGGCAATGTTTTTCTCTATTAAATATTTGCATTTTTTTGCAAAGGGATTGTAGTATGCCAAACCCCTGTAGTGTAATTTAGATTAAACAGTCATTAGCACCCATGCTACTTTTGACCATCAACATGGTGTCTGTATCATTTTGATAACAATGGCAATGACACAAGAAGTTTCAGGGGGTCCAAACCATAAATACAGCTGAAGGAGCCAGAAGATCTTCAGTAATATATGGGGTTTTGGTTATATGTCATATATACCAGGAAGACCCATCACTGAAATAGACAGGAAGTGAACTATTAGTGTCAGTTTAGAATGGCTGTTTTGGCAAAGGTTTTTCTGCAACAAAAATAGCTTTTAATGGGTAGAGAAAGTGGGGAAAAGATAGTGTGGAGAAGTCTTGCTTAAAGAGCAGTGGGTTCAATGGAATCTGTGTTGCACACAAGCCAAGCGGGCAAGACCACTTGAACAACCTAGGACAGGGGCAATGATCAGCCCTGGGACCAAGTCATGGGTTGAACTGGGATTTGGGAAGTGGGGGAGCCCTACTTTGTAGGTGTACCTAAAATGTTAAACTGCTGACCAGTGAAAGTACAGGAGCCCAGCTCCCCCCAGGTGACATTTTGACCATAGATGTAGGAGCTCAGCTCCTGTTGGCTCCTGTCCAATTTAACCCCTAGACCTAGTGAAAGCAAGTGGGCAAAACCCAGGAATGGAGGTGGGCAGATCCATGCACTGGTTAGCAAGATCTTGTCTTGTCCCTGTTAGGAAATACCTACCCTGTGAAATCTACATGTTCAATCCAACGTAGACTCCTAAACAACACCATTATAATATTTGACACAGGGTGATGTATGTCTGTGTTGTTGGGCCACGTCAGGCTGTATTGGGTTGGGTGACAGGGCTGGAATCCTAAAACTCACTACAAGTCTGGGTTGTTTTCTTAGGGAGAGCCAGTCGGAAACAGAGCGCAGCGGGGAAATTCTTTTACAGGAAATGGAAATGGACTGCAAATGGACATATGTGGAAGAAGGACTCATAGTGCTGGGGCCGGTCGTTGTGTTGCTGGGAGAGGGGGAGAGAGGGAGATGGGGAGAGAGGGAGAGGAGAAAGCTCCCCATTTGTCTGCCCACTAACAGCTTTCACCTTTAGTAGAGCAGTGTAAAGATTAAGTAGGGGGCACTGTTTGGTTCAGCAAAGCCAGATTAGTATGATTTATTTTACAAAGTACTAGATAGTGGGTGTGGGTTTGTGTTTACATGGATCAGTGTGTGCATCCCTGTGTGTGTGTGTGCATGTGTATGTGTGTGTGCGCATGTGTGTGTCAGAGGCCAGAGTTTGAGGGCAGTCGGCAGTGCTATTTAGGAACAGGAACTGTTTTCTTTGGCTGGATGCTGGGGCGTAGGGGCGGGGCTGAAAGGGTGAAGGGGATGGATAAGAGGTCAGCCCCCCCCCCCCCTCCCCAATAAGGTCTTACATTTCACTAATGATTTAACGATGCCCCCTGGCGCTGCCCAGGATCCAGTTTGTTTGTTTGTCTGTTTGTCAGGAATCTGGACAGAATTACATCTCCGGGGAAAACTCAGATTTTCCTGATGTCACTCTTCCACCTCACCGTACCTCCACGTCACCAACTGAAAACACAACATTTCACAAACACCCCTTCTAAACCCTAAAATAGGCATTCAAGTATTTGCATGCAGACGGGAGTATTCGAAGTGCATGCCATCTCATAGTGTCATCATAAAGTCTTTATAATATGTTTAAATGGGGCATTTGAGGCAGCTTGCATATTTCTGGCAACAGTATTCTTCAAAATAGTTTTTTTTTTATGGAAGACAAACTCAAAAACTAAGCCATTCAGATAGTTTATGGTCTTGGTGTGTGTGTGTGTGTGCGTGTTGTCTGTCTGTGTGTGTGTCTGTGTGTGCATGTGTAAATGGTCCTGATGAATCCGTCAGGGCTGAGGGGCAGGGGGCGATGGGCTTGCTGACAGCCTCCCAGCAGGCATGCTGAGCGCCCAACAGGCCCCCTGCCCCTCCTCTATCCCCCTCAATCCCTTTCCTCTCCAGTTCACTCGCTCTTCTCTTGCCCTCACCTCTCCCGCTCCTCACTCGACTCCACACATTTGCTGTGGATTAGCTACGGACAGTAAATTACAGCACCCTGGACCTCTGAGGGATTCCATACCCATCTCCATACCTCTCCCTACTACCTTCCTCATGCATGGGCCATTACCCAGTTGCACCCTGTGTCTGTCTCTCTTTCTCTGCATGTCTGTCTGTCTGTCTTTGTTTTGATCTGTTTTTCTCCTATCTGTCATTTCCGTCCTGGTTCCTAGATTCCCTCAACCCTGTCAGAATTCTCTCCCCTGTCTGTCTCTCTGTCTGTCTGTCTGTCTTTTCCCTCTTACTTTGTTCTTCTAGGGTGTCACGCTACACAGCATTCTCTCTTTTACACGTACCCCCCCCCCCCCCCATACAAGCAGGTCCCACTTGTCTTGCCTTCACAGGTTTCTTTAGCTAGCTGACTCTCTCTGTATTCCTCCCTTCTATCCCTCTCTCCCACCCTCTACTTCCTCCCTCCATCCCCCTCTCCCCCTCTCCTTCTCTCCCCCTCTCCTTCTCTCCTTCTCAGTCTGGAAACAGATGTTGTTTGTCAGATCTTATCATTACTGGCTAATTAAGAAGACATCTCTTCTCATTCTGTTGTCTCTCCACTCTCCTCCGCTCTGACGTCCATCTAGTTGTTTTATTTGGATCCTCGTTAGATTTTGGCGAAGTAGCAGCTATTCTTCCAGGGGTCCACTCATAATGCAAAACACAACACACAACAAGAAAACACTTATGGACATAATACTCATGTACAATATAAACATACAGAAATCCAATACCAAAAACACAAACGATTAAACCTTTGTTAGAGGAAAAAAAGAGGGAGTGAGAAAGAGTGTGTGTGTAAATATGTGTGTGTGTGTGTGCGTTTCGTTTCACGGTCCCTGTTGTGTCATAAGAGTTTTGGAGGGTTACTTGGCTTTTTGCTTAAGTAATTGGAGATGGATGGAATTTCCATGCAATCTGTATAATACTGTGTATTTCTGTGAATTTGTTTTTGGACCTGAGGACTTTGAATGGACTCCTGGTGGCTTGTAGGTTATGATTCTCTGAACGGTATGTTATTTGACTGTAGTGTAGAGATTTGAAATCCTCGTAATGGTGACTTTTCTTGATAAAACCAGAATGTGGGTTTTATCCGTTAGAGGGGTTAGGGACAAGCTGACTAACACGCTACCATTCAAAAGTTTGGGGTCACTTAGAAAAGTCCTTGTTTTCCATGAAAACATACATTAAATTACTTTTAATACGAAATATAGCGAAATCAATAGGAAATATAGTAATTAACAGGGTTAGAAATTAGGAATTTTAATTGAAATAATAATTATGCCCTTCAAACTAAAGAATCCTCTATTTTCAGCAGTTCATCTGAAGAGATTTCACCTCATGCTTCTTGAAGCCCCTCCTGCAAATTGGATTGGCTTGATGGGTACTTCTTATGTACCATACGGTCAAACTGCTCCCACAACAGCTCAATATGGTTGAGATCCGATGACTGTGCTGGCCGCTCCATTATAGAAAGAATACCAGCTCTTCCCTAAATAGTACTTGCATAGTTTGGAGCTCATTGTACTGTTTTAGGAGGAAACTGTCTCCATTCGCTGTCTACAGGGTATGGCATGGCTTTGCAACTTGGAGTGATAGCCTTTTTTCTTCAAGATCCCTTTTACCCACTTCACCACCACTAAAACCCCCCAGACCATCACATTGCCTCCACCATGCTTGACAGATGGCATCAAGAACTCCTCCAGCGTCTTTTCATTTTGTCTGCATCTCACTAATGTTTTTTGTGAACACCTCAAACTTAGATTTGTTTGTCCATAACACTTTCCAATCTTCATCTGTCCAGTGTCTGTGCTTTTCTTTCTTATTCCTTTCTTTTTATTGACCAGTATGAGATACGTTTTTTTTCTTTGCAACTCATCCAAGAGTCGTTTCTTCACTGTTGACATTGAGCCTGGTGTTTTGCGGGTAATATATAATGAAGCTGCCAATTGCGGACCTACGACTGACGTCTGTTTCTCAAACTAGACACTTTAAATTGTCCTCCCACTATTATATTATATTCTGGTTAGTGCCAGTTTGCGCTGTTCTGTGAAGGGAGTAGTACACAGCATTATTACGAAAAATTATGTTTCTTGGCAATTTGTCGCATGGAATTGCCTTAAGTTCTCAGAACAAGAATAGACTGATTTTCAGAACAACTGAAAGTTTTTTGTTTCTGGCAATTTTTAGCATGTAATCGAACCCACAATTGCTGGTGCTCCAGATACTGAATTAGTCTAAAGAAGGCCAGTTTCATTGCTTCTTAAATCAACACAACAGTTTTCAGCTGTGCTAACATAATTGCAAAATGGTTTTCTAATGATCACTTAGCCTTTTAAATTAATAAACTTGGATTAGCAAACACAACCTACCATTGAAACACAAGACAGATGGTTGCTGATAATGGGCCTCTGTAAGTGTGTAGTGTCAGGATGGTGTAATGTAGTGGTTGTGTATTGTGAGAATGGTGTAGCCTGGTGTTTGTGTAGTGTGAGGATGTTGTAGTGTGAGGATGATGTAGTGTGAGGATGATGTAGTGTGAGGATTGGACTGCTCATGAAATAGAGCGTGACAGTTTGAAGAGAGTATTTTGAATCTTCATCCCATAGGACTCACAAAGCATCCTGGGAAAGGTCAGGCATGTGATGGGAGGTCTTTTCCTTGTCCGGGTTCAACATCCATGGATGTCCCCAACCTGGATGTCTACGTTTTTCTCTGTCAGTCTGTCTATCTTTAGATCCGTACTCTATACCTATCACTCTTATTTGTTGTTATACCATCGCTGGAACAACATTTAACATTAAAGGACTGAAAAACTAGCAACATGCCATCATACAACAGAAATGTTGCAAAGTAATTTCAAGACCATGAAGAAACAATGTTATCAGAGGGGTCCATCAACACCATCCCTGTCCTTCCCATATTTGGTAGCAAATGTGACAGTTTTACAACACTTTCAGGATCTATAAATCAGAAGGAGTGGTTTAAGTGTTTGGTTTTGACACAGTTCTCAGGTTTTGGGCCAGAGTGGTCCAGGGTTCGGCTTAGGGCCACCGGGGTGAGGTTGGGCCGGACTGAAATGGAGAAGGATCCATGGGGGAACATCCAATCCTGTGGTCAGACTTTTAAAGGAATCCACATTCCCCGTCCTTTGTTTCAATCAGTGAGCTAAATGTCAAAACAGTCTATCCTGCTATGTTTTATATCACAGACAAATCTGGACTTACTTCGTTCATCAGGTGTAACCATCCACACCCATCTCTCAGCGGTCACGTCCGTTAGTGTGCAGTTGTTAAGGTGTGGTCATTAGTGTGCAGTTGTGAGTGTATGGTTCTTAGTGTGTAGTCGTTAGTGTATGGTTGTGAGTGTGTGTGGGGCAGTGGGTGTTTGTATGCCTGACTGTTGAAACATGGAGACAGGTTTAATCCCTGGATCAAAACAGTCGTCAATGAGGGACTAACTCGGCTCAGATTATATCTAATGGCCTGGTGGGATTAGGCTGCGGTTGATGGACATTATAGATGACCAAGGTGCATAGCTGTTCACCCAATGAAACAAAGACAAGAGAGGTTTCTTCTGGTTCATTTGTTTATTTACTAGGGATAGAGAGGGTTATTTAAAATGTGAAAAGGTGAGTGAAGGACTTGCATTATTTCTGTAGAGAAATACGAGGGGGCTGGTTAGTTGGCTGGTGTGAAAGGCCCCGCGGTGGTATGTGACAGAGGGGGTATCAGTTCTTGGAGGGTTCTCTGTGCCCCATTAGCAATGTCAAAGGTTGGGTGCCCCGGGTGTTAACCTTGGTGACCAGTCTAGCTTCCAGTCTGCCAGGGGACTCTGGGATCCAGGGGTATTTATTACCTCTTCGCCCCTCCACCACTCTCCCCATGGAGGAAAACAAAACACCCCCGTCCTCCCCACAACACACTCCATGTACTAATTGGATGCATAACCATACATTGATGCATGACGACCCATCTGTAGACTTCTGCATCAGTGTTATTATATATACTCCACTCCGACCTCAGCTAATAGCCAGGAGACAAGAGCTTGACCTAATATTTGTTTTTTATGCACTAATCTAGTCTTTAAATGCATTTGGTTTTCAAATGTGTGTTCATCACACTTTGTGTTTATGTAAGATATGAGTGCATTCACGGAAACATGTAACAAAGTCGGTTTGTTTACATGTGTGTGATGGTGTATGAGGTACTGTTCAGTGTTTGTGTGTGTATGTGGTTCTGTTCATAGTGTGTGTGTGTATGTGTGTGTGAGTGTGTGTGTGGGTCTGTATGAGTTAATGTTCAGAGTTGGATGTGTGTGTGTTTATAAGATATTGTTCATAGTGTGTAATATATGTGTGTGTGTCTCTATGCCGTACTGTTCATACTGTTGCGTATGTGTGTCTGTATGAGGGACTGTTCAGTGTTTGTGTAAGTGTGTGTTTATGAGGTACTGTTCACAGTGCATGTGTGTGTGTATGTGGTCCTGTTCATAGTGTGTGTGTGTGTTTACGAGGCAGTGTTCATAGTGTGTGTGTGTGTTTATGAGGTACTGTTGGTAATGTGTGTGTGTCTGAGGAAGGTCCGTATGTCAGTATGTTTTAATGCCTCACATCTGGTTTCCTAATCCCCCCCACCATGTCAGGAGGACACTGTTTTGTTTTTCCAGGGGGGGGCGTCTGTTGAGTGATGGCCCTGAACACAGGACGTCAACATTCCCCCTCCTCTCTCACTCCCTCTCCTCTTTTTGTCTCTATCTCTCTTTCCTTTCGTCCCCACCATCATTCCACACCTTGCCTCTCTACTTCCTCCAGTCTCTGTGTCTCTGGTGTAGTGACGGGATCAGGCCTCTGACCTGGCACGCCATCCTGCCTCCCTTTCTCCTGCCCCTCTGTCTCGTCCATGTAGCTTGGTGTTTCTACATTTAGACCCAGTCTCTCCCATTCCAACAAAACTCCACACTCCCCGTTTTAGTCCTCCGTCCCTCTGTCTCTCACGGTTAAAGTCTTTTATTGAAATGTGATTATGTCATCCCGAATGCAGCTGTCTCCAACAGAGCACTCAGATGACATAAAGGGACTCATATCCCACAGGAAGACCAGACTGCAGGGTCTAGTCCCGTCGTGTGGCATCGTCATAGGCTCTGTAAGAAGCAGCGTATTGTAACTACATATATGCATCATAGCATACAGATCTATGTACTCTGTGTCTTATTACCATATGAAGGATGATATGTGGAGTCCGCTGTAATAACAGTTGATGAATGCCAATAAACATTCTTGCGCAGCTTATGTGCTATCAGTATGATTGAGGCCATATGTTAAGGCTCAGGAGCAAAGGACGCAGATAGGACCGGCCAAGGTTTATCCTGGTCTGACCGACAGAGGGTCAATGCCCAGCTGAAAAGAAAAGAATGGAACAATTACTGAGTTAAGTTTTTAACCTTTCCGATGCTTCAGTGTCACGACTTTTACAAACTAGTTTTAGTTAAGCAAGTTGTCACGGTGAGTGTGTCTTGCCCCGTGCTGTGAGGCCTGTGTTTAGTCTTGGGAACTGAAGCAGATGCAGACAAAGGAGGTTTGAGGCCTTGACAGAGATACAGATGGGAGGACGAAGGGGAAGAAACAGACTCCCCATGGAGCCGCTGTGGAAATTGATCCCAAGGCTTAAGACTAAGGCCTACCTTTTGTTTGTGTTTCCTAATCAGTCTGAGGAGAGACTATGGATCACCAGTTAGAGGGGTTTGATTTTCATTACACCCTGATTGCACACTGGAAAACTAATAAAATATCAAACTGGCAGTTTAACTTGTCAGAAGAGTTACAAAAAGTGATGACGACCGTTGTTTTTTTAAGGTTTGGTATAACACCTTTCAGTGAGAGATGGAAAGCTGTGACTGCCTACGATATGGCTAAAGGAGTTCTCCTTAAAAACCAGACCTTCCTGTCTTTACCCACACTCCTTAGTCTGTGTGTGGCCATATTACATTACCAAAACAAAAACAAACAACGCAAATATTCAACTTTTGTGACCACAACAGAGGAGGGGGCAAAACAGAGGGATCTCCACTTCTTATTAATTATGCAAGATTAGTCTAATTATAATTCAGCAAATGAATGTGTGGCAGAAGGTGCAAGGCAACGGGGCTGAGAGATTTGCATGTTAAGTGGGCAGGGGGAAGCGGCTAATGAATGCTAATATATGCAGCAACGTCTTGCTTTAATTTCAGCGTTTGCAGCTGTGTGCGTCCAAACTAAGGGCGGTGAAAAGTTGACTGACTGTTATTTTGGGGATAGAGGACGTGTGTATGTTGTTACTCAACACGGTGAGGAAATGATGAATGAAAGTCAGAGGACTGGGAGTGAGCAGCAGATGAACAGCCTGTTGGCCCTAAAATGTGGCCTAACTCTCTGAGAGGGTCGTTGCAACATTTATTACCTTCATTTAATTACCTTTACTTGGTCAAGGGACACACACTGCGAAGAAACTCTTTAAGTCTGCCTTGTATATATAAAATACCAAAAAATAACATGCACACAGGGCACACCAACTTCAGGGAAAGCAAGCATACCAAAGTACAAAAGCAAGAGAAGCTTCCAGTATGTCCCAAGTGTCTTTGAAGGGATGTCACTCATCCCTGCTGTGAAGTCACCAATGACTGTTGGTTGGGTGCACTAGAAGTGGCCAGCGAGCCAGAGAGCAGGTGGCCGGGCAGGGAGAGGAGTGTGTCTGTGTCTGGGACAGAACAGGGCCATGACCATGGACAATAAGCCCCTCAAAGGACCCTGTGGTAATGTTGCCTTTGTAGTGTAATAAATTACTCTGCAGCATCACTTTATAGGGGTTCCCACATGAACTTGAAGCAAATTGATATAATGTTCTCCATCATATAACAGAGTAGAAGTCATGCTAAAGGACTCTCAAGTGCACCGTTTAAAAAGAAGTGGATGAAGACAGTAAAAATAATCCAATATATCCCTCATCTGGAGCTGTGTAGCAAACTGTATTCAAACATTGTAACATAAATCATGACAACATGATAGAGACTGTAGAGAGAGGAGAGACATGTATGGAATGGAGGTTTGGAGTGCGCAAGGGGAGGGAGGGAGGGAGAGGGGGAGTGAGGGAGGGAAGGAGGGAGGGAAGGATGGGGTGAGGGAGGGAGAGGGAGACGGGGATCGGGATAGAAAGGAGATGCGGCTGGAGGGTCCTTTTCTACACATCCACCCAGGGCCCGACCGGAGCAGGGCTGTGAGGGTGGAGGTCTGAGCTCTCAATGATAAATCATAATCACCCTCCGCCAACAACAATATTGATTGTTCTCCACTGAAATAGCTCAAATCAAGAAATATTGGACACTGTTTTGGAACCAAGTGCTCAGTCTGAGCCAGGGCCTGTTGACAAGGGAGGAGGGGAGGGAGTGATGGAAGAAGAGAGAAGAAGAAAGGTTGAGAGAGGGAAGGATAAATGACCGTTCAGTGGGAGGGTCCTGGGATGCGGGGCCAATAGGAAGTCTCTCTCCAAACAAACTTTCTCCATTAACATGATATTTGCTGCGTGGGTGGGATTGGATGGCCGGCTCCCCAGCTCTCTGTCTTCTCATCAGTGTTGTTAGGTGTGTCAGTGGAATTGTGGCTACATTGTGGATCTCAGTCAAAACTGACAAAGCTTGTGATCCATTGCCAGATACAGTATGTACCAACTGTCCTGATCTCTACACCAAGTCCTATTTCATGCTTTTCCTCCTCTGAGGATTTCTCCACTCCCCCCACAAACTCCCCATCTCCCCTGCCTAACCCTTTCTCTCTCTTTCTCTCATTCTCTCACTCTATGATGGAATGTCTTCCTTGTGGTTGCTTTCTCTTTCCCACCCTGTCTTTTCCTCTCAGCATGGGGACTTTGGGATTGCGGCAGAGCTGCGTTGCCATGGCAGCAGGCTGTGTTGTCGAACTTTGTACACCTGGGATTTGGAGTCTCTCCCTCTCTCCTCTCCTTATTTTCATCTCAGTCTCTCCATCACTCACTCCATATCTCTGCTCTTCTCTGCTCTAGTGGAGCCAATCAGCACCCCATCTCTCTCCCTCTCTCGCACACACACACACACACAAACACACTCACAGTTAATGAGACATATCGAAGGGAAAATAAACACACAAACATTATAAAACACATTTAATTTGCACACATACATGTGTGGTTCTACAGAAGTGGTATCCATTGGTGGTTGGAAAGAGACATTTGTATTCTATTTTTGACAAACGTTCAGCACGACTGATTTTTTGTGTAGACATACAGTATATACCACTCACACATTGTTTGGACTGAACATAACCTAAGATCTTACCCACCATCAATTAAGTCACTTTTGAAACAGAGAAAATGTTATAAAAAAAAAGGTAATCTTTGCACACTAGTGAGCATGTTGATTAACCTTATGCCACAGACACATTTTAAAATAGGTTATCAGCTAATCAAAAACATGAGAAATGTATCCCTTACCAGGGTTCAAATCCTGCCCACGGATTAGCCCTGGGGTCTCATGGAGGGTTTGGACATGGAGATTTACTAACTTGCTCCAAAATGCTTTTCAATATTTCTTGAGGTGTGGCTTAAGGCACATACATTTTGATTGGGTACATTATGGTAGTGATACCAGATTCATTTTTTGGAGAAAGGTGTTTAAAAATAAACAACAAAAAAAAATCTGCCACTACCTTTGCATTTGATTCAAGAACAACTCAAGATGAAACAATTATGTTGATTAATAAATCATGCGTTGCATTATTTTTCAACAGTTTTTTGAGTCAGGTTTTGGGCTATCCACTCTCCACAGAAATATGGTGGGGAGGAGGTGCTGGGACAGCAATTTACACCACCTCTGTAGAATCACCAACATACAAACTCTGTCTCCATCCTCTTCATTTCACTTTCTCTGGTTGGCTTTCTCTTCCCCCCACAGTTCCCAAGTGGGGGTTCAGATACGGCATTGCGGGATACCATGGTCTCTAGAGTCCCCAGCATACATCACTGTCTCCTGTTCACACAGAAACACAGCAGCACTTTTAACTGGACTGCATTTCAAATTCTCATCATTTGATTTAAAGCAGAATAACATTGACTCTAATGCTAAACTAAACAGCCGTGATTAATTTCAGGGCAGATATCATGCTGCAGCCTTGACCACACACACACACACACACGTGCGCCATATATGCTCACAGGCTTAGATTTATAATGCATGTCTACAACAAGATTCTCTGGACTGATTTGATGTTTAGAGTCCAACAAATAATGTATGCATTGTCCTTTCATGTTATGGTTTCCTATCTATTGACTTATTGATGTCCTATTTTTCTTTTACCTCTGAAGGTTCTTCTTGAAGTTTTTCCTGAAGTGTAACCAAAATTGTCTGAAGACAGCAGGGAACCCAAGGGACATGAGGAGATTTCAGGTATGAGGAGTCGGTGATAGAGTGAGCTGTGTGTGTGTGTGTGTGTGTGCGTGTGTGCATTCGTGATGTGGAAAATATCACAAATATAAAAAACATGCTGTTTTTCTTTCCACTCTACTTTTACAAAGATGGTATTTTGATGTCTGGGTTCTGTCCAGGTATGGTTGAGACCACATTTCTCCATATCTTATGCTTAGACATTTTCCAATTGAAGAAATGGAGAGGAAAGGTGAAAGTTAAAAATCGAGATTGAAACTAAGAGGGAGAGATGGAAAGAGAAAGGAGATTCGGGTAGAATGGCAGAGGGGTGGGAGAGATGAGGGAGGGGGGAGGCGGGCAGGAAATAGGCTGAGGTGTTTCAGGAAGTTGTCAAGAATTGAGTGATTGGCTCCAGATGGGGGAGGTCATGCTCCGTGACCCAGGAAGTGGTCACAGGGGACAATCCCGCTTCACTTCCTCGGCTGTCTTTCGGCACTGGAGCCCCTGTCTGGCATTCTCTCTCTTTCTCGTTCTCCCTCCTCTCTCTCCCCCAGTGCCTCCTCTCTCTCCCTGTTTTCCACCGTGTTTGTTGTAACTCCTGCTCTGTGACACATGCTGAGGAGTTATGAGGGGGCGTCTGCTCCAAGGCCTCCAGGTTCAGAGGTCATCAGAGCTGGACAGCAGCCTGTTGCTGCTCCTGCTTTATCGATAATTTACCGGTATTTTCCTTCAGATTCCTCACCTCTCCATAGGCAACAACCTACTGTAGAAGAACATCTGGGTCCTCTCCCTCTCTGTGTCTGTGCTTCAGAGTCTCTACTCCTCAGTCAATGAGGTTTTGTCTTTGCCTTTATAAACCACCAATTTTAAAGCTTTAATAATAAAAACATTTAAAACTAGTTAGAACTTACTCTGTTTTCCAGTACCAGTAAACAAAGTTTCTTAGCTACACTACCATCACCACCCCTCCAGCCTGTCCACCTACGGACATTTGGACACGTAGATCCAAGGCAAGCATGCGAGAAAACACACATATTCAGTCATCCACGGTGAACAGATGTATCTCACAGAGAGGAAGGGACACAGTAAATCAAATTAGGGCCACAATGTATCATGCTCTACTTTAACGGCCATCAAAAGAGGGGAATCAGTCCGTGTGTCTGGTGTCATGGAGGGATTAGAACTAAACCACTGTGGGCTGCTGGTCCGGACCACAACTCTGGAGGGACCACAAGGGAAGGGGAGAAAGAGAGAGTGATGTATAAATAAATAGAGTTTTGGGTTGTCACAGTATCTATTAATAAATAATTCCTATCCTTAGCAAATGTAAGTGAACTATCATGGCTTTAGTTATCTAGATAAACTCATGGTTGTTCTGTTCCCTCTTGTCTTTCAGGTAGTCCTGTCCAGCACTGTGAGTGTAGACGGCCATGTGCTAGCTGTGTCAGACAACATGTTTGTCCACAACAACTCCAAACACGGCCGGAGGGCTCGCAGGTTGGAGCCAGGAGAGTCCCTGGAGAACGGCATGGAGTACGGTAAGAACCACCAGTGTCTACAGGGATGAGCATCATTTCCATTTAAATGTTTGTCTATTCAAAGGGAACTGAACAAGATCCAAAAAACATCCTAATTTAAAAAGCATTGAAGAGAATTAGAACTGGAATTATTTTACCATGCTGCCCGAATTGACTGAATTGAAATGGATTTTACCCGAACCCTGCAACTGGTCACCCCTCCGAGCCTGGTTCCTCTCAAGGTTTTTTCCTAAATTTCAGCCCCCCTTAGGGAGTTTTTCCTAGCCACTGTTTCAATAATGTTGTTACTTGCTCCATGGGGTTACAGACTGGGAGTTTTCCAAAAGCACTTAGTGACAACTGCTGATGTAAAAAGGCTTTATAAATACATTTGATTGTATGGTTTATACCTATGCTACAACTGCTACAAACTCTAGCTTCTTCATGTCATCTGCTTCACTGTAGTAATGGCTTACCAGGAGGGCTAGGGCTGAAACTCTAAAACTCAAAGAAAATACTTTGCAAGGATATGGAATGAGTGAATTAAAATGATTGTAATGTCTCCTCTCCAGCGACTCCCTGTATTAAAGCCATTAGCCCCAGTGAGGGCTGGACCACAGGTGGGGCCATGGTCATCGTGATCGGCGAGAACTTCTTTGATGGGCTGCAGGTGGTGTTCGGGAGCATGCTGGTATGGAGCGAGGTAACTGTATGGTTTTGCTGATACTGAAACATAAGAGACAAGCTAGCTGTAACATACAGCGTCTCTCATTAGCGCAGTACTTTATTGTCTGCTTGCTATGTTTCCATTACGCGAGCAAACCCTTATTGTCAGTTACAGAAGGATAATCTCAGGTTTTCCCTTCACTCTGTCTCGCTCTCTCAGTTGATCACACCCCATGCCATCCGTGTCCAGACACCCCCTCGCCACATCCCAGGGGTCGTTGAGGTCACGCTGTCCTACAAATCGAAACAGTTCTGCAAGGGGGCGCCTGGGCGCTTCATCTACACAGGTAAACCATTGCCTCCCATTTACCTGACAGCCACAGCTACCTCCAGCAGCCCTATGACCTTGGCTTGATGTATTTGTGTATGTGGTTTTTTTTAGCGTTAAATGAGCCCACTATAGACTACGGTTTCCAGAGGCTTCAAAAGGTTATTCCCAGACACCCCGGTGACCCGGACAAACTGGCCAAAGTGAGTAACATCATAGCAAACCGCACACCTTCAAACCACACTACACTACCCAAAAACACCACACTATAACACGCAAAACTACACCACACTACAACACGCCAAACTACCCTACAGCATACTAGACTACACTAAACAACACTACTACAACACGCAAAACAACACCACCACTGCACTGCGCCACACAAAACCACAAAACCTACTAACTACGTTAACAACATTACTACACTGCACTGCAACACCCTAAACTAAACTACACCACACGACCACACCCTACATGACACTACATCAACATACACCAAAGTGCACCCCAGGACAGCACACACAGTGAAGTGGGACGTCTCATCCCACCTACAGATATTTCAGTAGACACGACGTAACACCTGAGGCTAATGTCTGTCAATCTGTCTGCAGGAGATGCTACTGAAGAGAGCCGCCGATCTGGTAGAGGCCTTGTACGGAAACCCTCACAGCAACCAGGTATTCAGCGCTTGTCATTCCTCCGTGCTCTGTCACAGTCACTCTTAACACCAGCCGCTGTAAACCTCTGAGGTCTTGGTTAGTAACGGTAAGGGTCGCCTGTCTCTTTAGGACATGTTGCTGAAGCGAGCAGCAGACATTGCTGAGGCCCTGTACAGCGTTCCCCGTCCCCACAGCCAGCTGCAGGCCCTGCCCAGCTCCCCAGCCCACGGCAGTGTCATGGGCCTGGGTTCATACCCCTCCCAGCTGGGGGTCAGCATCGGGGAACCAGGACAAAGCAGCCAGGGTAAGCATGGACTTAGAGTACTGTGGGATTCACAGTGATATTTTGTTCATCTTTCTTGTTTTAACACTGTGTTCTAACTGTGCATCTGCCTGGGTCTTTCTCCCTCTCTCTCCAGGTTACATCCGTAACTCCAGCAGTTTGTCCCCGCGGGGATACCCCTCTGCCTCCACACCTCAACAGTCGGGCTATGGGGGCGGCGGAGGGATGAGTGGGGGCTACGGGGCAGTGCCCATGACTAGCCTGGGGGTACCAGGGTCTCCAGGATTCAGCAGTGCCTCCCCTGCTGGCTCTCCCTATGGCAGTAAGTGTTTGTCCTCTTACAGTCTCTCTGTTTTCTGTGTGGCCCTGTAACAACGGGGTCAGCACTGGGGGGCCAATGTTGACCGGGTCACACCTTGTTTCCTAACATGAACAACTGTTACTCTTTTGCAGTAATGCCATCTAGTCCCACCATCCCGGGTTCCAGCTCCTCCTCGTCCCTCCTGCCATTCTCCTCCTTTCCATCCTCAGCCAAACAGAAGAGCGCCTTTGCCCCCGTCCTTAGGCCCCAGGGTTCCCCCTCTCCAGCCTGTCCGGCATCAGGAGGCAACAGTTTCAGAGGTAGAACCAACCTACAATCTTAGAAAAACGATTTCTCCTTTCAAATAACCCTCTTTTCTGTAAGAAAACTATTCGTAAATCCATGTCCGGACGTAGCGCAAAAGGGCATGACAAGATAATGTTAGGCTGTTCTTTGGGTTCTAATAGTTATTGCCTCTGTCAAAACTAAGATGTTATCTAAAACATAATAGATTATTACTATTCTCTTTCCCTATAGCGATGAGTGGCCTGGTCGTTCCCCCTATGTAGCAGCACTCCCCCAACTCCCCATCCATCACCTACAAAACCAAACCAGACCACTGCTTCAACTCTGCTACCCCCTCTGCAGGCGCTGACGGGCAGGGATGGTGGCGGAACACACACTGATTTCGTGACCAGCCACAGCTATCCTCACTGACGCCCTGCCACTCGTTGAGTCCATGTCTGACCCATCTGGATCAAAGGGAAGGGGGATAGAGTGAGTCCAGAGGCCAGCCGGTCCCAGGCGCGGAAAGAAGACGTCTTCGTCTGAAGTAGCAGCAAAGACATGAGACTACTCCAAAACACAGTAGAACTCTGGGGGGGTGGGGTGGGGTGGGGGGGTGGGGGGGGGCACTATGGATGTCTCTACATTTTAAAGGACAGCAGAAGTCAACGACAAGAAGCTTTCATGAGCTTCAAAAGCTACTCCAATACCACCCCAATGCTGCAGTCTTCCAACAACCCCGAAACGTATGAAACTCTTGGCCAACCGAGGTGTGCTAGAAGGATAAGCCTGTCGGTGATTTGTTGTTAGAGCACTGAACTGAATGGACAAGGTACAACTCTAATACATTGTGCTGAAACTCTATTGAAGCAGGGCACTATTTATCTCCACAAGGACACTGTCAAAGCCATGTGCCGGTGTCTACATTGTCCTTGATAAGACTTAGAGGTTTTCTAGTATACTTTTTGAAGGTGAATTACATTCCAGAATGACAGACCCTTTGTTTGTTTACTGATCTCTACAATTTTATAAGGGCAAGCTCTTTGTCCTTCAGGGTTGGTAATAAAAAAGCAATTCATATATTGATTTTATTTAAGAAGAGAAAACCAAGCAATTTAACTTATTATTATAGTTAGTTTAGGGAATAATATAAACACTTTTTAATTCCTTTATTGTTATAAATATGATTGTTATCTCTATGTTGCCATTACTCTTGATTTTATTTTCATGTTTGAAGTTCCATCAGACATGACTGATGGTTAATACGTAACAGAGAATAAAGAAGTACCCCATGAAAAGTTTATTTCAAATCAAGTCCTTGGTCAATACTTTTTCCTGGTTTGTTACATAACTAAGAAACTGTTTTGTACTTTAACAAAGAAAGCAAATTACCTTGCTGTTCTCTATAAACTAGTTAGCCTATATATTATTCATTTCATTTTTATGCATGTTATTTCAACACTGATTCCCTCCTATTATTTCATTCCATGTTGCAAATTTGAAATTGTATGTTAAAGATTTTAATTGTTTTTAATTAAGATTTTAATTGTTCATTCATTTGATGTTTTATCTCACAGTCTCTGTTAATTATGCAGTGAAGTAACTACAGAAGCAAGCACAAATTGAAATCATATTGAGGATTTTTCTTGCTGTTGTAAAACAATACAAATATCATACTCAGGATTCAAAAACACAGAATAAAAAAAAGAATTAGCTGACATCTATTAAAAGTTGTTTTGACTGTTTGGTTTTACTAATTTGAAAGCGGTTAGTAAAAATTACATAGAAATCTTTTCAATGGTACAGAACATGACTGTCTGAAAATGTGATTTGTATATCTTAAGGTGTAATAATATTTTGTCCTCCCAAATAAACAAAAAAATGACAGTAATATCTTACTGTTGGTAATAATTCAGAACTGAAACGCAATGAAATGTAAAAACAAGGCGTGCGCCTGTCTGTATGTGCCATGTAGACATAAACATACAGACATAGGATGATATTCATAAGGATGACCAATTAAAATGTCTTTAGGTAGGTGAGATTTTGTTATACAGCATTATGGCGGTATATTTCCTTGACAACGCCGGGACCATCGTTTGTTTTGACACACTGTGGATTGACACACTGCTTTGTATACATAGCTGATGAGGCGAAGCATCTTAATTGTGGAGTGAGTGTTGCAGACTGTGTAGCTTCTGCCTGTAAAGATAAACATCCCCCACCACTACTCCCACTACTCTCCAGCAGCAAACCTGTGTATTTCTCCAAGGACCGGGCCTCTGGGGGACGCACTGAGAACCACATGAGCTTCTCTCTCGCAGTGTCCTCTTTCTCTCCCATTTCCCTCTCACCCTCTTCCCTGCCATTATTTCGTTCGCTTTTGTTTCAATCCCCTTTCATCCCCTTTTTTCTCCCCCCACTCCCTCTCTCCTGTAATGGCTTCTTTCTGTTAATGTAATTAGCGCAAATAAAGGAGGGCAGTTAATTACTAGCTCTTTTTTGATCGGGTAATTAATGTTATGACAGGAAACAGCAACTGTTTCATTAACACAGAGCTTAAAGCCGCAATGGGGTGGGGCAGCACTGTGTGTATGTATGTTTATATGTGGTTGAGTGCTGCTTGTCTGAGTGTACATTAATTTGAATGTATAGATGAGTGTACACTACAGTAGAGTACATTGATCTAAGTGTATAGATCTGAGTGTACACTACAGTAGAGTACATAGATCTGAGTGTACACTACAGTAGAGTACATTGATCTAAGTGTATAGATCTGAGTGTACACTACAGTAGGGTACATTGATCTGAGTGTACACTACAGTAGGGTACATTGATCTGAGTGTACACTACAGTAGGGTACATTGATCTGAGTGTACACTACACTAGGGTGCATATATCTGAGTGTACACTACAGTAGGGTACATTGATCTGAGTGTACACTACAGTAGGGTACATTGATCTGAGTGTACACTACACTAGGGTGCATATATCTGAGTGTACACTACAGTAGGGTACATTGATCTGAGTTTTATAATTTAGGGTATATTGATGTAAGTGCACACATTAGGGTTTAATAATCTGAGTGTACTATACAATAGGACATATTATTCTGAGTGTACATTACAGTGCATTATTTGAGTTTAAGCATATACTACATTAGGGTATTTTAGTCACAGGGTACATTAGGGTATATTAAACACAGGGTACATTAGTACATATTAGTCTGAGTGTAAATTAGGGTACATTAGGGTATTTTAGTTTAAACGCACAGTACACCATAGTAGGCAATATTAGAGAACTACTGTATCCTCAAGGACAGAGTAATATAAGTATTTATGTACAAAGGCGGAGCTCCTATCCAGCTGGACTCTCTTTAGTGTTTGTTGGATTTCTTTGTCACTACCATCACGTGATGCTTGTAAAATAAGTTAAAGCTGCTACCCGTCCATCAGTCTTGATCCCTCTTTATCTCGATCTTCCTCTCAATGTAAACATGCTGCAAATCTGACAAGTTAAAGTCAGCTTTGTTGTCAGCACCTCTGCATTCATCCCACAGAGGCTCCTCCTGCCCAGTGGTGCCGGAGCCATATGCTCCTCTTTCACATGACTGTTCAGTTCTTGTTGTTTTGGCTCCTGCATCACAGGCGCCATTTCGCTGTCTTCTGATACATTAGATTAAGGAAGAACGTTACATCCCCTGCTGTCAAACACTTCCTAAATTCTTGCTCAATTTCGCTTGTTATATTATTATATTATGCACGCCGTTTTTATGTCAAAATCCTAGAACGTAAAAGCAATAATAAGAAATGGACGAAGATTTAATATGAATTGCCTTATCATTCAGCAAGGTAAAATATAACACAGAATGTATCATAAGTATGAAGCATGTAAGCAAAGGTCCACCAATCCCCCTTCTCTCCAGGGATGTGTTTGTGTTTATATACCCAATTAGCCCTCTGGTCACAGCATGGCCAGACATTAGGCTGACATTAGCCCAGAGAGTATGCAGTTTGTACAGTGTGTTTGTGGGTGTCCCTCTTTATTTAAATCCTAGACACAGATGATGAGACTTGAGAGGTGGGCTGTTTGTGCAAAGGGAGGTGGAGATTGGCTCGACCCCACCCATCCACTCTGCAGCCTTTGGCCAATCACCAATTCTTGTATTGTTGTCCATTAGACCACTGGACCTCCTTTTCTTTTTCCAAAATGACGCCCCCCGCCCCACTCCAGCCTTCGTCTTCATTCCCTTGGGTGTCAGTAGAGTGGGGTGGCAGATGGGATAGACAGAGAGTTGCCCCATGAGACACCCCCAACAAAACGCACACACACACACACACACACACACACACACAACCCCTCCCACGCAGACACACACACACCTCATCTGTCTGTCTTATGCTTTTGTTCACACTGGAGAAGTGTGATCTGCCCCTCTGTCCACATCTGAGTGTATGCATGCGTGCATGTTTGTGTTGAATGACATGCAGACTCACAACTATTAGTGTGGGTGAATGATGCTCAGATTATGCCAGATGCACTCAATCATCATGGTTAGAACTGGATGTTCTTCTACTGTACACACATTACCTTCATCGTATGGTACCTCGATCTGATGCTCATGATGTTTTGCCACTGTGTGGAGGAGAGGACACAGATGTGTGTCTAGCTATCTCAGAAACCATGTCTCTGACCTAAAAACACATGGAAAGATACAGTTATAATGGGCCACAGTGGGTTTAAAGTATGGAGATTGCATTTTCTTTTTTAGGGCAATTGTTCAAAGATGTCCTTGTAGTAAAAGGCAGGTAACCAATACACATATTTAATTATACTGTATTTTACATAGTTTATATTATGATATTATGATACCCCTAAGTTGGTGTCTCAGTGTACACTTACCAACCTACAAGACAAACTCTCCATTCATAAAAACAAAAACTAATATTTAACTTGTTGTAATATTGACAAAAGTGGAGTAGAAGCTTCGAGGATCTAATCTGGCCTAACTGAACATATTGGTTCTTTTTGGAGAGCTGAAGTCTGAGGAGGTGAGAAGGCCTTGGAAGTCTTCTGGTGATTAATTACAACCAGGCCGGTTGACACTGGTGGGATCTCTCAACGTGGTGCTTGCAACCGACACGGAGGGAAACCCACCCTGGCTAATTGACCCAGCTTCTGTTAGGCCATCCATCACCCGTGGCCCAACTGCCCCTGGAAGAAACACATTATTCAGGGTTAACTTAGTTAACCAATACCTCTACCTTTCATTAATGGTATTAGGTTTTCTTGTATGCATCTCCAGTCAGACTTGTGTAGGGGGTTATTTGCCAGAACAAATGTACCAATTGTGTACCAATTGAATGCACAGATATTATAATCTATAAGTAAGTAATGACTATAGGCCCGGAAAGTCATCTCCACAATTATTGACACCATTGATAAAGAGGACCAAAACGTCTATACAAAATAAACACAGTATCTTATAAATACATTTTATAAGATTGGAGAACATTTTGGCTAGGAAATTAAACCATTCCTCTATACAGACACTTTCCAGATCCTTGAGGCTACTTATAGGCTTCCCTCTTCAATTCCAACCATTGATTTTAAATAATATTCATGTCCAGACACTAAGATGGGCATTGCAAAAAGTAGATTTTCTGGTCAATAAACAAGATATTTGTGGATTTTGATGTGTGCTTTGGGTCACTGTCTTGCTGTATGATCCAGATGTAGCTAAGTTTCCGCCTCTTAGCAGAAGCAACCAGCTGCTAAAATGTCCTGGGACTTGGTAGATTTCATAATGCTGTTGACCTTAAGGGCTCTAGGAGCTGGGGAGGCTAAATGCTGCCTTAACATCAGCCTTTCTATTACCATATTTTGTACTTGTAGATATGCTGATGTTCATGGCAAGATGCTGTATTACTGTTTCATCTGATTATAGAGCACCAGCTTCCAATCCAAGAGCAAGTGCCATGTCGCAAACTCCAGGCCTTTGATTGGCTGGTTTCCCTAAAAAAAGGCTTTTTTTGGCAATCATCCCAAAACCAGCTCTGGAAGAAATTAAGAGACCACTGCACCTTTTTCTTTCCTTTCCAAAAAAGTCGAAAAGGGAGGTTTTGAGTGAGGAACAGAAGGGTTAAAATTAAATGACTGACTGACTGAGTACCCCTTGTTAAATATTATAGTAGCTAGAGAAGTGGACTTGTGAACTATAGGTCCTGAGTTCATATCTCCTCACAGGCGAAGCGAAGTACGCATTGTGAATTATATGTTGTTAAAACGGCCAGTGGCAAACGCAATGCATAGCCGCTACTTGTGGTAGAGGTAAACCTATTAAGAAACGTTAGTCAGTTTTACTGTATCAATGACATTCATGAATGGCCAATTAAGTATTAAAACAACCATGTGGCAAAAGAGTATTTGTTCAGGATAGAGACAAGAGGCTATACTGACATCCAGCAAACGTACAGCTCTGTAGTGTAGTGGTTAACCTCACATGGGCAACCTGGGTTTGAATCTTGAAGTGGCAACATTTTCTATTGCGGGCCGGCTGGCCAAGGCTTGCCTGGTTTCTTGTTTCCGGAGCTGTAGGTCATGCATGGTGTCTAATAGTAGATTTAGAGACTTGGTGACTGGAAGATGCAACCAAATTATTCTCTTGGCTCTTTACTCCAAAGGCATAGATTTAAAATGTCACAGTTTCTGTCACGTTAAAGTTTAGATCTCAGCTTTAATCTGAGGGTGTGTGCACAATCGGTATACTATTTGGAAATGACAACACTGATTAGACAGTTGGCTTGACTGTTGTTTCTTGTAACTCAGGTGGGTTTTACACATCACAGTTTTACACACTTCCACCAAATAGCCATTGCATTAGTCAGGCTTTGAGTGAGGAAAAGAAGGGTTCAATTCTGGCTTTACAGGAGGAGGGCTACAGTGAGCGTCAGGTTGCTTCCATCCTGAAAATTTCAAAAACGGCGGTTCATAAGAACAAGGTCAAGCAACAGACATTGGGGACAACAAAGCTACAGACTGGCAAAAACGACTGTCCACTGACCAAGATGACTGTCAACTCATTCGAATGTCACTCAACAACTGTAGGATGACATCAAGTGACCTACAAGAAGAATGCCAAACAGCAGCTGGGGTGAAGTGCACAGCGAGTTCGAAACAGGATCCTAGGGGCAGGGCTGAAGTCGTGCAAAGATAGAAAACAGCCCTTCATCAGTGAGAAGCAAAGGAGAGCCAGGTTGAAGTTTGCAAAAGACCATAAGGGTTGGACCGTAGAGGAATGGAGTAAGGTCATCTTCTCCAACGATTCAAAATTTCAGCTTTGCCCAACATCATCTAATGGTTCGATAGAGACCTGGAGAGGCCTACAAGCCACAGTGTTTCGACAATGTTCCCCAACTCAGAGAATAATTTTTTCCAGCAGGACAATGCTCCATGCCACACAGCCAGGTCAATCAAGGTGTGGATGGAGGACCACCAAATCAAGAACCTGTCATGGTTAGTCCAATCTTCAGACCTGAACCCCATTGAAAACCTCTGCAATTTGATCAAGAGGAAGAAGGATGGTCACACGCCTTCAAACAAAGCAGAGCAATTTGCAGAGCAGATAATTTTTGTGCCAGGAGTTGCATGAAGTTACCCAACAGCAATGTGATGGACTGGTGGAGAGCATGCCAAGCTGTGAAAGCTGTTATAAAAAATCTGGGTTATTCCACCAAATACTGATTTCTGAACTCTTCCCGAGTTAAAACGTTAGTATTTTGTTGTTGAAAAATGTATATGAATGTAAGGAATACTCAGGAGAGGGAGGTATTGGTTCAAGTGCAGAGTGCTGAAGGCTTTATTATCCAGGCTACAAGGGACAGGCTGAAATCGAGGTCAGGAGGCAGGGAGATAGTCATACTGAGAACACAGGTAGATCAAACAAATGTACCGGCAGGAATCAGACAAAAAACGGGGTCCAGGTAATGTAGTCAGTAACAGGTTGATACACTGGGTTTCCAATAACAAAGAGATGATTAGGCTTAGTAGAGTTGTCAAGAAACAAACAATAACTCAAAGGGAAACACAAACTGAACTGAACTATGTAGGGAGTGTTAAAGGGGATACAGGTGAACACAATCACAAAGCAAACCAAGCATAGAAATTTACCATTCCAGAATAGAAACACAAAAGCAAACCGAGCATAGAAATATAATGTCCTAGAATGTAAATGAAACCACAGCGAAAACAGTAAACCTCACAATGAATTTGTTTTCATTGCATTATTTCAGGTCTGAAAACAACGAATCTTTTTTTTTTTTTTGACCAGTTGTTATTTTCTACAAAAAAATACTCTAAATAACAACATTTGTATTTGGAATTTGTTATGTTGTCTGTAGTTTATAGAATAAAACAAAACTTTTCATTTTACTCAAACACATATGAATAGTAAAACCAGAGAAGCTGATACATTTCAGAAAATAATCGCTTTTCCTACATAAGTCTGCAAAAGAAAGGTCTAAAGTCATGCTCTGTATACACAGGCATCCGCGTTCTCTATGTATGACGTCAGATCTTTTTCCGCTTCTCAGGGCCTTGCTCCAATAATCATGGTTTGCCACTGACTATATAATAGCAGGGTGTACTAGTAAACAGCACTAGGAGATCTAAACTTAATGTCTGGAATTAAATATCACAAGCACAAAACCTGACAGTAACGCTACTGATGCCTAAAGTCATACTGTAAATGTGTAACCCCCCCGAAATATATACATTATATGTATAACAAATAGCCTGCGCCAACACAAGGAAATCTAACATATATAGAAACACAGGAACTTTGTCTCACATTACCTTTCTTTGGCCTATTCAAATTCACAACAAAATTCCATTGCTTAATCTTGTTCAGTCTTAAAGAACAAGTTATCCATCCTCACTGAAAGCAGAACAGGGAGGACTTCAAGCAATAGTGAAACTCACTGTCTTTCCCATCCAGATGTTTGTCACCAGTGAATTGTAAAATTGCTAGCTGCGCTAACTATTTGTATCTGATTGTTTTCATGTTAATTCAATAAAATAATTCCCAGTGAAAGCAATGGTGTGAGCTATATTTTCTAAGATTAATGTTTACATTGGTGTTCTTCTGTTACAGTGCTGAACTGCAGTCAGGTCAAGATCCTGGTGTTGATGGTTAAAGACACAGGTGAGCTTTCCTGAGATGATTTCTAAAAAATATATTAGGTTTTGCAAACCCACAATATGAATCAGCTGCAGGTATAGATGCGGGATGTAGAGGTTCCAAGCTGGCATACTTGTAAGCCCAGCGGGATGTACTGCAAAATTCTCAAAATCTAAATTAGAGTCTGCTTAAAGTAGGAACATTAATTATCTGCTAATCGCTCTGCTGGACAGTCCTGCAATCAGCATGCTAATTGCATGCTTGCAAGTTCAAAACCTAAGACGTCTGTGGTATTTTGTAGTGTGACAAAACTGCACATTTTAGTGTGATGTTGTACTGTCCCAAGCAAAATGTGCATCTTTCTAAAGGTCATACAGTTCAACCAGCTTCTTGAAATACAGTGGGGAGATTATATGATACACTGCCGATTTTGCAGGTTTTCCTACTTACAAAGCATGTAGAGGTCTTTTTATCATAGGTAAACTTCAACTGTGAGAGATGTAATCTAAAACAAAAATCCAGAAAATCCCATTGCATGATTTTAAAATAATTAATTATCATTTTATTGCATGACATAAGTATTTGATCACCTATCAACCAGTAAGAATTCCGGCTCTCACAGACCTGTTCGTTTTTCTTTAAGAAGCCCTCCTGTTCTCCACTCATTACCTGTATTAACTGCACCTGTTTGAACTCTTTACCTGTATAAAAGACACCTGTCCACACACTCAATCAAACAGACGCCAACCTCTCCACAATAGCCAAGACCAGATAGCTGTGTAAGGACATCAGGGATAAAATTGTAGACCTGCACAAGGCTGGGATGGGCTACAGGACAATAGGCAAGCAGCTTGGTGAGAAGGCAACAACTGTTGGTGCAATTATTAGAAAATGGAAGAAGTTCAAGATGATGGTCAATCTCCCTCGGTCTGGGGCTCCATGCAAGATCTCACCTCGTGGGGCATCAATGATCATGAGGAAGGTGAGGGATCAGCCCAGAACTACACAGCAAGACCTGGTCAATGACCTGAAGAGAGCTGGGACCACATTCTCAAAGAAAACCATTAGTAACACACTACGCCGTCATGGATTAAAATCCTGCAGCGCACGCAAGGTCCCCCTGCTCAAGCCAGCGAATGCCCCCTGCTCAAGCCAGCGCATGTCCAGGCCCGTCTGAAGTTTGCCAATGACCCTCTGGATGATCCAGAGGAGGAATGGGAGAAGGTCATGTGGTCTGATGAGAAAAAAATAGAGCTTTTTGGTCTAAACTCCACTCGCCGTGTTTGGAGGAGGAAGAAGGATGAGTACAACCCCAAGAACACCATCCCAACCATGAAGCATGGAGTTGGAAACATCATTCTTTGGGGATGCTTTTCTGCAAAGGGGACAGGACGACTGCACCGTATTGAGGGGAGGATGGATGGGGCCATGTATCGCGAGATCTTGGCCAACAACCTCCTTCCCTCAGTAAGAGCATTGAAGATGGGTCTTGGCTGGGTCTTCCAGCATGACAACGACCCGAAACACACAGCCAGGGCAACTAAGGAGTGGCTCCGTAAAAAGCATCTCAAGTTCCTGGAGTGGCCTAGCCAGTCTCCAGACCTGAACCCAATAGAAAATATTTGGAGGGAGCTGAAAGTCCGTATTGCCCAGCCACAGCCCGAAACCTGAAGGATCTGGAGAAGGTCTTTATGGAGGAGTGGGCCAAAATCCCTGCTGCAGTGTGTGCAAACCTGACCAAAAACTACAGGAAATATATGATCTCTGTAATTGCAAACAAAGGTTTCTGTACCAAATATACATTTCTGCTTTTCTGATGTATCAAATACTTATGTCATGCAATAAAATGCAAATTCATTACTTAGAAAATCATAAAATGTGCAAAATAATTTTTATTTTAGATTCCGTCACTCACAATTGAAGAGTACCTATGATGAAAATTACAGACTTCTACATGCTTTGTAAGTGGGAAAACCTGTGTATCAATTACTAGTTCTCCCCACTGTACATGGTGATATATGAAAACTCTTACTACAAACTCTTACTAGTCACACTTGTAACACAGCCCAAATGTGAGAACTTTCTAAATTTCTGGGATTTTATTTCAGGTTATGAAAATTGGAACCAACACTTTACATGTTGCAATCATCATTTTGTTCAGTTGGTAGACTGGTTCACTGTTTTGTTATGAAGGCAGCAAAGACCACAGTAATGTTTGGAGAAACTGGGCCCCCAGGCCTTTGCCCTTCTGTATCCCATAACATATGGAATTGTTTTAAGATGGAGATACCATGGATCATTTAGCAATTTGATATGGAGCTTAAGGACTTACGTATGTAGGTATTTGCTTTAGACATTTTTTATTATATAAGACTATAGTGAAATTGGCCTTGACTGTAATTGTGCAAACAACGAATTTCAGAAATTTTACTTTGCTCTCTAACGAGTCTGAAGGGTGGTTTTATTAATCGTTAGGTCATGTGGTTTTTGTGACAAGACTTATTCAGAAAACACCCTTGTTCAAGCATATTCCCAAGTCTTTTTCCTTTCAGATGAAACTTGTTTTAAACACAATATGTTCACACTGATAAAACCGCAAACAGCACATTCTGTGCAATGCAAGATAATAATACCTGCTATAATAGTGTTGGTTTGAAACCTGAATGCTGATCAATTGATAGCCATGGTATATGAGATTGTGTAGCACAGGCAAGACATCAGATCCATTTTTACTTCTCTAAGAGGATGTGATGTCACGCCCAAGAAAATGATGGTGAGTTTTTTTTTAATAACCGTGGTACAAACCTGTGTAGGCCCAGATTACCATTCATAACCAACCTTGAATTAGGAACCCTAAAGAACTAGCTTTGTGCTCTCTGTCTTTAGCACAGTAGGATTGTCAGTGCAGTAGTGGAGTGTTTCTGGCTGAGGAGAAAAGACAGGGAGAGATAGAAGTTCTGGCGTCTTCTCTCTTCACACCTGGTCTGGCCAGGGTCCACATGTGGTAACACTTTGCTTTTCAGGAAATGGAGGGACAGTTAGTGAAAAGAAGGGAGAGGAGAAGAGGACATATATTAGAGATTGAGAGCTTTGGGGATAGACTGGTGTGAGCAGGACAAATTATTTCTCATCCCAAAGGGTGACTCAGTCAAACCAGAAACTCTCCCAAAATAACAGCCCTTTCTCTCCCACTGAGAAAGAGACAGCATAGTGTTTACAGAGCCACACAGCTTTTGGAGTTGATACAGATAGGCCTACAGGTTGAATGAGTGTCTCTGTCTGTCAATAGTGGATCGCCAAATATTTAAAATCACTCTTCACAATGTGATATTGTTCTGAGAACTCTAGCTGCAAGTCTGAACTGTGGGAGTTAAGGTTAGGCTGATTAGTACCGAGCAAGTAGTTTTTCTGGGACTGTGAACAGACTGCACTGTACAGTTTGAAAAGTGAGACAGGCAGCGTAGTTGTAGACGATTATGCAGTGGTTGTAGCCCGACCGTGCCGTAGTTTTGGAATGTGCCTGTACGCTCTAGACTGCCACCTTCTGGTAACATATGATCTTTCATCTATTTCGGCTCATTTAATGGGTGTGTATGTTTTAGGCCTGTAACACCTCTATTCTACTGCCACTGCATCTCTGTGGGGTAACAACATTGTGACTACAGGAGCCATGTCTATGGGGTAACAACATTGTGACTAGGGCTGTCAGTAACAACCTGGGGTTGAATTGGGTGGGAGCCAGCAGGAGCTCTTGCACATATGGTTGAAATGTGACCAAGGGGGAGCTGAGCTCCTGTACTTCCACAGGCCAGGAATTTAACATTTTAGATACACCTGCAAAGTAGGTGTCCCTCACTTCCCAAATCCCCCAAGTCATAACTACTTAATAATCGAGTATTCGGTCGGTTATTTTGACTTAAAAAAAAGATATGTTGGTTAAAAGTAAAGGGAAAACCAGTGAACTCATCACATCTAGGACAATAGGGACTCATCTTTGTAAAACTGTACCGTTTATAACATTGCATGTTTGCGACCATTAGTACTCAAAAAACAAAAGATATCTTGAATCAGTAGCTAAATTCTAATCAAAAAATGTTTGTCATCGAAATACTTGAGTACAGGAAGCAACTACTGTATGTTGGTTAACAACATGCTGAACACTACAGGAAGTAACTATGTTGGTTAACAACATGCTGATTACTACAGGAAGCATCTATGTAGGGTAACAACATGCTGACTACTACAGGAAGTGACTATGTTGGTTAACAACATGCTGACTACTACAGGAAGTGACTATGTTGGTTAACAACATGCTGACTACTACAGGAAGCATCTATGTAGGGTAACAACATGCTGACTACTATAGGAAGCATCTATGTAGGGTAACAACATGCTGACTACTACAGGAAGCAACTATGTTGGTTAACAACATGCTGACTACTACAGGAAGTAACTATGTTGGTTAATAACATGCTGATTACTTCAGGAAGCATCTATTTAGGGTAACAACATGCTGACTACTACAGGAAGCATCTATGTAGGGTAACAACATGCTGACTACTACAGGAAGCAACTACTGTATGTTGGTTAACAACATGCTGAACACTACAGGAAGTAACTATGTTGGTTAACAACATGCTGATTACTACAGGAAGCATCTATGTAGGGTAACAACATGCTGACTACTACAGGAAGTGACTATGTTGGTTAACAACATGCTGACTACTACAGGAAGTGACTATGTTGGTTAACAACATGCTGACTACTACAGGAAGCATCTATGTAGGGTAACAACATGCTGACTACTATAGGAAGCATCTATGTAGGGTAACAACATGCTGACTACTACAGGAAGCAACTATGTTGGTTAACAACATGCTGACTACTACAGGAAGTAACTATGTTGGTTAATAACATGCTGATTACTTCAGGAAGCATCTATTTAGGGTAACAACATGCTGACTACTACAGGAAGCATCTATGTAGGGTAACAACATGCTGACTACTACAGGAAGCAACTACTGTATGTTGGTTAACAACATGCTGAACACTACAGGAAGTAACTATGTTGGTTAACAACATGCTGATTACTACAGGAAGCATCTATGTAGGGTAACAACATGCTGACTACTACAGGAAGTGACTATGTTGGTTAACAACATGCTGACTACTACAGGAAGTGACTATGTTGGTTAACAACATGCTGACTACTACAGGAAGCATCTATGTAGGGTAACAACATGCTTACTACTACAGGAAGCATCTATGTAGGGTAACAACATGCTGACTACTACAGGAAGCATCTATGTAGGGTAACAACATGTTGACTACTACAGGAAGCATCTATGTAGGGTAACAACATGCTGACTACTACAGGGAGTAACTATGTTGGTTAACAACATGCTGATTACTACAGGAAGCATCTATGTAGGGTAACAACATGCTGACTATTACAGGAAGCATCTATGTAGGGTAACAACATTCTGACTACTACAGGAAGCAACTATGTTGGTTAACAACATGCTGACTACTACAGGAAGTAACTATGTTGGTTAATAACATGCTGATTACTTCAGGAAGCATCTATTTAGGGTAACAACATGCTGACTACTACAGGAAGCATCTATGTAGGGTAACAACATGCTGACTACTACAGGAAGCATCTATGTAGGGTAACAACATGCTGACTACTACAGGAAGCATCTATGTAGGGTAACAACATGCTGACTACTACAGGAAGCATCTATGTAGGGTAACAACATGCTGACTACTACAGGAAGTGACTATGTTGGTTAACAACATGCTGACTACTACAGGAAGTGACTATGTTGGTTAACAACATGCTGACTACTACAGGAAGCATCTATGTAGGGTAACAACCTGCTGACTACTATAGGAAGCATCTATGTAGGGTAACAACATGCTGACTACTACAGGAAGCAACTATGTTGGTTAACAACATGCTGACTACTACAGGAAGTAACTATGTTGGTTAATAACATGCTGATTACTTCAGGAAGCATCTATTTAGGGTAACAACATGCTGACTACTACAGGAAGCATCTATGTAGGGTAACAACATGCTGACTACTACAGGAAGCAACTACTGTATGTTGGTTAACAACATGCTGAACACTACAGGAAGTAACTATGTTGGTTAACAACATGCTGATTACTACAGGAAGCATCTATGTAGGGTAACAACATGCTGACTACTACAGGAAGTGACTATGTTGGTTAACAACATGCTGACTACTACAGGAAGTGACTATGTTGGTTAACAACATGCTGACTACTACAGGAAGCATCTATGTAGGGTAACAACATGCTGACTACTACAGGAAGTAACTATGTTGGTTAACAACATGCTGACTACTACAGGAAGCATCTATGTAGGGTAACAACATGCTGATTACTTCAGGAAGCATCTATTTAGGGTAACAACATGCTGACTACTACAGGAAGCATCTATGTAGGGTAACAACATGCTGACTACTACAGGAAGCATCTATGTAGGGTAACAACATGCTGACTACTACAGGAAGCATCTATGTAGGGTAACAACATGCTGACTACTACAGGAAGCATCTATGTAGGGTAACAACATGCTGACTACTACAGGAAGCATCTATGTAGGGTAACCACATGTTGACTACTACAGGAAGCATCTATGTAGGGTAACAACATGCTGACTACTACAGGAAGCATCTATGTAGGGTAACAACATGCTGACTACTACAGGAAGCATCTATGTAGGGTAACAACATGCTGACTACTACAGGAAGCATCTATGTAGGGCAGAGGTGTCAAACCGGTTCCACGGAGGGCCGAGTGTCTGCAGGTTTTTGCTCTCTCCTTGTACTTGATTGGTTAATTAGGTCACTGATTGGTTAGTTTCTACCCTCACCTGGTTGTGTAGGTATGAACTAGGAACCAATTTATAGGAAAAACCAAAAACCTGCAGACACTCGGCCCTTTGTGGAACCGGTTCGACACCTGTGATGTAGGGTAACAACATGCTGACTACTACAGGACGCATCTATGTAGGGTAATAACATGCTCACTACTACAGGAAGAATCTATGTAGGGTAACAACATGTTGACTACTACAGGAACCATCTATGTAGGGTAACAACATGCTGACTACTACAGGAAGCATCTATGTAGGGTAACAACATAGTGACTTCAGGAATCATTGCATCTCTATTCCACCCACTGAATACCACTTGCATAAATATGCAGCAGGATATCTAATTAAATAAATCCATTCGTTACTAGAGCTGCTGGTATTTCTTTTGCATTAATTACATAGTCATTACCATATCAATTAGAAAAATCAGAGATCATGTAATTAAGGTTTAACCGCGAGCACCTGCTACCTCAGTGTTCTTGTTTGTGTGTATGTGTGTGTGTGTGTACACGCTGGTGTGTGTGTTTCTGTGTGTGTGATTCTGCCCCAATCTCATTTAGGAACTTTGACAGGACTCTCCCTCATCAATCTAAGCTGTCAGAATTAAACAGTTTTTTTACTTCAGTTTTGTTGTTGTTTTTTCATTGGTGGGAAGTGTTTTTTTTGTGGATGTTGGAGTAGAAAATGTTGCCATGGCTATTCTATTGATTGAGTCACCTAATTAAAAAGAAAGATAGGCTGTGTGCACCACCATAAGATGATATTTTATTAATATGATGAACCATCTTAAGGTCCTATTTTATAGGTTGCTGTCAAGTTATTGTCTGGTATAACACAATCTTACCGGCCACATAAAATGTCTGGTTAAGGGCTGGCTTTAGGCGTTACCTCAAATTGTCATACCAGCTGTCAAAACCCTGGATCTTGTGATTTTTTAGAACGTTTTCCACATAGATCATTAAGTGAGATATATCTGTTGACATTTTTACCACAATTCAATGTGTGCTCACCAGAGGCACTTGATATGATTCCCATTCAATACAAATATGTGAAACCTATGTAGTGAATTGAGTAAAGCCATTTTAGATTGGGCAATGGACCATGGTTGCTCTGACCAGGTTGTACAGAGGAAGGGGAGTAATGTCAGGGGGTTAGCAATGGCCACCATGTAGGAAAGAATGGAGGGGGCGTGTTCTGGAGGGTGGAATCTTTTTTGATGGGGGATGATGGAAATTCAGAATGAAAAAACGGGGAACGGGGCTCTGGGGGACGTGTCTGCACAAGGCCTCAGAATGGCACCTCACCTCCAGCCTCCCTTATCCTTTCCTGTTTTACTTCCACTTTCCTTTCTAAAACCTTTACTCCCCCTCCCTCCGTCTCCAGAAACATCAATGACTACAATTGCTTACAATTTACCACACACACACACACACACACACACCTGCAGTTAGCACGGTTGTAGCAGTTCTTATCCCCGGCCCTGACAACCTCCTGGGGTTTTGACATCCTCTGGCCTCCACCCTGGGTGCCTGCTGTGCTTTGAGGTAGTAAATCAATCTCTTCCTCTTCACCCAGACATCACTCCCTTTCCCCCCCCCACTACATTCTCAACTACTTAAATCACTCTCACACCCGCTCCTCTTGCTCTCCACTGTCAGCGGTGCCTCACAGTGGCCCACAGCAACCCCAACGCAGTCCCTTCAGCACTGTGTCCGGTACCTAAGGAAAATACTCAGTAAAAACAACCACTTGATGTGTTCCTGTAAATATGAAGAGACAACAGAAGGTTTCCTGGCTGCTGTATGTGATGCGGATGTTGTTAACATTCTGCTGGTGTCAGCCAAGGAGTCCCTCCCTGCTACCACCTAAAATGTCTTACAGTGCTGTAACTAACACAATGTAATATATTGTCACACCACTAGGTGGAAGTCATTAGCTGTGTAGCGCTTTGGAATCGGTGCCCGTTTACACAAAGCGTCTGCGAGTGGGTGTGTCCTTTTATTAAACTGTAACTGTTTGACAGTGGAAATTATTTTGGCTGTCATACCAAAACACGTCTGAGCTTTTTTTTTTTTAGATTTTACTGATACTTACGGTATATGGGGCAGGAGCAGAGGAGACTTTCGTTTGACAATGATTGCACAGTAATCCATTGCTCCCAAACCTCATCTCCGTAAAATAGAATGTTTAATCTGACATTTTACTAGCTGAGCTACATGTAGTTCACTACTCCCCAACACCGTTCATTAATATCTGAAAAGCGCACACCACATGGGATGACATCTTCCTGAGACAGCTACCAGACTGACCCTACTGCTGCTCATTCTTTGAAGTCTGACTGGTCAGAAAACAATGAGCTCTGCAACCAGACTGAATGTCAGATGGTCACGGACTGACATGCACCGCTGCAGTAGAGACAGACCCCGTTGCGGTCGTGGAGGCTTCTGTCACCCAGGATGGAACACCTCATCCTACATCACTCCCAGATATCAGGCCGATCCAGCCATGGCAACACTGGGACTGGCCTCAGGCAGCAGGGGCAACCTACTCATCCGGTGGGTGCAGACTTTAACATTCTAGTAATTTCGCAGGTGCCCTTATGCACAGTGGCCTAAAGTTAGTGCGTACAATGTAAAAGGTAGGAAAAGAGAACTATCCAACCAAGAGAAACACTCGCTGGGGGGTAGGGGTGAACGTATCAACCTCTAGCATCAGCAGAAGACGTCACCAGCAGATCTACAGAGGCAACCCTGGCAGGTGCAAAACCTCTAGTTCACCTAAACTGAAACAAACAGGCTGGCCGGGTGACAGTACATAAAATCAGCTGTGGAGTTTGGAATAAAGGTGTTGTGGGCAGATGAGAACGTACCAAGGGGATGGCAAATGGACAGTGTGGACAAGAAACAGGTTTTCAGCAGACCGACTCTTCTGTGAAATATTTTGGAGGGTATGTTATTGCTTGGCCATGTATGGGTGCCACTTGAACAGGTTTAATGGTCTTCAATGATGATATACTGCTAATGGCAGCCCTGGAATTAATCTTGAAATGTGAAGAATCATCTTGTTTGCTTAATTCCAAGCAAATGCCTCAAATCATTGGATGCCACATCATACAACTAGACTTCGATCTCAAACACACTCCCATAGCAACTAGGGTGTTTTTCATGGAAATAAAAATATAAAGACCTTGAATGGCCAAGTTCATCTACAGATTTAAATACGTGTGAACGTCTTTCATTTGCTTAATCTGAGACTTTTGGCATCACCTGAGAAGATACATACCAAGTGTCTGGTGTGGTCAGTAGGTTGCAGACTTCAGGCAGTTGGCATGGCATGCAAAGGATATAGAACCAAATACAAAACAAGTGCTTAATCTTTCCCAATGGTGCCAAGAAATATGTATACATTTTTTGTTGTTGTAATTTGTACATTTCTAAACCAAAATGTTGTATGGGAGAAGCATCCTGGGGACTCATGGACCCAGCAGGAATCTGACCCGAAGGGTGAGCAGGGCAGAGAACAATTGATTTCATCTGTTGTCTTGTCTCTGCCCTTTTGAAGCAGCCTCAGGCCAGAAACCCAGAGGTTTCAGAGTTCTTGGGGGTAACGCTGTACTGGGCCCGACATGCGGGTGGGAGGGAGAACTGTTGTAACCGCTCCAACGTGTTTCTGCAATTTG
The DNA here is from genome assembly GCF_011004845.1 of Esox lucius. NCBI lineage: Eukaryota > Metazoa > Chordata > Actinopteri > Esociformes > Esocidae > Esox > Esox lucius. The sequence goes on from NC_047581.1 coordinate 19,896,595, forward strand.
TTTCTGCATTTATAATCCTTATCAAACAGGACACAAGCCCATGTAAGTCATATGTTTGCCTTTGAAAATCCCCAAACAAAAAAATACACCACGAAACGTGAAACCACCTGATTTCATGTGGGGGCAAAGCCCAAACATTCACAATGTACACAAATACTCTCTAAACATAAGCTGTGAATCTACATTTAAACCGCAAAGTAATTCTTTGACTGCAAATCCAAACGTTTGGAGTACACAGCCAAAAGAAGAAAACATGCTCTGAATTACCATGGCTTTGTATAACTCAGCTGTACTGGTGCCACAGTCATCCAGCATGAAACAGAACAGTGGTGGATGTCGAACTGCCTCAAGCTGTTGTCATTCAACTGGTGGGACATGGCTGTACCCACAACAGACCCATCCAGTCCTGCCCACACTGGTCAGACTGACCGCCCACATACCGCCTCACTCTCTTTGTCTCAGTCACCCACCCACTCCCTCTCTCCCTCACCCCTCACTCACTCACTGCTTTGTTACTGACTGATCAGTCCTTCAAATTGCATGGCAGAACACTGGGGTCATGTAAGAGTGTGTTTTTGGTTTGTTATGCACCATATGGCCTTTCCAGTCAGTCCTGCTGGGCCAGAACCAGGCTGCAAAGCAGGAGGAGATGCTTCACGGCTCTGAACTCTTGTCATGAAACATACGTTTGAGATGCTTTTTAGAAAGGAACTAAATGTCAGGAGCAGTATGGGGATTCATTGTCTGGTTTATTTGGATGAATCCTCCATGAATAAGGAAATAAGGAATAAGGAAATGTCTACTCTGGCATAAAACAGAGAAGCTTCCAGACTGATAATACTGATAGATCAACAGTGTTATTTGTGGTGTGTTGAATCAGGAACTGTGTCATTGTATTATTATACTCCATATGCAACGTTTGGTTATTAATCGTGGGTGTGTTTGCATAGAAGACGGGCTGGGTTTGGCTGGCTGGGTTGAGCAGTACTCAGGGTTTGTGGTGCAGTGCAGTGCTAAGCCGCCTGCTATATAACATGAATGCTCTCCATAACAGTTCCAGTGTTGTCCACAAGAGGCATTATGGGTAAATGAGTAGTGGCCTTATGCCTCTTAAACACATTTTGCTACTGCAAAATTCCTTGTCTTTACTCTTTCAATTAAATCACTAACAGAGTGAGATTACTATTTCCTGTTTACAGTGATAACACATTGATATTTGTCTTAAAAAATAAAACAATTTAAAGACCAATATCTCAAATTGTCTTTAAATTGATATAGTGCATCAATGACCAGTCTCTGCTTTACTTTCTTGGTGCTGGTGTACAGTGATCTGTCATTGCTTACTCTTTCTACCTGTCCCAAACCCCCGTTCTTTAATGCTTCCACTCACCACTAGATGGGGCCATATACTCTGACAAATCATACTCTCAGTCCCTCAGTGTAACAGGAGCGAGCAAAGGAATGGCAGGATTACGATATTCTCATCCACTGGACATCACTGGAATAATTGATCATAGACTGTTTCCACTGCAGTTCATAAACTATTTAGGCTGTCAGTATTTGTTTACAATGGAATCTTGTGAAACACAACAGGGCTAATGTTTGTCATGGTCTCATTATGGTTGCCTCTGGCGACTAATACTATGTCAGAAATGGCTGTGTTATCCAGTAGTTCTGCAGTTGAACGTGCAGAGAGAGGATGCACCATGCACTGCAGGCTGATGGACCTCCGCCAGAACCACCACCACACTCCAGAGACAGACTGGAAATGTTAGGTGGACTGTACATGAGCAGCATAATAAAACCCACATCACAATAATCTGAAGGCTATTTCTGGAGATCAAAGTACTGTATTGCTATTTATGTATAGGTAGGTACTGTATTGATGTGAAGAGGTGGTTTTATATGATTGGAGGCTTATGTTCATTCAGGCTTAACAAAGTGTTAGTTCCACAATTACTCTCCAGACCCCTATGCCCATCCTTGATGAAGAGCATGACTAAATTAGATCATATATTCCCCCATGGCACACTCTCTCTCCATCTCTCTCCACCTGTAGAGTGAATCAGTGAATATTAATTTGTGTAGTCACAAAAAAGCTCAGTCAGCCCTATTGCCTTCTTATAGCTGGAGGGCCACAAAGGTCATATTTAGGTAAGCGCTGATGTTATAGTAGTTGTTTTGGTAAGGAGGTGTGGCAGGTAACCAAGTTGTTAAAGTACGGGCAGGGTTGGAAACATCTTTAAATGTAATCCCTTAACAGCAGGGGCGGAGCGTAGCTTTCTTTCCCATGAGTGCAAACACTGGCCCCACCCCTCCACCGCTAAAATCTTACTATTATTACCTGATTACCAAACTAAAAGAGAGAGGCAGATAATAATTATTAATATTTAATACAATACATTACGTTTCATGTACTATGATGAAAAGAAGCTTGTTATTAAAATTACATACCTGCAGATACAAAACTTTGCTGCAAGCTGCTGTTGGACCTGGATCATAACTGTACCCCCCTTTGCTTGCTGCTCAACAACTTTACTAAAGACGTTTCTCAAGGGCACTTACCATTGTATTGTATTTTTATAATGTATTGCTTTTCTTTCCTCTGAGTGGCAGACATATCTAAATTCCATTCATATGTTTTGTTACATAAGCTAGCTGTCTTTTCCAGTTCAGATCCTTAGCAACTGAGCTGACGAGATCTGACATTACACCCAGGGTTGGTATATTAGCGCTTGCGATAATTTTTTCAACCATAGGATAAACTTCTCATGGGCCCCTATGATTGGCTGCCAAGGGTGCCGCGCAACCCATCGCACCCATTGAAGCTCCACCTCTGCGTTGCAGTTACAAGTTACCTGTCCACATAACGTAACTTTTGGATTACTCAAACTCAGTAATGTAATCTGATTACTTCCTTATAAAGAGGCATTAGAAGACAAATAGGATTATAACCAAGTGAACACCTTTTGCAGGATCAATCAATGTTAGAGTTTATGTAGCTGGCCAAAAACAGATATTGCATTTTACCTTATGGGTTTTGCACAGTGACAGTGCCTTTGGAAAGGGTCACTCAACCATTGATTTCCACTTCATTATAATTGGCCTATATCTCTAGATTACACAGTGAAGGTCTGTCAGATCTTCAGTCATTCAATTTAATAACCAAATTCCAATTAATAATTAACCCTTGATGTGACCATAACCCAAAATCTAAGGATGTGTTAGCCTATTCTATTATTCGTATTTCATTCATGTTTTTTATTGCTTCAAAACATTGTTGAACATTTCTTGAAAAGGGTATTGACATTATTGTATATAAAAATCAAGATGTACGCTACATTTGCAGTAGTCTGATGATTTCCTTCACAACCACCAAAATCAGCACCATGTTACAGTTATCTGACAAATATATGCCTAATCTTCTAAACAGGTCCTGTCTGAAAAAGGACCTGTGCGTGCCCACTTTGCCTGCATGATGATCACATAGACAACACCTGAGGCGCGCAATTGTTATTAAACATAGAAACATTTATTGAAGTAATCCAAGTTATCAATTGAAGTAATCCAAGTAATCCTTTTTCAATTTAAGTAATCCAAGAAGTAATCATACATTTTTTCAAAAGTATATGTAACCCGATTACAATATCTTAGCTGGTAACAGTTTTTTTTTTTATCCGTTACTCCCCTGGTGTCTCAGGTCTAAAAATGTCCCTGATTACAGTTTTTCTCAATTTATTTGACACATTTCTCCAAACTCAGGTAACTGTTCTCAAAACAGTTAACACTGTGATCTTAACACTTTGTAATTGTCCTGAAAAGATTGTAAATTATCACATGCATCATTTTCTCAAAACACTGCACAAAATGCTCACGTTTTCAAAGTAGTTCATAAAACAAACCAAAATTATAATATATCAGGAAAAAACAATTGCTCCATTTTCCAAACACAACCAACAAAACTTTGTTATTTGTTAAATTCTCAGTTGCAAATGCTTTGTTTCCAATCAGCCCCAAATTGATATCTGATGACTTAATAATACACACAACCCAAGAAGTGCAAATTTCCTAAGGGTTTACACATCTGTCTTACAGTTTGTCCCATTCGATTTGACACGTATATAAGAAGACATGGACAGAGAGGAAGGGGAGGGCAAGGTGTACGAGGAGGGAGGAGGGAGGAGGGAGGAGGGGTAGAAGGATAGGGTACAGACATGTTTCTAATGAAATCAGAGCCACCCTTATTGCCCATGTCATAAATCATGGCCTCTCCTTGAGAGAAGCTGGGCAGAGACTTCAGCCCAATATAAACAGATCCACAGTGGCTTCAATTATCTGCACATTTCAGAGGGAAAAACGGTAAGTAACTATACCATTGTACTTCTACAGTGAGTCTGTATAGTCTTGTTTTATGTAGTTCTAGTTTTCTACTGTAAGTATTCCTGCTTGTCCAAACATTTTTCAGAATTGAAGTTTGAGAACATTCAGGTGGACAAACAAGACTATTTTCCATTGAACCTGAGCATACCATTGTTGACATGGTAGTCCAGAACATCACCTTCCGCCTCAAAGAAATTCAGCAAAGAATAATACAGGACAATCAACAATTCCACAACATTCACTAATGCAGTCTCCAATTGATTGTGTTCTAAAGAGAAATGCCATCTGAATGAAGTAGGTATACAAAGTGCCCAACTCCGTAGAGTGACAGAGTTGCGATTCCAGTTTGTTCAAGTACGTGCAAGCTTATTTCTGCACTTTTGCTGTAAACACAATGTTTTTTTGCCCTGGATATTATGTATGTGTCCATATACTATTCCACTCTAAGTGAAAAGATTCATGAAAGAGGAAGAAATATGATTGACCATCATGCCACAGTCAATGTCCCTGGACAACGAGGAGGCAACATCACTCTGTGGGCCGTGATTTCTACCACTGGTGTTGTGGCTAACAATGCTGTCTTGGGGCCATACAACACAGAAAGGCTCCTGGTGTTAGAGTGGTTGGATTCCACTGGTGTGAGAGTGGTTTGATTCTACTGGTGTTAGAGTGGTTTGATTCTACTGGTGTGAGAGTGGTTTGATTCCACTGGTGTGAGAGTGGTTGGATTCTACTGGGGTGAGAGTGGTTTGATTCCACGGGTGTGAGAGTGGTTGGATTCCACTGGTGTGAGAGTGGTTGGATTCCACTGGTGTGAGAGTGGTTTGATTCTACTGGTGTTAGAGTGGTTTGATTCTACTGGTGTTAGAGTGGTTTGATTCCACTGGTGTGAGAGTGGTTTGATTCTACTGGTGTTAGAGTGGTTTGATTCTACTGGTGTTAGAGTGGTTTGATTCCACTGGTGTGAGAGCGGTTGGATTCTACTGGGATGAGAGTGGTTTGAAGAAATTGAGGCACGAGCATGTCAAGGATGTATCCAGCATTCACAGAATTTTTTTCCACGATGCATGACTCGTGAAAATATATGCTGTGATGTTGATGAAATTCTCTGGCCAGATGTAATTGAGAGGCAGGATCAATAAAGTTAATTGATCCAATGATTTCAGTACATTTATTCATTTATTTACGTATTTAAGTATTTATGTATATAATTTTTTAGGGCGAAAACTCATTGTAATACAACTGAACTCCTCATTGAAGAACCTCACGAAAAACATTTATTTTCATTCATTTATTTGTGTATCTACAGCTGAATTTTTTATCAACTCAACAGAGAACACCCTTGTGGTTTTGATGTTAGTATTTATTTAAAATAAATGCATTACTAGAATGCAGTGAATGTAATGCAGTGAATGTTGACCTGTTTGCCAACATAAGTGTGTGTTTAGTTTGCTGTGTTAACTGTCAAATCGATTGGGAAAAATTGTAAAGGGTTGCATTGAGTGGATTTGGCTCCAGATTTGAATTTGCAGTGGTTCCCTACCATTTTCATAAACTATGCCACCAACAGAATATTGTTCTTGTCTGAGTACCCCCGAAGTATGGTGTCAAGAGTGTTCTCATTTCTCCTCTGTTGATAGGCCAAGTCTGGTTGGGATCTGACTAGTAACCAAAAGCATCTGACTAGTAACCAAAAGATTGCAAGCATATTCACCTTTTATATCAAAAATGGGAGAAAAAACGAAGATGCTGTTAAGTTCCATTAGTTGCGTACCAAAAATACAGAGTCCATTCTAAGGAAGGTTTAATAAAAATGTCTCATTCCACTGGGTAACATTGGGCACCCCGACGCCATCCACCGTATTGAGTACATACTGTAGGGTCCCATACAAATTTAATTCATGCTGGGTTTTGCTTCTCTGCACCAGGAGCCATGTAATGAAGGCTGTAAGATTATATATTTCTCTTCCTGGATAATTCCTCTGAGACCAACCTGCCCTCCAACACACATGACATGATCTGTTACCTGGTATACATAATACATGACTAGATAAGTTTACATATATGATTAAACTGTCTTGATTATCTTTATAGTACACATACAGTCATGTGAAAATGTAAGTCTATCCCTTGGAGAATTAAGTATTTTGCTTTACATATTTGGACATGCACACCGATCAGCCATAACATTATGACCACTGACAGGTGAAGTGGATAACCCTGATAATCTCGTTATCATGGCACCTGGGTGGGATATATTAGGCAGCAAGTGAACATTCTGTTCTCAAAAAGGATGTGTTGGAAGCAGGAAATATGGGCAAAAGTAAGGATCTGAGGGACTTTGACAAGTACCAAATTGTGGATGGCTAGATGACTGGGTCAGAACATTTCCAAAACTGCAGCCCTTGTGGGGTGTTCCCAGTCTGCAGTGGTCAGTACCTATCAAAAGTGGTCCAAGGAAGGAAAAGCAGTGAACAGGTGACAGGATCATGGGCGCCCAAGGCTCATTGATGCACGGAGCAATGGAAGAAGGTGGCCTGGTCTGATGAATCACATTTTTACATCACATGGATGGCCGAGTGCATGTGCATTGCTTACCTGGAGAATACATGGCACCAGGATGCATTATGGGAAGGAGGCAAGACAGTGGAGGCAGTGTGATGCTTTGGGCATTGTTCTGCTGAGAAACCTCGGGTCTTCCCATTCATGTGGATGTTACTTTAACACATACCCCCTACCTGAGCATTGTTGCAGACCATGTGCACACTTTCATGGCAACAGTATTCCCTGATGGCATTGGCCACTACCAGCAGGATAAGTCACCCTGTCACAAAGCAAAAATGGTTCAGGAATGGTTTGAAGAACACAACAACGAGTCCAAATTCCCCAGATCTCAATCAAATCGAGCATCTGTGGGATGTGCTGATCTATGGAGTCCCCACCTCACTCATTTTTCTGGCTCATTCTTATTTGCAGTACTGCGTCTACTGAGCAGTGTTTGAGGGCTTCCTTGCATGGGCGGCCTGCTTCCCCCCACAGAATTTTGATAGGATTTATATCTGGGCTTTGACACTACCATTCTGTACTCCTTCCTTTCTTGATTTTGAGCCTTTCTGTTATAGCTCTGCTTGAGTGTTTTGGGTAATTGTTTTGTTTCAAGATCAATGTTTTGTTTAGCTTCACCTTAAAAGGATTTGCAGCAGAGGCTTCCTTCTTGATTTCTCATGAAGGCAAAGTTGGGGTTCTTAGAGACTTCTGTGAGTATCCTTTTGTCTGTTCTAGGGCTGACTTTGGTGGGTTGACTTGTCTAATGTAGATTGCCTGTGGGCTGGACGTCTTTCCATTTGTGAATAATCTGTTGTACAGTGGAATGATGTACTTCAAATTGCTTAAAAATAGCTTTGTAACCTCTCCCAGACATATGGGCATCAATAATCTTTCTTCTGAGGGCCTCAAATAGGTCTTTTGATCTAGGCATAATGCGCAGCTACACACCCATGTGGTTGAAATTAAACCAGACCAGGTGTCTAATCTTTATGGGTGGCATGTCTCTCCTATGTTACTCCAATGTTAAGTATTTTTAAATCATTTGCACCTGTTTTGGTGCACCTCGTTTTTATTTTAGCCATTTATGTGATGGTGAAGGTAGAAGAGTACTAACTTCTTTCTGAATAAGGAAATTGCATTTCTGTTCATTTTATTTTGCCTAAATGGTTTCAAGGTAATTTTTGGTGTGATTTCTTAAATTTTACTGACAAATATATATAAAAAAGGCAACACCATTTTACAGGGTATACCATATTCCGCGGTGTACTTACTTTTTCACATGACTGTACCGTATGTTCAGGCCTAATCAAAATAAGCAACCTTAGAGGGTCAAAGCTGTGTTCTTATTGGTACAATGTCTCTCCTATCAGGCACTTTGCATGTGTGATTATTGTTTATCTTATTTAAACAAAATGTTGAGGCTATGGTATTGCGGGGCACTGAGATTTGGTCTCTTTTCAGGAGAGACCTATTATTAAAAATATTAGAGGCTGAAGTATTCCATAAAAAGAGGTCTGAAAGTATTGCTTAAATAGAAGTCTAAAAATATTGCACAAATAGAGGTCTAAAATACTTGCTCAACCATCCAGGCCTACACAAAAAGATGCAATTTCAAGAAGTTAAAGGATCTTTGGTTTGGATAAACAGGAAATGAATGAAGAACTGGGTATTAGATTATTTTGGTAACAAATGAATGTACTGTGTTTCAATTACAGTTTTTCTCGATTGCTTACAAGCATCGGTCAATACTGAAACCACAATAACAAAACTCTTCACACACTGTGCATTACAAACATGCATCATTGCAAAACAGTTAATCTCACCCCGAAAACTCACTAAAACCACCAAAACACTTCATACATGTCTCAAAACAAGCTTGTTCAACCAAAACACTGGCAACAATCCTCACTCAGAAACACACACTGTCACTCATAACACACTGACCTAAAAAACAGTAACAACAGGGAGTATTACATAAATGACAATCTTTCATCTGGTACGTTTTTCTAAAAAAAATATCACATAAATCAGTATTTGATCATAGAATAAGAAAAACATCTCACTTTACTGTATTGACTGTACTACAGTTTTTCTCAATCGATTTGGTGCATTTCTCCAAACTCAGGAAACTGCTCTCAAAACATTTAACACAGTGATCTGTACACTTTGAAATTGTCCTAAACAGATAGTAAGTTCTCCTTCATTTCATACAAATTACAAATCAATAGCATAATCTTCTCAAAACACTGTGCACAAAATGTCCTAATGTTATCACAGCAGTTCATACAGCCAACCAAATCGTTAATATATCAGGAAAAACATTTGAAGCATTTTCAATGGTCTTCACAAAGATCACAAGCATTTTTGTACCATTTACAAAACACAACAAACAAAACTCTGTGAATTGTAAAATAGTCAGTTGCACACCTTATGTCCTCAATTAACCCCAAATTGATATCTGATGAATCAGTAATCCACTCAACACAGAAAGAGACAATTTCCCAATTTTTCACAAAGCTGACTTACAGTTTTTTTGGATTGCTTAAGCACGATTTTCAAAACAGGGCCCGTGTTTTCAAAACACTACACACAATTAGCACAACCACACACACAGTTAGCAAAACACTACAGATCCTTTGCATAATTAAACATTCTTGTAAAAACTATACACTTCTGTTTAAAAACCACACTTTGTTACCATATGAAACACACACGTTTCACATTACTATACTCTGTTTGCACGAGTTACACTCTGCTGTGATAAACCTAAAACACTTTTAGCACTTCTACTTCCCTATGATTAGAGTAGGCTACCATCAACAAAGTACAAATATAATGTAAATTCACCAAACACTACACAAGACCAATGTTGCAGACTGAAGAAACTCATTTATTTCTCAACACGCCCAAAATGTTGACATGGAGATTCATAATACTGTAACAAAATGTCACTTTACATATTGTACTGTAAGTTTACTGTAAAAAATAAACTACAGTAAAACAAAAAAAACTAGACATTGTCTCTTCGCCTAGCTGGATCTGGCCAGAGAATTTCATCAACATCGCAGGCAAGTTGTCATTAGCAAGACACCTTGGAAAGAAACGTCTTGAATGACGAATCCATCCTTGCATTGCTGCTACCTCCATCTGGTCACAGGCCTCTTCCATGGCTTGGATGAGGGGTACCTCAGCCTGGAGACGGAGATCATATACCTTCCACCGCCATGCCGAGATACAATACCTATTTTCCAGTCAAAATGTTCTTATCACACTTGCCACTGTGTATGGGCTTAGATTTGGCTGTACAGTCCAGCCTCCCTCAGCGTCGGGCCGTGGTGGACAACGTGGTCAACCAGTGTTGCACGGATCTCATTTGTCAGATTCGGTCCTCTTTGAGCACCTTCTTGTCTTCCTCTCCCTCTACCTCCAGCATGGCCTCCATCTCTTCCTCTTCCTCTGTTGATTCCTCTTCCTCCCCTTCCTCCTCCTCCTTGTCCTCCTCGTCCTCCTTGTTCTCCTCGTCCTCCTCCTCGTCTTACTCTTTCTCTGAATCTTTCCATTGTGCTTGAAGACCGATGAACTCACCTGCTGCTTTTTATAGTGCTTATACACCTGATTGGTGTGTTTACAATTAAGCAAACAAGTGTTTGCACACCTGATGACTGTGTTGAACCAATTGGTTGGACGGTGTGGTAATTTGACAGTCAGTGCTTTGGTATTGCAAGGAAGTGACTTCATGATAGATGTTTGTGTGTAATGTATGTTAAGTGTGTTTAGTGTTTTGCAAATCACTGTGTGTAGAGTTTTGCAACAAGTGTGAAGTTGACAATGTGCTTATAGTTGTGCAAATATGGGCTGATGTTTTGCTTCTTGAGTGTAAGGTTTTTCTAATAGTGTACTACTTTTAATTTTAGTGTGTAAGCAATCCAAAAAAACTGTAATATTGAATTTTAATAAATGCATTACTAGAATAAAATGCTGTGTTTCATTGTGCAGTGAATACTTAAATGTTTCGCCAACATAAGAGTGTGTTTAGTTTGCTGTTTTGAAAGCCGTTACCTGAGTTTGGAGAAATGTACCAAATCGATTGAGAAAAACTGTAATGTATATGGAACAAGAATGATTTAGAAGTGCGGCAATTTGAAGGTGTATTCTTTCTATATCTTTGCATGTAGTAAATTATAATTTAGATTTTTTTTTTATAATCCCCAAATTCTAGGGCAGCAATAAAAACAAAGAAAAACGTCAACAAGTATAGTTTAATCACTAGCCTCTCTGTATTGTAGGGGCCAATGACTGGTTTGTGTAACATCAAACCATAATTGGACAGTGCTGCACAAATTGTGATGTTAGCTTATCTCTGGACTGGGACATCCACTCTCTGACCAATCACATTTCTTCCCCGTTGTGTGTTTTTGCCAGGTTGAATTTATCTTCATCCACAAAGATGAATTTATGTTCAGTTTGACTGGCTTCCATCTCCATTACTCTAAAAAGAACAGTAAATCCATGGTTTTACAGTACTTTACATTATGCATAGATGTGTAAATACCCTGTTTAGTTATTGGACAAACATCTTACCTGGATATATTGATACCAGAGTTCTTTCACACTTTCGCTGTTTCTCTCTAAAGGTTCAGTGTAACACACTTGGACCGATTTTCAGTTGAAACTGCAATCAACTGTGTTTGGATTGACTAAATATTCTAACATTATTTAAATTTGCTAACAAATATCAAACATTTTCTTTATATTTCAATCTGGTTGCTGCAGACATGCATAACAGTTGCCATCATTCTGTTTTGAATGTGTTTTTAACAGTTTTGAGTACAGTGTGTAAGCATTTGAGAAAACGTACTGTGAATATATTGTTTTGGGGGTGGTGGAGAATGAAGGAGAAAAGAGTTCAAGGATTTGGGGGAATGTGTTCACTGAATGCATTTAGTGTGAAGGCAATGAGAAATTATTCACAGTTTGGTTCACATGCACTTCCGGTTTGCTGACTTTGTGAAGAGTTTTGTTAATGTAACTTCTGTATTGTTTGATGCTTGTAAGCAATCAAGAAAAACTGTTTATACTGACTGACTGAAATATGTCTAGATGCCAAATTGTACCCATCATGAATGCTTTGTCTGGCTAGTAGGCTGAATTTGGTTAGAGCTTTTGTCTGGCTAGTAGGCTGAATTTGATTAGAGCTTTTGTATGGCTAGTAGGCTGAATTTGATTAGAGCTTTTGTCTGGCTAGTAGGCTGAATTTGATTAGAGCTTTTGTCTTACTAGCATTTGCGGAGCATATCAGAGGGCATCTCTTCTGAGAGTTGCTTCCTTGCTATAGCAGGCGACTAGTCCTCTGGGGCTGCATGGAAGGTCACAGCTTTAGGATCACATGCTCTCCAATTGGGCAGAAGTGTGGCTGAAACGGTGACTTCACCTTAAAGCGATGCAGTAGCAATGAGCTGTGTTAATAGGCTTAAGTGTTACCATTTCAAGTCCCTACACCGTTTCTCCTGATCATCGAATCAAATAAATAATGTCCAATTCATCTTAAATTCCTGTTCAGCCTCCTATTATATTCCCATGGAACCCTGTCTTCTCTCTCACCTGATCAAACTCATTCAGGTCACCGACAATAGGGGAAAGATTATGATTAATGACATCCTTTCCCACTACATCACAGTCTATTATAATAGTCTATTAGAGTTTGAGCTGTTGTCCAAGTCTGCACACAACACAACCTTTGAGGCCGGGCTTGCAAAAAGGACAAACACAAAACATAATAGCATATCCTGGAAAATACTTCATAGGCTACTTTTCTTAAATGCCATTTAAATTCATTGTTCATGTGTGATGTTTGTGTGTGTCTTTGATTGTTTGTGTGTGTGTGTCTTAGATGGTTCATGTTTGTTGTTTGTTTGTGTGTGTCTATGTGTGTGTGTGTGCGCGTGTGTCTTTGATTGTTTGTGTTTGTGTGTGTTTTAGATGTTTCATGTGTGTCGTTTGTGTGTGTCTTAGTGTGCTGCATAGTGCTGAAGTGAGCTACAGAGAGAGATGTTAAAGGATCTTATTTTGCTTGCATCAGCAGCATTGCAGGGGGAGGAGAGGGAGAGAGAGGGAGGCTGGTGAGGAGGGGACAGGGAAAGCAGAGGGAGCGCTAGAGAAATGATCGTAGCAATACCAGTGAACAGGTGCACTCTGAGTCTGGCTCTCCGTGTGCTAAACACACACACCGGCAGTCATGCACATGCGTTTGCACGTTTAGACACATTTCACACTCGGACTCTACGGCAGCAAACAACAGGAGCAGCTTCTCTCTGTGCCGTCCTTATGTTGCCTCTCTAGCCCTAACTCCCTACCGCACAACAAGGAACAACTGAAAGAGACGGGGACTGAGAAAGAGACACCGAGCGGGTTAGAGGGGAAGGGAGAGACCTCTGATCTGGTAGCAGGCAAGCTGGGGTTATCACTGAATGTGATATACAATACTGTTACTGCACACACTGTCCCTGTCGCAAATGCACAGACACACACACACACACACACACACACACACACACACTGCACCAGTAAACCTGCATGGGTACCAATTCTGTTCGCCGCAGCGCCTGAAGAGCAGGGAGAGAGAGGGGGAGGGAGGGGGGGAGAGCAGCAAGAGCACACGGGGAGAGAGAGAGCAGCAGAGAGCAGAGGGAGGGAAGGAGAGCATGTGTTTTTCTTCCTTGTTATGTTCATCACTAAGTGTTGGTGGTACTCAGAGTGCCTGTGATGCTCAGTTCCTCCCCGGTAGAGACTTGGTGAGTACCGCCCACAGCTCTGTCCGCACCTCCATCCACAGGCAGACCAGTAGCAGGAATATTTGAGACGTGGGGGGGGAAACAAAAAACACTGCAACACTAAACTCAATCAATGCTGCAAGAGGAGGGAGACTTGACTTTCACTTAACGCTGGTTGGGGTGTTCCATTCCTCTGTCCGCCCCTCGGTCCATCCACCTTTTTCTAATCTTTTCATTTCATTAGAGGTGGTCGAAGTAGTTTCACCAGACCACAGAACAGCAGGGAAGGAAAGAGAGAAAAACAGAGAGGGAGAGGAAGAGAGAAAACTAAGAAAAGTCTGCAGCATCACTGCACTGTTTCCTTGCTGAAGCTCAGAGTAAAGAGGAGTAGAAGAGGCGGGAGAGGGAGAGAGGGTGCGAAGGAAAGAGAGGAGTGAGAGAGAGAGAGAAAGAGAGAGAGGAAAAGAGAGGGAGCGGGAGAGAGGAAAAGAGAGAGATCGAGAGCTGCGCTGCAGTAGCATCCCACGACAGAGGGCTGAGGACTGCCTCTCTGTGTGTATGGTGTGTCTGTGTCCTGCACCAGAGGAGGAGGAGGCAGAGTTTGCTCTCTTAGACACTACAGGGCTGTACGGAGGAACACACACCGGGAACCACCAGCGTCCACGGGGAGCTCCAGCACTGCAACCCCCCCCCCCCCCACCCACCCACCCACCCAGGACCTCACCAGGCCTCGACCACCTTCATCTCCAAGCGGACAGTTGGCTCAGTCAGGCTGAACCATGGCACAAGCCGCCAAGCATCTCCGCAAGAACAAGGATTTAGAAGCCCAGCTCGAAGCGGAGCGCAAGGAGAAGGAGGAGGAGAAGGCCAAGAAGAGGAACCGCTCGCGGGATAAAAAGCGCAAGGTAAGGGGTCTCCTCACCGGGGGTCGGAGGGGGTAGGGAGGAGGGGGAGCAGTGGAGAGGGGGGCAGCACGGAGAGAGAGACGCCCCCCCTTCTCTCTCATTTTCTGGTTCGGGGTGTACAGTGACACACAGGGAAATACATTTCAATGGGTGTTTCTACCTGGCGGGCACAGTGGCACTGACACTTGCGTCTCGTGAATCCAGGCGTGGGAAAGTGTCCTCACACAGCATGCTCTCTTACTGCCGTTCCCTCTACTGCCGGTCCTGTGGCAGAGCTGTCCTGTTGGTCTGCCTGCTGCTCTCACACTCTCTCTCCCGCTCTTTGTCTTGTTCTTCACCTTTCTCCCTCTTGCTCTTCCTGTCCTGTCTTTCTCTGTCTTCTCAATGCGTGGTGTCCTGTCAGAGGGTATCATCTCACGTTGCTCAGTGATGACTTAAGGAGGACTGGAGTAAGTGAGGATGTGTTTGTTCCACCTCCTCATCCTTAGTTCAACAAGTCTGCTAATGACTGCTGACTAATGTGTCGTACCTTCCTGTCGCACCTCCCTGCAGACTGTGACCTGTGCACTGTGCTTCCTGTTGGTGGCTCTTGTCGCACTAGTGGCACTCAATCAACACCAACTCTGCTGTATCCGTCAATTGCTGTTGTTTTGCGGGTTTCTGCAATCCTGTCAGACTGTTAATTTGACTGGAACAGCAGGGAAATACTTGAAATCATGTTTTCCTTGTTTTGTGAATGAAAAGTAGCAGTTTTCAAACCATTGATGAGCATATTTTTATGGTTGTTGAAAAGAAAGGGCTCTGTCTTTCTGTCTGACTGCCTCTGCACTGGTGCCCAGCTGCATGCATTTCCCTGTAGCCCTGTTCTACTGTAAACTGATCGGACGCTGATCGGTTCCATCTGCAGTACAGACGGAGTTATGGACAGACAATGAAGGAGCCGGCCGCCCAGACAGACAGACGGACAGAAATAATGGGAGAACAGTTGCTATGGGGAAGGTGGGCTTGTCTTGCGTAGTTTTCTGAGAGTTGCAGATGTGCTGGAGGGAGGGCATGAACAGTGGGATGTTGGCTGTCTGAAAGTAACATAATGGGTTAGAGAAGAGGGGAGAGGAGATCAGCCTACCTGGGACAGGTGTCGGAGTGGATACCGGCAGCGTCACTGAATCTTTGGGTTGTGGGTGGGGCTCCAGTCTAATGGCCAGTTGATTAGCACAACATACCTACCTTTTGATTTAGATGAGGGTTTATGCTCCTTGAGTGTCTTCGCTGTCTTGTATTTGCTGCGGGTAATTACTGGATCTCACAGAACCAATGGGTATCCCTCTGAAATTGATTTCATTTTCTTGTTTTTGTTGAAACTACCAGGTGGAAGTGACCCATTTCTTCACTCGCATCTGTTTTTCCGTGCCGGTCTTTTTCCACATCGCAGTCGAGTCTTTAGGCCTTTATGTGCCTCACTATGGTTAGGAACATGATGGGAGACGCGGCTGTCATGGACGTGTGTTACATTAAACTATACACATGTCTAAAGGCGATCAGAACAAAGAATATGTGCTCTGCATTTTGCTGATTGTGATGTTTGTGATGTGTGTGTGTGTAACTAGATCACCTGGTGAATGTTACACAACAATGAGAATGACTCATAATGCTCTGGTCTATCGGTATGCTTAATCAGGAAAAACAATGTTGCCAGTAAAATGAAGAACCAAATCAAATTTATCCCGGAACCTAGTGCACAAGTTGCAACTGCAGACATTTACTTAAAAATTCAGACAAATATTACAATATTATAAAAATTATTATAGAAATGTAAACAGCAGATTCAGGAAACCGGAAATCTTATGTTTTATGCTCGTTCTTTGAAGTGACTTTTTTCAACGTTATTGACCAATGTGTAATCTCAGATGCACATACAGTGTTATACTATGTTAACTATAAGTCTTTATAGTCTTAATTACTGCTGGTGGATTCTGCACTGCCTGTTAAAATGGCTGAAGACGGCCAACCAAACTATAGATATAGAAATCAATGCATTAAAAGACTTCAGAAGAAGAGCTCTAACTGTGTACTAGGCAGTATTTACAACTCCAGAATATAGTTTTCAACATGTCCCATTAGCACACTTGATTAAGTGGAGTTAAAACCCACTATTAAACGTTTCAGAACATCTCAATGGGTTTCACTACTCCAGTAATTTAAGGATTCCTTTACATTTTTGGCAGCTCATTTGTCAATAGTTTGGGTGTTACAAAGCACTTTGTTTCAACAGTGTGGTCATTTCCAAATATCCCAGTATACCGCCCAACTCTAATGTGTGTGTGTGTGTGTGTGTGTGTGTGTGTGTGGTGGAGTAAGGTATCTGTTCTATCCAGGGAGTGGAGGGAGTGAGTCCAGAGGAGGGAACAGATATTCTGGCCTTGTAGCCCAACTCTGATTGGAAGTGTATGGTTCCATTATAATGCATGTATATTATGTAACCAGCAACCACCCAGCTTATAGACTGTAAATACATTAAGCCTTCTGACTACCAGCATCCATCTGGCCACTCCTCTCACCTGTCTCCTTTATAGGGGCGTGAAGGTTTCTGGAGCAGATGTTATCACAAGGGGAACTCTCTATTTCCTCTTCTTTCTGTAAATTTTTTTCTGCTTAACCAGTAACATACAGTCATAAGAAACCACTAAAGTACATGTATAATGAACCGGTAACATACAGTCATAATGAATGAGTGAAGTACATGTATAATGAACCGGTAACATACAGTTATAATGAATGAGTGAAATACATGTATAATGAACCGGTAACATACAGTTATAATGAATGAGTGAAATACATGTATAATGAACCAGTAACATACAGTCATAATGAATGAGTGAAGTACATGTATAATGAACCAGTAACATACAGTCATAATGAATGAGTGAAGTACATGTATAATGAACCAGTAACATACAGTCATAATGAATGAGTGAAGTACATGTATAATGAACCGGTAACATACAGTCATAATGAATGAGTGAAGTACATGTATAATGAACCAGTAACATACAGTCATAATGAATGAGTGAAATACATGTATAATGAACCGGTAACATACAGTCATAAAGAATGAGTGAAGTACATGTATAATGAACCGGTAACATACAGTCATAAAGAATGAGTGAAGTACATGTATAATTAACCAGTAACATACAGTCACAATGAATGAGTGAAATACATGTATAATGAACCAGTAACATACAGTCATAATGAATGAGTGAAGTACATGTATAATGAAACAGTAACATACAGTCATCATGAACTAGTTAAGTACAGTTATAGTGAACCAGTAATTAAAGCATTTCCATTAATTGCACACCTATAGACTTCCACTTGTATGTATATATTTAGTTTTTCTGCACTCCTCCTATTTGCACATCTGATTAGATGCTTCCTGCATTTTGTTGTACTGTTTGTACTATTCAATGACAATAAAGTTGAATCTAATGTTGTCACCGTAGCTGTGGGCCAGTTCTGAGTTTTTTAGTGGTTCCAACCCTTTACTATAAGGTTTATACAGGACCAACAGCTGCAGTGCCCATTCCCGCCCTACCGGTGTCAGTATTGTGACAGAGCTGGTTTATACTGAGGCTATGCTTAAAAGATTGTGTTCTACATGATTTCACACGGACTGTTTTCCCTGTATGGATCTGTGTCATCGCTACCCGCATGGAGAAATTACATATCCCTTCTTAGACTGGGTTCTTCAGATAAGACATAGTCCTTCTTGGACTGTCCTATTCAGATATCATGTACCCCCTCAGACTGAGTTCTTCAGATATCTCTCCATAGACTGGGCCATTCAGGTTCTTCCCTCATGTTTGCCACTTGTTCTATGTGCCTGTTCCATCAGCTGTCTATGGTATCGATCGGGCTCTCTGGAGTGTCTCTCGCTATCGTCACGGTGCCATAGTTCTGTGCCAAGGTCACCCTCTACTGGGACACACACCACATCTTTCCCTTCAGCAATAGAAATGTGCTGAACACACACACATGCAAAGATTCACAAAGTTAAGTAGAAATGCACTAAGAACGTACACAAGCATGCGCATACACATGCAGACGCACGTTCACGTAACTATCTAAATGAGGACGCCAAAGTTTGATTTCCCTTAAAGAATATCCTACTTGTTCTAATTCAATCCCAAAACCTTAGCTTTACCAAAACCTTAACCCTAACCTTGATTGTAACTTTTGCCCTGAACATATAAGATGAATGGGCCTCATTCCCCTACATTTCTTAAGAAGAAATTCCTTCTTAAATCCCCCTTACGCAGTTTCCATGAAGATTCCCACATTCACCAATGATTTTGGGATTTGTTCTTAGGTAAGAACAAATTAGGTAAGAACTCACGAGCACACTTACGCACATTTGAGTGCTGACATATTTGTACCAAATAATTTGTTATTGCGTTTCCTTCAATTCTACAGTTGTATCGATCAGATTAGATTACATTCAACTTGAACTTGAAATTGAACAAGTACAAGTACAGTACAACGAAAAGTACAGTACAACATCCCATGCATCTTTTTTTTGTTATTTTATATCCATAGCTGATGCTACTGAATATGACAGCTCATTTGCTGTTCACTTCCTGCAGCTGTACCTCCACTTCAGAACTACTGAATTGGATTGGATTGGGCTCCACCGTCTTTAGATTTAGATTTGGGCATTCTTGACCTGAATGTGATTTCTGTGTGTAACCCCTAATTAACCACATACTTGGAATGCCTAAACCCCAAATTAACCACTTTTTTTTTAATTTAAAACTTAACCCTGAACCATAAATGTATTTCGTCCAACTCAGTTGTGCTTTGGAACAGCAAAATGTCTGTGACGATGGAAAAACAGAGAACTGAAATTACTTTCTGTTTACCTATTCAGTTTTTACTGTTAAAGGTACATTTCCTGAAGTTGTCCTATAAGTCTTCAGTGTTGAAATATTTCACAGAGGCTTGTTCCCTGCATCCACTAGCCGATTAAGGATTGTTGAACTGTTCCCTGCAATCCTCTATCTGATGAAGGATTTTTGAACAGTTCCCTTTATCCCTTTTCCGATTAAGCCTTGTTGAACTTTTCCCTGTATCTTCTATCCGATTAAGGCTTTTCCCTGTTTCCTCTATTTCACTGAGGCGAGATGAACTGTTCTATCTCTTCTCTATTTGGCACCATATTCGACCCCAGTGCTATTGGACTCCTGTGTCTGACTCTCCCAGGTGTCTTTGACTCCTATGTCTGACTCTCCCAGGTGTCTTTGACTTCTGTGTGTGACTCTCCCAGGTATCTTTGACTCCTGTGTGTGACTCTCCCAGGAGTCTTTGACTCCTGTGTGTGACTCTCCCGGGTGTCTTTGACTCCTGTGTCTGACTCTCCCAGGTGTCTTTGACTCCTGTGTCTGACTCCCCCAGGTGTCTTTGACTCCTGTGTCTGACTCCCCCAGGTGTCTTTGACTCCTGTGTCTGACTCCCCCAGGTGTCTTTGACTCCTGTGTGTGACTCCCCCAGGTGTCTTTGACTCCTGTGTGTGACTCCCCCAGGTGTCTTTGACTCCTGTGTCTGACTCTCCCAGGTGTCTTTACTCCTGTGTCTGACTCTCCCAGGTTTTGCTGGAAGCAGTCCGTGGTGTGTTGACGTCATGCTGTTACATACACTGTTGTTGTGACATTCCTTCTGTGGAAAAATGAGCACTGCCTCTTTGGGAACAAAGAGCTATTGTTCCGGTGAACACCTAGCATTTTTCTCTTTGCTTGTGTGTGTCTGCATTCAAACCTATTCTATTCAGGGAGCTTCATGTTAAGTCATATGGAGGCAGAGATATGGCGAGATCAATAATCTTCCTTGCTTAGTGTTCTCTGTCAGGCCTGCTGTTCATAGAACAATAACAACATGTCTACACTGAACCTTGGTTACTGACATCATGCTATTTACATTTGACAGGTGTGCATCTATTTGTATTAATAATAATAATAATAGAAAATGCTGAATATTACGTTAGACTGGTATTTAATGACATTTAACTTTTCTTCTTGTCCTGTCATATTACAGTAAAGGCCATTGAACGGCCATGTAACCATTTAGAGGATGTCTTTTAGTTTGACATTTTCCCCTCATCGCTGTTCAGGGACTGGTTTGCTCCAGATGCCAATGATCTCAGCACCATTAGAATTATTTACTATCCCCTATGGTTGGAGACCGAGGCCACTGAGTAAATGTCAGCGCGTGTGAATGGGAACACGTATGTGTGTGTGTTACTACAGTAATCCTCAGTGTGTCGGTCTGGTGTTTATGTGTCTGTCTGTGAAGACATACTGGCGGTACAGTGTGTAAGGGTGTCATACCAGACATGGCTCCCCTGTCCCTGGTCTGCAGTGTCGGCTGCCTCCGGAAGGACAGTGGGCCAGGCTTATAATGGAGATGTGTTGCTAATGATCACTGTGGCAATGGTTGTAGTATCTCAGTTGTAACACAGAGCAGAAGTGACAGCAAGACCTTCTCTAAGTGGTAATGTGTCTCTGTGCTCAATTCTGTGTGTATGTGTGTGTGTGTGTGTGTGTGTGTGTGTGTATGTGTGTCAGTGTGAGAGATTTCCACCATGATTTGAGTGGTCAAAAACCTATGTATTTTTTACTATTCAACCAATCTGTAACTACACATACTCTACGTTACAAAAACAGTATCCACTATTATTTAGGGTGGAAAGAGGATGTAAAATGCCAGAAGATATGACTAATGCATGAGGGAAAATGTATTTAATTTGGCATATTTAGAAGCTGAGCGTTGATCTAAAGTGGAGTTAAATACATTGGGCTTTGCTTGGGAAAAAGTGGTATGTAGTGTGTCTCTATCAATTGATCTAGTCACTTTCTGCACTAGAGTGTCTATACTATAATTACATTAAAATTAAACATAAAAAAAATGTGAAATAGCCTTCCTAGTAGATGTAATGAGTGTTGTTAAACTACCCTGAGATACAGGAAATTAGCTTCAAATAAAACATCACTACCCCTTGTTAAATAGTGTAGTGGTTGGAGACACGGACTCTCACGCAGGAGACCAGTGTTCAAACTGGTCCCCTGTGTTTTGTCGCAGTCAAAGCAAATGATGCATTAGTATTTGTTCTGGATAGACAAAAGCTTCGCTGGCCAAAACCTTCAGAAGCTACATTAAACTAAACCTAAAATAAAATAGTTTACAGGTAAATTCCCACTATCTCTGGTGGATTTTCAAAGTACGCATCTGTGCATGCTTTTTGGGGTAATATAGGTTAGATCACAACCCCTTGGTCAGTAAAAGAGGAGGGGTTTCCAAAATTCCCCCATTTTCACTTTTCAATTCAGTTATCGTCTCTATATTGACCGTTATTGTATCAGTGTCATTCACAAATGAAAGAAAAACTAGTGTTGTTGTGCCATAAAATGAAATAGCTTTGGCAGTGTAAAGTTAATCTTCAGTCTTGCTAGCAATTGCTCAAATCTTATGACTATTCCAATTAGTAAGTTAGTAGATACTAGTAAGCCTATTAGTGGCTAATAAACTGTTAAAATGGCCAGTGGCAAAAGCCATAGATGCTATTTGTGGTGGAAGTAAACTTAATAAGAAACGTTAGTCAGTTAAACACAATGCTTAATGGTGTCTAGCAAAATATTCAAATTTGGCGTGATGTTAATGCGTGACCAATTCTAATGTCTAATGATCTAATGACGAGACACTATACCGACAGTTGGCCTACGTCTAGTTTTGTGGTTGAGTGAGTAAAGACACTGCCATTCAAATGAGGGGCCCAGGTTTGAATCCAGTGAGGGCAACAACTTTCATCTCTTCTAATTGCGGGTTGGTCAAACTAGGCTTGCCTGGTTCCTTTTCTTGTTGCCCTTTTTAGTGGAATTGTAAAAATCTATAGGGAAGATTTCTGATTTGTGAAAGAGGCCCTGGGTGGTTGGGCAGCCCTGTGGTTGTTATGATGGTTGGGCAGCCCTGTAGGCTGTTATGATGGTTGGGCAGCCCTGTAGGCTGTTATGATGGTTGGGCAGCCCTGTAGGTTGTTATGATGGTTGGGCAGCCCTGTAGGTTGTTATGATGGTTGTGCAGCTCTGTAAGTTGTTATGATGGTTGGGCAGCTCTGTAGGTTGTTATGATGGTTGGGCAGCCCTGTAGGTTGTTATGATTGTTGGGCAGCCCTGTATGTTGTTATGATTGTTGGGCAGCCCTGTAGTTGTTATGGAGCTGCTACAGACAGACGGCTGCTGTTCCTGTGTGTGGTGGTGTGTGTGGCGTTGCTGCAGTGGATTAGAGGTGCTGCAGAGCTGGACTGAGTGAGCTCATTACCACTGACCCGAGCAGCTGCCTGACTCCAGCCAGGAAGTGATCCATTTGGCATAGTGGGCTTCAGGTTCAATGACTGCCTGAAATGTTGGAAATCAGTTTGGAGTTGAGTGTCTTTGTCTCTTGTGCCTGTAGTGTAAATTTGTCAGCTGTGCAACCTATTGTTTCAGTCAAACCATAGTGCACTGGTCTGGTCCTCTGGTCCACACTAGACTCTCTGTGGCTGGACCCAACGCTCTCACCCTCTGTGCACCAGCATTGAGCTGAACAAGTCTGCCATAAGATGAACATTCTGCGAGGAAGTTGCTGCCTACGCTTCTCTATCCAGGCAGTAGTCCCATCTTACCTCCATGGTCAGATTTATCTCAGGCACATCTGTCTCAATCACAATGTGTGTGTGTGTGTTTCCCTGTGGCTGTGATTTCGGCCCCTGTGGCCCTGCGGGACCCATCAGACAGCTGACGCAGAAGGCCGCGCCTCACCCGTCTCTCCGTAATATTTATGGAGGTAACCATTCTCCATTACCAGCCTGTCTGCCCGGCGGGCTGGGCAGCTAGGATGCTATGTGCTGAGCGGCAGCCAGCACTCCTTTAATTAAAGTGGGGATGGAGGGGGCCACGTGATCCCCGCCCCCCAAAACGGTGACAGCCGTGTTTGATTTATGAGCTAGAGGGACCAGCATTCTCTCCGATCATTTACATACATAAGGAGAATGACTCCCTCTCTAAAAAAGTGCTCAAAATAAAGGTTGGTGTTGCAGGTACAGTGGCAGTTTCCCTCCCTGGGGACTCCATAAATATCCACTACATATTGACATATGTCTGTCTTGTCCTTGACTCCAGATTCTAGGTAAGCACAGGATCATTGCTCTGATTCATGACATGCAGCTAACTGAGTGAATGAATAGATGGACTATGAAAGGCAGGTGTTTAGTTCTGGTGTCTCATGGTGCAATAATGATTGTGATGAGTGTTTAGTTGAGATATTGTCAACTCCTGTTTACTGCAGTACCCATCTCACTGCTTCCAGGCTGGAGGGCAGCTCAACAGGAATAACATTATCTTTTACGGACAGTCTGGAGTATGGCAGTAATGACTGACATTATTTTGTCATGAAGGCTGTGTGCTTGTTAAGCCTTTGTACAGAATTGAATTACCTGATTGGTCTGAGCGTGGTGTAGTAATACAGTGTAGTGTGGTGTGTTGTAAATGTGTGGTGTTGTGGGTGTAGTGTTTTCATGTAGTGTTGTGGAGAATAGTAAACTGCTGTGTTCTGGTGTAGTGTATGGTAGAGTACAACAGTTTGGTTTTGTGGTGTAGTGTAGAGCTGTGTGGTGGGTTCTAGTGTGGTGGGTTCTAGTGTGGTGAGGTGTGGTGGGGTTTAGTGTGGTGGGTTCTAGTGTGGTGAGGTGTGGTGGGGTTTAGTGTGGTGGGGTTTAGCGTGGTGTGATTTAGTGTGTTGTGGTGGGGTTTAGTGTGTTGTGGTTTAGTGTTGTGTGGTGGGGGTTAGTGTGATGTGGTTTAGTGTGGTGTGGTTTAGTGTGGTTTAGTGATGTGTGGTGTGGTGGGGTTTAGTGTGTCGTGGTTTAATGTGGTGTGGTGTGAGGCAGAGTTATGCTGTAGCCCCCTCTCTCCATCCCTCCCTACCTCCCTCCCTCACAGGACTGGATTAGGTACTTCATTAGTCTCTTAGCAAAATGCCTCCAACCACAAACACATTAACAGTGCCACCATGTTAAAGATGTTATCTGTGCTCAGATCCCCAACTCTCCCATCCCACCTCACTGTTATGTACTGTTACAGCTAATCTGCTCGGTGGGAAAATTACTTAGCAGTTTGCAGTCAATTCAGACACCACAGGAAATCATGTGTCATATTTAGAAGGTCCTTCCTTAGTATTTCCTGCTATTCTTCCCTTCCTCCTTTATCTGACACTTTGTTCTCGGCCCAGTGCGCTAATCTCTCATTCCAATTGTTATTCTGATAGCACAGCTCTTACATAACTCCCTGAAACAAGAATTGAGAGATAGGGGTGATTGAAATGTATCCTCATCATGGTCAAAAAGAGAGAGAAGTTGGAGAGAGGGAGAGAAGAGAGAGAGAGACATGGAAAAGAAACAAAAACAATTGTCCAAAAGAATGTGATAGGCAGGAAACCATGATGTTTTGTAAAGAAAGCATTAGTGTGTGCATGTGTGTGTGTGTGATAGTTTTGCTGTGACCCATCTCACCTCCTCCCCCAATCGCCTCCTCCCTATACTAAGCTCCATCTGTCTGGACAGAGGGCACTGGAGTCAACATGACAGGAGGTGGTACACTTGCAGAAAAAAAAAGTCAAAAGGGTTATTTTGGCTGTCCCTGTAGGGGTAACTTTTTCTGATCCAGGGAGAACCAGCATTCTATATGGAAACCAAAAGGGTTCTAATTTGAAACAAAAAATCTGTCTGGAACCGAAAGAAAGCTACCGGCCTTACGGGGGCTTGATCTCAAGGAGATTTCTTCAGGGTCTCTGTGGGCACTGTTCATGTATTCTTACTGCAGACAGCAGCTCTTTCTGCAGTGACCAGTGCAGCCAAACGCTACGGCACTCAGACTGCACTCTAATGGTGACTCAAGGATCCCCAGGAGTCTCTCAAAGAAGCATTGCTAGTCAATGATTAATTGCACCGTTGCTTTTTGAGGAATTCTTAGAAGAACCTTCCATGTTTTAATGTAGAAAAGTGTTCCTGGAGGAACTCTGGAGTGGAGACGCAGAGTAATAGGGCCGTGGAATTTCTGAAATATTTCTTTGACATACCATTAACAGAGTAAATGTGTTCTGTTGAATTTTCTTCATGTTAAAATAATCCTACTATATGTAATCCTAATGTTCATATTATTAATAATATACTGTAATGTGTAATATGCATAAATGTTCATATGTTAATTTGCAGTGTACACGTTTAACATGATGGACAGGAATTACCTTTACTAGTTGAATGAAAATGAAATGAATGCTCCCTCCAGTCTTCTGATATACTGGCTTGCACCTCTACGTTATACTGGCTAACACACCTGTACAATATACTGGCTAACACACCTGTACGTTATACTGACTAACACACCTGTATGGTGTACTGGCTAACACACCTGTACGCTATACTGGCTAACACCTCTATGATATACTGGCTAACACACCTGTACGATATACTGTCTAACACCTCTACGGTATATTAGCTAACACCTCTACGGTATACTGACTAACACACCTGTACGATATACTGGCTAACACCTCTACGATATACTGGCTAACACCTCTACGGTATACTGGATAACACACCTCCACGATACACTGGCTAACACCTCTACGGTATACTAGCTTACACCTCTACATTCTACTGGCTAACACACCTGTATGATATATTGGCTAACACCTCTACGGTATAATACCTAACACCTCTACGGTATACTGGCTAACACATCTACGGTATATTGGCTAACACATCTCCACGATATACTGGCTAACACCTCTACGGTATACTAGCTAACACCTCTACGGTATACTGACTAACACACCTGTATGATATACTGGCTAACACTTCTACGGTATTCTGGCTAACACCTCTACGGTATACTGGCTTACACACCTCCACGATATACTGGCTAACACACCTCCACGATATACTGGCTAACACACCTCCACGATATACTGGCTAACACACCTCCACGATATACTGGTTAACACACCTCCACGATATACTGGCTAACACCTCTACGGTATACTAGCTAACACCTCTACGGTCTACTGGCTAACACCTCTACGGTCTACTGGCTAACACACCTGTACGATATATTGGCTAACACCTCCACGGTATACTGACTAACACACCTCTACGGTATACTGGCTAACACCTCTACGGTATATTGGCTAACACACCTCTACAGTATACTGGCTAACACACCTCTACAGTATACTGGCTAACACACATCCACGATATACTGGCTTACACCTCTACAGTATACTGGCTAACACATCTATACAATATACTGGATTTAACATTTTACTCCCCTCATCACAAAAAGTGAAAATTGTTGGTCCCCATGAGAACTAGGTTCAAAGTGTTACTCCTTCATCTCGGGAAAGGTTGAGGTTTTCAATTGTACCCGTGGGTTTTGTGTGAGACCCATTTCACCTATTTGTCCTGAAAAGGTTCATCCAGGCGGTCCTCATCTCAGTGATATGGCATCTTCAGGGAACCTGGTTACATCCTATCTTATGAATGCTCTGCTCTGCACAACACTTTACTGCTCCATTGGCTCACACTGGACATGTTGATATGATGATGTTCAATAGTTCATTGATGTGTGCAAACATAGGTTTTCCAAGACAAATTAAGCAGAGGATTTGTCTGTGTTCCTGTTGCAGATTCTCAGTCAGGGAAGGTACTGTGTTCCTCAGCTGGGGAGGGTTCGGTGTTCCTCACTGGGGGAAGAGTTCTCTTTTCACCCCTAGGTATACATACAGGGAAATGCAGACGTTCCACTTGGGTGCATCTCAGAACCGTAGTGTATTGCAGTGGAACCCATATCTATAATAACATGCTCCAGTTCCATGTGCGTGTATTTGGACTGGGTAGGAATGAAGCATCAGAGCAAAATGAAAGAATCACGGGATGGAAAGATGAAGTGAGTGGGAGAGAAAGAATGAGAGGAGGAATTGAGAAAGGAGGAGTGTGTGACCCCATGTCCTGTGAGTGAGAGAGATCCGCTGTCCCATTCCTGTGATTTATGCCGACACCTGCACTCTGTGTAGCATGTGAAGGGGAAAAACCCCAGCCCTCCAGCCTATCCATTAAAACTCCATACAATGGAAGATTCCAGAACTGCGCCAGCTGTCTAACTGATCTTCCCAGCGCCTGACGACAGTCTACGACATACCAGGTTTTGGAGGATTGTTCCAGAAGTAATTTGTTTGAAGCTGGAGGAAAGGCTTAATTACATCTGTTTGGTCCCAAGCAGGGTATTGACATCTGTACGTTAGAACCACTTAGTGTGGCTATCCCTTAATTCACTGCAAACAAATTAAAGAGGGATTAAGTGTGGTTGTCATGGTAACAGATGATGGTGCTGTCTAAGGCTTTGACAAAGGCAACTCAACACCGCTGTACTTTAGGGTCTTAGTCTATAGACCCCTCATCTCAACTTCTATTCAAGCATTAAGATTCTTTCCATGACAAGAAGGCCATATCATAATCTTCCCTTGCAGGGCTTCTCTCCAGTAGGTTAGACTAAAGATTTAGTCAGGTTGAGGGGTAAGGGTTGAGGTTTGAGTATTGAGAGTTAGGAATTAACAGTTATGGATGGAGGGTTAAGGCATATAAGTTGGTTAATGGTTAAAGGGAAGGGTAATGTTGGGACAGTGTAGGGGAGTCATCCACATACAGGCACACACACAAAATGTTTCCTATTCCCTAGAATTTATTCTTAAAATAATCTGAACATAATTTTTATGCCCACATTTCATCACACATTTTCATCATTAGCCTTAATGCCTCATCATAACCCTAAACCTAACTGTGAATACCTAAACCTGTAAGTATTCCTCATTTTAGCACTATGTCCAATTTATGTTTTTCCCTAACTGCAAATTGCATTTTACATAGTCAAGACCTGCCAAATAAAATTGTGGGGACAGATATGTCAGGTTTGACCATCTTTGTGGGAACTTAAAACTTAAACATAGAGGTAAAACTTATACATACACACAAACACACACACCCCCACCCATTTCAATGGTGATTACATGTATGGTAAAGGTCAGATGCTAGGTTAGAAGTTGTTGTTCTGGTGAGACATAATATCTGCTGCTGTTCCATTACAGTGATACCCTCCCTCCGCTCACTCTGCTATGAACTCAGTCCAATTACACAGAAACCAAACTAAATGTAGAGGATTTCAATGCTAATCCTCTGGAATCCATCCCAAACATTAGAATCGGACATCGTCATCTTCTATTGTTGAACCTAGACTGAACCCAGGATATCATGTTCAGCAATCCGGTCTTGGTTTTGTTCAGTATTATATTTCTACGTCTATTGAAAACCATTTCACAGACATACCAGATCTTAACTCCTTTTTTGTCTTCTCATCATAATCAAACCAATGGTGTGTGTTTGTGGTTGTGGAGGGAGGGGGGGTGTCGGGCACGTGCACTGTCTTGGACCGGGATTTACCGGCAGGCTATGAGAATAGTGGTGTCACCCTCTATCTAATTGGCTGACCTTAGAGATTCCTCATGTGCAGATACTGAGAAGAGCCCTCCCCTCTTCTCTTTCACTCCACTACCACCTTCATCAATTCTCCTTTGGTCCCGCGCTCCCCTCACACTCACATTCTTCCTGTTCTGTTACTCCATCACCCCCTCTCTTCTAGTCTGTCACTCCCTCCTCCCCACACAGTGGACAGTAGCACAGTGCAGCACCTCCCAGGATATGGCTCTGGAGTCAGTCCCTCTCTCTCTGACTGCACCAAACTATAGATTCACATTCACAGAGCGGGAGAGTCAGAGGGACGTGGAGAGAGGCAGGGAGTGAGAATCAGAGAGACTGAGAGAACGAGACCGGGAGAGAGACAGCACATGAACCATCACTCATTTTTACAGTTACAGCAGCCTTAAGTACTATATCCACATTTAGATAGGACAGGAGAGAAGCGTGTGCTGTGTACTGAACAAGGAAAACAAAAAAAATGAACTAGCCTCTGTAACGGTGATGCAGAACAGACGGACTGAAGAGTATCAGCGTTGGCTGCTGGTGTGAGAAGCGGGCCATTGTCTGTGCATGTCGACTTGAGCTGTACCGGGTCAGAACACAGGACTGCATGTATGCGTCAACTGCACAAGGTCAACCACACCGCACGTATGCTCACATGTACAGTAACCAAGCACACAGACACATGACTGTGCACACTCCTTCCCTCCCCATCTCCCTCTCTCGGTCTCATGGTAGTCCTTACTCAGCACTGCATTTTGTTCTCTAAGAGACGGTTGTCGCCCCCTAGTGCAGCAAACCACATCATTACACAAAGAACCTGACATAGTCCTCCCCCCTCCCTCTAATCCTCTCTCGGTCGTTCATTATCCGCAGTAGTCAAGCAATATTTTTCTCGTACCTCCCCGAACACACACACACATTTTCATTATTACTACTATTAGGTGTAAATACCAAAGAAGCCAAAATACAAAAGTGAAAACCTCCTAATGATTGCATTTGTTATATAATCTGACACCGAAATGTCATTTCTTGTCATCTAATAATGACACTGCTCATAAAACGAATGACAACGCATGCTACCTGTAGACAGGCCCCGCCGGGCCGACAGTCTGTGCCGTTTCTCGGTTTTCTTCTAGATACCCGCCCCCCTATCCTCTGTATCCTACTATCCTGTTATTAAAAAAATACCCCCAATGTAAAAATCGAGGTATCAAATGAAGACGGGGAAGCTGTTATCAGCCCGACAGTTTGGAACCTCAGTTTGGAGCTCAGCAACTGCTAATGGCCTGGTAGTCAACTGTCGAAATGTTTAGGAACACAGGATAAAAAATTGTCCAAAAGATTAGGAACACTAGTAGGAGGTAGATGTGGATGTGCCATCCACTAATGTCCACAGACAATTTCAACAGCAGGACTACAAAGGTTACACGGCAAGGTGCAAACCACTACTTAGCTTTCAAAACAGGATAGTCTGGTAACAGTACCTGAGCGACCATGCAGGGTTCTGGAAAAAGGTCTGAAAATGAAGATGCAAGAGGAAAGTGTGGAGAAAAACTAGGAACTGACATACAGTCTTATCTGTGAAAGGTTGAAGGGGCATGGGCATGTGCATTTGAGTGACTTACAGTAGTGAGTGCATACATTTACCTATTTTTGTATGGCTGCCACAGGAACTGGCTCACTTGTCTTCATTGATGATCTAACTGCTGATGGCAGCTGGGCGCAGAAAAAATTATTTAGTTTGTACAATTTTCTACTAAAGTACAAGCAAATGTCCCCAAAACCTATTGGACAGTGCTTAAACATACAGCAAGATAATAAATTATATGGTTTGAGTTGCCTCGAATAAATGTCAAAGACAATGTCAAAGAAGAGGATGAAACCAAGTGGAAGACTCCAAAAAGCTTTCATTATCTGATGAATAATACTTAAAGGAAGAGGAAGTGCTCGCAAAGAATCTGGCAATGTCATCTGGTCCCAAAGTACACGCTTCATCCATGAAAACAAGTCTTATACATTGCCTGATTGGAAAAAAACATTATCTTTGCCAACGCATCAAAGGTAACTTGGACCTAATTGGAGTGAATGGCTTTCAAAAAGTAATATAGTATGTGTTAGGCATTGTATGATTTTATTGATGAAGGAGAAAAAGTTGGAAAGACAGTGATTTTGCTAAAATAGCAGTGGACAGGAATGTAACCCATTCGGCAGCAGTGCGTGTTCTGTAGGCAGCGATTGAGACCACTAGAACACCCTAGGCCACCTGCCAGAGTTATTTATATATCAAGTAGCCATGATGGGACCTCACCGGGGCTGCGGGGGTGTCCACTACACCAGTAGAACTGGTGGTAAGCCTTTCTGCCAAATGTGTCTGTGGATAATCTCAGTGTGGGGCGCATGGGGCCAAAGTGCACCATTCTAAAATATTCCAAATTTCTCCAGCTGTCTTTGGCTTAGAGATGCAGTACTTCGAGCCCTTTGCCCTTGTCCCAGGGCACCGTGGTAAAGTGTGTTTGTGTGTATGCGTGGGTGTGCAGGTGGAATCCAACAGCTGGCCCGGTGACAGCCACAATTACGTGCTGTCAGAGACACAGTGCAATATAGCGGTGTATATTTGGATATTTGATGTTATGGGGCCATTTTCTTTATCTGGGCCTGAGAACTTTGTTAAGGTCAACAGTATCATGAACTTTATCCAGTAGCTGGATATTGTTGGCTTATCCAGTGGTCTGATGCTTGGTATTACTGTTAGCCTAGTAGTTACTTGTCCGA
Organism: Esox lucius; assembly: GCF_011004845.1. Classification (NCBI taxonomy): domain Eukaryota; kingdom Metazoa; phylum Chordata; class Actinopteri; order Esociformes; family Esocidae; genus Esox; species Esox lucius. The sequence goes on from NC_047581.1 coordinate 19,928,583, forward strand.
CCAGTACCAGAAAGGTTGAAAAATGTGAATCTCTGAGCTGACAAGGGAAAAAATATGTTGTTCTGTCCTTGAACAAGACTGCTAACCCAAACTGATTGCCATGGTAGCTCACCGCATCTTTCAAATTCAGAGGGGTTGGGTTAAATCGGGAATTCAAATTGTGGTGGGGACTTGTGTGTAAACTGGAAAATCTTCTTTTCATGTGGTTTGAATTAAATAAAGTCATTCTTATGAGCAGACAAAGGATATTAACTATCTGGATGCCTTCTGTGTAGAGTTGGGGTACTCAACTCTTACCCTACGAGGTCCTTGAATTAAGAAATGTGTCCTTGAATGTCCATCATTTCAACCCTACCAAAATTGTATTCTCTAAAAAAGTATATCATAAAGCACTATATACTGTACTTCTACTGTTCAAAGACAATAAAGTAAATAAAGTAATTTAATCTAATATAATAATTAGTATACCTGAGTGGAGATTTTTATTATTACATTATTCAAAAGGTTGTGAAATGTATTTTTTTTGTTTTTTATTGTTTTTACATGATATGGTTTCCAAACAGTCCACATTGTTTCACAAATTCCATTTTTAACCAGCAGGATGGGACACTGGGTTTGTCATGGGAGAAGCCACAGGCGGGTGCTTCATCCTCATTTTTATGCAGAACACTTTGCTGTGATACATAAACAATCACAGATGGCCACTGTCAAAACATTTCGCCAAAGACTTTACCAGCAGCATTGAATCCACGTGAAGTGCAAAATGTGAAACAACCTTAAGTCGTTTTTTCCCCAAAGCAAACTTCTTTTCATACAGCAAATGTTGTGTGTGATTGTATAATAGCTAACAGTAACTGCTTGTTTAGCTGGAAATAGCAGTAACTTTAACTAGATCACAACAACAATGAATATTACTAGTTAATCAGCTAAGCAAATAATGAAATGTACTGAAGGGCTTATTTACATTTCAAGATTGTGAATAAAACGCTAGATTGTCTAATCTTAATTTGCATAATCATGTCCATAGTGTTTGCATTTACACTGGCATATTGGAGACTTTCCCTGCAGGAATGTGGCGTTGATTGCCGAAAAATCAAGCAATATGTGTTTGCACTGCACAGAAACTTGATACTATTCAGACTCAGTATTTCACCTCTTGTTTCCAGGATTTTCTGGGATCTGGGAATTGTGGAAGTTACCAGTGTTCAGCAACATTTGGGGACACTTTTCCATTCCCTAGTCTGTCTCATCCGTGTCCTACTTATTGTACTCTTGGTTTGAAAAAGGTGGCACAATATTTCTCTATCAGTCATCTGATTACATTCCTTCCCTGACATCTCCTGCTCTTACAGTGGCTAGGTCCTCATTCACGGGTTTCAGCAGCTGACTAAATGAAACTGGACCCACTTTATCAGTCACTCTCTTCCTTCTTCCCTCCCCATCTCTTTCCCTGTATTCCACCTGCTGTCTCCCCCTCTTTCCCTGTCTTCCATCTGCTGTTTCCCCCCCCTTCTCCCTTGCCTTCTCCATTGTGCCGATGATTCATAACTCTGCACATTCTCCATGAGCCATCTGATCCTATGTTACTGATCAGCCCAGTCTATGACTGGTGAGGTCTCTGTGGAAAACAGTCACTTCCTTTTGCAGTGAATTGCAGTGGTGCAGTGCATGTCTGAGTGGATGTTTAAGGAGTTGTTTCTCGAGTGGCCTCCCACCGTCGTCCTTATGTGATGGAACTATGTGTAAGTGAGGCTAGGGTGCTGGACCATTGTTATACCCCTCCTCGTGTGATGTCATGTCCACTTTATCTCATTGGCCTGCTGCCTGAAAGTGTCAGACTGACTTCCTCCACACTGACAACTAATCCTTGTGATACTGCATAATAAGCCACTGGACATAATGGTGTGTGGCTCAGCTGGGCTGAATGTCAGACCCTCACTCAGCCACTGCCCAATTTCAAAGTGTAATTCAACTGACAGGCAGGTCCTCAACAAATTCCAGAGTAAATATCCGATGCAATCTGCATTTTAATGCTGAGAGAATTGATGTGTGTGTGATTCATCCACAGCCCCACATAGTTATTCCAGCATCTGTTCCATTCAACAATAAGATTAATGAGAATGAAAACTATATACAGTGGGGAGAACAAGTATTTGATACACTGCCGATTTTACAGGTTTTCCCACTCTTCAACACTGAGTGAAGGAATCTAAAACAAAAATCCAGAAAATCACATTGTATGATTTTTAAGTAATTCATTTGCATTTTATTGCATGACATAAGTATTTGATACATCAGAAAAGCAGAACTAAATATTTGGTACAGAAACCTTTGTTTGCAATTACAGAGATCATATGTTTCCTGTAGTTTCCTGTAGTTCTTGACCAGGTTTGCATACACTGCAGCTGGGATTTTGGCCCAGTCCTCCATACAGACCTTCTCCAGATCCTTCAGGTTTCGGGGCTGTCGCTGGGCAATACAGACTTTCAGCTCCGAGACTGGCTAGGCCACTCCAGGACCTTGAGATGCTTCTTACAGAGCCACTCCTTAGATGCCCTGGCTGTGTGTTTCAGGTCGTTGGAAGACCCAGCCACAACCCATCTTCAATGCTCTTACTGAGGGAAGGAGGTTGTTGGCCAAGATCTCGCGATACATGGCCCCATCCATCCTCCCATTAATACAGTGCAGTCGTACTGTCCCCTTTGTAGAAAAGCATCCCCAAAGAATTATGTTTCCACCTCCATGCTTCACGTTTGGGATGGTGTTCTTGGGGCTGTACTCATCCTTCTTCTTCCTCCAAACAGTTTAGACCAAAAAGCTCTATTTTTGTCTCATCAGACCACATGACCTTCTCCCATTCATCCTCTGGATCATCCAGATGGTCATTGGCAAACTTCAGACGGGCCTGGATATGCGCTGGCTTGAGCAGGGGGACCTTGCGTGCGCTGCAGGATTTTAATCCATGACGGCGTAGTGTGTTACTAATGGTTTTCTTTGAGACTGTTGTCCAGCTCTCTTCAGGTCATTGACCAGGTCCTGCCATGTAGTTCTGGGCTGATCCCTCACCTTCCTCAAGATCATTGATGCCCCATGAGGTGAGATCTTGCATGGAGCCCCAGACCGAGGGAGATTGACTGTCATCTTGAACTTCTTACAGAAAAACAGGTCTGTGAGAGCCGGAATTCTTGGTTGGTAGGTGATCAAATACTTATGTCATGCAATAAAATGCAAATTAATTATAAAAAAATCATACAATGTGAATTTCAGGATTTTTATTTTAGATTCCGCCTCTCACCGTTGAAGTGTACTTGTGAAAAAAATAACAGACCTCCATGTGCTTTGTAAGTAGGAAAACCTGCAAAATCAGCAGTGTATCAAATATGATATCGTAGCTGCATAGACAGACTGAACAAAATGGAAGAGAGTGAGATTGATAGAGGTATTGAGACTGAGTGATATAGGTCAAGAGAGAGGGACTCAAATTTTGAGAAACAATAGAACTGTTTGACACTGAAAAAGAATTGCTGAATGTTTATCTGAAATGCATGCACCGCCCACTCCATTGACTCAACCAATCACATTTATTATCTGCCTGGTGGATGAAGACAGAAAAAGGTAAATGCTCTCTCTACCTTAGCTCTTCTTCAGCTACTCCATTAGTGAACAGTGCTCTGGTGAATATATCATTATGCTAATACATATACACTCACCTAAAGGATTATTAGGAACACCTGTTCAATTTCTCATTAATGCAATTATCTAATCAACCAATCACATGGCAGTTGCTTCAATGCATTTAGGGTTGTGGTCCTGGTCAAGACAATCTCCTGAACTCCAAACTGAATGTCAGAATGGGAAAGAAAGGTGATTTAAGCAATTTAGAGCGTGGCGTGGTTGTTGGTGCCAGACGGGCCGGTCTGAGTATTTCACAATCTGCTCCGTTACTGGGATTTTCCCGCACAACCATTTCTAGGGTTTACAAAGAATGGTGTGAAAAGGGAAAAACATCCAGTATGCGGCAGTCCTGTGGGTGAAAATGCCTTGTTGATGCTAGAGGTCAGAGGAGAATGGGCCGACTGATTCAAGCTGATAGAAGAGCAACTTTGACTGAAATAACCACTCGTTACAACCAAGGTATGCAGCAAAGCATTTGTGAAGCCACAACACGCACAACCTTGAGGCGGATGGGCTACAACAGCAGAAGACCCCACTGGGTACCACTCATCTCCACTACAATTAGGAAAAAGAGGCTCCAATTTGCACGAGCTCACCGAAATTGGACAGTTGAAGACTGGAAGAATGTTGCCTGGTCTGATGAGTCTCGATTTCTGTTGAGACATTCAGATGGTAGAGTCAGAATTTGTCGTAAACAGAATGAGAACATGGATCCATCATGCCTTGTTACCACTGTGCAGGCTGGTGGTGGTGGTGTAATGGTGTGGGGGATGTTTTCTTGGCACACTTTAGGCCCCTTAGTGCCAATTGGGCATCATTTAAATACCACGGCCTACCTGAGCATTGTTTCTGACCATGTCCATCCCTTTATGACCACCATGTACCCATCCTCTGATGGCTACTTCCAGCAGGATAATGCACCATGTCACAAAGCTTGAATCATTTCAAATTGGTTTCTTGAACATAACAATGAGTTTACTGTACTGAAATGGCCCCCACAGACGTGGTGTGATGTGGTGGAACAGGAGCTTCGTGCCCTGGATATGCATCCCACAAATCTCCATCAACTGCAAGATGCTATCCTATCAATATGGGCCAACATTTCTAAAGAATGTTTTCAGCACCTTGTTGAATCAATGCCACGTAGAATTAAGGCAGTTCTGAAGGCGAAAGGGGGTCAAACACAGTATTAGTATGGTGTTCCTAATAATCCTTTAGGTGAGTGTACTTTCTTTGGTCGACACTCATTTCGCTGCCCCCAAAGCATAGAATGAGACGCAAAAGAACCTAAAACATCAAACTATCATTTCGCATTACTCCTTCAAAATTTTTATTAAAATGATAACTGCCCTTAATGAATCCCATTCACCTGTCTGTATGTGTTTCACTGTAATTGCATGTTTTTTAAGTGTTCACCCCTTTTGCTATGACACACGAGTGAGGTGTGGTTGGACCAAGTCTATAAAAGTCTCATCATTCGTTGGTGTGCAGTTAAGTTGGTTAGTACAGTTCTGAACAAAAACTACCTCATGAATACGAAGGAACCAACAAATTCTGATTAGATCCTTCAAAAGCCCCAATCAGGGGTAGGTTATAAGAACATGCTTTGAATATCCCCTGAAGCAGAGTAAGGTCCATTATTAAGAAATGTAAAGAATTTGACACAACTGTGAATCTGGGTAGAACAGGCCGTCCTCCTAAACTGAGTTCTCAGGTGAGAAGGGCACTAATCAGGGTGGCAAGAGGCCTAAGACAACTCTAAGGGAGTTACAGTCTTCCATGGCTGAACTGGGAGACGATGTTCTAGGCAACAATGGCCTAGGTGCTTCCATGGCAACTCTAAGGGAGTTACAGTCTTCCACGGCTGAACTGGGAGACGATGTTCTAGGCCACAATGGCCTAGGTGCTTCCCAAAGGTGGCCTTTGTGGGAGAGTGGAAAAAACTATTGGTAATGAAAATATAAACATAAATAGTTTTTTGGGCTTAATGCCAAACGCTATGTTTGGCTCAAGCCTAATGTTATGGAAATTATTTAACTGACGTTTACTTAAGATAATTTTGTCTCTGTACTTACTCCTTTAAGAGTTCCTATCGATGGAATGACCATCACACTAGCAATGCACATCATCCTAAGAACACAATAGCTACCGTGGAGCGTAGTGATGGGGGCAGCATCGTGCTATGGGGATGCTTTTCCGTGTTAGAACCTGGAAAGATTGTGAAGACAGATGTCAGAATGAATGCAGTTAAGTACAGATCAATCCTGGAGGGAAACCTGTTAAAGTCTGCTATGGACTTTAGACATTGGAGAACCACCATGTTCAAGCAGGGAAATGACCACAAATATACACCCAACCACACTGGAGTGCCTTATAAAAGGTCAATGTCCTGGAGTGGCCCAGTCAAAACCCAGACCTCTATCCAATCGAGAAGTTTTTAAGGAGTTGAAAATTGCAGTGTACCAACTTAACAGAGCTTGAGCAATTTTGCAATTAAGAATGGGCAAAATGTTGAATTTTTTTGAGTATTTATGCTGTACTGTGTACTGCATTGTTTTGCATTTTAATACCTTTACCCAGGTTGACCTAAAATTGAGAAAGTGTTCTTAAGCAACTGAGATAACATTTAAATAAAAAGTCATATAATTGTATACATGTCCATTTGCGGGGCTCACATTTGTAGCTTGACCAGCTTAGTGTTTTTTGTCAGGTCAGCACAGACGTCAACCTGTCTAATGACCTGGTCAAACTTTTCACAGACATAAACATTATACACACACACACACACACACACACAGTGTCCAAGGCGTCACTCTGACTTCATCCAGTTCAGTGATTTAATGCTGACCTGCAATATTTTTACGCAGTGATTAATTATTCATGAAGTTATGGATTTCTGCACTTATTCAGATGGATGGTGAGAGAGAGATCGAGGTGGAAAGAGATGAAATGCAAGAATGAGGACGCTGAAATAACACACATTCTTTCTAATTATTTTATTCAGCCCCCTTATTAAGTAAATAAACATGTCTTTGTTTTTAGATTAGTGACAAATAACTGGCCATAAACATAATATTTATACTCAAGTAACTAACATCAAAATACATCATAAGTCATTTTAGATAACATGTAGCATTGCCAAACGGATCTGTCTATAAACTAATTAAGCAATCATGTAGTTCATCCTCCTCCATAGTTCCTATAAATAGTCATACATACATGTATTATGCATTAGCTTGGGAATGAGTGGTTTATTAGATATATTGAGTGAAAGTTATATAAAACTGCCCTGGTTTCTCAGCTACTGCAGTGGCTATCAGAGAGCAGAAATCCATTCAATGTGTGTGAGTGACCTGAGGGGTTCATTTGTCAGAAATGATTGCAGATACATTTCTGAATAATCTGTCCTGGACGCATGGGAAGAAGTGGCATGCTAGCGGCCGTTTAGGGAAAGTGATGTCACATGGAACCCTCGAGGGAAGGAGTGCAGCCAGCACCAGGAGACGCTGCTAGGCCCTCTGTCGATCCGCAGCGCATCATCATGAATATAGAGAGGAGCCGCTGATCGATGGTGCAGAGGGAGAGAGGAGGAGAAAGGACAGACAGAGGGATAAGAAGGAGGAGAGAGAGGGATGAGTAGGGGGAGAGAAGAGGAGGAGAGAAAGGGATGAGTTGGAGAGAGGGATTTGTAGGAGGAAAGAGAGATGAGGGAAGATTGCGGGATGAGGAGGACAAGAGAGGGATGAGGAGGATGAGAGAGAGACGGATGAAATTGAGAGTCAGTGGGATGATGGGGGGTGTGTTGAGGGGTAGTGGTGGGGGTCTTGATAGATCAGGAGTGTGTGTTGAGGGGTAGCGGTGGGGGTCTTGATAGATCAGGAGTGTGTGTTGAGGGGTAGCGGTGGGGGTCTTGATAGATCAGGAGTGTGTGTTGAGGGGTAGTGGTGGGGGCCTTGATAGATCAGGTGTCTGTGTGTTGAGGGGAAGCGGTGGGGGTCTTGATAGATCAGGTGTCTGTGTGTTGAGAGGTAGAGGTGGGAGCCTTGATAGATCAGGAGTGTTTGTTGAGAGATGCAATGTGGCAGGTCTGTGACCATGTGGGACGGAGTACTGCAGCCTTCTAAATGATTTAACAGAGCTTCTCCCGCTGACTCTCTCTGGCTCAAACACACATACACACACACAAACACCCATACAAAACACACTATTAATTATCAGACACTGCTTTTCATTGACATAATTTAACCATTTGCAATATGAATTCATTGGCAGACTAACATAATTCATTTTGTTGCCCTATGACTGCTGGTAGAGCTGTGAATAAGTTCTGCTGACAAGAAGACATTTTACAATACAGCGTACTGTACATGCATAATACAACTACGCAAAAACGGTCACATATACGAATATTCATTCACACACTAGCTCACATTAGCAGACATTATAAAAGTATTGTGTTTCACTAGGGCCGACATGCTGCTACGCTGCCTGGTCATAACATCATCAGCCTTCTGTAACATACTGGACCACAGTAGGCGTGTTCACACTGCACCTTAGCCAAGGGTTAAGAGCCTCCTAAGCCCCGGGCTAAGCAAAGGTTCACACTTGCATATTTTGAAGTGGGCTAGCACCACCCTTAGCCTAGGACTAGTTGGTCCTGCTCCGGAGCAGGGTTTGCATCGACTTTTCAGGGCTAGACCCAGAAACAGAGTGACAAAATAACCAGTGTGAAAAAGGGTCAAGAACATCACAAAACCTGCCCTTTGACTTAATTTATATACGCTTGTGACGCGCGCCGTTACTAACAGCTGTGTCTGTTTTGGTCCTTTCACTCTGCTAACTTTTGTCGTTGATAAAAACACACTTAAACCACATTTCCTACGAAACAGCTGAATGGATTTGGATGACAATTGGTGTAAAGGACGACTGGACCATTGTCTTTAAAAATTATATTATTGTAAATGTTTCTGGTGGATTTTCAAAATATGCATCTGTGTGTGCTATTTCGGGTATTATAGATCACAACCCAATGAGAATATTCAGCCTGCCAGCCGGCCCTGTGGTGTAGTGGGAACGTCCTGGTTCTGACCCTGGTTCGATTCTCCTCTGAGCTGTTCCAAATTTCGTATTTCAGAAATGTATATCCACTCTGTACTTTTCACCCTTCACACAACAATATACACTCACCTAAAGGATTATTAGGAACACCATACTAATACTGTGTTTGACCCCCTTTCGCCTTCAGAACTGCCTTAATTCTACGTGGCATTGATTCAACAAGGTGCTGAAAGCATTCTTTAGAAATGTTGGCCCATATTGATAGGATAGCATCTTGCAGTTGATGGAGATTTGTGGGATGCACATCCAGCGAACGAAGCTCCCGTTCCACCACATCCCAAAGATGCTCTATTGGGTTGAGATCTGGTGACTGTGGGGGCCATTTCAGTACAGTGAACTAATTGTCATGTTTAAGAAACCAATTTGAAATTATTCGAGCTTTGTGACATGGTGCATTATCCTGCTGGAATTAGCCATCAGAGGATGGGTACATGGTGGTCATAAATGGATGGACATGGTCAGAAACAATGCTCAGGTAGGCCGTGGCATTTAAACGATGCCCAATTGGCACTAAGGGGCCTAAAGTGTGCCAAGAAAACATCCCCCACACCATTACACCACCACCACCAGCTTGCACAGTGTTAATGTGATTGGTTGATTAGATAATAACATTAATGAGAAATTGAACAGGTATTCCTAATAATCCTTTAGGTGAGTGTATATCCCCTCTTTATTACTATGATTCTCATATTGTTTTACGTGACCCTTTTTTACTGTTTTCCAAAGACACAAATCAGCCATGGAGTGATTGGAGTTATTGTTTTCGGTATAAGTAAGATGTATAGCTATTAGCAATATAGTCTTTGTGCAAGACTACTCTTTAGTTCCGCTAATAAGTATTATTTTGTCCACGTTATTTCAGCAAAAATGTAATGGCTGATGTAAAAGTTGCATTCTGCTGTTTAAATAGTGTAATGATTAAAGACAGTCTGCCACATAGAAAACCAGGGATTGAAACCTGCCAGCAACAACAATATTCATCCCTCCTAATCGGCTGAACTAGGATTGCCTGGTTCCTTTTCTGGTTTCAATGTCTTTTTGTTTTGATTTCCTCTCCTTCGATTGGACATCCTGAATATTAGCAGCATTGGACATTTTTAAATATCAAAACATTTCTCTAGTGAGAGAATACAGTGAGATGCTTCCTGTGCCCCACTTGGCTCCCTGAAACGCTGCTTGCAGCTTTAATTGAATAGTGGAAGGGTAACATTGATCATATGTCAATGATGTAGGCTGTAACAATATTCACATGCCAGAGAGAATGTAACATTTTGAGCATTTTTAGTTTTGTGTCATATTTGTCCGTTAGCCCAGGACTTAGGAATACAGGTGTGAATCCTTAGCCTAGGGTTAAACCTTAGCCCAGGGTTAACAAACTCGTGTGTGAACACAGGCTAAGATAGCCCAGGGCTTAGAACATGGCAGATTATAAAGGCCCAGTGTGTATGGTTGGGGCCTGCCAGGATTGGATGGCAGCCATGTTACATGGTCAAACGCATTCATGAGTCTGCTGCCTGGATGTGTTCATGTGACACTAGAGGTCTCTGTTACCTCTTTCATTAATCTGGCAAGTATATTCATCCCCAGGGAATGGATAGATGGTAATCTCCTTGTACAGCTAGAGATTCCTTCTTAGTTTCTTTCTCCTCAACCTATGATGATAGATATGTGACTTGACAACATCTTCCTCAATAAGGCCAACAAGTATGCAGTATGTTATTCGAAAAGTGAGATATTACATTCATCTGCATTAATTTTGTATGCATTGTAATATCTCGCTAATAGTACTGTGCATTCATTTACTGCAGATAATTATTCTACGCACAACACATTTTGGAGTACATACGTTTTCCCAGTACCTGCTATTCACACCCTTTGCTGTGTTGTATGTTGTTATTGGTCAGTTCTGATACATCATTTGTTGTCTTGTATCTTGTAACATCTGTTACAAGCCACTAAGCCACTTAGCCCTGTCATATCTACCATTGCACACCTATGGCATTATTGCACCCAACAGTGTCCCCTATCACAGTGACAAGGACACATGCGTCAAAGACTGATGGGATAGAGCAGTGTGGAGTGCAGTGCAGAGTGTGCATCATAGCAGCTGATGGAGAGGAGAATGAAATGGATGAAGAGAGAGTCAAGGGCTTTTCAGACAGCTAGTAGCTGAGTTCCCTGCTGAGTACATCCCGTTTGGTGCTGGTCCTGCTCTTTTGGGCTGGATAGTGACACATAACATGAAGCTTTCCCAATGGTTTATTACATTTTCATAGCATGAAGATTTCCCATATCAGTCCTTTTCATTCCTCCTGGGGAGCGACAGGGATTTGACACAGAAAATGTGTTCAAGGGGCCTGGAGGGCATTTTATCAACTAAAATGTTTTCCTCCATCATCGTCTTTAGCCTTCTGTGGTGCATTTTCAAATGCGAAATTGTCATACATGGAATCAACACCAAACCTTTTACCTGCTTAATTGATGAGACTGCACTTTCAGCAAATATTCATTATTTAACAGTAACTTAAATATATTTTGGTTAACAGCCAAAATAACAAAACTTATGTCAGTGTCCAATTCAGACCTAACTGTATATGATTCATAATTGCATGACAGCATGAATACAGTGGGGACAATAAGTATTTGATACACTGCCGATTTTGCAGGTTTTCCTACTTACAAAGCATGTAGAGGTCTGTATATCTAAAACAGAAATCCAGAAAGTCACATTGTATGATTTTTAAATAATTAATTAGCATTTTATTGCATGACATAAGTATTTGATCACCTACCAACCAGTAAGAATTCCAGCTCTCACAAACCTGTTCGTTTTTCTTTAAGAATTTACCTGTATTAACTGCACCTGTTTGAACTCGTTACCTGTATAAAAGACACCTGTCCACACACTCAAACAGACTCCAACCTCTCCACAATAGCCAAGACCAGAGAGCTGTGTAAGGACATCAGGGATAGAATTGTAGACCTGCACAAGGCTGGGATGGGCTACAGGACAATAGGCAAGCAGCTTGGTGAGAAGGCAACAACTGTTGGTGCAATTATTAGAAAATGGAAGAAGTTCAAGATGATGGTCAATCTCCCTCGGTCTGGGGCTCCATGCAAGATCTCACCTCGTGGGGCATCAATGATCATGAGGAAGGTGAGGGATCAGCCCAGAACTACACGGCAGGACCTGGTCAATGACCTGAAGAGAGCTGGGACCACAGTCTCAAAGAAAACCATTAGTATCACACTACGCCGTCATGGATTAAAATCCTGCAGCGCACGCAAGGTCCCCCTGCTCAAGCCAGCGCATGTCCAGGCCCGTCTGAAGTTTGCCAATGACCATCTGGATGATCCAGAGGAGGAATGGGAGAAGGTCCTGTGGTCTGATGAGACAAAAATAGAGCTTTTTGGTCTAAACTCCACTCGCTGTGTTTGGAGGAAGAAGAAGGATGAGTACAACCCCAAGAACACCATCCCAAACGTGAAGCATGGAGGTGGAAACATAATTCTTTGGGGATGCTTTTCTGCAAAGAGGACAGGACGACTGCACCGTATTGAGTGGAGGATGGATGGGGCCATGTATCGCAAGATCTTGGCCTTCCCTCAGTAAGAGCATTGAAGATGGGTCGTGGCTGGGTCTTCCAGCATGACAACGACCCGAAACACACAGCCAGGGCAACTAAGGAGTGGCTCCGTAAGAAGCATCTCAAGGTCTCCAGACCTGAACCCTATAGAAAATCTTTGGAGGGAGCTGAGAGTCCGTATTGCCCAGCGACAGCACCGAAATCTGAAGCATCTGGAGAAGGTCTGTATGGAGGAGTGGGCCAAAATCCCTGTTGCAGTGTGATCAAACCTGATCAGGAAACTTATGATCTATGTAAAAAAGGTTTCTGTACCAAATTTTAATTTCTGCTTTTCTGACGTATCAAATACTTATGTCATGCAATAAAATGCAAATTAATTACTTAAAAATCATACAATGTGATTTTCTGGATTTGTTTTAGATTCCGTCACTCACAGTTGAAGAGTACCTATAATAAAAATTACAGACTTCTACAGGCTTTGTAAGTAGGAAAACCTGAAAAATCAGCAGTGTATCAAATACTTGTTCTCCCCACTGTATATATATATATATATATATATATATATATATATATATATACACACACACAGGCATGCTAAAAATAAATGTGTGTGAGTTTGTCAGAGAGAAAGAGAGAGGGGGTGAGAGAGAGGGAAAGAGGTTTTTAGCATGCTGGTAAGACTGTTTGTTCAGTCTGTAATCTAGATTCAGCACATTTTACAGTATGTGTCCTTGTGTCATTCCTGCATAACACAATTTACCTTGGAAACATAGTGGGCACACCAGCCCAGTACTATGACATTGAGCAAATTGCCATAGAAAATTGCCCACGTATTTATCTCTTATCTTTTTTGGTGGTGGATTTCTGTCCTCCTGAGGTTTGTGATGTGGTGGTGTTTTGTCTCTAAAATCTCTGAAGGTATAGAATGTGGTGAAAAAGTTCAGTTGATGAGACTCAACTATTGTTGTGTTGAAATATTTTCAAAAATCTAGTTGAAAAAATCTGACTCCATTGTTTGTGTAAATATGATGTATTTGGCATGGAATCATATCAGACATGGTGTAATAGGGTAAATCCTCCCACATCACATACTATATTCACTGATGAGTCAAAACATTATGACCACCTGCCTAATATGCTGTTGGTCCTCCACGTGCTGCCAAAACAGCGCCAACCTGCCAAGGTATGGAGTCTACCAGACCCGTGAAGGTGTCCTGTGGTATCTGGCACCAAGACATTAGCAGCAGATCCTTCAAATTCTGTAAGTTGCTAGGTGGAGCCAGTGTGGATTGGATTTCTTGGGATCAGGGGAATTTGGAGGCCAGGGAAAACACCCTTGAACATCATGCTCCTCAGACCATTCCCGAAGAATGTTTGCAGTGTGACAGGGTGCGTTATCCTGCTGACAGAAGCCACTGCCATCTGGGAATGCCATTGCCATGATGGGGAGTACCTGGTCTGCAACAATGTTTGGCTAGATGGCATGTGCCAAATTGACGTCCACATGAATGCCCGGTCCCAAAGTTTCCCAGCAGAATATTTCTAAGGGCATCACGTTCCCTCCACTGGCTGGTCATCTTCCCACAGTGCATCCTGAGGTAGTTCTGTCGTCACACATTTTGATATGAAATACATTGTTTATTGTCAACTCTCATTGCCAATCTAATTACAATGCGTTCTCACACTGTTTCTTTATTACTCACACAGAACAGAGGGTAGTTTTCTCTTTGCCCCTCTCATTCTCCAGTTCTTCTTCTTAAACCCTCATTATTTTAGCATTTTCAAATCCTCTCTCCAATCTTTTCACTCAAGTCTCCCCTTGTTTCCTTTGTACTTCATTCTTGCCTTCCTCTGGGCCTCCCCTCTTCACATCCCCCTGAACTGACCTCTCAGCCTTTCTCCCTATATCTTCCCCCTCTCATCTTCCCTTTTCCATCCATCCCAACCACTGTCAAGTGCATTCAACCTGCCTAATGGTACTCAGTCTTGCTACAAAAGGGGGGGAAACGGGTTTGCACTTGGAGGTTGAATTGTCACTTGTTTGGAATGGGCATGATGAATGGCCGAGTCTTGTATATTTTCTCATACTGTGTGTTCTCTGGTGGGGTGTTGGGGAGATGTTACTGTGTGTTCTTTGTTGGGGTTTTGTTGCTGTGTTGGGGTGTTGTGGAGCCATTCCTGTGTGTTCTCTGTTGGGGTGTTGGGGTTTTGTTACAGTGTTCTCTGGTGGGGTGTTGTTACTGTGTGTTTTATGTTTGGGTGTTGTGGAGCTGTTACTGTGTTCTCTGTTGGAGTGTTGTTTCTGTGTTCTCTGGTGGAGTGTTGTTAATGTGTTCTCTGTTGGAGTGTTGTTTCTGTGTTCTCTGGTGGAGTGTTGTTAATGTGTTCTCTGTTGGAGTGTTGTTTCTTTGTTCTCTGTTGGAGTGTTGTTACTGTGTTCTCTGTTGGAGTGTTGTTTCTGTGTTCTCTGTTGGAGTGTTGTTTCTGTGTTCTTTGTTGGAGTGTTGTTTCTGTGTTCTCTGTTGGAGTGTTGTTACTGTGTTCTCTGGTGGAGTGTTGTTTCTGTGTTCTCTGGTGGAGTGTTGTTTCTGTTCTCTGGTGGAGTGTTTTTTCTGTGTTCTCTGGTGGAGTGTTGTTTCTGTGTTCTCTGTTGGAGTGTTGTTACTGTGTTCTCTGTTGGAGTGTTGTTACTGTGTTCTCTGTTGGAGTGTTGTTTCTGTGTTCTCTGGTGGAGTGTTGTTTCTATGTTCTCTGTTGGAGTGTTGTTACTATGTTCTCTGTTGAAGTGTTGTTTCTGTGTTCTCTGTTGGAGTGTTGTTACTGTGTTCTCTGTTGGAGTGTTGTTTCTGTGTTCTCTGTTGGAGTGTTGTTACTGTGTTCTCTGTTGGAGTGTTGTTTCTGTGTTCTCTGGTGGAGTGTTGTTTCTGTTCTCTGGTGGAGTGTTGTTTCTGTGTTCTCTGGTGGAGTGTTGTTAATGTGTTCTCTGTTGGAGTGTTGTTTCTGTGTTCTCTGTTGGAGTGTTGTTACTGTGTTCTCTGTTGGAGTGTTGTTTCTTTGTTCTCTGTTGGAGTGTTGTTACTGTGTTCTCTGTTGGAGTGTTGTTTGTGTGTTCTCTGTTGGAGTGTTGTTACTATGTTCTCTGTTGGAGTGTTGTTTCTTTGTTCTCTGTTGGAGTGTTGTTACTATGTTCTCTGTTGGAGTATTGTTTCTGTGTTCTCTGTTGGAGTGTTGTTACTGTGTTCTCTGTTGGAGTGTTGTTTCTATGTTCTCTGGTGGAGTGTTGTTTCTGTTCTCTGGTGGAGTGTTGTTTCTGTGTTCTCTGGTGGAGTGTTGTTAATGTGTTCTCTGTTGGAGTGTTGTTTCTGTGTTCTCTGTTGGAGTGTTGTTACTGTGTTCTCTGTTGGAGTGTTGTTTCTTTGTTCTCTGTTGGAGTGTTGTTACTGTGTTCTCTGTTGGAGTGTTGTTTCTGTGTTCTCTGTTGGAGTGTTGTTACTATGTTCTCTGTTGGAGTGTTGTTTCTTTGTTCTCTGTTGGAGTGTTGTTACTGTGTTCTCTGTTGGAGTGTTGTTTCTGTGTTCTCTGTTGGAGTGTTGTTTCTGTGTTCTTTGTTGGAGTGTTGTTTCTGTGTTCTCTGTTGGAGTGTTGTTACTGTGTTCTCTGGTGGAGTGTTGTTTCTGTGTTCTCTGGTGGAGTGTTGTTTCTGTTCTCTGGTGGAGTGTTTTTTCTGTGTTCTCTGGTGGAGTGTTGTTTCTGTGTTCTCTGTTGGAGTGTTGTTACTGTGTTCTCTGTTGGAGTGTTGTTACTGTGTTCTCTGTTGGAGTGTTGTTTCTGTGTTCTCTGGTGGAGTGTTGTTTCTATGTTCTCTGTTGGAGTGTTGTTACTATGTTCTCTGTTGAAGTGTTGTTTCTGTGTTCTCTGTTGGAGTGTTGTTACTGTGTTCTCTGTTGGAGTGTTGTTTCTGTGTTCTCTGTTGGAGTGTTGTTACTGTGTTCTCTGTTGGAGTGTTGTTTCTGTGTTCTCTGGTGGAGTGTTGTTTCTGTTCTCTGGTGGAGTGTTGTTTCTGTGTTCTCTGGTGGAGTGTTGTTAATGTGTTCTCTGTTGGAGTGTTGTTTCTGTGTTCTCTGTTGGAGTGTTGTTACTGTGTTCTCTGTTGGAGTGTTGTTTCTTTGTTCTCTGTTGGAGTGTTGTTACTGTGTTCTCTGTTGGAGTGTTGTTTGTGTGTTCTCTGTTGGAGTGTTGTTACTATGTTCTCTGTTGGAGTGTTGTTTCTGTGTTCTCTGTTGGAGTGTTGTTACTGTGATCTCTGTTGGAGTGTTGTTACTATGTTCTCTGTTGGAGTATTGTTTCTGTGTTCTCTGTTGGAGTGTTGTTACTGTGTTCTCTGTTGGAGTGTTGTTTCTATGTTCTCTGGTGGAGTGTTGTTTCTGTTCTCTGGTGGAGTGTTGTTTCTGTGTTCTCTGGTGGAGTGTTGTTAATGTGTTCTCTGTTGGAGTGTTGTTTCTGTGTTCTCTGTTGGAGTGTTGTTACTGTGTTCTCTGTTGGAGTGTTGTTTCTTTGTTCTCTGTTGGAGTGTTGTTACTGTGTTCTCTGTTGGAGTGTTGTTTGTGTGTTCTCTGTTGGAGTGTTGTTACTATGTTCTCTGTTGGAGTGTTGTTACTGTGTTCTCTCCTGGAGTGTTGTTTCTATGTTCTCTGGTGGAGTGTTGTTTCTGTGTTCTCTGGTGGAGTGTTTTTTCTGTGTTCTCTGGTGGAGTGTTGTTTCTGTGTTGTCTGGTGGAGTGTTGTTTCTGTGTTCTCTGGTGGAGTGTTGTTTCTGTGTTGTCTGGTGGAGTGTTGTTTCTGTGTTCTCTGTTGGAGTGTTGTTTCTGTGTTCTCTGTTGGAGTGTTTTTACTGTGTGTTCTATGTTGGGGTGTTCTGGAGCTGTTACTGTGTTATATGGTGGGGTGTTGTTACAGTGTGATCTCTCATGAGGTGTTGGGGAGCTGTTACTGTGTTTTCTCTGGGGGGGTGTTGGGTTGTGTTCTCCCAGTTCATCAGAGGCAGACAAAGGGAGATTTGTATTGAGAGTGTATTGAGAATGTTGGTTGACTAGCGGGCTGTCTACATCCTATAGATGTGGTCTGACTTTGTAGCAAACTTACTACATACACAGGAATATGGTCTGACTCTGTAGCTAGCTGGCAACATAATGTAGACTTAGTTGTAACACGACAGCATCAATATTGCAGTCTTTCTGTCTTTTTGCACAGAAGGAAAAACAGGCAACACTAAACTTTTATGTGTATGTAGCCTGTATTTGTAGCTAGCTAACTACATACAGTAGGCTTTGGTCTGAATCTGTAGCCAGCTGCCTACAAACTATAGGCTGTGGTCTGACTCGACAGCATCAATATTGCAGAATATCTGTTTTTTGCACAGAAGGAAAAACAGGCATCGCTAAGCTTTTATCCAACTATTCATTATTTATTTTGAAGCACATTTGAACTTGTGTGTGTGTGTGTGTGTGTGTCATAGCTTTTCAAATAGTCAGCTATTCTATCACCCTACCTTCTGCAGGTACTTTACATTACTGTACACAAGATGTTTACTGATAGACAGAGAGGGTGAAATGTTATAGGGGAAGAATGAGTGTTACAGAGACAAAAAGAAGAGAGGCAGAGAGCATGAGAGGGCTACAGAGAATGGAGACAAAAGGGGGGTTAGTGATGCCTGTGTGTACTCTAGTGTTAAACACTAGGTTCTTACTCTGCGTCCTATAATATAGGTTCTTAGTCTGTGTCCTATACACTAAATTCTTAGTCTGTGTCCTATACACTAAATTCTTAGTCTGTGTCCTATACAATAGGTTCTTAATCTGTGTTCTATACACTAGGTTCTTAGTCTGTGTCTTATTCACTTGGTTTTTATTCTATGTTTCCTATTGTGTATGTTTTTAGTATATCCTATACACCAGGTTTTTAGTCTGTGTTGTGTATTAAGGTTTTGTTTAATCTTTTATTTCCAGTCTCAAATTGGTCAATACTTATGAGTAGAGAACGGGAAGGAACTCTAAGACTGTAAAGGGGAGAAAGTTCTTAGTCCTTTTGATGATTCACTCTTAGTTAATAATGTTTTTTTCAAGGAGCCTATCTTTGATGAGTAAGTTTAATGAGTACTGTTGATGAAGAAGTCAACTGCTGACCAGACACAAGCCATTTGAATTTCAGTCCCAATATATTTTCAGGTCGGTGACCATGTCTTATTAATTTGGCAATCTACACTGTTTGATTTCTAACTTCCATCCAATTGCTTGTAAACTCAATAAATGTTAGATTAGATTCAACTTTATTGTCTTTGAACAGTACGAGTAGAGTGCAACGAAATGCAGTTAGCATCTAACCAGAAGTGCAAATAGAAGAGGGCAGAAATTTTACAAGAATTAAGTACACCGATCAGCCATTACATTATGACCACTGACAGGTGAAGTGAATAACACTGATAATCTTGTTATTATGGCACATGTCAGTGGGTGGGATGTATTAGGCAGCAGGTGAGCATTCTGCCCTCAAAGTTGATGTGTTAGAAGCAGGATCTGAGCGACTTTGACAAGGGCCAAATTGTGGATGGCTAGATGACTGGGTCAGGGCATCTCCAAAACTGCAGCCCTTGTGGGGTGTTCCTGGTCTACAGTGGTCCGTACCTATCAAAAGTGGTCCAAGGAAGGAAAAGCGGTGAACCAGCGAGAGGGCCCTGGGCGACCAAGGCTCATTGATGTACATTGGGAGTGAAGGCTGGCCCGTGTGGTCCGATCCAACAGACGAGCTACTGTAGCTCCAATTGCTGAAAAGGTTAATGCTGGTAATGATAGAAAGATGTCAGAACACACAGTGCATTGTAGTTTGTTGCGTATGGAGCTGCGTGGCCGCAGACCAGTCAGGGTGGCCTTGCTGACCCCTGTCCACTCCCGAAAGCACCTACAATGGGCACGTGAGCATCAGAACTCGACCACTGAGCAATGGAAGAAGGTGGCCTGATCTGATGTATGACGTTTTGCAATGAGGCAAATGCAAGTACAATGGCAATTCTAAATGTGCAGTGCAAGACAATTGAAGGTGCAAGTTGGCATGTGCAACTGAAATGCAGGGCTAGCAGCAATGAGGTTCTCGAGGTAGACATGTACATGTAAATACTGAGAAGTTACTTATCATCACTTTTAAGGCAGTGTCAGAGTCCAGTAGTACAAGGGAGTAGTGCAAAAAGGTCCCTGGGTGGCAGTACTAAGCACTGGGTGAGTGGTTATGGTTAGTGATGGGTCACAGAGTCCAGCAGGGTCCTATACACTATGTTATTTGTCTCTGTGTCCTATACACTGGTTTTTATCCTATGTGTGTCTTATAGGATGGGTGAATGTGCTGACTGCATCCTGTCCCTGTCAGTGCTGCCTTGATTCTGTGCCCAGTCAAACAGAAGAGCTACCCACCCCTCTCTGTTTGCCCAGCCAGCCTGCCTGCCACTTAGGGGCCTTTCACTGAAAGAGTCTTTCAGGGCGGTCTCATATACATGTGCTGCGGTACCCTTAACCCCTAAAATCAATAGGGAACTTTTTAGTGAGAGGAAGGAGGAAATTACTTAATCAAGCGGTGATATTGCTTACTACATGCTTTTAACATAACCAATGATGGCAATGTCTGGATACACAGCCAAATTCACCATTTTCAAGATGCGCTATTGTAACAAATAGAAATTTGTGAAACAATTGTCTATTGGTCATACACATGCTTCGTTAACAAAAAGTGTAGACTAACAGCAAATTACTTAAATCCATTCTCCACAGGGTGGGATAGATCATAAAGCTAGTAGAGAAGATGTCATTACTGGGGGAGGCTCTGATCCACAGACTCCTACAATCTCTCTCTCGCTCTCTGTGTCTTTTTATTTCTTTCTCTCTTGTTTTCCTTTTTTCGTTCCCTTGGCCTTGTTGCACTTTCTGAATCCTTTGTTTATGTCATTAATTATATCAGCGTCTTTTATCTTTCTCTCTCCAATGCTGGGTGTCACCCGCCTGCTGAGCTCGCCTCCGGTCCCATGTGGATCATTTAAACACAGAAAAGAAAGAGAAGAGAAGAGGAGAGAGCAGGAGAGATGATGAGATCAAACAGAAGAGAGAGGAAGAGAGAGCTCCATTTAACAGCATTTCTTGACTGTCCACCGAGTTAATGAAGCCCACAGTGCTGATAAGGAATAATGAGGACTGTTGGGGTGACCTCTATTTATAGGTACATTGAGATCAATTGTTTTTGGTGGCTGCATTTTTAAACTGTGTGTGTGGACTTGTTTTACTTACCTGATGCCAGTGCTGGGGCATCCCTACTCAGGGTTAAGGTTTAGGATTGGGGTTAAACATCCAATCAGGGTCAGGCTAGGTTAATTTTAGGTATTAAGGTTAGGTTGTTCTGGTTAGGTTAAGGTAAGGTTTAAGTTTAGGTTAAAGGAACATGTTTGTTTTTATGTCCCCACAAGGTTAGGAATACTGGACTATGTGTATTTCTGTGTTTGCGTGTGTTTGTTTGTGTGTTGGATCCAGGTCTAACAATACACAGGTCAAACAATACAGACGGTCTAACAATACATATGGTCTATGGGGATTGGGTTGGATGGCTGGCTGGGTGATTGGTGGTAATTGGGGGATTGGGTTGGGTGGCTGGGAGATTGGTGGTAATTGGGGGATTGGGTTGGGTGGCTGGGAGATTGGTGGTAATTGGGGGATTGGGTTGGGTGGCTGGGAGATTGGTGGTAATTGGGGGATTGGGGTGGGTGGCTGAGCAGTTGGTTGGGGCGGTTGGTGGGGATTAGTGGGAATTGAATGTCCTATGAACTGTAGCTTCTATTTGGCTTCAGATGACTATAGCTTCAGATGGAATTAATCTTACTGTTGTAGAGTCCAGTCGATCATTTCTGAGCAGCTTAGTAACTGCAGTCAGATTGTTTTAACCCCTTTATCTCTTTTGTCGTGTTTCTCTCCCTATCACACTGGGAGAATCTCAATTCCTTGAGTCTGATACTTTACCTTCCCTCCTTCTCAAAACCCATTGGAGGAATTAGAGAATGAGGCCATGAGAGAGACACAAGAGGTCAATAAAAGACAATTGAGATGTGTCCTCTCTCTTCACTCATCTCTTCTGTCACCGCCTCAGGCTGGTCCCCCGGGTACTTCAGGATGGTGCAACACATTTAGAGAGAGCTTCAACATTGTGTGAACACACCCGACTGCTGCTTCTCTCTCGCTCTCGCTCTCTCTCTCTCTCTCTCTCTCTCCTTCTCTCTCTCAGACACAAATGAGAAAATTTAGGAATTGAAATAACTCTGGAATTGAAATATAATTTGAAAACAAACTTAGGAATGAGTTAACTGGAACGTTTACATTTAACCTGTATACAGTAGCAGACATACAAGTCCTGACGGACACCTAGCAGTGTGTGTGGAATTTCACCCTGTAAATAGTAAAAACCTCAGTAGCTTTACCTAGAACAGGGTTGAAGATGGTTCATTGAGTAAGTTCTATGGGCTTCGGTAACATTGAGTTGGTAATGTGGAGGTATGGAGAGGGTTATCATTATTTTCTGAATTTAATGTCGTCCCAAATCACTGTCTTTATGTTCTTGAAGCCTCTGTCATTAAAGGTTAGAAAGACAAGTGTATTTTTCTATCAAGGTTGTCTTGCTTAAAATGTTGTTACTTGTTCTTCATGCTCTCTACTGTTTCTGGATCCTCCCCTTGACAGTCTTGCCCTTCAGATCCAGCATGTCTGTCCACTATGAATCAAATCAGGTCTTCTAATACACTGATGCCATAGGAGAGATGTGCTTTACTGCCCTATCACATTATGGCTGCACAAATATAGTGATGTTTTTGTCAGATAATGTCTGTGTGTATGTGTGTGTGTGTGTGTGTGCGAGAGACTGAGTGAGATACGTAACCCTGATAAATGACCACTAGGCCTTGCTTGCTGGGCAGTTTCCTTCTGGGAGCAGGAGTCACAACAGTGCACTCATTAACATATATCCTGTCAGCAAGGTGAGCACAGGACAACCCCCACACACACACACACCTGAAGGGCAACACCACCCCCCTCTCTCTCTCTCTCACTTTGTCTCTCTCAGTCTCTCTCTTTCTCTCTGTGCATGCCTTTTACTGTCCTGTGGAAACATAAAGAAACACATACTGTTGGTGTCAACCCTGTGTTTCAAGAAATGTGTTCATATAACTATTGTGTAAAACGTGATTACTTTCAGCACTGACACCTGAGAAAGGCTGTGGCGTTGCTAATTCGGACGCTAGGGGCAGTAAGAGGGTATTCATAGTGTAGTGCAGCAGTTTGCTAGGTGTTCTGGTCAGGGATGGGGGGGCAGGCAGTAAAGCAAGTGCCCTTCACTCTGTATGTTTCAAGTTCAATTCCATCAAGAGGCAAGATTGTTTTGGAAGGTGTGAGTTGTTTCTGCATTTGCAACCCTCGATTCCATTCAGTCAAGACTTTTATTTTTGTTGCGGAGAGAGGCAACACTTTTTTCTGTTTTTTTTTTTACCTTAACCTATCCATCCTAACTCTGACCTCAGTAATGTGTACTTTAATGACCAACATGACGACAAAACTTAAAATAGCAATATAATACCAAGTTGTTATAGAGCAAAAGCAATGTTAAATGTAATAGTACTGGTTCTAGGTCTATTAACATAATAACATTTTACAAAATAGTTGTATATGAACTCAGTTCCTGAGATGAAGTGTTGGTTTGGTATTAACTTCGCTCTGTGACTTTTGGCCTGGATAATTAGACGGCCCAGTAGTAGCCAACAGTCAGTATGCAGGTTGTACCCTGGCTAAAAGACCTTCCATGTCTGCCAGTCCTTCTGTCGACCTCTCCGAAGTTTGTTGTTTAAGTGTTTTGGGAGGCCCATGGTGAATGCTGTTTGGCCCAATAGGGGCCAGCTCTGCTCTTCTACTGCCTTGGAGCTTCTAGACTCAACAGACAAAAGACAGCGGCTGAAAAGCACTGTAATGATGCCCAGGCAGAGAGAGAACTGGCTGCCTCTTCATTTTCCTGACTGAGAAGAATGGAGCAAGAGAAAAGAGCAAGAGAATAAAGAAAGATGATAATAAGCCACTCAAATCCAGGTTTCTGGCGGCGCTGTCTCTTTGGGTTTATTTTTCTCATGCGTGTGTTTTATTATGGTAATGAAATGGCTGATATAAATAGGGTTGAATGGAAGAGTTTCCCCGTTTCAAAGGAGTTTGGGAGGGAGGGGAGTTTGGGGTGTCGCTACATGTCATTGATAAAACATGTATACAGATTAGAGAGCTTGCCCTCTTTCCATACAATCCATCTTTCTCTTGCTCTCTCTATCCCCCAGTCCAACCTGTTCTGTTTCCCTGGTCCCATTGGGACTACATGAGAAAACATGTTCATATGTTTTACTCAGTTCAAACACAACCACAGCACAAGGCACCTCATTGATGTATCATGTTTGAGCAAATATTTAGAGCACAAATATTAACAACATTAGCTATGGCAAAGTGCACAGAATGGCAGGAAATTTAATTTCAGATTTTTAAATGTGTCTTCAGCTACACAGCAACGGGAAATGGGTTTTGAAAAAACAGCAAAAAAAATCACTGGGACGATGCTCCTTTCCCAGGACTCGAGCCACATGGCCATAGCCACTTCTAGACCACACCCCCAAAAAACACCCAACAACCAGGCAACATTTGTATCCAGTGACAAATACTGCTTAGGCTCAAGAAAGTCAATACAAACCACTACAGAAAATAAAATTTAACTAGAATTGTAAAAACCAAACAGTAGATCCTGTAGAATCATATAACCCACCATCTCCAGCAACCCCCTCTTCTGTCTCACAGGGGATCCAGGGGCCAGCCAGAGTTCTCCAAACAGAGGAGGCAGAGAGCCTCTTCTGTCTCACAGGGGATCCAGGGGCCAGCCAGGGTTCTCTAAACAGAGGAGGCAGAGAGCCTCTTCTGTCTCACAGGGGATCCTGGGGCCAGCCAGTGTTCCCAAACAGAGGAGGCAGAGGGCCTCCAGTTTCGAAGCCTCCACACAAACACAGCTCATCTGCTGTCCTGTAACACTTCTATGTGATGCAGAGTTCTGTGTGAGACACAGAAGGTAAAGAGGGTGCGGGAGTGAAGGAGGAGACGCAGGCAGGCTCTCCTCTCCTGTCTCTCCAGACGGCGACTCTCTTCCCTGTGGAGCTGGCAGCTCTCTCTCCACAATGCAGTATTTATCAGGCTGGGATCTACAGAGTAATTTCTGTCTCACCCTGTTTCTCATCCTTTCGTCCCCGACCCACCCCCCACTCTCTTTCTCCCGCTCTCCCTCTACCTGCCTTTAGCTGACATTCTCTCATCTAAACTCCTTCAGCTCTTTCATCTTTCCGTCTCTACTCATTTGTTCTCAGCTCTTTCATCTCCCCTCCCCTCTGCTGGACCTTCATCTCTCCTGCTTATTTCATTATGTAACATAATTCTAGAAGTTCACCTTGCACAGTTGGCGGTGTCTTCCATTAACTGGCTGGGTCTCTCAATGTTAAGAGACGCAGTGATGCTTGTGTTTCCAGATACGGTATTTTTACATACTGTAAGGACGAGAAGTGCAACTTATCATGGAGTGATTTAATGCACAACAGTGCTGTGGGCAGAAAAATCACAGGTGAGCTGTGCCCACTCAGAGACTCTGGAGGAAATCAATATCAGGATCACGTCTGTTTTAATGCTTAAAGTGGAACTGACCACCATTATTTAACAGCCTGCAGTGAGTCTCTTAGCTGTGTAGTTATCTTGTATTGGTCATTGAAATTTATAGGATTCTCTGTGTCAAGCATTTGTGCTTGTGTGTCCTCCCACTAAGAATAAAACAAGGTGCAAACTTTCCTCAGATGTAGAGGCTGAGTTAATCCGGTCCTCTGTGGGTATTCACTGATATTGTTGGATCCTGTCAGCCAGGCTGACGTTAAGGACAAATCAAACTGACAGGATGGATTCAGGGCTGTCCCCCTGTCACTGGCCTATAACCCAGGAGTACATCCTGTGTGTGACTGTAACCTTGACCTTGTACAATGTGCACATACACTTTTGCATGATTACTATTGTATGATTTTGAGGTTCTTGTTTTTAGCAAAATGTGAATCATTTAGTAGGGGTCCATTTAGTACTGTAGGTACTGCGTCGGTACTGGTAGGGTTGTAGCCAGGTATACTGAAGCAAAAATGAAAGTAAAAACAGCCATAGAATGATAGTGATGGGTTTCTGGTAGTTTGTATTAGAGGTTGTAGTGTCTATGAGAGGTAGTAGTTTGTATTAGAGGTTGTAGTGACTATGAGAGGTAGTAGTTTGTATTAGAGGTTGTAGTGTCTATGAGAGGTAGTAGTTTGTATTAGAGGTTGTAGTGTCTATGAGAGGTAGTAGTTTGTATTAGAGGTTGTAGTGACTATGAGAGGTAGTAGTTTGTATTAGAGGTTGTAGTGACTATGAGAGGTAGTTCTGTGTTGTTGCAGACACTAGATCCTAAATCCTACGCTGGATAGTGCACTACTTTTGAGGCCTAGAATAGGGTTCTATTTGGGATTGTGTGGATTCCAGTTATAGGCCTCTCCCTCTTTGGAGGCTTTACTGTAGTAAGAGTTTCATGCATAGGGCCTCTCAGAATAGTGAACCCCAACCTCAAAGCTGAACTAGATATATTGTTAGATATATTTTCTAAACAGACAGATATTTGAATGGAACCACCTTGCTGTGAGATTTGGCTCTTATGCCCTGTGGACCTGTGATGACATATCTTACTGATATCTTACTGATGGGGTCTCTCTGTGACAATAGATGCTGTGGATGAGTATGGCTTCAGGGGTCGACACACCTCTTGAATCTTTTAGTCTTGCTTTTGTTCAGTCTGGGCTCATCCTGTCTCTGGCCTTCCTCTCACTTCTTGTTTAACTTGGATTTTTCTCCTTCTCACACACACACACACACACAAACACACACACACACACACACACACACACACCCCTGTCCATCCCAGTCCCTCTGTGCTACAGCAGTAATTTACAGTGTGAAGGATGAGTAGTAGATGAATACAGAGAGATGACAGGGCTCCAAGTGGCCCTGCTCCAACAGTCATTAGGGAGGCATGATGATGGCCCCCATTTAACCCTACTACCCAGATGAAATGAGGGTCAAGGGGAGATGGGGAGATAGAGCCAGAAGAAAAGTGGATGGGAGAGAGGTGACATGGGGACAGATGAGAGGAGCACATGATCCCTAAAGTAAGATCTATACAGTATTTCTGGTTTTTGAAGTTGTTAATAGTAACACCAGATAGTAACCATGTTACCATATAAACCAGGTGAACACTGGCGATGTCTTTCAACATGGAGCAGGATAGACAGCAAGTCCCTGGACAGGGTCTAAACAATGAACTGAACTGCTGTGAGCCGTCACAAGTACATCTTTGTTGATAAAGCAGGCTTCCACTTAGGCAACATGGGGGGACGTATCCATGTATACAGCCATATCTGAAGGTGGGGTCTTAGGACGTAGGCCAGATGCAGCCAACAACGCACGTTCGGCACACCTCATTGAGTTCCTCATGGGAAGCGTGTGGGATAATGCTATAGCAGGTTCCCCGATTCAGAGGTGGTTCAAGAATGGTTTTGGGCCAATCCCTGATTCCTGAACCTAGATCTGCCCCGTAATCTCCTTTTCACTATGGAGGTGGAGGGTCTTTGACCACCATCCCCATGAGCATGTCTCCCTCCTTCAGCCCATGGATAAGACATGTCATGACATCACTGGTGACCAGTGTCACATTTGGGTTTGTCATGGTGAAGTGTTTTTTCCGTAGTGCACAAAAAATGAAAATAATCATGGTTACATTGGACAAGATATATCGTGGCCAAATGCTGAAAGCAGAACTGAATCAAATTTGTGTTGTTTGTGTTAAACATTAAACGTTTGTTCCTGATTCAGTATTTGTTACCATTAGACAAAAAACCCATATCGCAATAAAAGTTTTTTTTTTTTGGCACTATGATTGTAGATGGGACTTTTGTTTATGGGATAGAAATTATGGAAATAATTTTTAGTCAACTGTGATGGGTAGTGTACTGTAGGAGCTTTGCTTAATGTGTAAACAGTGAAATATTATCTAATGGAGGACCTTTAGTTCAAGTTCAAGTTCATTTATTTATATAGCACATTTAAACAGCCAACAACAAACTTTAGCACTTTGAATTGTCATTTAGTGTCCTACATGGTTTATTCTTGGGCCAACTGGTTGTTACAATAACTAAACTCGGAGTATTGCACTATGTAATGTGTTCATGACCTAACCAACGTACTCATACTTCCTCCTAAACTTACTGGTTGTATGAATGATCTTGTGGTGAAAGTTGGTTTCAAACCAATCAGTTGTTTTGAATGCAAGACTTAATGGGTTGGTTTCGCAAATACTAAAAAAGTTCAATAGAAAACTGCGTAGAGCTTGTTCTTTTAGTTTTGGCTAGACTTAATCTGTGTCTGCAAAATCGGTCTATTGTGTCACACGTTTGGTCAGTTTGGAGATTTGTACTGAGAGTTTTGGAAAATCACCACATATTATTGGTAATTGTACCAAAGTCTCTTAAAAAAATCCGATCAGATATTTGCATTATTTTCTATTTTTCATTAGATAGAAAATCTATTTTCTATCAGTGATTTGGTAGTCAATATATATACATCTTACTCATAACGAAAACAATAACTCCAATCACTCCATGGCTGATTTGTGTCTTTGGAAAACAGTAAATAAGGGTCACAATATGAGAATCATAGTAATAAAGAGGGGATATACACTCATCTAAAGGATTATTAAGAACACCTGTTCAATTTCTCATTAATGTTATTATCTAATCGACCAATCACATTAACACTGTGCAGGCTGGTGGTGGTGGTGTAATGGTGTGGGGGATGTTTTCTTGGCACACTTTAGGCCCCTTAGTGCCAATTGGGCATCGTTTAAATGCCACGGCCTACCTGAGCATTGTTTCTGACCATGTCCATCCATTTATGACCACCATGTACCCATCCTCTGATGGCTACTTCAAGCAGGAAAATACAACATGTCACAAAGCTTGAATCATTTCAAATGGGTTTCTTGAACATGACAATGAGTTCACTGTACTGAAATGGCCCCCACAGTCACCAGAGCTCAACCCAATAGACCATCTTTGGGATGTGGTGGAACGGGAGCTTCGTTCCCTGGATGTGCATCCCACAAATCTCCATCAACTGCAAGATGCTATCCTATCAATATGGGCCAACATTTCTAAAGAATGCTTTCAGCACCTTGTTGAATCAATGCCACATAGAATTAAGGCAGTTCTGAAGGCGAAAGGGGGTCAAACACAGTATTAGTATGGTGTTCCTAATAATCCTTTAGGTGAGTGTATATTGTCTATTAGTCATTTGGTAGTAAATATATTGTCTATTAGTCATTTGGTAGTAAATATATTGTCTATTAGTCATTTGGTAGGTAATATATTGTCTATTAGTCATTTGGTCATTTGGTAGGTAATATATTGTTCATTGAGCATTTTGTCATTAATCGTCGTCTGTTAGTCATTTTACAGTTAATTTATTTTCCCAAGATAGAGGCAGAACCTGGTGACTAGTCATAGAGCTACTGGTGTAAATGTTCTCATTTTAATTTCCTGGGTCTCTGAATACCTCCTCATTCCTCTGGTGTTCCCATAATCAGTTACTGTACTTGTTACCTTTATCGTTATCTTACCCCGTCTCTCCTCTTTTTGTTCCTCTCTCCCTCTTTCACTCGCTTTTGCTACATAATCCAGTTACCAGCTGACACACTCTGACACTCAACAACACGCACCAACAGACAGACAGAAACAAGCACACATGCACTACAGATTGAGTAATATTTATTGTTCTACGGTTGCTTAAAGTAGTTTTGGCCTGTGATGCGCAGAACTCTTAAGGTCCATTTCTGTGTCTGTCTCTGTCTGTCTGTATTTTTCTCTGTCTGTCTCTGTCTGTCTGTCTATCTGTTTTCTGTGTATCTGTCTGTCTGTGTGTGTCTCGAAGTCTGTGTGTCTCTGTCTGTCGGCCTGCCTTTCTGTCTGTGTCTCTGTCCGTGTCTCTTAGTGTTGTTGTTGTGCTATTGAACTGGTAGTTGTTTTTTAGCTATCGCGTTTGTGTCCTGTGACGATGCTGAGCCATGCCACGCCACAGAAAACCTCACCGCTCTGCTCTCTCAAAATCAAATCACGTAGCTTTTATACGGCTATTTGACTTACACAGTCTCATTATAAAGCCTCACGGTTTTAGCAAATAATATTAAATGTAGATGTTGCTCCATTTCCTTTTTAGATTGTCATTATTATTCAGTAATATATGATATTCGGTATTCAGTAATTCATGGTGTTCACATTGTGTTAAATAATCAATTCAATCAGCCGCTTTTTTTAAACTGTTCTGCTTGAATAATGTTATTATATTACGTTTTTGGAATAGCAAGGCAGTACATAGCAGAAATGTGATTGCTTTAGTAAATGGCTTCAGCAGGCTGCTCTGCTCCCATAATGAATGTGTCTCATATGACAGTCCAATTAATTACGGGATTGTGTAATTTTAGCCCACTGTGAGAGAACTGCAGACCTTGTTGTCAGGTGTTGTGCTCTGAAGTCCTCAGAGTATCACCAATTGGAGACTATGTTATTTTCGGTGCTGACACAACAAGAGTTGAGGGTAACAGATGGAGTGGGCAGGGCCTGGCTGTAACAGGGCTGATTCCTCCCTTATATACTGAATTCAAGCTGTTGGAGTTTGGGGAGCAAGTCCTTTTTGTTATATACAGTACCGGTCAAAGGTTTGGACACACTTACCCATTCACTTCAAGTGTGTCCAGACTTTTGAGTTGTATTTTATATGCAAGAAAAGCTTAAAATCTTTCTAACACATGCAGCACTGTTCTCAATATATTTGACCACTGCAAAATAACAATGTTCTTTTCTTCACAAAATTACATAATATTTATAGTACATGTAACAAATGCTGTTGCCTGTATTTCACAAAATACACATGTTTCTTTATATTGTGATACAATGACAATGTTATAACTTGTGTAAACATGTTATAACTTGTGTGTAACTTGAGTAAACATCTTGGTGTAATAATACAGTTGGTTACTGTATTGTTGCTGTGCATTTACATGTATGTCGTGTTTCTTTGAGTGCACTGTCAAAACATGTTTTTAAGTGTCATGTATTCACCTTTATTACAGTGTGTATTTTAACTGTACCTTTCCCTGTTTGAAGTCATGGTAAGTACACATCATTTCACCAAGGCAATTATTGGCATTCAACGGTAGTTCACTGCAATTCTGTTATTCTTCTACCGTCAGTTTGGCATCAATGCCAAGTAGTAGACATCAGCCCTGGCTAGTAGAAGTCCTTCACAAGCACATCTGTCTCTCTAGCAACCACTCCTGATCCCATAGGCCCAGTACTAACCACTATGTGAATGACTGCCGTAGTCTTACCCCTTGGTCCTGCCATGCCCATACACACCGCATACACACTGACATCCCCATGTGTGTGAACGTGAGGGGCTGGGATGGGGTGGGATGCTTCCTCTCCTGCCTCTGTCTCCCTCCCCCTCTACCTTCCCGTCTGCCACCTCCTCTTCCATCATGTTTTCTACCTATCTGATTATGATGCTCTCTACTCTCCCTTTCTGTCATCCCTCTCTAATGATCATGTCTGTTATTCTGTCTCTCTTCCCCTCCTTCTTTTTCTGTTTTGCACTCATCCTCTCCGTCTGTCATTCCCTTCCCCTTCCTGTTTCTCTGTGACTGTTGAGATTAACTGGGCTCTGTCTTCATGTCGTGTGTCTTTTTAGGCCCACGCGGTGCATCGCTGGCTAATCGATCAGGACGATAGTTTGAGCTCTGAGCTGCCGGATGGCCAAGGAGTATGGCACTTTGATGAAGCAGTAAATATCCGCCACACGTATATCTGGCTTTTTTACTACTTATATATCTATATATATATATGACCATCTTGTATCTGTCTTTTGAAAGTTTGTTTCACTGTTGTTGCTCTTGCTGCTGTTGTTGTTTTCTCTTCCTCTTTGCCTTTTTTTTGTCTGTTGCATCTAGTAACTGTAGCTCTATCTGGTTGTGTTGAGAGTCCAGTGTTGCTGTTGTGGTGTGAGCTGGTTTAGTCAGGTGTCGTAAAGTAAGGCTGGAGCTTTTTCTTTCTTCCTGTTGTAATTGCTTGACGTATTTATATTCCGTCTTTAGTTTTCTTTTGTGTTTCTGCTTTTGTTTTTGCATACACATCTAATGTGTGTATATCTATATCTTTCTGTGGTTTATCAGAAGATTTTCTCTCATGCAGCATATTACATGCCAAGAGTCCACAGGCAAAATATGACATGATAGTTGTAAGGAATTCTTATTACATCTTCCTGTATCAGTACAGACATTACTGACCTGCGTATAGAAAATTAAAAGGCTTCTTTAAAAAGCGTTCCAGGAACAGTTATTTTTCCTGTGGATTCTCATATAAAAATATGCTTCTGTTTCTGTGTGCGCGTGCGTGTGCACTGTGCGTGTAATGTGCGTTTCTAAGAGAAAGGGAGAGGGAGAGAGAAAGATGAGATGACTTAATGAATGTGGGTTTTCTACCTTCTGTCTGTGTATGTATGGTGCTTTACTTAGTTTAGGTGTTCCAAGCTGTCCTTTATCCTTTGATGTGAGTGTGTGTGTTGACTGTTCTGTGTCTTGAGTTCTGTGTAGTGACTTGTGTCAGTGTAGTGTTTTTTTTTTGTGTCAGTTTTGAGTTGTCTGCATATTGTGTGTTTTTGTCTATTTTGTCTGTGTCATGTGTATTTTTTCTTGTAGTCTGTGTTTATTTTGTGTTGTGTTTATGTTTTGTCTGGTAGGTTGGCGTGTGTCTATGTTTTGTCTGTTTTGTGTTCTGTTGTATGTTGTGCTGTGCGGTGCTCCGTCTATGTTGCGTTGAGTTGTGTTCTATGTTGTGCTGCCCTGTGTTGTTTTAATGTTGTGTTTATGTTGTATTGTTTCTTGTAGCTTGTTCTCTGTCAATGTGATGTCTGTTTTGTATGTTTAAACAACATAATGCTTTCCTTCTCCTCCACCTTTATACTGACTTCAACACCTAGCATTTATTCCTTTAGTGTCTCTACTTTATAAAATATAATTAAACTTGTAAAACCACTCTGCCAGTCGTACATTGTAATTACACCATGTGATGGTATATCTAGCAATAAGTCACTGAAGTTTTAATCAGGGCATGTGGTGGAGTATCTAAGCTGTCAGTCAAAATACATTATGACTTGGATTAAGGTTGGGAAAAGGGTTAATACTGAATAAATTAGGGTTTAGAGTAAGTTCCTTTCACTAAATGGCACTCATATTGCACCTTGTGAACCGCATAACTGAATTTTGTACCTGCAAAACTCAGGGTCATCTTGAAAACAGGCCCACAAAAGTTCCCAAGTACTCAAATTACATTAAATATGTTTTAAGCTGGTACAATTAGCATTATTTTTTACATTGCAAATATAAAAATCTGAAACTCTACATTCTGTATTTATGTGAAAATGTAACATGAAAATGTAATAAGAAATAAAAATCTCAGGTACACAAGTATTCAGACCCTTTGCCTTGACACTCCAAATTGAACTCAGAACATTCTGTCTCTGTAGGCCTCAGACAACTGTGTCAAGGCATAGATCTGGTTATTAAAATTGCATAAGCATTGAAAGTTCCCAGGATCACAGTAGGTTCCATAATTATGAAATGGAAGAAGTATCAAGACTCTGGAAAAAATATCAAGACTCTTCCTATAGTTGGCCGTCCCATCAAACTAAGTAACCAGGCAAAAACGGCAAATGCCACTCTAACAAGGTTTCAGAAATGGGAGAACCTTCCAGAAGACCATCTCTGTTCCAACACTTCATCAGTCAGGCTTTTTTTGTAGAGTGGCTAGACAAACTCCACACATGAGTAAAAGTCATATGAAATACCAAGTGCCACATCTGGAGAATGCAAGATATCGCTCATCACTTGGCTAATGGCTCTATGGTGAAGCATGGGTGGAGCATCATGATATAGGGAGGCTTCTGAGGCAGAGACAAGCA
This sequence comes from Esox lucius, assembly GCF_011004845.1. Taxonomy (NCBI): domain Eukaryota; kingdom Metazoa; phylum Chordata; class Actinopteri; order Esociformes; family Esocidae; genus Esox; species Esox lucius. The sequence goes on from NC_047581.1 coordinate 19,962,174, forward strand.
GACTGGTCAGGCTTGAGGGAACTATGAACAGATCAAAATACAAAGAAGTCAACCCAAACCACATCGCACAGAACCTCAGTGTCACTGTGAAGAGTTGGCAGGATACAATACGCAGACCTGTAGAAATTTGTCGTCCCTTTATTTCTTTACCAAGCACAGGCGAAGTTGGAACCGAGACTGCACTGCACAACAGGAATAAACAATGATCCACACCATGGTGTGGACAAACTCAATTCAACACGGGGCAGCTGCCTCTAACTGGGGACAACAAAAAGTGACTTGCAGAAATGTCTAGAGACACATCTGCTGTCAGGCCCTGAAAATCCCCCATAGATGCATAGAGATGGCTAGAGGCACACCAGCCACAAACTGACACTCAGACTGGGACGAAGATTCCCTTTAGCATGACAACAACCTAGAACTTACAACCCTGGAGAGGCTTTTGAACAGCCCTATGAATGTCCTTGAGTGGCCCAGCCAAAACCCCAAACCTAACTGGACATCTGTGGGGAGGCCTAAAGATTGCAGTTCACTGATGCTTCCCATCCAGAATGACAGAGCTTGGAAAGGATCTACAAGGAAGAATGGGAGAAACTGCTCAAATCTAGGTGTGCAGAGCTGGTAAATGCATAAACAAGAGGACTGTGAGCCACTGTGATCGCTGCCAAAGGCGCTTCTGCAAATTCCTGAAGAAATGGTCTGAATACTTATGTGTACAAGAGATATTTCAGTTTTGTACTTTCAACATATTTACACACATTTCAAAAAATATGTTTTGTTGCTGTATATGTAAGCAATAAGGCACAAGGAGGTGTGGTATATGGCAATAAACCATGGCAAATAGCTATGTTTAGGCAGGACACCACGCTGCTAATACAAATGCTGGCTTTAGGCAACTGCATTGTCCATTTTCCGCTTGCTTTCATCCTACATGTAAAACAGTATATGGGAATATAATGATGTTTTTTTTCTAGAATTTGAAAGTATCAAACAAATTTAAAGAATGGAAAATCTGTTGATTTATAAATGCATTTCATTGACATGTTAGGTTTTTAACATGGTCTAAATGTGTTTATCTTTTATATCAATTATTAAAACATTATTAAGATCTTAGGAAGCTTAAACAAACATGCAATAATCTAAATTGATATATTTTTTGAATCCACACCTTACCCTTAACCACAAGAGGGTCAATGTTTTTTCCCAGGGCCCAGACAAGAAAAGCTCCATGTGGAACGGTTCCTGATTCTTTTCTATTGAGTAGTAATTGAGGTGGTAAAGAGACAGCACTGGAGAATACTATTACCACCCCTATGTAGCAAAAAACAACAGAAATTGCATTTCAGTTTTGTTCCTGTGCTGCACCGGGATAAGGGACAGACAGGAGAGTGCATATTCACTGAGCTGCAGTGATGGATAGCCCTATAGCATCCAATGTCCCTGCACGGCCCATTGCCAAGATAGTAGTGCAGTTGAAAATAGCAACACAAACCTCTGCAATGGCAACCCAGTGTCTAGACCCCAATGATGTATCAAAAATTATTCCCCCTTAAGCTCCACTTCACTTACCTACCCCCCTAAATAATTTTATGATCCTGCAAGTTTCCTCTTTCTCTTCATTTCCTAAACAGGAATAGTCACAGTGTTTTGACAAATGTGCATACAGTTTAAAAGGGAAGCTGAGTGATTTAAAGCGGACAGTCACCTCCTAAAACCTGCTCTACGATCCATGACCCATCACTTGAGGACTGATTTAATTTACATCAACTGAGACACTCCCTCAACACTCCCCTCCCTCCAGGTCAGTTGGAAATGCGTGTCAGTGAGGTGTCCGTGGTTTATGCTACGCATCATAAAGGCTGCTTTAGTATGTCCTGTAGTAGGGTGTCCCTAATCATCCCCCCACCCTCCGATCATGGAGACCATAGCAGCAAATGTCCAGGAACCCTAAGCCCCATTGGTCACAGTTTGGCTTCACCGACGTCACAATGTGAGAAACTAACTGTCAGTCCTAAGCACTGTCAAGTGGATTTTCCTCTGTCAATCACAGTAGCTCTACCAGCCTACTGTAGAAGCAGTACATTATAAAGCCCATTGATGTCCAGTCACCAGGAGTCCTCTGTAATTTGTTTCGGGTAGGGGGGTTAGAGATTAATTTGCATGTGAAAAACCCTGGCTAGCAATTAAAGTGGCGTCTTCACACTCCAGTTGCATTCATAGTAAAATAAATGCTGGCAATTTAGAACTGAGAGATTTTACTACAAATTACCTACAATAAAATCTGATATAATTTTTGTTCACCAACCAAATATTTGGAAGACATGATGGCAAAATTCTTTCCCTTAGTTCTCTGGATGACCCACTAGGAAATAGACGTATGTGGGCTTTCAGCAGAAGTGAGCCAACTTGAGCAAGAATGTTCTCTAAAGTATTTATTTTTAAAGTATATCAAAAATAGTACATGTTTTTAATAGGGTTTTTTTATCCTGGAAAATGCAGTCCAACAAAAGTCCTATATATGAAATTTTTCAGGTATCCCAAAACCAGAAAAGGAACCAGTTCAGCCAGACAGAATTAAAAGTGATAAATGTTGTTGCCCTGGAGACAAACCCAGGTCTCCAACATGAGTGGCTGTGTCTTTAACCACTACACCACGGTGCTATACGTTCGCCCAGTATATAGTATCTACGTTCCGATATTACATCTCGACATTAGATCATTTTGTCGCACATTAACATCATGCCAAGTTTGAATATTTTGCGAGACACCATTAAGCATTGTGTTAAACTGACTAACGTTTCTTCACCACCTCCACCACAAATAGCATCTATGAAATAAATGGCTTTTGCACCTGGCCGTTTCAACAGCTTATTAGCCAGTAATAGGCCTACTAGTATCAAACATACTACTTGAACTTAACGCAGCCAAAGCTATTTCATGGCACAAAAATTTGTGTTTTTCTCTCATTTGTGAATGAAATTTATACAATAACTATCAATATAGGTGACAATTATTGACCTTTTCTTTAAGTGAAAAGACGAGAGAATTGTGAAAACCCCTACTTTTTACTGCTCAAGGGATTTTTATGTAGCCTATATTACCCCAGAAATCGTGCACGGATGGGTACTTCGAAAATCCAACAGAAATAGTCACAATATAAACAGTTTTATTTTAGTCTTACTGTAACGTGGCTACTGAAGGTTGTAGCCAGCAATGTTTTTGTCCATCCTGACACAAAAAGCATGCACGGATGCGTACTTTGAAAATCCACCAGAAATAATCACAACCGTGAACTATTTTATTTTAAGCTTTACTATAACACAGCTACTTAAAGTTGTAGCCAGCAAAGTTTTTATCAATCCGTAGCAAATCCTAATACATAATTTGCTTTGACAAGATTCAAACACAGGACCTATTGTTTGCAGGTCCGCGTCTCTAACCACTACGCTATTTAACAAGAGTTAGTCATTCAGTCACTCAGTAGGAGACATTTACTCTTCTTGGCCGGCTCCGTTTACGCAGTCCGGCAAAAATTAAATGATGCTTCATGACTGCAAAATGAAATTCTTGTTATATGGCACCCAAAAACAACATTGTGAGAGTTAATGAAAAGAGTATATAAGGCAAAGACAGAAAATAGTAATAAAATAAAGCAACAATATACATAACACTGTAAATTAGCATCAATCTGGGTCATATTATTGATATAGCAGCAATCTGGGTAGTGTTTTTGAACATTCAGATATGGTAAGAATGGCAATCATAAATACAGTATCTCACAAAAGTGAGTACACCCCTCACATTTTTGCAAATATTTGATTATATCTTTTAGTGTGACAACACTGAAGAAATGACACTTAGCTACAATTTAAAGTAGTGAGTGTATAGCTTGTATAACAGTGTACATTTGCTGTCCCCTCAAAATAACTCAACACACAGCCATTAATGTCTAAACTGCTGGCATCAGAAGTGAGTACACCCCTAAGTGAAAATGTCCAAATTGGGCCAAAAGTGTCAATATTTTGTGTGGCCACTATTATTTTACAGCACTGCCTTAACCCTCTTGGGCATGGAGTTCACCAGAGCTTCACAGGTTGCCACTGGAGTCCTTTTTCACAAAGACATCACGGAGCTGGTGGATGTTAAAGACTTTGCGCTCCTCCACCTTCGGTTTGAGGATGCCCCACAGATGCTCAATACGGTTTAGGTCTGGAGACATGCTTGGCCAGTCCATCACCTTTACCCTCAGCATCTTTAGCAAGGCAGTGGTTGTCTTGGAGGTGTGTTTGGGGTCGTTATCATGTTGGAATACTGCCCTGCGGCCCAGTCTCCGAAGGGAGGGGATCATGCTCTGCTTCAGAATGTCACAGTATACACTCACCTAAAGGATTATTAGGAACACCATACTAATACTGTGTTTGACCCCCTTTCACCTTCAGAACTGCCTTAATTCTTCGTGGCATTGATTCAACAAGGTGCTGAAAGCATTCTTTAGAAATGTTGGCCCATATTGATAGGATAGCATCTTGCAGTTGATGGAGATTTGTGGGATGCACATCCAGGGCACGAAGCTCCCGTTCCACCACATCCCATAGATGGTCTATTGGGTTGAGCTCTGGTGACTGTGGGGGCCATTTCAGTACAGTGAACTCATTGTCATGTTCAAGAAACCAATTTGAAATGATTCAAGCTTTGTGACATGGTGCATTATCCTGCTGGAAGTAGCCATCAGAGGATGGGTACATGGTGGTCATAAATGGATGGACATGGTCAGAAACAATGCTCAGGTAGGCCGTGGCATTTAAACGATGCCCAATTGGCACTAAGGGGCCTAAAGTGTGCCAAGAAAACATCCCCCACACCATTACATCACCACCACCAGCCTGCACAGTGGTAACAAGGCATGATGGATCCATGTTCTCATTCTGTTTATGCCAAATTCTGACTCTACCATCTGAATGTCTCAACAGAATACGAGACTAATCAGACCAGGCAAAATTCTTCCAGTCTTCAACTGTCCAATTTTGGTGAGCTCGTGCAAATTGTTGCCTCTTTTTCCTATTTGTAGTGGAGATGAGTGGTACCCGGTGGGGTCTTCTGCTGTTGTAGCCCACCCGCCTCAAGGTTGTGCGTGTTGTGGCTTCACAAATGCTTTGCTGCATACCTCGGTTGTAACAAGTGGTTATTTCAGTCAAAGTTGCTCTTCTATCAGCTTGAATCAGTCGGCCCATTCTCCTCTGACCTCTAGCATCAACAAGGCATTTTCGCCCACAGGACTGCTGCATACTGGCTGTTTTTCCCTTTTCACACCATTCTTTGTAAACCCTAGAAATGGTTGTGCGGGAAAATCCCAGTAACTGAGCAGATTGTGAAATACTCAGACCGGCCCGTCTGGCACCAACAACCATGCCATGCTCAAAATTGCTTAAATCACCTTTCTTTCCCATTCTGACATTCAGTTTAGAGTTCAGGAGATTGTCTTGACCAGGACCACACCCCTAAATGCATTGAAGCAACTGCCATGTGATTGGTTGATTAGATAATTGCATTAATGAGAAACTTAACAGGTGTTCCTAATAATCCTTTAGGTGAGTGTACGTAACACTGTGCATAGCAGCAGTTTAAAAAGCGTACTGTAAACTAGCAGCAATATTGGTAGTAGTATTGAATATTATAAATATGGCAAGTAAAATACATACAAAATCTAAACTTGCATCAGTTTTGAAAGAGTAGGATTGGGGAGTTTTTTTTCAAATTACTAAGTGTTGTAGATACATGTGAGTGTAATATGCTTATGAATAGTACATGCAAAGGAATATTCTAATGCCAATTAAAAGTACCTGAAAGGACTGTCACATCTGGAAAGTTTGTGTGTGATCAGTATGATCTTAGATCAGTGTTGAGGAGCCTTATGACCTGGGGGTAAAAACTGTTTTTGAGTCTGGGAGTGCGTGCTCCGTTGCTCCAGTAGCGTCTACCAGACAGCAGCAGAGTTAATAGACCATAGCTTGGGTGCCTGTAATCTTTCGTGTATGGTAGATGCCTGGCGTGGAGGGGAGATGGCAGGTGATGATGCGCTTCGCAGACTTTACCACCCTCTGGAGGGACTTGCGGTCTGCTGTGGAGCAGGTGCCTTACCAGGCAGTAATGCAGCCTTGACAGGATGCTTTCAATGGTGCACCTGTAGAAGTTGGTGAGAGTTTTTGCAGACATGGCTACTCAGGAAATATTATAATTTTTGGTCAGCTCCATTGATGTATGCCGCTTCCTGAAGTCCACAATCATCTCTTTAGTCTTACAGACGTTGAGAGAGAGGTTCTTGTCCTGGCACTATGTAGCCAGGTTCCTAACCTCCTTTCTGTAAGCAGTCTCATCGTTTTTGGAGTTGAGACCCAGGATGGTAGTGTCGTCTGCGAATTTGAGGATGATGTTGGAGCTGTGTGAGGCCACACAGTCATGCGTGAACAGGGACTACAGGAGGGGACGGAGTACGTAGCCCTGTGGGGTTCCAGTGCTCAGGTTCAGTGCAAAGGAGGTGAGGTTGCCCATTCTCACCACCTGGGGTCCGCCCGTCAGGAAGTCCAGGATCCAATTGCAGAGGGAGATGTTTAGTCCCAGGGTCCTGAGCTTAGGAACAAGCTTGGCGGACACAATGGTGTTGATATATCCACAAACAGCATCCTTACTTATGTGTTACCTTTTTGCAGGTGGTAGAGGGTGGTGTGTGTCGTCAGGGTGATGGCATCATCTGTAGATCTGTTGGGGCGGTATGCAAATTGAAATGAGTCCAAGGTGTCAGGAAGGGTGGAGCGGATGTGAGTTCTAAACAGTTGCTCAAAGCACTTCATGATGGTGGAGGTCAGTGCTACAGGGTGGTAGTGGTTCAGGCAGGTGATGGAAGGTTTCTTCGATACAGGGACAATAGTGGTCTCTTTGTAGCAGGAGGGGACTACAGACAGATACAGGGAGAGGTTGAATATGGAGGTGAAAACCTCCATTAGTTGGTCAGCGCACTTCTTGAGGACACAGCCTGAAGTGCCATCTGGCCCTGGGGACTTCCGAGGATTCTCTTTTTAAAAAACTCTCCTCTTGTCAGCCGTGGTTAGGGACATAGTGTAGTCATCCTGGTCCTCAGCAAGCCTCTCTGAAGGAATTGTGTCGGTCGCCTCATACAGTGCTTAGAAGGTGTTGAGGTTGTCAAGGAGTGAGGCGGTGGGACAAGCATTGTGCTATTTCTCCCCTTGTAGTCTGTGATGTGCCGCAGTCCTCCCTGCATGTGTCTGGTGTCAGAGCTGTGGTAGTTAGACTCCAACTTATCCCTGTATTCTCTTTTTCCATCCCTGATAGCCTTCCATAGGTCATATCTGGATCTCCTCAAAGCCTCCATGTCCCCAGAGCTTTAGGCGGAAGAGCGTTCTCTGAGCTGATAGTGATGAGGGTCGGGTAGGAGGTAATAGTGCTGGGGTGGTGGAGGAGGTGATACTGGTGAGGGTTGTGGAGATCATAGTTATGAGGGTGGAGGAGGAGGTAATAGTGCCTGGGTGGTGGAGGAGGTGGAGGAGGTGATACTGATGAGGGTTGTAGAGGTGATAGTGATGAGGGTGGAGGAGGAGGTAATGTTGCGGGGTTGGTGGAGGAGGTGATATTGATGAGGGTGGTGGAGGAGGTGATAGGGTTCAGGGTGGAGGAGGAGGTGATACGGATAAGGGTGATGGAGGGGGTGATGGTGTTCAGGGTGGAGGAGGTGATAGTGGTGTGGGTGCTGAAATACAGCCTGTGTACAGGCTGTCCTTGTATTGATTGATGAAAGCAGTTGTCGTGTTTATTACCAGGACACTGTGATAGGCTGGACAGCAGCTTCAACCCTTCACCAGAAAGGATGTAGTGGCAGAGGGAGACTGGCACAGAGGAAATAGTGATTGCCCATATTGATGGAAGCAAATAGTCATTCATTAGATACGTTGTTGGTGATGAATATGTCTGGTAGACCTGTGTTTACATTCACTGTTGTTCAGCAGTTTGGAGCAGTGAGAACCTGTCACTGCTGCAGAAGCATTTCCTGTTGGCGCTTGAACTGAAGGTGGAACAATTGATAGAGAAAGGAGGGAGACATAGGGAGTGAGAGAGCTTTGTCACTGACTCAGCAGAAAATTTTAAATCAAGACCCTATCACTCTGTCACCAAGCTCCCTGAACGAACACGCAGAGACACACATTCACACAAAAACTATTTACGCCCACAGCAGGCATTTATTTATGATCCGTTTTGCTGCAGTTATGCCCAAGGTATCCTCCTTCACTGTGCTGTGTATCATCCTCACGTTTTCTCTCCTCCCTCATCCTCTTCTAACTGGTGGTGGGATTTGAGGCTGTTTATATATGTAGGCAGTTTGCAGCAACTGCTTTTGTGGAGGCCCAGGTCAATCCACCTGGGTATGTCAGGAACCCGTATGACAATTATCGCATGTCAATAGTACACCACGTCCTGACTGGTGGGTGGTGGATATTATGACACAGCACACATGGCCTACACTATTCAGTGGAGACATCCACTGACGTTCTTTTCTACAGGAGGATGAATTACATCCACAGTAGTGGCTAGCTATGTGGAAGCCCACCAGACTGGCAGAGCCTGTTTCTGACAGTGTCAAATGTGTGACTTAGGTTTAAATAGAATGCGGGGCCACTTGGACACTTATTTAACTGGCTGAGTGAATGATGACCTAGCTGGACGTTTGGAATGAACACTACCCTGCATACATCACCTCTCCCAGACATAATGATTCTGCAGAGCAGCTCCTTCAGGCAGCCCCCCCCACACACACACACACCACAGGGCAGACTGTCACATCCCCCGCAAAACAGAGACACCATCAAGACTGTTACATCCCTATTTAAGGCAGAGCTCTACGGACCAGGCTGCTATACTATCCCAGTAGCCATCCCAGGTCATTAGCGTTGTGTGATCGGGCTGTTTATTGGATGGGCCGGCTGTTTGGTGCACTGCAGTGTGAGTCAGCCTGCTAGCCTGTCTGCCTCCCTATGTATGTTACTAGACTGAAGCACATTCAAGTTGTACTACCATACATTTATATGCTGGACTGCATAGCCTCTCTCTCTATCTCCCTCCATCTCTCGTTCCAACATGTTCTGTCTGATGCCCCCCGGGCCGGCTGTAGCCTTTTGGGGGATCTAATCCACATTTTATTTAGAGTTAGGCTAATGTCCGCTGTGTAGTGGTCTGTGAGCCCCCTTTCAGCTGAGTAGTTTCATAACTGTTTTCACACATTAGCCCAAACCTAGTTCTTTGTTAGCCCAAAACTAGTCCTGTGTTATTTCAAGTCTAGTCCTGGGTTAGCCCACACACGGACCTGTGTTTGACCAAACCCAGTCCAGTGTTATCCTACACCTAGTGTTGTGTTAACCTACACCTAGTGTTGTGTTACACCTACACCTAGTCCTGTGTTAACTTACACCTAGTCCTGTGTTAACATACACCTAGTCTTATGTTAACTTACACCTAGTCTTGTGTTAACCTACTCCTTGTCCTGTGTTAACCTACACCTAGTCTTGTGTTAACCTACACCTAGTCCTGCTTGTCTTATAGCCTGGTATCCCAGACATACTTGATGTTGCATGAAGCTGAGGCCCAGGCTCAGAATTTGACCTGTGTGTGTGTGTGTGTGTGATAGACAGGTGCCAGGGCTGAAGAAAACACCTGTCCCAAAGCCACAACCTGTCTAGCAGTGCTGCAGATGCAGGTTTAAGCTGTTGTTCTCCATGCAGCCACCAGAGGGCTGCCGCTACTGTTCACTGATCCAGCATCCCCGAACAAGACAGACAGGTGCTCTTCAGGATCTCCAGTGTCTCAATTACCTCGATAATCTTAGTCTTTCTGTGTGTGTGTGTGTGTGTGTGTGTGTGTGTGTGTGTGTGTGTGTGTGTGTGTGTGAGCCTGGGTGTCTGTGTTTATGCCTGTGTGTGATAAAGAGTGTTTGTGTGTGTGTCAGTGGGAGCTTGTGGTAGAATGACAGGCTAAAATAAAAGAGGGGGCTGACAGTGTCCATGATAATGTTAATTCCCACTGCTCCATGCCATCTACCCAGTGTTCTGGTAGCTCCAGGGAAAAGGTAATAAACCTCCCGGCACACGCTTATGGCAGCCATGCAGAAGAACAGGGAGAGAAAGGCTTTGTCCTGACAACAAGGGAGACAGAATGAGAGGTCTAGAGGGCATGTTTACCCTCACCCTAAATCAGTGACCACTATACAGCAGAGCTTACTATATCACAGCATTTAGGTCTGGCCTATACACATGGAGAACAACCTGCTCATTGCTCTGTCTCTCTCTCTTTGTCCCAGTCCAGGCCTAATATAGAGCCATTGGTCATTATAGTTGGAAGCTATTGGAGGTGCATTGGGGTTAGAGTTATGGGTGGCAGCTATGCTTTAGGATTATGGATGGAGGCTCTGGGAGGTGTCTATGGTTAGGATTATGGATGGAGGCTATGGGTTAGCTTTATGGGTGGAGGTCATGGGTGGTGTCGGTGGGTTAGGGTTATGGGTTGTGTATATGGGATAGGGTTATGGGTGGAGGCCATGGGTGGAGTCTGTTGGTTAGGGTTATAGGTGGTGTATCTGGGATAGGGTTATGGGTAGAGGCTATGGGTTAGGTTTATGGGTGGAGGCCATGGGTCGTGTCTGTGGGTTAGGGTTATAGGTGTAGGCTATGGGTTAGGTTTATGGGTGGAGGCCATGGGTGGAGTCTGTGGGTTAGGGTTATGGGTGGTGTCTATGGGTTAGGTTTATGGGTGGAGGTCATGGGTGGTGTCTGTGTGTTAGGTTTATGGATGGTGTCTCTGGGTCAAGGTTATGGGTGGAGGCCATGGGTGGTGTCTGTGTGTTAGGTTTATGGATGGTGTCTCTGGGTTAAGGTTATGGGTGGAGGCCATGGGTGGTGTCTGTGTGTTAGGTTTATGGATGGTGTCTCTGGGTTAAGGTTATGGGTGGAGGCCGTGGGTGGTGACTCTTGATGAAGACTATGGGTGGCCAGGCTGATTGGTGCTGTGTAAGAACTTCATTGGCTGTTGACAGATACCAGACTAGTTCCATCCAGCCCGTTATCACTCAGCTTTAGGTTCCTCGCCATACTTAGAGACAAGCCTTATTAGATGCCATAGCTTTGTTCAATGTAACCAAGATTAAGACGGAAGAGTATTTGTCCTCTGTAGCTGAGGAGCACCCGGTAATTTGTTATCTCTTCACGGACATTAGTGTCTCTGCAGTGCTTGGCTCTGGCAACTCTCTCAGACACACACACACACACACACAGACTCAGACTTAGGCAGGGCCGGTCACATGATGTTTTTAACCAGGTCACGGTCCAGTGCCACTGAGTGATGTGTAACTCTGCTCTCAGGAGGGGCAACTGCTCCCCTACTGCCCCCCACCCCCTCCCCCTCTCCTACAAGCATTTATCTCTCTGCATGGTTTTGGCAGCAATGTGCTTTTCCCAGCGTTTAGCCAGGAGACACAGAGAGAACGGAGAAGGGAGAAAAGGAGGCCTTTTCAGGCGGGGAATGACGGACGCTTTATTGGAAAAGGCCGGGTCCTTTGAAAGGTTGCCCCCCCCCCAGCCTGGCCCACCCCCACCCCTGCGTCTGGCTCATTGTCACGGGCAGTGGCAGCGTAAACGGCCCCCACGCTGAGCGCATTGTCACTGTAAGTCACTTTACAGACTGGAACAGCACAGGCATTCTCCCCCTAAACACAAGGCTTTTCTGGAAAGGCCCAGGGACAAGACTGTCTGGCTGTCACAACATTTACCGCAGGGCCAGGGAGACATGGGAGACCCGGAGCTCCAGGGATCAACCTGAGGGCCATTTAAACAAGAATACAATAAAGCGAGAAAGTTAGGTAGGGACAGAGGGAGGATGAAGAGAGAGAAAATGACAGACGGGGAGAGGCAACACAGCGTGAGACTGAGGAGAGCATACGTGTGTGTGTATCTTTAGATACAGACGGCTTTCCTCTAGAGATAACCCCCCCGGCCTCCCATCACCCCCACCCTGATATCTCCTCCCACCATGGGCACTCAAGTGTGTGTCTGTGTGTGCTTATGTGGAACTGTGTCTCGGTGCCCAGTCCCAGCTCACACTCTCAGGGGGCAGGGGCAGTACAGTAGTATGTTTCTGGAAAAGAGACGGAGAGACAGACAGAAAGAGTGAAGGAACATGTTTGTAAGAGAAACAAAGAGTGAAGTGCTGTGTTTGTAAGGCAGAAAGAGAGTGAGAGAGAGAGAGAGATTGGACGGCCTACAGCCATGCCGGTCAGGTTCATCTGTGGAGTAAGTAGAAACTGGACTGTATTCCGTGACCAAAATCTGTCAATCATCTATGCTACTGATCCAACATCTGTCTGTCTGTCTGTGGTTACCTGTCTGCCCTGTTTAGCTGTCTGCCTACTGTTTGACTGCTTTGTTGTCTTAGATCACAGTCTTTCCCTGTGATCTGGAACCAACCCCACCTCTCTGTCCTCTCACATTATTTGACTGCAAACTTTGATTAGACAATCCTTATGTTGGTATTGATCCCTCTATTAATTTGGTTATAATCAGTTAACTGATGTTATTTTAATTTTACTTTCTTACCAATTAATCTGAGTAATTGACTATGTTTTCATGTAGGTTTGATTTTCAGCTAGTTCAGAACCATTCACCATGTTATTCTCTGGTTCTGTCTATTAGCTGGTTCAGAACCATTCACCATGTTCTTGGTTTCTATCTTTTTGCTGGTTTAGAACATTTACCGTGTAGTTCTCTTGTTCTATCTGTCATGTTGTTCAAAACCGTTCATCATGTTGTTCTCTGGTTCTATCTGTCAATATTGTTGCGAACCATTCACCGTGATGGTGTCTGGTTCTGTCTGTCATGTTGTTCAGAACTATAAACAATACAATATATTGATTACAGTCTTCAATAGAACCACAGATTTGATGATTTGACGTTAACTCCCCCAAAACAGTGTCTGCCTCTTCATGTTCTGGCCTTTGCATCTCAGCTGATATATATTTCTGTTGGGGAGGGACTCTTAGATCTCTGTAGGGTGTCATGGTGCATGTTTGTGTGTGATTAGGAGTGTTTGTGGGTGATTATGAGTGTGTTAGAGAAAGAAATGTGAGAGTGTGTGATGGGTGTGTCTTATGCTGAAGTATTTTTTTTTTTAGTGGATGTGTTTTTGTTGTTCTGCAATGAGATATCCTGTTGTGTGTTGGTTTGTCTGTCTGTTGTGTGTTGATCTGTCTGTTTGTCTGTTGTGGTGTCTGTCTTGCGTGATTGGCTGTTTGTTGTGTGATTGGCTGTCTGTTGTGGGATTGGATGTTTGTTGTGTGATTGGCTGTTTGTTGTCTGATTGGCTGTCTGTTGTGGGATTGGCTGTTTGTTGTGTGATTGGCTGTTTGTTGTCTGATTGGCTGTCTGTTGAGTGATTGGCCGTCTGTGGTGTGAGTGTGGTTGCTGTGCTCTAATCCAACTACATCAGTTGAATGTAGTTGGATGGAGGACCAGAGGATGCAGAGGATGCAGACGTTTGGTCATTGAGATGATATGGATGGCAAATTGTTTGCCACTATTATTGCTATTATTGTACCTGATAAGGTGGCCCTTCTCACTCTTTCGCCATCTTGTCATTTTTTACTCTCTCTCACTTACCAACTCTCAAACCAACATATATACACTTATCTAAAGGATTATTAGGAACACCTGTTCAATTTCTCATTAATGCAATTATCTAATCAATCAATCACATGGCAGTTGCTTCAATGCATTTAGGGGTGTGGTCCTGGTCAAGACAATCTCCTGAAATCCAAACTGAATGTCAGAATGGGAAAGAAAGGTGATTTAAGCAATTTTGAGCATGGCATGGTTGTTGGTGCCAGACCGTCCGGTCTGAGTATTTCACAATCTGCTCAGTTACCGGGATTTTCACACACAACTAGGGTTTACAAAGAATGGTGTGAAAAGGGAAAAACATCCAGTATGCGGCAGTCCTGTGGGCGAAAATGCCTTGTTGATGCTAGAGGTCAGAGGAGAATGGGCCGACTGATTCAAGCTGATAGAAGAGCAACTTTGACTGAAATAACCACTCGTTACAACTGAGGTATGCAGCAAAGCATTTGTGAAGCGACAACACGCACAAGACAACACGCACAACCTTGAGGCGGATGGGCTACAACAGCAGAAGACCCCCCTGGGTACCACTCATCTCCACTACAAATAGGAAAAAGAGGCTACAATTTGCACAAGCTCACCAAAATTGGACAGTTGAAGACTGGAAGAATTTTGCCTGGTCTGATTAGTCTCGATTTCTGTTGAGACATTCAGATGGTAGAGTCAGAATTTGGCATAAACAGAATGAGAACATGGATCCATCATGCCTTGTTACCACTGTGCAGGCTGGTGGTGGTGTAATGGTGTGGGGGATGTTTTCTTGGCACACTTTAGGCCCCTTAGTGCCAATTGGGCATTGTTTAAATGCCATGGCCTACCTGAGCATTGTTTCTGACCATGTCCATCCCTTTATGACCACCATGTACCCATCCTCTGATGGCTACTTCCAGCAGGATAATGCACCATGTCACAAAGCTCGAATCATTTCAAATTGGTTTCTTGAACATGACAATGAGTTCACTGTACTGAAATGGCCCCCACAGTCACCAGATCTCAACCCAATAGAGCATCTTTGGGATGTGGTGGAACGGGAGCTTCGTGCCCTGGATGTGCATCCCACAAATCTCCATCAACTGCAAGATGCTATCCTATCAATATGGGCCAACATTTCTATAGAATGCTTTCAGCACCTTGTTGAATCAATGCCACATAGAATTAAAGCAGTTCTGAAGGCGAAAGGGGGTCAAACACAGTATTAGTATGGTGTTCCTAATAATCCTTTAGGTGAGTGTATGTATATTGTCTTAGGGGAGACTAGCCTGGTCAAGGGCTCGTTCAATATGAAGACACTGGAGTGTGAGCGCGCCGGTTCTCGTACATACAAATCATATAACATCTACAGGAGAATCAGGCCTCAGGTTGGGGTGTTCTCTCCACCTTCTCTGGGGTGCTTCCTCTTGCATCCTCCCAGTCAGTAGGGAGTGGCAGTAGGTGTGCACCGTTGAGCTGTTGCTGCTACCTCAGGCCACCAACAGGTGGCGCCACATGGTCTGAACATAGCAGCATTCCACCACCAGGCCCCTTAGGCCTCTGAAATATATGCACACGCGCACACACACACAGCAAACTCTCACAGACATCGTTCAACAGCACTTAATGCTTCAGTACACTCTTTAGGAGCATAGTGATGTACTTAGTGTTAGACAGATGGAAGCTATAGATCTACTGACTGTGCTTCTCTTTGATTTCCCAGATGACAGCTCTGGATCGGCCTCCTCTGTTGTCGTCACTCACTCTCGAGTGTTCTGCTCTAACTCTGATGTGTTACCCAACAGCAACTATTTCACCAGAGAATTAAGCAGTTTATTTAATTACATTGCTAACATGGGGTTAATTAGCACCCTTGATTAAATTCTTTATAATTGCTGCCTTGTTCCTGAAGTAATGCTTGTGTAAATATAGAACACACGCCAGTGTGCCTTCCAGGCCCACTATACTGTCCCCTCTTTGTCTGTAGTGTTCCCCTTAAACCCATCTTTCCACTACAGATCTCAATAACCATGACAGCCTCAACCACTGCTGAGGGGCCCATCAGAGCAGGATCAGTGCAGCTTTACTGCTGAAACAGACAGGCAGGGGATGGTGGTAATTGCTCTAACACACTGTGCATACAGAGAGTAGAAAAACCCAACCGGACCAGAAATGACACACTTCCTCTGCAGCTAACTAGCTCAAACAGAGATGGAGGGAGGGAGGATAATCAATTTCCAGAGCAAACGCAAAGTCAGCAGGAAACAGACATTTAATAGCTGTGCAAGATGGCCTCTGCAAGAGTTTCCCTATCAAATGCATGTACAAACGGATTTTGTATGTCTACCATCTGAATGGCAGGAAATCATCTCTTCATATACTGCATGTGAAGCGTGTTTTTATATTTCTGCTGGGTGTACAAATGTCTGGGGGATCGAGGGCCAGTTGTGTGCGATACGTTGAGTGCAGACTCCGCTCTGGTTTCTGCATGCTTTATATGTCTGCTGTTAGTGGTTAGCTGCCTGTGTCAGCCTTACACACATGAGGAGGGGCCTTGCTCAAGATCAATGACCCAGCCCCTGTGACTCTCCCCAGGGAGTCAACAGTCTGGAATCAGGCAGCTCCGCACTGCCCCCGTGCACTGTATCTTTCCTGTCCCAGTCACAGCGCCACACTGCCCCTATGCACTGTACATCCATCCTCACCCAGTCAACGCTCCACACTGCCCTCATGCACTGTACCTCCTTCCTCACCCAGTCAGCGCTCCACACTGCCCTCATGCACTGTACCTCCTTCCTCACCCAGTCAACGCTCCACACTGACCTCATGCACTGTACCTCCTTCCTGTCCCAGTCAACGCTCCACACTGCCCTCATGCACTGTACCTCCTTCCTGTCCCAGTCAACGCTCCACACTGCCCTCATGCACTGTACCTCCTTCCTGTCCCAGTCAACGCTCCACACTGCCCTCATGCACTGTACCTCCTTCCTGTCCCAGTCAACGCTCCACACTGCCCTCATGCACTGTACCTCCTTCCTTTCCCAGTCAACGCTCCACACTGCCCTCATGTACTGTACCTCCTTCCTATCTCAGTCATACTGCCCCAAGGGCTTCAAGTAGAACACTTAAGTGTTTAAAGCATGTCATCACTTACATACATACAGACACTGACATGTGTTCAGCAGTTGTCCCCTGGTTTCTGTCAGGTTTGTTTCACACCCACTTAGACAGTGAGAGCCTTTAATCCCTAACTGTTGACACTCCACCTGGACTCAGACTCACACTGCAGTACACTAGTGGTGATGTCATCCTGTCTGCCGCAGCACCAGCACCCCAAGAGTAAGAGGGAGTGATGTTAGAGAGGGAGAGAGGGAGTGATGTTAGAGAGGGAGAGAGGGAGTGATGTCAGAGAGGGAGAGAGGGAGAGATGTTAGAGAGGGAGAGAGGGAGTGATGTTAGAGAGGGAGAGAGGGAGAGATGTTAGAGAGGGAGAGAGGGAGAGATGTTAGAGAGGGAGAGAGGGAGAGATGTTAGAGAGGGAGAGAGGGAGAGATGTTAGAGAGGGAGAGAGGGAGAGATGTTAGAGAGGGAGAGAGGGAGAGATGGGGAGAACGTACAAGGAGAGAAGGGGAGAGAGATAATGGGAGAGAGAGCAAGAACATTTGAATAAAGCTATAGGAAGGAAAGGAGAGAGATTGAACAAGGATGAGACACGGCTGAAACAAGGAAAAGGAACAAGTGGAGCAGTGAAAAGTCATAAGGGAAGAATGTGAGTATTAGAGAGGAAGTATTACAGAAGCAGAGTGTCAATGTATTAAAGAGACAGAAGGACATTGTGAATAAATTAGAGAGATGCAGAGGGAATGTATTAGAGAGACAGAGGGATAGTGGGAATGTGTTAGAGAGACAGTGGGACAGTGGGAATGTATTAGAGGGACAGTGGGACAGTGGACATGTATTAGAGAGACAGAGGGACAGTGGGAATATATTAAAGAGACAGAGGGACAGTGGGAATGTATTACAGAGACAGAGGGACAGTGGGAATGTATTAGAGAGACAGAGGGACAGTGGGAATGTATTAGAGAGACAGAGGGACAGTGGGAATGTATTAGAGAGGCAATGGGACAGTGGACATTTGTTTGAGAGACAGTGGAACAGTAGGTATTTTTTAGGGAGATTGAGGGACAGTGGGAATGTATTAGAAAGACAGAGGGACAGTGGAAATGTATTAGAGAGACAGAGGGACAGTGGAAATTTGTTTGAGAGACAGAGGGACAGTATACATGTTTTAGGGAAACAGAAGGACAGTGGGGATGTTTTAGGGAGACAGAGGGACAGTGGGAATGTATTATAAAGACAGAGGAACATTGGGAATGTATTAGAGGGACAGTGGGAATGTGTTAGGGAGACAGAGGGACAGTGGGAATGTTTTAGGGAGACAGAGGGACAGTAGGAATGTTTTATGGAAAAAGAGGGACAGTGGGAATGTATTAGAGAGACAGAGGGACATTTGAGATGTCTTATTAAACAGACATTAGGACAGTGTTCATCTATGTACAGAGACTGAAGACAATGGGATACCCATAGTGTCACTGTCTATGATGCTAATGATGACACTGCAAGTTATTGTCCCTCTTTTATACACAACAATAGAACACCCTATCAGAAAAGTAGGAGGTGATTTATGATGTGGCTCCGCTAGCCCAGTCAGTTGCGTTCTCTGTGGGGACTGAGTATAAGCCTGGTCAGCAGGGTGTAGTCTACGGAGTGCCCCTTATCTCACTGCACCAGACACTTACCGCTCCCCACGCTCCACATTATCACAGTTATTCACAGTGGGGGAAGGTGGTAGATGTCCACTTCGTAGAAGTGCATACCAAGGAAGGATCAACTGTGTGTGCGTGTGTGTGCGTATAAGTAACTAGTTGGTGGGAGGTTGGTGGTTAGAAGGTTGGTTGATTAAGGTTAGAGGGGGGGTTGTTACAGGGGGGGTTACAGGGTTAGTGGTTAGAGTGGGGGTGGAAAGTGGTTAGAGTGGGGGGTGGATAGTGATTAGAGCGTGGGGGGATAGTGGTTAGAACATGGGTGGATAGTGGTTAGAACATGGGTGGATAGTGGTTAGAGCGTGTGTGGATAGTGGTTAGAGCGTGGGTGGATATTGGTTGGGGGGGTGGTTAGTGGTTAGGGGCGGCTGGATAGTGGTTAGAGCGTGTGTGGATAGTGGTTAGAGTGTGGGTGGATATTGGTTGGGGGGGTGGTTAGTGGTTAGGGGCGGCTGGATAGTGGTTAGAGCGTGTGTGGATAGTGGTTAAAGCGTGGGGGGATAGTGGTTAGAACATGGGTGGATAGTGGTTAGAGCGTGTGTGGATAGTGGTTAAAGCGTGGATGGAAAGTGGTTAGAGTGTGGGTGGATATTGGTTGGGGGGGTGGTTAGTGGTTAGGGGCGGCTGGATAGTGGTTAGAGCGTGGGGGGATAGTGGTTAGAACATGGGTGGATAGTGGTTAGAGCGTGTGTGGATAGTGGTTAGAGCGTGGGTGGATAGTGGTTAGAGTGTGGGTGGATATTGGTTGGGGGGGTGGTTAGTGGTTAGGGAGGCGGCTGGATAGTGGTTAGAGCATGTGTGGATAGTGATTAGAGTGTGGGTGGATATTGGTTGGGGGGGTGGTTAGTGGTTAGGGGCGGCTGGATAGTGGTTAGAGCGTGTGTGGATAGTGGTTAGAGCGTGGGGGGATAGTGGTTAGAACATGGGTGGATAGTGGTTAGAGCGTGTGTGGATAGTGGTTAGAGCGTGGGTGGATAGTGGTTAGAACGTGGGTGGATAGTCGTTAGAGCGTGGGGGGATAGTGGTTAGAGCGTGGGTGGATAGTGGTTAGAACGTGGGTGGATAGTGGTTAGAGCGTGTGTGGATAGTGGTTAGAGCGTGGGGGGATAGTGGTTAGAGCGTGGGTGGATAGTCGTTAAAACGTGGGTGTATAGTGGTTAGAGGGGGTGTGGTTAATGACCATGGGCCTGGGAGCCCACTATGAGGCCTCTGTGATGGTCACCATGGCGTTACCATGCCACCCCATACTGAGTGTCCACAGTAGGCTCTTCCACTCGGTCTGTTTGCTGTGTGTGTGTGTGTGTGTGTGTGTGTGGTTGTGTGTGCTTGTGTGTGTGTCTGTTGGTCAAACTGGAGTGAAGAGATGTTCTCTGAGTCAACATTACAGCTTGTGCACACACACACACACACACACGTACACATACATACCATCAAATAGTAAAGACACTGAATGACACTGACCAGCCAATCATAGTGATTGGTGGAATCTGAATGCACACTAAATCTATACCGTTAGGGTATCCTATCACTGTAATCATCACCGTAGTGGCAGGTTGGAGTGTGTAACTGTGTTTGAGGGTACATCAGGGAGAGTTAGTGGGGCGACTAAGTGGGTCCTTTGGTTGCCCTGAAGTAGGCGGAAGGGAGGGGATTTGGGGGCTATCGCCTTTCTTCCTGTGGGAGAAGCAGAGTAGGCATATGAGAGGGAACGAGAGAGGCCATGGCTGACCAGGACAACATTGTCACTGTGAGTAACTGAAACACTGGCAGCTTCTGCAAATCTATAGTTTCTTTGTGTATTTTTTATATCTTAGACAAACTGCTTTCTAAGTGCTAACAATGTTAATTGCTAACAGTGCTAAGTAAGGTTGGTTCCAAGGATCGGGATGTCTAAGCCTTCAGTTTTCAAATGGGAGAGTTGATTAAAATTATATCAGTAAACATTACTGTGTGTAGCAGAACAGTGTGTGGTGTGAGTAGGTCTTTATATGATTTTAATCTGAGCACATGCTTGTTGTGTTTGTTGTTCGAAGTCTTCTACAAAATAAAGGTCTTATATAGTTTCCTGGGTGACAGTCTGAAGACATGTTTTGACAGCTAGTCAGAGTTTGTCAACCCCCCTGATGAACATTTTGTTCAGTATTGGATTGGTTCTGACAGGCCTACAGAGTAGCCTGAGATCATCATTTAACTAATTCCCAGAAGGCACTGTGGCTTTTCCTTTAATTGGGAGGGATCAATGTTAAACAAGATCACACAACCTTTCAAGTGGAGAGATATCGTGACCTTTTTCCTTGATACATTTGTAGTTCTTGATAGGGGAGTGTTGAGTGCCGTGTTTAGACTGTGTGGAGTTATGGTGCAAGCTAACAATTCAGCTAATCCAATCAAAGACCTGGAGGTCTATTCCAAGGAAATGCTCTTAAATACAGTAGCCTTCCACCCCTTTCTACTTCTAAATCTGTTTCTCAGTCATTCCCTCTCCCTCAGTCTCCTTCAGGCAGTCATTTCTCTTGCACAGGGCTGAACCACTGGCACACCAGCACTCCATTGTGGGGCAACGGTTTGTATGAGTAGTTTCCATGGTCACAGCTTGGGTATGTGGGTCCTTGTTCCTGTGACCACTGAGTCATTGGAAGGCCAGTCTTCTACTCTCTACTAAATGGGGATCGACATCAGTGTCTGGGCGTGTTTTGTGACTTGTGTTTGTTTGTTGTGGACAACAAACAAACTGTTTGTGTCTTCACATTTGATGTGTCTCTTCTCATTTCTGAGCCTGTCCCAAGGGTGCAGTGTACTGGCTTTTGTGTGGGTGTAATTCTCCGGTTGGGACTTGGGATATCACAAAAGTTAAAAACAGTTGCTCAGGATCTAATTAATGTGGAGCAAGCCCTGGTAATGCTTTGGTCAGAAACCATAGAGGAAAGAGACATTTTATTTCCTAGGCTTAGAGTGAATGGCTCTTGAGCTCAGTTCTTTGGTGATACAAGATTTACTGAAAAGAAATACTTCAGAGGAATACTGTAGATATTGTAGGTAGATACTGTTGATACTGTAGGTAAACTGTAGACAAGGAATGTGTATATATAGATTCTACAGATACAGTAGATAGATACTGTAGAAAGATATATGGTCACACTTTGTCTGGCTAGTCAATCTGGCTAGTAGATGCTTTACAGAGTATCTACTGACTATCAGTAAAATATATAATAATTAGATCTACTAAAATTGACCCCTAACCTGAAAACTCATCCTATCTCTGACCTTAACCCTTTCACTTATTCACTTATTTTAAACCTAACCCTAGCAATAGGCCTCACTCTCCCCATCTTTTTCTCACCATATCCCTCTCTTTTTTCTCTCCCTCCCTCCCACCCTGTCTTTCTCTCTCTGTGCCTCATGGGTGATCCTGTTTCAGCATCCCTGTCTGTCTGCAAGAGACCTAGCCAGACCATTTAAACACTGAACAGAGCATTCACCAAACACACCTCACCCCAAGAGACCTAGCCAGACCATTCAAACACTGAACAGAGCATTCACCAAACACACCTGACCCCAAGAGACCTAGCCAGACCATTCAAACACTGAACAGAGCATTCACCAAACACACCTCACCCCCAGAGACCTAGCCAGACCATTCAAACACTGAACAGAGCATTCACCAAACACACCTCACCCCCAGAGACCTAGCCAGACCATTCAAACACTGGACAGAGCATTCACCAAACACACCTGACCCCAAGAGACCTAGCCAGACCATTCAAACACTGGACAGAGCATTCACCAAACACACCTCACCCCCAGAGACCTAGCCAGACCATCCAAACACTGGACAGAGCATTCACCAAACACACCTCACCCCCAGAGACCTAGCCAGACCATTCAAACACTGGAAAGAGCATAGCTGGGCAGACAGACAGCAGAAGCAGCCAACCTCTGCTCTTATCACCAGTGCAGAGGTACACCTTATTTCAGACATGAGAGTCTCAGAATGAGGCTTTCCGTCCCTCTTGTTGAACAGAGACCTGTATCGAGGAAAGGGGTCAGAGGGGGTGGTGCCTGAGACAGAGGATCAGCCTTGTCTATATGGAGGCCAATCATCTGCAGCTTCTCCTCTAGGGTCGCCCCCTGCGGCCTCCAGTGGGAGAGAGGGCCTGTTTAGTAACAGTCAATGATGAGGGACACCTTCAGTCTGTCTTAAAATGTGTGTTTCTGATAATAATATATACATATATATAAAACCTCTCTCCATCTGTCTCCCCCCACCCCCCCCCTCCCTTCATCACTCCCCTCTCTCTCAGGCGGATGCTGCCACCAGTTTTCTGCGGGCAGCTCGTTCGGGTAACATGGACAAGGCCCTCGACCACATAAAGAATGGTATAGACATCAACACAGCCAATCAGGTGAGACTACTGCAAAGCCGGGTAGGAAATTAAATGTTCTGGGGAAGAGCTCATTTCAGAGTCAGAGCCTTTCAGTTTGTCAAAGACTTCTAATCAGATTAAGAGCAAACATTAAGTCTGTCCATATACAGCCCACTGACTCTGGATGTAGTGTGTTGAGTCATCATACAGCGTCCCCAGATGCTGACGTGAATATACTGATGTGTAGGTACAGCTGATCTAATGAAGAGGATTCACCTTTTAGACCAGGTCAATATGACTTTTGCACGAGCAGACACACAATGAAGCAATCTTAATACCAATGCTCAGATGCAGTGCTATAAAGGGAGAGCAGAAATAGAAAAGGAAGAGAAAATATGGAAGCAAGAAATTGGCAAGAGAGTAGTCTAGAGTCAATAGGGACACTAACTCTACTCCAGTGATGGGAATGGCCAGGGAAACAATACTATATGTTATCACAAATACTATTTTATTGCAATTTATATTATCAAAACAAAAGTCTCATGTAAATAATGTACCTATCATATACATAATGCTAATTCAATATGCATTGGGATTTATGCAAGGTTGTAGTGGCAGAAGTATTAGTATAAAATCAAGCCCTTTTTCCATCAGAAGTTATTTCAAAGTGCTTTTACAGATACCCAGCCTGAGACCCCAAAGAGCAAGCATCAACAAGAATTAATGCACAGTGGCTGGGAAAAGTGGAATCTAGGGAGAAACCTAGAGAGGAACCTGACTGGGGGGTGGCAAGTTCTCTTCTGGCTGTGCTGGGTGAAGATTATAAGAGTACATGACCTTGTTGCATGTTCAGATATTGGTGGGCTGTGTCCAGAGTCTTTATGCAGAATCCACTTCAGCTGCACACCCAGGTGGACAAGGACAGGGATGACAGGAATCATCAGGAAGCTACTAGATCTACAACACAACCAGGAGGACTTTGGTCAGGGACATCTGGGAGTCCTCAGGCCAGGCAGTCCTGAGATGTAATCCAAGGGCTCAGGTCCTCCCAAGATTTTACAGGACACCAGAAAAATGTAGGGAGCATTACTTCCGCATATAATCTAGACTGACCCAAGTCCCCCGTCACATGCTAACATAAAATGTTGATACTGAGACAGGACAGACTGATCCAAGTCTCCCGTCACATGCTAACATAAAATGTGGATACTGAGACAGGACAGACTGACCCAAGTCCCCCATCACATGCTAACATAAAATGTTGACACTGAGACAGGACAGACTGACCCAAGTCTCCCGTCACTTGCTAACATAAAATGTTGATACTGAGACAGGACAGACTGATTATAGTCCCCCCGGCACAAATCAATTGCAGCGTAAAATTTGGGACTGAGACACTGAGATGGGGGAGTGGGAGTTTGGAGACTGTGGCCCCATCCAAAGATATCCCTGGACAGGGCCAACCAGGCAGGAAATAACTCCACCTACTTTGCCAAGCACCAGACCAAAGGGACAGTAGTATCAACACGATTAGTAGTATCAACACTTTTTTCGTGAACACTTCACATTCAGCCTGTTTCTTTTTTTAGGTGTTTTGTTCTAAGTAGATATTTTCGTCCTGCATTAATAAAATTATGTTTTAGTAGGGAGACCTGGGGTCCATTTTTGATGAGTCCTTTCCATTAAAACGTTAGATAATCAATGGCCTATAGTTCACTTTTTATCAACAGAGCACTACTGGCTCTTGGATTCACCAACCTCTCATTGTCTCTGTGAGAGCTTTGGCTGGGAATGTGTTTGATCTGATGTCAGCCAGCTGAATGTCGGCTTTACCCCTAACTGAAAATACTGAACCCGTTCTCATTTGATCATGAGTTTAGGAGTGATCAATGTAAGCTAGATTTGACAGCAACCACATTCAGTCTCCAACAGCAAAAACTTTGAAAAATGCAATTTCTGATAAAGCTTACCTGTACTTCTGTTTGCCCTCTACAATTGCAGTCCTTCAGTCCTTCAGGGAAGTGCTTCAGTGTGTGTTGGTCTGGTTGTCGGTTTGTGTGTCTGTGGTTGTTGGTGTGTGTGTCAGTCTGGTCTGTGTGTGTGTGTGGTTGTCTGTGTCGGTGTCGGTGTGCGTGTTGGTCTGGTTGTCTGTGTGTGTGTGTGTGTCGGTCTGGTTGCCTGTGTGTGTGTGTGTGGTTGTTGGTGTGTGTGTCGGTCTGGTTGCCTGTGTGTGTGTGCGTGTGTGTGGTTGTTGGTGTGTGTGTCAGTCTGGTTGTCTGGGTGTGTGTGTTAGTCTAGATGCCTGTGTGTGTGTGTGTGTGTGTGTGGTTGTCGGTTTGTGTGTGTGTGGTTGTTGGTGTGTGTGTCGGTCTGGTTGCCTGTGTGTGTGTGTGTGTGTGTGTGTGGTTGTTGGTGTGTGTGTCAGTCTGGTTGTCTGGGTGTGTGTGTTGGTCTGGTTGCCTGAGTGTGTGTGTATGTGTTTGTCGGTTTGTGTGTGTGTGGTTGTTGGTGTTTGTGTCGGTCTGGTTGCCTGTGTGTGTCAGTCTGGTTGCCTGTGTGTGTGGTTGTTGGTGTGTGTGTCGGTCTGGTTGCCTGTGTGTGTGTGTGTGTGTGTGTGTGTGTAATTGTCAGTGTCTGTGCACTGTGTGTGTGTGAAGGCCCAGATATCCAGTTTCCCAGCAGCAGGTGACAGGTGGGGGCAGAGCGGGACCCACTGGGACGTGTTAAGTAGGACAGGGGTTACTCTTTTGGCCTTCCTCCTCTGTCCTTCCAACTTGAGCCTGACGGCTTCTCCCAAAGTGTCCAGAGACAGCCGCGGGTGGATGGCCCACGGGTCATAGAACAGGACCTCAGGGTGTGTGTGTGTAGGATTCTCAGTCTAATGCTGCCAGATAATGGGTCAAATATCATGCCAAAATCTCATGTTCAAATATCATAACAAGTGTAGCATTAAATTCTTACAGTGACGGTATTTGTTATGTTTACATATTGTACGTGTGATTAAGTTGCTGTAGAAGAGACCTCAGAAGCTGCTGAAGAGAGACACCCAGTGGACCAATGGGAGCACTGCAGATATTGGTTTAGTTTTAGGGTACCACTGACCGGCAGAGTCATGCCATAAAACTGATTGTGTTTGTCTCCCTGGGTGTTGTTGTGAGGCAGGTGTCAGTCTGATGGAGGTCATGTGGAGGCTTGGCTGTGGTAGTGGTGTCTCTTGTTCCCAGTTTGAGTGGATACCTCTGCTATGGGCTAGCTCCCCGGCCTCCCAGCCACACTGCCTCTCCACCTCCTCTCTGCCTCCTTTCTGACTCTCTCTACCTCCTCTTCACCTCCCTTTCTATCTCCTCTCTGACTCCACCTCCTCTATCTCCTCTCTACCTCCTCTCCTTAACATCTCCTCCTAATCCCTCCCTCTAAATGTACTGCATCGGCCCTGAAAACATGTTCTGCTTCATCCTGTTCCCCTTCCTTGTCATTCAATTATTTCTTTCATAACTTTTTCATATCTGTGCATCCACTATCCTTCACGTCTCTCCCATTCATCTGTTGTTCAATGGTGTGATGGTGTGCTGTGGTCTCTCCTGGTGTTCAGTGATGGATGGTGTGCTGTGGTCTCTCCTGTTTGTTCAGTGATGGATGGTGTGCTGTGGTCTCTCCTGTTGTTCAATGGTGTGATGGTGTGCTGTGGTCTCTCCTGGTGTTCAGTGATGGATGGTGTGCTGTGGTCTCTCCTGGTGTTCAGTGATGGATGGTGTGCTGTGGTCTCCTGGTGTTCAGTGATGGATGGTGTGCTGTGGTCTCTCCTGTTGTTCAATGGTGTGATGGTGTGCTGTGGTCTCTCCTGGTGTTCAGTGATGGATGGTGTCCTGTGGTCTCTCCTGGGTGTTCAGTGATGGATGGTGTACTGTGTTCTCTCCTGATGTTCAGTGGTGTGATGGTGTGCTGTGGTCTCTTCACTCAGAGGAATAATATAAGTGGTGTGGGAAAGGTCCAACCTCACATGTCCTGTGTGGCTGAAGGAAGGCTGTGTGAGGTCAGACCTATCCCACACGGCTCCTATTCTTCCCAGCCCTGAGACCAGCGGCCTGCCATCTCCTCATCCGTCTCCTCCCCATCATAATCATGATCCACTTCATCATTGCAACTCTGGTAACGGTTCTTGCTAACTGTTAACCTATGGTAGATAGTGTGTGTGGATCAGTTAGCCCTGGCCGTACCGTACAACCTGGCTCAATAACATGATGAAGAGTTGTTAAACACACAAAGCAGCCTTGGACTGAGAATTTGATCACTTGTTGTGACAGTGCGCTGTGTGAGATTCATTTGGTAAGAGTTAGGACTTTTTTGCCTTTTGGATATAATTGTCTAGTGTGACAGCATAGTATGATAGAGAACCAGATATCTGGGATTTGGTTTAGTTGTGTCTGTGTGGTGTATAGTATGTGTCGTATGTAATGTGTAGTGTGTTGCATATCATGTGGGAAATCTGTGTGGTGTGTATGGTGTGTTTGGTGTAGCCTGTGTAGTATGTAGTGTGGTGTGTGTAATTTGTGTTAGGGACCCTACAGTGTGAGGTCTCCTCTTCTCTCTCCTTCCTCAGAATGGGCTTAATGGGTTACATCTGGCCTCTAAAGAAGGACACGTCAAGATGGTGCTGGAGCTACTGCATGGAGGCATTGATTTAGAAACACAGACTAAGGTATAACCTCCTGCACTACACCACGTCACCAGCCATGTTCTCCACCACACCACGTCACCAGCCATGTTCTCCACCACATCACCAGCCATGTTCTCCACCACATCACATCACCAACCATATTCTCCACCATACCACGTCACCAGCCATGTTCTCTACCACACTACATCACCAACCATGTTCTCCACCACACCACGTCACCAACCATGTTCTCTACCACACCACATCACCAACCATGTTCTCCACCACACCACATCACCAACAATGTTCTCCACCACACCATGTCACCAACCATGTTCTCTACCACACCACATTACCAACCATGTTCTCTACCACACCACATTACCAACCATGTTCTCTACCACACCACATCACCAACCATGTTCTCCACCACACCACTTCACCAACCATGTTCTCTACCCCACCACATCACCAACCATGTTCTCTACCACACCACATCACCAACCATGTTCTCCACCACATCCCCAACCATGTTCTCCACCACACCACGTCACCAACCATATTCTCCACCACACCACGTCACCAACCATATTCTCCACCACACCACATCACCAACCATGTTCTCTACCACACCACATCACCAACCATGTTCTCCACCACATCCCCAACCATGTTCTCCACCACACCACGTCACCAACCATGTTCTCTACCACACCACATCACCCCCCAAGTTATTCACTAATCCTACGCCCACCACCAAAGTACAGTGTAATGCTTACATTAAAGCTTTCTAAATTCCCAGAGACACTAGTACATGTCCCATGTCTTTTCTGTCAAACACACTATTACATGATGCAAGTCTTCTCTCTTGTGTCTCCACAGAAAGGCAACACAGCTCTGCACATCGCTGCCCTGGCTGGGCAGGAGCAAGTGGTGGCAGAGCTGGTAAATTACGGGGCCAACGTCAATGCCCAGTCCCAGGTGAGACCCCTGCCAGTGTCGGAAGAGACTCCAACCCCGACACCACTGGCAGACCCCACTGCAGAAGAGCCACCCGCCACACCGGATACACATACAGTTAGAAACAGTTATAATACAGTTCTGCTGCATTATACTGCATGGAACTCAGGGTTTGGGCTCTGAATTTCTGAATGCATTTCAATTCAATCAGTGAATTGAAATTTGAGTAGAATTTAATTCCAGGAAATTCTATGAAATTCAACAGACATAAAACATGAAATTCTCATTCCTTTGCCACATCTGCCATTTCAAAATATTTTGTTACCATTTCAGACATAAGCTTGGTTATAACTAGGATATTTCTATGTCTTTTGATTCTTATTTTTGTCATGAGATGTTACATTGTTCTCTTCCATTTAGGAGTGTTTGATCTAATGGGAAATATTCTATTTGCTGTGTTTATGAAAATGGAAAGTTAATTATTCTGTAAATTTCTGGAATATATCCAGGCAGATGTATTTGAAACATGTTTTCCTCATTTTTGTACAGATTGTACATAGTACTATTCTTGATCAAATTGATAGATATACAGTACATTTTTAAAGTAGCTCTTCGATTTTAATTTAATTGAAATGTGCTTACTTAATAGCAGCACAATCTGCTGCATAGGCAATATGGCCCATTGAATTTTAGAATGAATTCAATGGGCAGTATTAATGCATAGCAGTTAGCAGCGTTATGAGCATATATAATCAGGTATAATTAACAGAAATAGAACCTTATTGTCACCCATTGGGCACTCTGGCAATGAAATGTGCATAGGCCATACCTGTAAGCATGTTTTCTAATTTGCATGTTTTTCAATTTGCATGATTTTACCTTGATTACGTAATGAGGTATGTCTAATACATGCTACCATGCTACAGCCATTGACTACTGTCCCTTCCAACTTCATGTTTACCAAATTCCATTCCTCTTATTTCTACGGTTCAGTAGTTATAGCCTTCAGTCCACAGTAGTGTCCACCACATAGAATCCACCCGGAACCACTGCCCATTTGCCTTTGCATTTAGACAAGTTAAGATATTGTGCTAACCAAATATTGAGTGAGTTCAATTATGTGTGGTTTTCATGTTTTTAAAATAACTGTACATTGAAAAATCAAACTTCCCAAATAATGTTGTTGACTTGTCCTATGCTCACATTTGTGTCATAAGAATAACTTGGAGAACAAACAATTAAAAAACCCTGCCTCAAACTCAGAGAACCCTTTAAAAAGATGCTTGCTACCTCTTAGAGTATGATGTCATATGTACAGTTATAGAAGATCACCTGGCCAATCAGCTGTATACTTGCCTTAATATTGTTATTCATCTACACCATACTTTTTTTAATATAGTACTTAATTGCCTTTTTTTTTATTGTATCTTACACTGAATAATACTGTATCTTGCACTGAATACTGGATCTTATACTAAATACTGGATCTTCAGGGACTTGTTGTCAATCATCTGTCTGAGTTGGATTTGATAGTTTGGGCTAATGTTTTGAATGTCTTTTGAATGTGTGCATGGTATTTCATTAACCCTGGCTCTACCTAGGGGCCAATAAGTACTAGGGTTGGCCCCGTAGGTACGCATGATGGGTTTTACTGTCCTGACACATTCTACATTTACTAGTGTGTTGTTGAGATATTGACCAAAAGGAAAAACACAGAAAGATGAACCAAACAAAAACAATAGGCTTCCAGCACCTTCGGTTCCTGGACCTAAAATGAAAGAGCAATTTGCTATTCAATTCAGAATTGACCCCAACCATGACTGAGTAGAGAATAAACTCACTGTATATGCTCTTTAATTTTTTGGGGGCCATTTATAGTGTGCAACGTTCTTTATTTTCTACACAGTTTCAGTTTACTACTCCGTTAGTCAGCACCTCTACTAACATGTCTGGGTGTGCATAAGCTCCTGCATTTACCCAACCCCGGACTGGAACTAGATTGTCGGCCATTAGCTGAATGCAACTCTATGTTAATACCTGTCTGCTTTCTTGTTTTCTGTGTGCATGTGCTTTTGTCTGTCTGTGTGTGTGTTGCCTCTGTCTTGTGCCCCTCCCTGTATGTGTGTGTCTATGCTGTGCGTGTCTATGCTGTGTGTGTCTATGCTGTGTGTGACTATGCTGTGTGTGTCTATGCTGTGTGTGTGTGTCTATGCGTGTGTCTGTCTGTAACAGAAGGGCTTCACTCCGCTCTACATGGCCGCTCAAGAGAATCATCTGGAGGTTGTGAAGTTCCTTTTGGAGAATGGGGCCAATCAAAGCATTCCTACTGAGGTAACAAGCAATACATATAATATAGAGCTGTACCATTCTGTTAACTTTCCTCAAATTCCCAGCATTTTCAGAAATCCAGGTTGGAAGATCTCCGGAATCAGGAGGGTACAAGCAGAAGATGTTTTAACTGTTTTCACACCACACGTCCTCCTGTGTTCCCTCTACCACTTATCAACTTTTTCCCTGTCCTTACCATGATTCCTGTTTCTCGGCCTCCTCTCTCCTCGTCAGGATGGCTTTACCCCTCTGGCCGTGGCTCTTCAGCAGGGACATGAGAACGTTGTGGCCCTGCTCATCAATTACGGCACCAAGGGCAAAGTTCGCCTCCCTGCGCTGCACATAGCGGCGCGGAACGATGACACGCGCACAGCCGCCGTGCTTCTCCAGAACGACCCCAATGCAGACGTCCAGAGCAAGGTAGGGACTCACTGTGTCTCAGAGTCAAGGTAGGGACTCACTGTGTCTCAGAGTCAAGGTAGGGACTCACTGTGTCCCAGTGTCAAGGTAGGGACTCACTGTGTCCCAGTGTCAAGGTAGGGACTCACTGTGTCCCAGTGTCAAGGTAGGGACTCACTGTGTCTCAGTGTCAAGGTAGGGACTCACTGTGTCTCAGTGTCAAGGTAGGGACTCACTGTGTCTCAGTGTCAAGGTAGGGACTCACTGTGTCTCAGCGTCAAGGTAGGGACTCACTGTGTCCCAGTGTCAAGGTAGGGACTCACTGTGTCTCAGCGTCAATGTAGGGACTCACTGTGTCTCAGTGTCAAGGTAGGGACTCACTGTGTCTCAGCGTCAAGGTAGGGACTCACTGTGTCTCAGTGTCAAGGTAGGGACTCACTGTGTCTCAGCGTCAATGTAGGGACTCACTGTGTCTCAGTGTCAAGGTAGGGACTCACTGTATCTCAGCGTCCCACAGCGTGGGGAGAATCAAAATACCTATTGAATAGCATGGTCTCTTGTTTGTCCCTGCAGACAGGCTTCACACCGCTCCACATCGCTGCACACTATGAGAACCTGAACGTAGCTCAGCTGTTGCTCAATAGAGGAGCCAATGTCAACTTCACCCCTAAGGTACGGTATATATGTAGTGTTGTTGTCAGTCCCTCACTGGCCTCTTACAGGTCCTACTTATTGTTCCTGTATTTCTCTGTAGAATGGTATCACACCTCTGCACATCGCATCCAGGCGGGGGAACGTGATCATGGTTCGACTCCTGCTGGACCGAGGGGCACAGATTGATGCCAAAACTAAGGTACCCCACTGTGTTCCCACCTGGACTGGGCCTGTGTGCAACCGGATTGTCCCAGATCAGGGGGTCACTGTCTTCTCTCTCCCTCGCTCTCTGTCCCTCCCCAGGATGAGTTGACCCCACTGCACTGTGCAGCCAGGAACGGACATGTGAGGATTATTGAGATCTTGCTGGACCAAGGGGCTCCAATCCAGGCCAAGACTAAGGTGAATGTAACCCTAATGCTGTGACCCCCCCATCTCTATTCTG
Organism: Esox lucius; assembly: GCF_011004845.1. NCBI lineage: Eukaryota > Metazoa > Chordata > Actinopteri > Esociformes > Esocidae > Esox > Esox lucius. The sequence goes on from NC_047581.1 coordinate 19,994,498, forward strand.
CTGTACTCAGATGGTGGACGCACACAACACAGTAGTTCATGTTGGCACCACCTCTCTCTGTCCGACAGAACGGCCTGTCCCCCATCCACATGTCAGCGCAGGGAGACCACATGGACTGTGTAAGGCAGCTTCTGCAGTACAACGCCGAGATTGATGACATCACTCTGGACCACCTGACCCCTCTACATGTTGCGGCCCACTGCGGGCACCACCGCATGGCCAAAGTGCTGTTGGACAAAGGAGCTAAACCTAACTCCCGTGCCCTGGTCAGTATAACATTCACCCCTACATGCATGTAGGCATATATAATATACATTCAATACACACCCCTACAGTACCGGCATATATAATATACATTCAATACACACCCCTACAGTACCGGCATATATAATACACATTCAATACACACCCCTACAGTACCGGCATATATAATACACATTCAATACACACCCCTACAGTACCAGCATATATAATATACATTCAGTACACACACCTACAGTACTGGCAAATATAATATACATTCAGTACACACACCTACAGCACTGGCATATATAATATACATTCAATACACACCCCTACAGTACCAGCATATATAATATATTTTCAGTACACATACCTACAGTACCGGCATATATAATATACATTCAGTACACACCCCTACAGTACCAGCATATATAATATATTTTCAGTACACATACCTACAGTACCGGCATATATAATATACATTCAGTACACACACCTACAGCACTGGCATATATAATATACATTCAATACACACCCCTACAGTACCAGCATATATAATATATTTTCAGTACACATACCTACAGTACCGGCATATATAATATACATTCAGTACACACCCCTACAGTACCAGCATATATAATATATTTTCAGTACACATACCTACAGTACCGGCATGTATAATATACATTTAATACACACCCATACAGTACCGGCATGTATAATATACATTCATTACACATACCTACAGTACTGGCATATATAATATATAATATACATTCAATACACAAGTTCAGTACTTTGCCTTGTGCAGTCAGTATGCAGTGTTGTTGAGGTGCCTTTAACCATTCTGTCATATTGTGTTCCCAGAATGGTTTTACTCCTCTTCACATCGCCTGCAAGAAGAACCACATGCGTGTGATGGACCTTCTGCTCAAACACTCTGCTTCCCTAGAGGCTGTGACTGAGGTGAGGTGGGGGGGGGGGCACCGGAATAGGGATGACATGGATTCTAGGGAAGAAGATAGGGAGAGAGGAGAGAAGAATGTTTGTTTCATCGTCTGTTTATTCCCTCCCCAGTCTGGCCTGACTCCTCTGCACGTAGCCTCATTCATGGGCCACCGTAAAATAGTGACCATCCTGGTCCAGAAGGGGGCGTCACCCAGTGCTTCCAATGTGGTGAGCCCCTCCCCATCCACCCACCTTGCTGAGAAGCTCCCATTTTCAGAATACTTCTTTATTACCGACTTACACTCACAACAAACATTCTGCATGTGCTTGTGTGACTGTGAGTAGAAAGTGGAGACCCCCCTCCACATGGCGTGTAGAGCAGGACACTATGAGGTGGCAGAGTTCCTCCTGACCAATGGAGCGCCGGTAGATGCAAAGGCCAAGGTAACTACTATTATCTCCTTTACTTACATTCGAAAAACTTAGCTAAATATCAAATATCAAAATGACATTCGTGAATGACATATGCCCAAGGTCTCTGTATTGAAGGTCGCTTTAGGGGTCCTGATAACACCTTAACAGAACAAGGCTGTCCATAACTGTTCCACAGAACAAGGATGTCCATAACCGTTCCACAGAACAAGGCTGTCCATAACCATCCCACAGAACAAGGCTGTCCATAACCGTCACACAGAACAAGGATGTCCATAACCGTCACACAGAACAAAGCTGTCCATAACCGTCACACAGAACAAGGATGTCCATAACCATCGCACAGAACAAAGCTGTCCATAACAGTCACACAGAACAAGGATGTCCAAAACCGTCACACAGAACAAGGCTGTCCATAACCGTCACACAGAACAATGATGTCCAAAACCGTCACACAGAACAAGGCTGTCCATAACCATCGCACAGAACAAAGATGTCCATAACCGTCACACAGAACAAGGATGTCCAAAACCGTCACACAGAACAAGGCTGTCCATAACCGTCACACAGAACAAGGCTGTCCATAACCGTCACACAGAACAATGATGTCCAAAACCGTCACACAGAACAAGGATGTCCATAACCATCGCACAGAACAAAGCTGTCCATAACCATCACACAGAACAAGGATGTCCAAAACCATCACACAGAACAATGATGTCCAAAACCGTCACACAGAACAAGGCTGTCCATAACCGTCACACAGAACAAGGATGTCCATAACCATCACACAGAACAAGGATGTCCAAAATATATATACCTTGCTAGCTGCTTCACTTATGTAGGCCTTCAATCTCAAACCCAACCTGTGAATATTAATATTGGAAACCTTTACTGCGTTAACAATGCATTTATTTATTTAGCAAATAACCATGTTTGGTCCCATCTCCTTGAAGGCACACACACACACACACTTCATCTGAACAAAATGCAGTACTCCCAACAGCACTCTTCTCTGAAACCTTCCTCCATCCACCCTGTCCAGGATGACCAGACACCGCTCCACTGTGCATGTCGGATGGGCCACAAGGAGCTGGTCAAGCTGCTGCTGGAGCACAAGGCCAACCCTAATTCTACCACCACGGCTGGACACACTCCCCTCCACATTGCTTCCCGCGAGGGACACATTCATACCATACGTATCCTGCTGGACATGGAAGCCCAGCAGACCAAGATGACCAAGGTTCAGTCATCTCTTACCTCTCTGGATGGTTCTTTGCATCGTCTGTGTGGTCAGGCTGGTCTGTTTAGGCGTCTGTGTGATCAGAGTGGTCAGTCTGGTGTGTTTAGGTGTCTCTGTGATAAGAGTGCTCAGTCTGGTCTGTGTGGAAGTCTGTGTGATCAGAGTGGTCAGTCTGGTCTGTGTGGAAGTCTGTGTGATCAGAGTGGTGAGTCTGGTCTGTGTGGAAGTCTTTGTGATCAGAGTGGTCAGTCTGGTCTGTGTGGAAGTCTGTGTGATCAGAGTGGTCAGTCTGGTCTGTGTGGAAGTCTGTGTGATCAGAGTGGTGAGTCTGGTCTGTGTGGAAGTCTTTGTGATCAGAGTGGTCAGTCTGGTCTGTGTGGAAGTCTGTGTGATCAGAGTGGTCAGTCTGGTCTGTGTGGAAGTCTGTGTGATCAGAGTGGTCAGTCTGGTCTGTGTGGAAGTCTGTGTGATCAGAGTGGTGAGTCTGGTCTGTGTGGAAGTCTGTGTGATCAGAGTGGTCAGTCTGGTCTGTGTGGAAGTCTGTGTGATCAGAGTGGTCAGTCTGGTCTGTGTGGAAGTCTGTGTGATCAGAGTGGTCAGTCTGGTCTTTTTGGTGGTATCTGTGGTCAGTGTGGTCTCCTTGATATCTCTTTGTCGGTGGTCTCTGCAGAAAGGTTTCACACCTCTCCATGTGGCTTCTAAATATGGTAAAGTGGACGTGGCAGAGCTGCTTCTAGAGAGAGGAGCAAACCCCAACGCTGCTGGAAAGGTATGGGCTGTATGCACTCAATACTGTGAGTTGCGCTGAATAGGATTTATTTTGATGGTTAAGAAAAGCTAGAGTAATGTTATGATGATTATGAGAAGCTAGAATAATGTTATGATGATTAAGAGAAGCTAGACTAATGTTATGATGGTTAAGAGAAGCTAAAGTAATGTTATGATGGTTTAGAGAAGTTAGTGTAATGGCATGATGATTTAGAGAAGCTAGTGTAATGGTATTATGGTTAAGAGAAGCTACTGTAATGTTATGATGGTTTAGAGAAGCTGGAGTAATTTCATGATGGTTTAGAGAAGCTAGAGTAATGTTATAGTGGTTAATATTAGATTAGAGCAGATTCACCTAATAACTGGCATTTGTTTTCTTTACCTTTAGAATGGGCTGACATCTCTCCATGTGGCTGTCCATCACAACAACCTAGATGTAGTCAACCTGCTTGTCAGTAAGGGAGGTTCCCCACACAGTGCAGCTAGGGTAAGATGCCAGACACACACACACACACACACACACACACACACACACAGAAATAGCACCTTACAACTCATTACTAATTACGGACCTTCTGGTCCGGTTTCAGAATGGCTACACCCCTCTCCACATAGCATCAAAGCAGAACCAGGTAGAAGTGGCAAACAGCCTGCTGCAGTGTGGAGCCTCAGCCAACGCTGAGTCCCTCCAGGGTGTCACCCCCCTCCACCTGGCTGCACAGGAGGGCAGGCCGGACATGGTGGCCCTGCTCATCTCCAAACAGGCCAACGTCAACCTGGGGAACAAGGTGGGCCTCTGGGTCTGATACAGGGAATTAAGATGATTGAGGGAGATCTGTAATGGATACCTCATACTTTGGTCTTGGATGTTCTTCCCTCAGAGTGGACTGACTCCTCTCCACCTGGTGGCACAGGAAGGCCATGTGGGAATTGCTGACATCCTGGTGAAGCAGGGGGCATCAGTGTATGCTGCCACACGGGTAAGACCCCCCCAATTGTTGATCTCTGGAACACTGAGCAATCTAATATAGGAAGGGAGACAACCATACGACTGACTATTAGAAACAGTAGGACTTTAGTGTAGACATTAGGATATTACAGTAGATCAACCCAACCTGAACACTTCCCCATGGTGCAAGGTTTTAGAGAGTTAAAGGTATAAAGAACACACACCTTTCTCAATATGAAATACCCACTGTTACAGTACATTGCTATCTGAAGCTAGCGCTAAGCACAGTAAGTGTTAATACCAGGTCAGTATGGAGTACAGCAGTTGCGGTGCCAAACAGTTGGGGCTCCCATGCAGATAAAGTATCTGAGACATGATCTTCCCTGTTTTTAGTATAAATAGCCACTGAGCATTTCTTCTGGTTCAGGGTTCTGTTACTAACACCCAGGGGCGCTGCCAGGAATTTTGGGACCCATGACTGGAATTTTGGGCCCCATGAATTTTGGGCCCCCTCTGCTCAGCTGTTACCTATTTTTTGGGGCCCCTGTCAGTCATGGGCCCTTGGAATTGTCCTAACTTTTTCCCCCTATACGGTGCCCCTGCTAACACCCACACCTACGCTCAGGCAATTCACTACACAACATTATTCTGAAACTCGCAGGATAGGGTGAAGTAAAGGGGTTTCATACTATAGATCAGGGTTGCCCAACCCTGTGCCTGGAGATCTACTGTCCTGTAGGTTTTCTCTACAACCCCATTTGTGACTAACCAGGTCAAGCTTCTCATCCAGCTAATTATCTAGCTAATCAGGTGTGCTAAATTAGAGTTAGAAAACCTACAGGACAGTAGATCTCCAGTAACAGGTTTGGGCTGCTCTGCTATAGATGTTGCACAATGTGTTGAATTAACATCATGTTAATCAGAGGTTGTTAATGTGTACTGGTTGTATATCAAATCTACACCACACTGTCATTCCTCCTTTTCAGATGGGATACACCCCTCTCCATGTTGCCTGTCACTACGGCAATGTAAAGATGGTGAAGTTCCTCTTGCAGCAGCAGGCCAACGTCAACAGCAAGACCAAGGTGAGCACCTCCCTGTGGATGCCCTTGGAACTACACTTGATCCCAAATTACCCTAACAGGGAACAGTTCCCACTAATAAATGCTGGCTACGTCTCAGGGTTCTTGTCGTTCTGTCTCTGTCCCCAAGGTTGGTTACACAGCACTGCATCAAGCAGCCCAGCAGGGCCACACAGACATTGTCACCTTACTGCTCAAACATGGAGCCCAGCCCAATGAGGTCACCACTGTAAGTACCAGTACCTTTCACTCCTCCACCCCATCGCTCCATTGTTCTTCATCTCATTACTCATCTGTTCAATGACTCTCTCTCTCTGTCTGTTAGAACGGTACATCAGCCTTGTCCATCGCCAAGCGGCTGGGGTACATATCTGTAATTGACGTTCTCAAACTGGTAACCGAGGAGACAGTTTCCATGGTGAGGAGTAAACGAGTATTACTGTTGAGTCTAAGTCTGTGTATCGGTACTTTCAAGGGTTTTTTAAAATATTCCATCCTCTCTCTCAGACCACGACAGAGAAACATCGTATGAGTTTCCCAGAAACAGTGGATGAAATACTGGACGTATCAGAGGATGAAGGTATTCAAGACCTACAGTACTTTACAGCAGAACACAACACCTGCAGTACTTTACTGCGGAACACAACACATAAAATACTGTACAGTAGAACACAACACCTACAGTTCTTTACAGCAGAACACAACACCTACAGTACTTTACAGCAGAACACAACACCTACAGTTCTTTACAGCAGAACACAACACCTACAATACTTCACAGCAGAACACAACACCTACAATACCTCACAGCATAACACCACAGCTACAGTACTTAACAGCAGAACACAACGCCTACAGAACTTTACAGCTGAACACATCACCTACAGTACTTTACTGCAGCACACAACACCTGCAGTACTTTACTGCAGAACACCACATACAATACTGTACAGTAGAACACAACACCTACAGTACTTTACAGCAGAACACAAAACCTACAATACTTCACACTATAACACCACAGCTACAGTACTTAACAACAGAACACAACACCTACAGTACTTTAAAGCAGAACACATCGCCTACAGTACTTCACAGCAGAACACAACACCTGCAGTACTTTACTGCAGAACACCACATACAATACAGTACAGTAGAACACAACACCTACAGTACTTTACAGCCGAACACAACACCTACAATACTTCACACTATAACACCACAGCTACAGTACTGTACAGCAGAACACAACACCTTCAGTACTTTACAGCAGAACACATCGCCTACAATACTTCACAGCAGAACACAACACCTACAGTACTTTAGAGTAGAACACAACCCCTACAGTACTTTAGTGCAGAACACAACACCTACAATACTGTATAGCATAACACTACAGCTACAGTACTTTACAGCAGAACACAACGCCTACAGTACTTTACAGCAGAACATATCACTTATAGTACTTTACAGCAGAACACAACACCTACAGTACTTTACAGTAGAATACAACACCTACAGTACTTCACAGCAGAACACAACACCTACAGCTCCGGAAAGAATTAAGAGACCACGGCACCTTTTTCTTTTCTTTCCAAAAAAGTTGAAAAGGAAAGTTTTGAGTGAGGAACAGAAGCGTTCAATTTGCATTGGTCTCTTAATTTTAACCCTTGTGTTCCTCACTCAAAACCTTCCTTTTCTACTTTTTTGTAGAAAAGGTAGGTTTTATGTTGTGTTATTTTGTATGGCACAGTTATTGGCTAGTCCATTTTGGATTAAAAATGTATGAAACCTTTGAGTAGACTTGTGCAGAGCCTCCTAAAATATGCCTTTTCTGCCTTGACTTTTTTTTTTATAGGAATTGCACAGCTAACAATAGGTATGCCTCCTCTTCTCTCTTCTCTGTGCGGTGCTCATAGGTCGTCTTTGAGTGTGTGACTCCATTTCAAGCTCATGCTGTCTTTCTGTCCGCCTCTCTTTGTACCTCTACGCCTAGTCTTTTGGGGACTGTCTCTCCTGATGCTCCGTCTGGTGCATGCCTTTCATGGCTCCATGTCTGTAACCTTTATTTCTCCCTCAAGCAACATAGATGTGCCTCAGTCACTAACTTCCCAGAACAGGCGCTCTCTGCCTCTCATCATGTCACTACAGTTGGGGGCTGGGGATGGCTGTCCTCACCAGCCTACTGTACTGAAAGTGCTTTGTAGTGGACGTTTCACGTTTAACCATTCAGTGTATCATTTTACTATGATTTTTTTTTTTATCATGGCGAAAATATAATTCTCTGGTTAAAACATTTGTCAGTGCTACTTTATCATATCAACATTCCAAGATGTTGATGATGTTGTCTAGCTGTCGTTGTCTTGTTGACGTTATCGTTGGTTTGATGTGTTTATCAGTGTTCCTTGTAATCAGCTATCAAGTCGGTTTCTTTAGGGTGTAAAGACGTGTGTGTATGGGCTGTTTTTGTGAAGAGTGATCGTGTGTGTGTCTGTGTGTCTGTGTGTTTGGGTGCTGTATGTGTTCTCAGTGATGTGCATGTTATATTGAGGAAATGAAAACCCAATAATAGTTGGGAAAGAAATGTTTTGCACAAACCTCTTCCCAGTTGTCTTATTAACCCGTTAAATTGACCGTGTAAATGTTACCACACACTTGACAATTATGTCACACCCTGATATTTTTAGTTCCCAGTTAATTTAACTGACAGGGTCAGTGTTGGTCTAAAATTAGAAAGGAGCCTTGCTGCTTGTGTCTTAAAGACACATATCACTTTGTTGCTGGAACTATCTGACGTAAAGGCATATTCCTCTCTCACACTTCTGACACTCAGTCATTTAAAGCGAGGCAACACACAGGCTCCGCCTCCCCAACTGTCTGGCTGTGAAACACCTCCAGGCACACTCACCCAGCCAACCACAATGCTTCTACTGCTGACGCACACACACGCGCATTAACATTGATTAACAGAACGCTGGGGACATCTCTCGAGTAAGCCCAAGATTTGAAAGGGTAAGTTATTATAATCTGCTTCCGCTCATCTTCCTGTGACAGACATCCTGGGAGAGTGATAGAGAACATAATAGCTTTAGTGGAAACGGATCATTTGGATTCTTTAACGTTTCTGAATGCTAGTCTATTGTATACTGTATAGCTATGGGATGGTTATAGTTGTTTATATTAGATTAGATTCAACTTTGTAATTGAACAGTACATGTATAGTACAACAGAATGCAGTTAGCATCTTAACAGAAGTGCAAATAGAATTATGTTACACCCTGATATTTTTTGTTCCCAGTTAATTTGAGTGACATATAGTCAATGTTGGTCTAAAATTGGGAAGGAGCCTTGCTGCAGCTCTATGTTTGTTAGTGGTCATAGTTGTGTATGTATGTTTATTAGTGGTGATAGTTGTGTGTGTGTGTGTGTGGTCATATGTGTGTATGTTTTGTGATCATAAATGTGTGTATATATGTACTTGTCATAGTTGTATATGTGTAGTGTTCATATGTGTATATACTGTATGTTGTGTTAATTGTTTACTATATTTTTACTCTAGCCCAGGGTTTCCCTCCCCTCTGGGATCACCAGACATTTCACTCGTGACTTGTAGCCCTGAACTGGTACACCTGATTCAATCAATAAAGGGTGTGGTAATATATTCCACTAATTGAATCAGGTGTGTCAAGTCAGGGCTACAGCAAGTATGTGAAATGTCTGGGAGTATTAGACAAGAGAGGCTGAGAAATCCTGTCCCAACCAGAAGTACCACAGGGCAACAAAACCCTCTGAACCACATGTTTAATCCAGACATATAGGGTCTATATTGAAGTGGTCCATGTTGATGTGGACTGTCACCCAGAGGGTTTAGTAGTGATGTCCAGCTTTAGACTCAGCTTGTGCTAGGCGCGCTCCAAATATTACGTTCCTGGAAACTGTTCATGTATTACACAGATTTAAACAGATCACATTTGATATTTATATTGAACATGGTGAAAGTAGCACCATCTGTTTTCTGTCTTTCTCCTTGTTGTCTCACTTCATCTGCCATTGGGTTTCTTTGGGATGTCTTGAGATGACTGTGGCTTTACTAAATCTCTTCCCACTGACAAGCATTAACACATGCACAGTGTGTGAGTACTACCTAACTCCCACTCACCAACCTAACTACTTTATTATCCCTGGGTTATATTTACTAAACTCATTCTACGCTTTTCAATTTGTGATATGCTGCGGATTTCTTGTTGAGCTCTTCCTTTCTCTCTCTCTCTAAATCACTCTCTTCCTCTCTCTCCATCTATCTGTCTCCTCCCATTCCTGACCACTGTCTGTTCTCCCTCTTTTCTCTCTCTCTCTCTCTCTCTCTCTCTCCCTCTCTCTGGCCTTGCTGTTGTTCTCTGAAGGGGAGGAGCTTTTGGGGACGGAAGGAGCCAGGTACATGAAGATGGATGACTTGAAGGACCATGATGACGATTTCCTGTCACCCAAGAAATCTATGGAGTATGAGAGAGGGCTGGGCAGTGTGTAGGGGTGGCTGGGTTCGTTGTGGATGGAGGGTGGGCGCTAGTTTCAGAAATGAAAGCGGGCCATAGAGGGGAGTGATATAATGAAGAAAGGGTAAGGGATGAGGGGAATCAGGGGAGTAGGAATATTACCTTCACTGACTCTGTCTTTTTCCTTCTCTCTCCAACAGTAACTACTCTCCTGCCATTCCCAGGATTCCCTGTGTCTCCCCGGAGACGGTCATCCATGAGCAGGTACAGAATAGCCTGCACGTCGTCTGTCCTAACCGAGGGTTTATACCTCGTCATGAAAATGTGTGTACTGTATTTGTAATCCAGTGGAGAGTGAGTAGGCAAGTGCTCCATTTTCTGTATTTCTTTTAAGGTGCACACTCCACTACAGAAGGAGTATGACGATGACTCCCTGATCCCCAGCAGTCCCGCCACAGAGACCTCGGACAACGTCAGCCCTGTAGCCAGCCCCATACACACGGGGTAAGTCACTGCAACGGCTGCAGCCCTACAATGACTGTGTCCTGTTGTCCCTGATCCAACTAACCCAGAACCGAGAGGCGATCCTGGCAGGGCCCGTGTAATAATGTGGAGGTCCTCGTCCCTGGTCAGGTTCCTGGTGAGTTTCATGGTGGACGCGCGGGGCGGCTCAATGCGAGGCAGCAGACATAACGGCCTGCGTGTCATCATCCCCCCGCGGACCTGCGCTGCGCCCACACGCATCACCTGTCGGCTGGTCAAGCCGCAGAAGCTCACCACACCGCCCCCCCTGGTGGAGGGAGAGGGCCTGGCCAGCCGCATCATCTCCCTGGGCCCAGCCAGCATGCAGTTCCTGGGGTGAGGACTCACTAAACCTACTGTATTGGAGGGAGTTGTCAAAAGCCAAAGACAGTGTGTTGCACAGAGCCATACCGCTTGAATTGTGTTTCACCATTGTTGAGGGTGTCCCCAAATTCCACTGGATTGTTGACTATGTGTCGCGTGTCTCGGCCTCTTGGTGTGCCCCAGGCCTGTGATCGTGGAGATCCCTCACTTTGCAGCTCTCGGTCGGGGGGACCGGGAGCTGGTGGTGCTGAGGAGCGAGAATGGCTCGGTATGGAAGGAACACCGCAATCGCTATGGCGACGATGTGCTGGAGACCATCCTCAATGGGATGGATGAAGGTAGTCCAACAAGTCGGATGTGATTTAAGCCACTGATTGCGGGCTGTTTTTGTGTCAGCACCTTCTCAGGACTGTATCAGTGGTCCCGTCTCACGGACGGTCTGTCTGTGTGTTCTTTCAGATCTGGAGAGCCAGGAGGAACTTGGGAAAAAGCGGATCCGGCGAATCATCTCCACTGACTTCCCCCTCTACTTTGCTGTGGTGTCGCGTGTCCAGCAGGAGAGTGACCTGATTGGCCCAGAGGGTGGTCAGCTGACCAGTAAGCTTGTGCCGATGGTTCAGGCTACGTTCCCTGAGACAGCAGTCACCAAGAGAGTCCGTCTGGGCCTGCAGGTGAGCTGGGATGATGAGGAAAAACAGTCAGGAGGAAGACTGCAGCATTACGCCTGCTATATTCTGTATTTACGCTGGGCAGATATTCTAGCCTTCTCCGAACCTGTACAAAGTCAGATAGTCAACTTCAATGTTGAGTGAGGGATACTGTGCCTATTTCTTTCATACCTGTTTTGTGAATATTGTTTTTTAAATGTTTTTAAACATGTATTTCTACAATAAACAACTCTCAAGAAAATAGAAACAAAATGTTTTTCCAAATTCTTGGCATTTTGTAAACTGGAAATTGTATTGACCATAAACTCTCTCTTTGTCTTCTCATCCTCCTTTTCTTTCATTCAATTTCTTTTCCTGTCCATTGTAATCCATTAAATCATTACACACCTTGTATCCGGCCTCATGCTATTTGTCCATCCATATATCTGTGCATGTTCTTTCTTCTTCTTTCTCTCCCATCTTTCTATATTTTTCTCCTCTTTCTTTCTTTTCCACCTTTTTCTTCTATCTCTCTTCCTCCTCCACACTCCTCCACGTCCTCATCCCTTTCTCCGCACATCCTCTCATTTCCACACCCCCACAGGCCCAACCAGTCCCAGACGAACTGGTTGCTAAACTTCTTGGTAACCAGGCAACCTTCAGCCCCGTGGTGACAGTGGAACCACGGCGACGCAAGTTTCACCGGCCGATTGGCCTATGCATCCCCCTGCCCCCCTCCTGGAGAGAGAGCCCCCGGGACTCCGGAGAGGGGGACACCACCAGCCTGCGCCTGCTCTGCAGTGTCATCGGTGCGCCACACTGTCGGGTCTCTGAGACTCACTGAGGCCTTACATAGGACCAGTGGCCCAGTGGCCCAGTGAAACATTACATAACACCTTCTCATAGGAAATATCAAACATAGTGTGATTCCACATCTGTTGGCAGCGAGATACGCTGCGCTAGAGAAGAAATGTCACGCAGCAATGTTTCATTCTCAGTGCCATAACGGTAGTAGCAGAGTAACAAGGTAAAATCACAGCATCTGATATGCCTCTGTTTTTCTCCCTGTGTCTTGGGGGTACTGGTCCGTGTCCCGTGTCTCCAGGTGGCACAGCACCAGCCCAGTGGGAGGACATCACTGGCACCACCAAGCTCATATACAGCAAAGACTGTGCCAACTTCACAACCAATGTATCGGCGCGGTAAGCCCTGGCTTCTCACTTAATAGCATGCATTTAAAGGAGACATTACAAGTTCACAATCTGACCGCGCTGTTTGGCACTGGGGAATTAAGGTGGCTGTTCTGATCACGTAACTGATAGGATCCTGAGTTGTGAGTCATTTAAAAGTTGCCAAAAGTTCTACACGCCCTGCCGTCTTTTTTCAGGTTCTGGCTAGCTGATTGTCCCCGGACAGCCGAGGCTGTGTCTTTTGCCAACCTCCTGTACCGGGAGCTCTCAGCCGTGCCATACATGGCCAAATTTGTGGTGTTTGCCAAGATGAATGAGGTCCGTGAAGGCCGCCTGCGCTGCTACTGCATGACCGACGACAAAATGGACAAAACCCTGGAGCAGCACGAGAACTTCAGCGAGGTGGCCCGCAGCCGGGACATCGAGGTCAGTGTAGGGTCGTATTGATGGCTGTCTTGATGACAGTAACGTCGTTGTTTATTAGCTGTAGCTTAAACAGGCACTGTGAAGTGGTTGGATCAGGCTCTTCCTAGTTCCTTATGAGGGAACAACTGTCTAACCTTGATGTCGCCCCCATCAGGTGATGGAGGGAATGCCGCTGCATCTGGAGTGTTCTGGAAATCTGGTCCCAGTGCGGAAGGCTACCCAGCAGCCCCGCTGTTTCAGCTTCCAGGCCTTCAGAGACAACAGACTCCCTGTTTCTGTCAAGGTGTTTAACTTTCCCTTTGTCTACTCATATCCCCATTATTTCACTTTCTCTGTCTTTACTCCTGTCTCCATCACACATTTTTTACGTGGAAAGTCTCTGTTTCTCACTCTTTCCCCAAGGTGAGGGACAGTAGTAAGGATCACTCTGGATTCCTGTCCTTCCTGCGCAAGTCTACCAAGTACGAAGAGAGCCAGCATGTGCTGTGCAACCTCAACATCACCATGCCCCCATGTATCAAGGTAGGCCTCCACAAATGCCGAATTCTATTCCGAAATCTTAAGAACACATTTTCAGAAAAGTAAGATAAATTAACAGTAGTTACTGTCCTACATAACATAACTTATGAAAGAGATTGGAGTTTTTCCCTCATCTAATCATGGGATGGTAGCATATTACTTTCCAACGATTTTTAGCTAGATATTTAACTAATGTTAGTTAAAGTTTGTAATAACTATTAAACTAAAACTGAGCCACGAATCGATTGACTGTTTTCTATTGTAAAACATTCTCACTAAAGTTTTTTTGCACTTGATTTGTCATTTCTTCTACATATGGAACAGTTGTGGTAATACAATGACCAAGAATGTGGCTGTTTTCTTCCCTAGATATGTCCCTTGTAGCGACTGAAATGCATTGCGTTTCACTGTTGAATACACACATGCATGTATCATTTAAATGTGAGATCTGAGGCCAATCGGTTGTAATTGTACTGTGTATTCCTAAAGCTTTTGCTCGTTTGATTCACAGGCAGCTGGGAGTGAAGACCGGAGGCGAACTCTGACCCCGTTAGCCCTACGGGAGAGATACAGTGCCCTGAATGAGCCTGCCATGGGTAAAGGTGCCTGCCATCTCCATGATCCCCCCATACAGAACGCCATTGTCTTCTGACAGGTAGCATAATTCATACTGGACTCTCGTCCCTCAGTCCATGCGGGCGGGTTAGTCAAGCTACCTGACATAAGACAGTACTCCACACCAACACGTTCCCATTCCATGTGCCCCTTCATGCAGTCATAATCACAACTGTGCGTTAACGTCCCATGTTAAAGTATCAGTTGTGGTCTGGTTTCTGCAGCATCAATGAGTGCCATGGAAAGGACAGAGTTGAAGATGGCTTTGATAGCTGAACAGTTGGGACTGAGCTGGGCTGGTGAGTGAATGGAATGGGTGTATGTGTCTTGTGCCTGTGTCGCTGCCTGTCTGTCAGGGTGTACCGGCTTGGGGCTGCAATTCCCTTCCCCCTGCCTCTGTCACGCAATGACCTGTAAATCCTCCACCTTTGTCTCTCCAGAGCTGGCGAGGGAGCTACAGTTCAGTGTAGATGACATTAATAAGATCCGTGTGGAGAATCCTAACTCCCTATTGGAGCAGAGTTCTGCCCTGCTCAACCTATGGGCCACGCGCGAGGGCAAGAGAGCCAAGAGTAAGTAATGAGATCCCACGTGCCAGTGGATCCCTGCTGTGCGTCCTCTTATCCTAAACTCCCCATCTCCACTCACCCACCGTACATTCTTCTGGTTCCTGGACGTGCACGTGAGACATCTCTATTCAGTACCTCATTACTGCTCTTGGGTGTTTTGGGACAGACCTGGGTCTGTTTGTGTTCTGGCAAAAAACGGAATCGTCACTTCTTCCCTCTTCCTTGTCTGTTATTTAACCGTCTGTTTCCCATTGTCCTGCCTGTCTGTTTTCTCTCTATCCTTCTCTCCTGCCTCTTTCTCTGGCGGTCTTTCTCTGTTGTGGCTCCTGTGTGCAGTGGAGAGTTTGTACACAGCTCTGAAGAGCATCGACCGGATGGACATTGTGAACATGTTGGAGGGCCAGCCGCCTCAGGTTGCAGGGAGGCCTGCCCGGGAGCCAAGCAGACGCAGACACAATGACAGCGACCACCTCTCCCCGGGATTGACCAATGGTAAGGCTTCTTCCCATGCAACCCCCTCCCTCCTTCCCCAAACCTCTTTACCCTCCCAGTTCTTCTTCCCTTCCCCAAACCTCTTTACCCTCCCAGCTCTTCTTCCCTTCCCCAAACCTCTTTACCCTCTCAATTCTTCTTCCCCTCCCCAAACCTCTTTACCCTCCCAGCTCTTCTTCCCTTCCCCAAACCTCTTTACCCTCCCAGCTCTTCTTCCCTTCCCCAAACCTCTTTACCCTCCCAGCTCTTCTTCCCCTCCCCAAACCTCTTTACCCTCCCAGTTCTTCTTCCCCTCCCCAAACCTCTTTACCCTCCCAGCTCATCTTCCCCTTCCCTGTTGTCCAGAACCTCCTGCCCCAATCCCAGTAATTGCCTGTTCTAGGCTATTTCCATCAAAAGGATTTCGACAGATGTGTAACGTGGCAACCTGCAGCAGGACTCAAGACACTCAACAATTGCTTCTGATGCCATCCCAAAGTCCAATAACATGACATAATAATCTTCTGATACCATCCCAAAGTCCAATAACATGACATAATAATCTTCTGATACCATCCCAAAGTCCAATAAAATGACATAATAATCTTCTGATCCCATCCCAAAGTCCAATAAAATGACATAATAATCTTCTGATCCCATTCCAAAGGCTAATAACATGACATAATAATCTTCTGATCCCATCCCAAAGTCCAATAACATGACATAATAATCTTCTGATCCCATCCCAAAGGCTAATAACATGACATAATAATCTTCTGATCCCATCCCAAAGTCCAATAAAATGACATAATAATCTTTTGATCCCATCCCAAACTCCAATAACATGACATAATAATCTACTGATACCATCCCAAAGCCTAATACATGAGAATATAATCTTCTGATCCCATCCCAAAGTCTAATAACATGACATAATACTCTTTTGATCCCATCCCAAAGCCTAATAACATGACATAATAACCTACTGATGCCATCCCAAAGTCTAATAACATAATAACCTACTGATGCCATCCCAAAGCCTAATATCTTGACATAATAATCTACTGGTGGATGTGCATTTTGTAGTAGTGCCAGCAGATTTATTTTACCCTTGAGATATTTTACTGCTGGAAAAAATAATATTAAGATTGATATATAGATTTTAATTGATAGTGCAGAAGTACAGAAGTACAGAACTTTCCACTAAGACTATAGTTTGGGGTCAGACTGGGGTCAGACTCAAAGTACAGGGTTTTGAATGTACATGCAGAAAGTTTAGTTGTACACGCCTACATGTCTACATTGTCATAATGCGCAAACGGAATTATAGATGAATAGATCAGGGGCTATTTCTTTCTTTCTTTGAGATCCAGAACTATTCATAAATGATCCAAGGCTACAGCCCCGGACGACCAGGCCTAACGACACCACTGGTCAGACTTATAATTAGGGCTTGTGTTTTAACCCTACATTTAGTTGGAATGTAGACTATTGTAAGGTTCAGCATCACCAGTAAGGGTTAGGCATTAAGGCTAGATTAAGCTGAGGCATAATTTTTGGTTATTGAGGTTATGGTTAGCAAACATGGATTATTTTTCTGGTCCTCACAAGGTTAGAAATACACAACTGTGTGTGTGTGTTTATTGGTATGGTGTGGATATGGTGGGTATGGTGTGGGTATGGTGTGTGGTCTGGGTATGGTGTGAATGGTGTGGGTATGGTGTGGGTATGGTGTGTGTGGTGTGGGTATGGTGGGTATGGTGTGTATGGTGTGGTTATGGTGTGGGTATGGTGTGTGTGGTGTGGGTATGGTGGGTATGGTGTGGGTATGGTGGGTATGATGTGTATGGTGTGGTTATGGTGTGGGTATGGTGTGTGTGGTGTGGGTATGGTGGGTATGGTGTGTATGGTGTGGTTATGGTGTGGGTATGGTGTGTGTGCTGTGGGTATGGTGTGTATGGTGTGGGTATGGTGTGTATGGTGTGGGTATGGTGGGTATGGTGTGGGTATGGTGTGTGTGGTGTGGGTATGGTGTGTGTGCTGTGAGTATGGTGTGAATGGTGTGTATGGTGTGGGTATGGTGTGTGGTGAGTGGGTATGGTGTGTGTGCTGTGTGTATGGTGTGAATGGTGGGTATGGTGTGTATGGTGTGGTTATGGTGTGTGTGCTGTGGGTATGGTGTGTGGTGAGTGGGTATGGTGTGTGGTGAGTGGGTATGGTGTGTGGTGTGTGGGTATGGTGTGGGTATGGTGTGTGGTGAGTGGGTATGGTGTTTATGCTGTGGGTATGGTTTGTGTGGTGTGTGTATGGTGTGTATGGTGTGGGTATGGTGTGAATGGTGTGTATGGTGTGGGTTTGGTGAGTGGGTATGGTGTTTATGGTGTCGGTATGGTGTGTGTGGTGTGGGTATGGTGTGTATGGTGTGGGTGTGGTGTGTGATGAGTGGGTATGGTGTGTATGGTGTGGGTATGGTGTGTGGTGAGTGGGTATGGTGTTTATGGTGTGGGTATGGTGTGTGTGGTGTGGGTACATGTTTGTTTTAGGTTAGTAATACATGACTGTGTGTGTATGATGCGTTGGTTAAATCTACTAGGTTCTGTTGATGCCAAATATCAATTTAATAACATCTGTATACAAGAAATATGTTATTACACTGCACCACTACTGTCTTATACCTGTATTATTTGATTGCATCCTATAAAGTATAGGTTTTGGTTGTTGATAATGTTAATCTTTGTCCAAGATGATATTATTCAACCACAATATGCGTAGCCACAGCAGTCCTATGTGAAATCAGTGCCAAATAATATGCGTCTCGATTTCAACTCATTTCCATACATGAATCCAGTCTCCAGTCTCTCCTTCAAGCATGCTACACTAGTTAGCTTTCCAACCAGGGAACACTTCTTAAACTTGGGCTCCTTTTCCACATGGTTTATTCTTTTACACATGCATATACATCCAGTTGACTCCAGTTTCACCCCTGGACCGGTGTAAAAAAACCCTGCAGTGGACTGACCATCACTGGCGTACTAAGGCCTGTCTCCTGGGTCTTCCTGCTGCCCAGTGTCTCATGTGTCATCTCAGCAGGTTGGCAGGTCCCCGCAGTGCAAACTGGAGCAATAACTGGCCATGTAACTAATGCATAGGTACGACCATGACGGACAAAGGGACAAACGGGAGATGCCTAGTCAGATCACAGCTGCAGTGAGTCTGATATCTGACACCTGTACAGCCTGCCTCCTAAAGCTCTCTACTCTGAAACCGTCTGTGTGCGTGTCAGTCTGTCTCTGCCTGTCTGTCTGCCTGTCTGTCTGCCAATCTGCCTGTCTGACAGGGTGGTCAATACCAACCTAACCTCCAGACGTGGTATTGTGTTTTTATTACAGCGATAATGATTTTCAAGAGTGCTGTGATTTATCTTTTGGAATTGTGACTAGTCTTATGAACAGGCCTGTGTCCGCCTTCTCAGAGAGGGGAGGTCAAAGTACAGGGCATGTTACAGTATCAAGTCAGTGTGCAGGATCACCACTGTGTTGGTGACTCTTGGTAACCTTCACTATCAAAGGAATTGTGCTCCCAAAACTCTCTGTGTCACAAGCCTGGATCCTGTCACTTCCTGGTTAATCTGGAGGTGATGCAAGCAGCACTGTCAGCTACAGTATCTACAGAAAAGACAAGGTTGGTTTTACTAGCCTTTAGATATTATAGAGAAACCCCATTCTGACTGTGTCTTTCAGCGGACATGTCCCAGTTTTTTCCTTCTTGTCATCTTATTTGGCCCTTAGGAGTTCCTTTTCTTCACTCTGGTGTTTGAAGTGTCAGACGCAAAATACGCCACCCAGTAAAATCTATTAAATACGTTTCCTAAAACTAGAGAGGTTGACTCCAGCCTGTGTGCATGGGGTCATATTATGAGTCTCTGAACCGGGGGTTGTTCGGTGCATTGTTTGTCCTTCTGGGCCCCCGTACGTGTTCCCTTTGACTCTCTGTCCCCTCTCTCTTTGTGTTTCTCCGGATATGTCATCTGCAGCCCAGCCGCCCTACTCTTCTTCCTTCTCACTCCTCCTCTTCGACTTCTGAACTCTTGCCCTCTGACCTCATGTTGACCTCTGGCCCTCATTGTTATTTTGATGACCAGTTTTGAGCATTTTTAATGAAATTTAATTTTTGTACTCTTGAAAATTCCACCTTTATAACCGTCTGCTCTGTGACCAGTCCCCCACACAGTGTGTTCTTAGCACGGCTCAACACCGGGAGGGGGGAGGTGTCCTCTATCTTTCTTTCTTTTTCTCTCTGACCTTTCTGCTCTCACTCTTTTTCTTTTTTTCTTAATCATCTGTAATGTTTCTCTGTCTATCTCTTAGTCCTGTCCCTGGTCTCTCCATCTCTTTTAGTCCTGTCTCTGGTCCCTCTCTTTTAGTCCTTTCCCCTGTCTCTCTATCTTTTTTAGTCCAGTCCTCTGTGTCTCTGTCTTTTAGTCCAGTCCCCTGTGTCTCTCTGTCTTTTAGTCCTGTCCCCTGTCTCTATCTCTTTTAGTCCAGTCCCCTGTCTCTATCTCTTTTAGTCCAGTCCCCTGTGTCTCTCTGTCTTTTAGTCCTGTCCCCTGTGTCTCTCTGTCTTTTAGTCCTGTCCCCTGTCTCTATCTCTTTTAGTCCCGTCTCCTGTCTCTATCTCTTTTAGTCCAGTCCCCTGTCTCTTTCTCTTTTAGTCCCGTCCCCTGTCTCTATGTCTTTTAGTCCCGTCTCCTGTCTCTATCTCTTTTAGTCCAGTCCCCTGTCTCTATCTCTTTTAGTCCTGTCCCCTGTCTCTATCTCTTTTAGTCCAGTCCCCTGTCTCTATCTCTTTTAGTCCTGTCCCCTGTCTCTATCTCTTTTAGTCCCGTCCCCTGTCTCTATCTCTTTTAGTCCAGTCCCCTGTCTCTTTCTCTTTTAGTCCCGTCCCCTGTCTCTATGTCTTTTAGTCCCGTCTCCTGTCTCTATCTCTTTTAGTCCAGTCCCCTGTCTCTATCTCTTTTAGTCCTGTCCCCTGTCTCTATCTCTTTTAGTCCAGTCCCCTGTCTCTATCTCTTTTAGTCCTGTCCCCTGTCTCTATCTCTTTTAGTCCCGTCCACTGTCTCTATCTCTTTTAGTGCTGTCCACTGTCTCTACCTCTTTTTCTTTCTACCTGTCCTACATTCCCTTTCTAAGTCCTCCTGCCTGTCTGCATGAAAGCCAGTCTCATCTCCCACCTATATGCTTGCCTGGAAGCATAAGAACGAGGATGCGGCAGCAGTGGCCTGTGGGAGATATAGTCTGGGACCTGGGCATGCCTCTGCACCTTGTAGCAGCTTTCATAACAGACTGATATTGAACGGTATGCATGCTGGTAATGCCTTGACTCTTTAGCCTGCCTGTTCAGATCCTCTACAATATATGACTCGCAGTGGAGGCTAAAAAAGGTCCAAAGCCTTTTTTTAAACTGTAAATTGTTACTGCGTGTGTGTGTGCGTGTGCGTGTGTGTGTTTGTCTCTTGTGTGTTTACACCAGTCCAGTATCTGGGGATGTATTATCAATATCCCTTTTCTGTGAAATGCCTCCTATTTAAAGTGGAGTGTTTATGTGATTCTTCCTTCCAATCTCTTTGTTCCATGTGTGTTGGTGTGTCTCTATACATATCTGTGAGTATTTCTGTGTGTTTCGGTGTGTCTTTGTGTGGTTGTGTCTCTCTCTCTTTCTCCTTGTGTCTTTGAGCTTCAGACAGTCTTCATGTCTTCATGTTACAGTGTGTCATTTTACCTCAAGGGTCAGGCCACCATGTTAATTTTTTCTTGCTCCTCTTCTCTTCATGTCATTCTTTTCTCTGTGGGACCTGGGAGCTTTACTTACTCAAACATATCACAAGCAGATCTGCCCTAAAGGCAAAAATGTATGTTAATGTCAGTCATTTTACTAAGGTTAACACCCACCCCTAACCTTAACCCTTATCAAACACTAAACTTAACTGTTTGCTGATTTTATTCAGTTTAGTGTTGTTGTTTTTTTACACATTTGGGTTAACCATATACATTCCTTTATGGCTGATCAACCTTCAGTAAATGTTTAAGTAAAAGTCCTTGGTCCACCTCAGCATATAACTGATCAGAGGAATGCCACCACACACACAGACACGAGCAGTGTGGACTGACATCCTGACTAGGGGAGTTCCACACTAACCCACACATTATTATATATATATTATAGTATTGAACATAATCGGAGTGTACAGCTGGAAGACTTAAAAGTTGGAAGGTAAATAATTGTACTTACAGGGGTTTATGCATACCATATTAAATCATACTTATAGAGTGCTCCACTGATATACTGTAGATAAAGATATTTAACTTTTGGCCGATATGAACACAGCCTCCCCTGAGTAGGGGGTTATCCTGATAGGTCAAGGAGGCTAGCTGGTTTCATCAATATCCCCTCCACATTCAGCGTAACTCACTGCTGACAATGAATCATGTTGCACCTATCTCTCTACACATACCCTTCTTATAAATGTTCTTACACTTGCTCGCTTGCTTATTACATTTACACCCAAACACACCCCCCGTCTCGTCTCCTTCTTCCTAACTACCCTCTACCCTCCTCCCTGGCTCCCTTCTGTAATCTCTGACTAGGTACATGTTTTGGCCCACGCTAATATGTAATCAATTCCAATTCTACCACTGGTCAGTCAAAATAAAATGGTGCCATTTGTCTACAATCTTGTCTATCTATTCATACTTCATGAGTTTATTTGTCTGATTCAAACTACCTTTAGGTTACTTTTGCTCGTATCTATACATATACAGTATACATTACAGTATACATCACGGTATACATTATTGGTAGTGGATTTGAAGGATGGTAAAGTAGCTGGTGTCTGACATCTGTTGCCATCTTTGGTTACAATAAAACACCAGGTCTACACTCTTCTTTCTGTTAATCCTTATGGATGTTTGAAGGGTGAATCAGCAGTTTAAACAAAAAAAAAAGTTGATTATCCCCCCCATGAGCAAGTTATACATTCAATTTTTTAACAATCAATTAATAAATATTATTAATTAATACATCAATAAATGCATGAAAGCAAGTCGACATTGCCCCTTTCACAGAAAACATAGAAGGTTCAACAACAGAAAGTTGCTTTGATCTTGACCAATTAAAAAAATATATATATTTTGCTATCTCACATAATTTCTGCTACAGTAGCAATTAAATTAATTTCTATTGAAATAGGAGGCTGTGTGAGAGTTGAGAGAGTACGGACTCAGAGAGCAGCGTTGGAAGCGTCCTGTTATTCAGAGGGTGTCTGTCATGATAGCTGGGTCTGTATCGGTTCCAGATGATAGTTCCACTGTTCAAAGAGATCTCACCATGCTTACCGTGTCAGGCTGTTTCATGTTCAAAAGCCAAAACACTCTACTTGCTACTAGACAAGAGGTGTTGATTTTACAAATAGAGTTGTTGCAGTGATTTCACTCAATGGTTGATGGTCGTATGAATCAAATTCTTAGATCTTCTGCAGCTTCTGGTTTCCATAACAGTGTCATCGTATATGTAGCTGTTTACATCCTTAGTTGTGCATTGTTACATAAGTGGAGGCAGAACAGAAACATACTCATCCATATCCAGCCTTGGTAAAAACATGTTCCTGTTAACAATGGTAATGTATAATCTGGGGGAAAAGCTTTTTAAAATCCCCTGGATGGTAAGTAGAGACCATGAAGATTAGTCATGTGCCTTTGTGGACTTGAAACATGTTTTTACCTGATTATCTATGAGCAGGTTTATGTTCCATCTTCACAAATGTGCAACTAGGGATGTTGACTAGCAATTATCTGTTGATACCGAGAGGGATTCCATTCATTAATTGCAACAGAAGCTGGGTTTTCTGGTGACATGAAATGGGGTTTGAGCATCTCTGCTTGCTGTAAGTGATTAGAAATTAACCTGAATATAACAAAGTGTGTGATGTGAGTGTGTGTGTGTGTACACTACCATCCAGAATCATTGGAAACCTTGGTGAAGAAGAGCAAAAAAAATATATGAGAAAATGTCATCGTTGTTTATCAGCTTGGACTCAAAATATGAGAGAAATCTGACATTGAATTGAGGTAAAGTTGTTCAAATTAATAGAAAGTTAATAAAATATGATGGTTTTTATTTTGAGGTTGATAAAGAACAATGACAGCATTTTTTGATCATCTTTATCAAGGTAGCAGATAATTGTGGAGGGCCGTATTTCTAGTGTGTTGGTATGTTTTGTCATGTCATTTGTTTTCTATGTTTTTTACTGTAATGTCCGCTGGTGGCTGGATGGATAAGAAAGTTAAAGAGCCAAAGAACGAGATTGCTTGCCAGCATGCTCTTCAGCCTGACTATAATATTTACCTTGCCTGGTATGTGTGAGGGTGTGCGCGTGCGTGCGAATGAGTGTGTGCCTTTGTTGCGTATGGACGTTTGTATGGCATGTGTATAAGTGTGTGTCCCAGGCGGACAGGTGTGTGTCCCAGCCCCAGGTTGGTTGGGGGCGGAGGCAGCAACTCCTGTCCCTTCCCCTGCAGGAAGCAGAGCTCAGCAGTAGCAGCCACCAGCGGGCCTCCTGGTCCCTAGCCATGGCTGTCTCCTGCTGCCTCCGCTAATGCTCTCCCTCTCAGTGCTGTCTGATCTGGCTTGTCAACCCTCCCCACCCCAGAGCCCCCCCCCCCCCTTTCTCCTCTGCCCCTGTCTCTTGGTACATCTTCTTCAACTCCCACTGTCTGCCCCCCCCCTCCCCCGGGTTCCCTGTGCCACCTTCCCCCTGGCTGCTCCTGAGCAGGGGCAAACCCACCCAAGGTCCCTCCCAGTGCTGGCAGGGCGTGGTGGGGGGGCGAGGCAAGCCGTGTCAGTGTGCCTCTCTCTGTGTCGCTCCAGGTTACGGGCTAATGCAGGAGGAGCTGCTCTCCCCTGCCTCCATGCAGTACAGCCTGCCCTCCCCGCTGGGCAACGAGCCCTACTGGCAAGAGGTCTCCAGTATGGAGTGTGCTCCAATGGCGCCCACAGAGGAGGACACCCTCATGGAGATGTCAGACGTGCAGGTGTGGCCCTCAGGCAACAGCCCCTCCCTAGTGGCCGTGGAGGACTCCTCGCTGGAGTGCAGCAATGCAGACGACTCGGAGGGGCTGCTGGGGCTGCCGTATGGGAGCCTGGGCCGGCCCGGCAGTGGGGCCAGCGGAGGGGGGCTGAGTGGCTCCATGGAGCTGGTGGAGGACAACTCAGAGATGGGGGCTGTTGACTCGTTCAGCACTGCCACCCCCGCCACCCCGGCCTCGTTCAGTACCGCCACCCCTTCTTCGTTCGGAGGTGCCGTCGCCACCGGCGGTTCGGTCAGCAGTGTTAATGGGCTGGATCAAGGGTCAAAGGTCGTGAGGTCAGAGGCAGCTGCGGTCGAAGGCAACTTGGCAGGTGGAGATGGAGTTGGAGGAGGAGGAGGAGGGACAGGCTCAGAGGAAGAGCTTTCTCTTGTTGCAGGACAACAGCAGAGGGTGTACGCCCGGCTGAGCGAGTCGCCCGGTCTGAGCCGCGTAGCTGATCGTAATGGAGACAGGTGAGTGTGTTCTCAGACTGCAGTCAGTCTGCAGCTTAGCTGGACAGCACACTGGCCAGATGGGAGAGTCCAGACACGCCCCTCTGACATACCTCACTGGTCAGCCAGGATAGTCCAGACACGCCCCTCTGACACACCTCACTGGTCAGCCAGGATAGTCCAGACACGCCCCTCTGACTCACCTCACTGGTCAGCCAGGATAGTCCAGACACGCCCCTCTGACTCACCTCACTGGTCAGCCAGGATAGTCCAGACATGCCCCTCTGACACACCTCACTGATCAGCCAGGATAGTCCAGACACGCCCCTCTGATACACCTGATTACGTCAGCCAGGATATTCCAGACCCGCCCCTCTGACACACATCACTGGGCACCCAGGATAGTCCAGACCCGCCCCTCTGACACACATCACTGGGCAGCCAGGATAGTCCAGACACGCCCCTCTGACACACCTCACTGGTCAGCCAGGATAGTCCAGACACGCCCCTCTGACACACCTCACTGGTCAGCCAGGATAGTCCAGACACGCCCCTCTGATACACCTGATTGGGTCAGCCAGGATAGTCCAGACACACGCCCTTCTGATACACCTCTCTGGTCAGCCAGGATAGTCCAGACACACGCCCCTCTGATACACATCACTGGTCAGCCAGGATAGTCCAGAGCATCCTAACATTGAGTTTTAGTAATATATCATCTATGAAGCATCTAAAGACTACTAGGGCCAGCTCTGATTTCTGATACCCAATCCTATCCTAACTCGTCCTCTGCCTCTGTAGGTCCAGTAGAGGTAGTGGAGGTAGTGGAGGTAGCGGAGGTAGTGCAGGAAGTGGCGGAGGAGGCTCTTTCCTGTCCTACCTGCAGGAGCAGTCGGGCCCTGGCTGGCAGCCCGTCAAGGACCACACTCAGGCATGGGTGGGCACACAGACCGCCAAACCCAGGCAGGCCATGGACTCTATGATGTCATCGGTGCGCGCGGCCATGGACGTGGACACCAGCCAGTCTCGTGTGTCCCAGGAGGCCTTGCTACAGCCAGTACGAGACATGGGGCACTCTGAGATCTTGCGCGGCCACTTCAGGGGCACCCAGCCGTTTGAGAAGGGCCTGGGCTTCCCCCACAGGGTGCCAGATGTGCGGCCCTGGGAAGATGTACACCTCAGGGGGCAGGTGAGTGGAGACACATCCAATAAGCTTAGCTATCACAGCATTATGCTAAACAACACGTGACATAACTGGTGTAGGACCCTGGCCCAAGTCAGCATAGGTACGTTTTGACATGGTTACTGATGGTAAGGCAACACTGATTGTTGGCAGCTGTAGTACATTAAGAATGGACTGGTGTCTGTTAGTAAGAGGCTGTTGATTGTAATGCCAGGATTGGGGCTTTGTACCGGAGAAATAATACGTTCGACAATGTGTGTTCTCACCATGGTCACTCTGGATCAGAGCATCAGATAAATGACTTAATTGGATATGATCCAGCTGATCGGTCAATGCTTTACAGTAGGACTGACCGCCGTCCAAACAAACTCAATGACAGAATTATTTATGGTACTGTAATCCCACTCTGATTCTCCCCTTTCCTCTTTCACACACACACACCTACACACACATACAAAAACACTGACACACACGCACACACTCAAACCAACAGACACACACACACACACCAACGTACACACACACACCGACACACACATACACCATGCCCAAGAAGGGCACAAACAACCAGTTAAGCCAAATATAGACACCCTGTCACTGGATCCCCAATCCCACCCCATCACACGTGTCCTCCAGCCTGAGCAGAATACCCAAAAGGCCATGCCAGAGGACAGAGGGTCTGCTACAGTCTTTGTGGGCTACCCCTGGGAATGACTGCCAAGGTGTTGGTACAGTAAACACAAGGGGAAGACAAGCATGTGGATGTCTGGAAACAGTCTTTCTGGATTTCCATTATTGTGGAAGTGAAATTAGTCGGAAACTACTACAGAATAATATTAATGTTCAGTATGGAACCCGTTCTTTACATGTCATTGGACGTGCCAATGGAAGTGCCTGGCTGGTTGTACCTGAGTTAACCATAGAGGTTAGAGACCATGTCTCTCATGGTTCCTCTCAGTCTTCCAGAGCAGAGCAGCCAGAGTTATTTAAAGACTATGGATCACATGGCTGGGAGAGAGAGAGAGAGAGAGAGAGAGAGAGAGAGAGAGAGAGAGAGATAGAGGGGGCGAGGGAGGGAGCAGAAGGCTGAAGAGAGAGAGAGGATAGGAAATAGAAGCCTCCCAACGTTGCAGTCATCTGGATTTTAGGACATGGGCCAGTCATTCTACTGAGCAGCTGACAGACAGAGACGGAACCGGCGCTGGTGGAGTAGAGCTTAACTCACAGAGATAGAAGGAGAAGGGCGGGCCCTGTTAAGAGAAGACCTGAGGGTTGTTGCCTTGGACTGACTGGCAGAAGTAGTGGTGGATGTGTGTGTCTGTGTAGTGTGTGTAGTGGATTGCTCGGTTGCTTTGAGAAGTTGTCGAGGTAGAAGCTTGGAGGGACAGTTATGTGGGCCCTGGTGACCGAGCTCCTCTTCAGCTTTGTGCTGCTGGCCTTTCTGGTGATCAGCTGTCAGAATGTCCTACATATAGCCAGCGGATCCCTGCGCTCCGTGCTAACTTACGTGCACGTTGCAGTAGACCGTGAGCTGGGCGAGGTCGAGGGTGTGGCCGATGAAGAGGAGAATGTCACCACACGGGTGGTCCGTCGAACTGTCATCCTCAAGGTACCCATAGCAACAGTAATGGACTAGTAATGGACAACATGATAAAAGAGTCTAGTCTAGTGTGTGTATAGTGTATGTCTATTCGAGACATACACTTTTTTGGTTTAATTGTATAGAGCAAACTTTACATTTGGGGTTAGGGTCAGAGTTTAGATAGAAGTTAGGGTAAGGTTAAGGGTTAGTGTAGGATTTTCCCGAGGGCAATCAACTTTGATGTCTGCATTTGGATAGCTAAGTAAACGTGTGTGTGTGTGTGTGTGTGTGTGGGTGTATCCATGTCTCAAAGTGATTTAAGGCTGTGAACTGTTGGTCAAGGCTGAAGCAAATCTCTCGTTTTAACAAATGTATTTCTAACAATGCTATTTCTCTACGGTCCAACTCTGATTGGTTAGCGATAATCCAATCGGTAATTTAGAAAATAACTAATTTTGACTTTGCATACTCAACTGCAATAGTTGAGTATAGGAGAAGATGTTTAAAGGAAGAAAACAAAAACATTGTTCCACAGTTGTGACACTTTAAAAGCTTTACACAAGTGCTTCCCAATCCTTGTCCTGGAAGACCCATGTGCGTGAGTGGTAGGGAAAAACCAATAATGTGCACCCCCTGGGGTTTCCCAGGACCAGGATTGGGAAACACTGCTTTAGACAAACAGGCCTTATAAGTAATGTTCTGGCTTTAAATGGCTCGACCTGTGTCATCTAATTGTAAGTGTTTTAACCTGTGAGATCCGTCTATAAACTCCCTGTAATAAGGTCTACAATTCTCTAACACCCCGTTGATCTATATTCCCCCCCCTCCCCCAAGCCCTCCCCTGGTCTTAACACTTTTAATAACTCCCACACTGCATGCCTGTAGGGCTTGTGGGGATAGGGTGGCTTTGTCTCCAGCCATGTGGCTAGCTGCCTAACATGGTGTCCTTTAGTTTGACGGTGAGACCTTTTGATGTACAGGCATTTCTTGTGTCATTAGAATTGATAGCTG
The DNA here is from genome assembly GCF_011004845.1 of Esox lucius. Taxonomy (NCBI): domain Eukaryota; kingdom Metazoa; phylum Chordata; class Actinopteri; order Esociformes; family Esocidae; genus Esox; species Esox lucius. The sequence continues at coordinate 20,023,289 of NC_047581.1, forward strand.
CATTATCATGAACCTCATCAGCTGTGATTATGTACTACTGCTAACATCACCACGGTGTCATTAGGGATCCTCTGAACATATCTCTCTATATAGCTCTGCCCCCCCCTCCTTCTCGCTCTCTCTTTGTCTCTTGCCCTGTCTGTTTTGGGGAGTGGGGTAGGTGGCTAAACTTTTAGCCTCGAGGGGCTATTTAAAGTGTTCTACATTCCAGGACCCTTTTCGTTCCGTTTGCTGACTCCTCGTATTCTCTGTAAGTCCAATTCATGTTCACAAACTTGTGAGAAAAGTAGTTGGCCAAGCTAGTGTTTGGTTCAAATTTTTTGCTGTAGTATTGCTTACAATACTGGTACAGTACATGGGCTTGGTTAGCCCCCTTAATATAGTAATGTGTGTTGTTGATTACTTTATCAGCAGGTGTACCTGGTATTTCAGTATACAATGTATCACTCAAATTTAAAAGCATTGCAGAAATTACTCATGTATCTTATATTACTATGCAATCCAAACAAAACAAAATACATTCTATTCTCTAGGACTCATAACTTATATGACCTTGAAATGACTACCATTTCAGAATAGCCATGAGGTCCAACAGAGGGCTGTGCAATTGACCAGAACCATCCAGGGTTGGGGAGGTTAGCACTTAAATTGGGCGGGATTGCCATGTCGCGCTGTTGTTCCTGTGAGTCAAATCAAGTACAGGGAGTGCATTCTTTCCAGCGCATAAGAATTCTGGTGTAAACTGCCTGGTTGAGCGACCAGCATGTGGAGAACCAGAGCAGCATCCAATGCTTTCAAAGACACGTATTTCAATATTGACTTTCTTTAATTCACTGGAGATGCTGTGTTGAAGCATAGCCTTATTTAATAATTGGGGAGAAGAACTTGGTAAAAAGGAAAAAGAAAACTAAAATGAGTAACCTGGACCAATAATTTTCTTCTCTTCTTATAAGTAAAATTCTAAGTAATGCTGCCTTTAAGTTGTATGTAGAAATAGAATAAATTGCAAAGTGAGCTCAGGCATGAATGCTTTATTCACACATACCTGCTTTTGATGTATGTTTGTGTGCTTGCTTCATCTTTTTCTTTTCTGTTTGTGTTGGTGTGCATGTTACATTTCGGTATAGATGGCACCCTTGTAAAATAGAACATATTATCATTGTTTTTCCTTAAAACAAATAAATGTCAATTTATAAAATCCAATAAATATGTTATCCATCTTTCCCTTAGGGTGATGAGACCGATGATCTCCCTGGGGAACAAGTGAGTGAGGAGCAATTTACAGACCAACACGGAAACATTGTCACCAAGAAGGTCAGATATCTATCCCAGCCTGCCTCTGTGTACTCCACAACCTGCCCTATTCAGCAGTCCCCCTGTTCCTATTCATGTTCAAATCACTACACCCATCCTCATCAAATGATTATTTCACTGATAATCAGGAACCATCACAATCCTCATCTTGCCTTCATAGAAAGGTTTTGGCTCACAAATGTTATAATGATGCAGTTGATTGGATACATGTAGCCAAGGCAGATGTTATAATGATGGGGTTGATAGGACACATGTAGCCAAGGGAGATGTCATTATGATCAGGTTGATAGGACACATGTAGCCAAGGGAGATGTCATTATGATCAGGTTGATAGGACACATGTAGCCAAGGGAGATGTCATTATGATCAGGTTGATAGGACACATGTTGTCAGGACAGATGTTATAATGATCAGGTTGAAAGGACACATGTTGTCAGGACAGATGTTATAATGATCAGGTTGAAAGGACACATGTTGTCAGGACAGATGTTATAATGATTAGGTTGATAGGACACATGTAGCCAAGGCAAATGTTATAATAATAAGATTGATAGGACACATTTAGCCAAGGCAGATGTTATAATGATGAGATTGATAGGACACATGTAGCCAAGGGAGATGTTATACTGATGAGGTTGATAGGACACATGTTGCCAGGACAGATGTTATAATGATGTGGTTGGTAGGACACATGTAGCCAAGACAGATGTTATTATGATGAGGTTGATAGGACACATGTAGCTAAGGCAGATAATATAATGATGAGGTTGGTAGGACACATATAGCCAAGGCAGATGTTATAATGATGAGGTTGGTAGGACACATGTAGCCAGGACAGATGTTATGATTAACATTGTTTCTTTATTTTGAGCGACAGATACACAGATACATTAATATTGGGAGGTGAACCTCATTCCTTTCCTCCTGCCTCGTCTTTCTCTTATTCTGTTCCAGGTCAATTTGACTTTAAATGTGTTTTCCAGTAGCTGAGAATTTCCTTTTTCATATGCGTTCATTATGGTCTGAGTTAATAATGAGTTAAATATGTGGAGACAAATGTTTGAATATTGATAATTTCATGATATTTCACACATCCTTGTGATTATGCAGATCTTTACTGCATAGAAGAATATTTGTCTCTAGCAAAAAGATACAAGGTCATGGTCAAAGTGAAAACCAGCATAGTTGGAACATTCATGTGTAGAGAGTGGCTTGGTTCACAGTTCAGAAGTTATGGACAATGTTTGCTGTAAAATGCAGGTCAATTGGATATGGACCATCATGTATTACCTATTTTGGTACTGGTCTAGTTTCTTTTACAAGTTTGAGACCTAACCAGGACGGCTCATGTTGGAAAAATGACAAAACATAAAGCACATGAAGTTGACCTGGAACATAAGGGGAGGTTGACATCTTTCCCAGCAGCCATTCACATCTTCCTCCCATCCTCCTCTCTGTCCCTCCCCTACGGTGTGTGTGTTGTTCAGACTGTGAGGAAGGTGGTGCGCAGAGGAAAGGGCTCAGGTGAAGAGGGGGGTCAGGAGCAGGCAGTCAGCATGGAGGGCTCTCTGCAGGATGCTCATGAGCTGGATGAAGAGGCGGAGCATTTCATGAATTACGCCGTCCTGAGCAGCAAGGTGGGCAAACGACCTGCATCAGCCAGTCTACTGTACCAGGAACTGAGACTCTTAACAGATTCAGCTAATCTACTGTACCAGGAACTGAGACTCTTAACAGATTCAGCCAGTCTACTGTACCAGGGACTGTTTGAATCTGTTCAAAGTCACTAATCTGACATTGGAAGAGTAGGGACATCTCAACTAACATGGACTGAGACTTGACCATACAGAGCCCATCCGGGCCACAGTTGATGACTAGGTTGTAGCTGTAGAGTAGACAATAGTGGGCCACACCTGCGCTGTGGTTTGTAAATGTGGGTGGGGGGTGTTCTTTAGACCAACCCACTCCCTGGGGACCCCCAGCCGTCGCGGTATTTGAACTACTCCTGAGCTACCAGACCTGATTCAACTCGTCTCCTCAAGCCCTTGATTAGTGAATCTGCAGTGCTAGTTCAGGGCTAAGCTGTGGAACGTCTGGGGATCCCCACAGAGTGAGTTGAGACCCACTGCTTTAGATCAAGCTGTGTTATAATCCCCAAGCTACAGAACAGACTGTGTGATTGCTGCCCTCCCTCATGGCCTCCCCATGCTGACATGCGTTCACCTCAAAAAGTCATACCTCCATTATGTCCACCTGCTCTTTCCTGCATGGAGGCCCTACCAAGTAGGCCACTACTACATCCTGCCCTGATAACCCACACTGTCTCTCTGCATTGCCTGAAGCAACAAACAATGCTCAGCGGTTTCACAACAACAGCCAGTCTGCTCTGTCCCTCAGCCAGTCCAAAGAGACTGAATGTATCTAGCTCTGCAGTTTGCTGTAATGTACTGCTGGCCTTTGTGTCCCCTTCAGTAACCTACATTGACTCTCTCTGTGTGTCTGTCTTTTCTGCCTTCCTTCATTCAAAGTCCCTGGTCCCTTAACTGTGATAGCGTGCTGCATCGCTGTCCTCCAACCTGGAGTACTCTATTCCATGCCAATGTTTCTGACGCTTCTCCCTTCTCTGTTTTCCTGTGTCTCTTTCCCATCCCAACCCATCTTTCCCGGCTTGGTCTCTCTCCTCTTCTTGTCCTCCCCTCAACTCTCTCTCTTTCCTTACCTCAACTGTCACGATGGACCTCTTTCCTCTCCGTTATGTCCACCCCCTCTTTCTCTTCCACCTCACCCTTCACTCACTTCTAACTCCCCCTCTTCTCTCCTTCACCTGTCTCTGTCCCCTCCTCTTCCCACGCTCCTCTTGTTCGCGTGTTCACCCCCGTCTCTTGCCCCACCGCCTTGCTCTCCGCACCCTCCACCCCCAACCCCCCCCCCCACCCCCCCTCCCCACCCCGATGTAGCCGGATATTGTGGATGTGAAGAAGGGTGCTCAGATAGTGAAATGTGCCAGTCTGCGGAGAGTAAAGCCCTGAGGGAGCTATGCAGACAGGGTGTGAGAGGGACGCGTCCCAGCAGGTACGGGACTGACTGACCCACTGGGACACCTGTGTTTAACCCTGCCTCTCTGTCTGGATTAAATAGATCTAATGATGGAACAGTTATTCAGAACTAATGATATTTAACTCATTCTAGTACTGAGGTGCAAACTGACATTGTGGATTAGTACTGAACTAATACTGTATCATTCAGCTTCAAAGCAACTGCCGTGCGTTCAGTTGCTACAGTATGCCTGCTGGGGGGTAATGATTTAGTATATTCACGTTTAATGTTGAAACTTTGGAGTCCAGTTAAAAGGTAATATTTCCCATCTCCAGAAGTATCCCAACTTTGGAGGAAGTGTCCTGACTCAGCTTTTCCTTTCTATGAAGTTCCTGTCTTGCCATCTTGATGGACCATCTTGCCGATTACCTTCTAAATGTTCTTTCAGAAAATAATAAAATAGATTATTTTATTGGACCTCCTGATCTACTTAACTTACAGCTTTATGAAATATTATAAACTTGGTGGTTTGAGCCCTGTATGTTGATTGTCTGAAAGCTGTGGTATATCACTCCATCGTATGACAAAAACATACATTTATAAGTACAGTTTAATACATCGCAGCTAAGGGTGTCTCCACGTTGCATCATATATAACGACAGCCCTTAGCCATGGTACATCGAAGATACAACAACTTCTCAGTCTTGATTGCTTCTATATACCTTTTTTATTGTGTAGTTTTCTACTAAATTGGAGTCAATATTACTGTGTAGTGTTCAGGTGTAGGGGAATATCATTGTGTTGGTGTTATTTTGTAGTGTTCAGTTGTAGAGTATAATTTTGTCTGTATTATTGTGCAGCGTTCAGCTGTAGAGGAGTATCACTGTGTCAGTGTTACTGTGTAGTGTTCAGCTGTAGAGGAGTATCATTGTGTTGGTATTATTGTGTAGTGTTCAGCTGTTGAGGAGCATCACTGTGTCAGTGTTACTGTGTAGTGTTCAGCTGTAGAGGAGTATCATTGTGTTGGTATTATTGTGTAGTGTTCAGCTGTTGAGGAGTATCACTGTGTCAGTGTTACTGTGTAGTGTTCAGCTGTAGATGAGTATCATTGTGTTAGTGTTACTGTGTAGTGTTCAACTGTAGAGGAGTGTAATTGTGTTGGTATTCTTGAGTAGTGTTCAGCTGTAAAGGAGTATCATTGTTTCAGTATTAATGTGTAGTGTTCAGCTGTAGAGGAGTATCATTGTGTCAGTATTACTGTGTAGTGTTCAGCTGTAGAGGAGGATCATTGTGTCAGTATTACTGTGTAGTGTTCAGCTGTAGAGGAGTGTAATTGTGTTGGTAAGGTCAAAGTTGACAAAACAGTTATTCTTTTAAATGAATATATGGAGCAACTGTGTGTGTGTGTGTGAGTGAGAGGGCACCTACATAAGAAACACTGAAGAATGCAATAGTCCAGATTGCTGACATTTCAGATCAGAAACTATGTAATACCAAATATGGTCGACATTTTAAACCTTACTGTATTGAATTCTAAATAAAATATTACATAAACCTAACAAATTGATTTCAAATCAGGATTTTCAAACAAAACTAAAAAAAATGTACTTAAAATGAAAACAATTACAAACAACATAGAATTGATAATAACCAGAAAAGGAACCAGCCAGCACGCAATTAAAAGTTATAAATGTTGTTCCCTCAGCAGATTCAAACCCAGATATCCCATGTGAGATGCTGTGTATTTAACCACCACACCACGAAGATAAACATTTCCCAAATGTCAGTAACATCATGCCAAGTTTGAATACTTTGCTAGACACGTTTAGCATTGTTTTAAATTGATTAATGTTTTTTATTAAGTGTACCTTCACCACAAATAGCATCTATGAACTGTATGGCTTTTACCACCGGCCTTTTTAACATCTTATTAGCCACTAATATGCTTACTAGTATCTAGTAACTTAATACTCGTTTTAGTCATAAGAATTGAGCAACTGCTAGCAAGACTCAAGATTTCATTTCATGGCACAAAAACATTTGTTTTTCTTTGATTCCTGAATAACATTGACATCCGGCAAACAATATTTTTTGTAAACATTTTAAAACAAGACAAAAATCTAAAACAATTTGAAAATGACTGCAAAACATTTTCACCAGGCAACATAAGTCATTTCAATTCACCTACGTTCTTCCCTGCAGTTACTGCCTGTTTTTACAATACTCAGATTTTTGCTTTCACTGTTTGAATCTTTGCTTTTTCTAAACCTAAACCTATACATTAGTGCATGTTGTTTTACAAGGCTACACCGGCAGTTGAAACAGTCTAGCCCAGAATCGGAGTCTAGGCCTTTCTTTGTGCCATGGACTGGCAAAGCATTGTCTTTCCCCTGGGGACCATCTTATTTTAATTACCATTTCACTATAAACATGTTGAACTGTTTTAACATATTCATATTATGGTCCATCAAGTCATATCACTGGTGTTATTTGAAACAATTGTGTGATAAAAAATGTAATTGGGCCTTTAGGCCACTCAAATTAACACAACTAAATAACACAAAACAAATGTAAAAGTAAACTAAATATTATTGTGTACTGTGAAGTTATTAAATGCACACAACAGTGTAGTTGAAGTAAATTCAAAACGGTTGGCTGTTTATTATTCCCTTTGACTCACTCTAACATTGGTTTTCACAATTTATTTTATTTTTAATTTAATGCATGCGGTGTGAAAGTGACCCCATATAGTGATTACTACAATCACTTCTCACTTTGAAAAGACACATCTTGTCCAAACAGTTTAATTCTAAACAGACTATGACTTGGTAAAATCACATATAGCGCTCTCTACTAATATTGTAACCCTTGGTAAATAAGCAAAACAAAAACAAATCCCATAGGCATCCATCATTATGGAAAACACCAGAGAATAAAGTAATGATGGGTGACAAAAGTTGTTGAGCTGCACCAAATGGCTCAGTGTTTCAAAATGCCCGTTTCTACTGTAAGGGCTATAATTAAGATGTTTAAAGAGACACTGTTTAGAGTCCTGCCTCTAAACAATGACCCAACTTGACTTCCCTCACCAGATGAGACCGATATAGTGTCAGCTAGTCCAGGGAGGTTTAGGGTGGGAAGGATAGTACTGCGAGCATCTAAAGTTAATTTAAGTTACGTTTTAATTAAAGTTAAGTAGATTACAAGTCAATGCAAACTGAAAAATGGACTGGCAAGAATGTTTAAATGAGGATTATGTCAGTAATACATTTTGTAGAAACAGATTTGAAACATCATCTTCAAACAATAACTGCAGATATCTACTGGTAATTTTTGCTTGCATTTATGCTAGTAGAACAGTAGAAATCTTACATATTGCCCCTTTAAAGCAACTGGAGATGGAGGCGTGTCTATATTGATCCCATGCACAATGAGGAGGATGTTTCGAGGGGCCAAAGTTCTCCAAGGATTTATGTTTTTTGGGTCAGAAAATCTGATGTCCCTTACATAACCATGTGTTGTTTGTAAGGGTTGCCATCAAAAAGTATTTGCTGTCATCAAATAACAAACTCAAGCACCTGCAGTTTGCCATACATTTCAATGGGACCAGGGTCTATGGTGAGAAAAGACCACAATAGAGCTTTTTGGAAACAAACAACAGAGGTAGGTTTAGCATAGACAGAAAGATAGCCATGCCTAAAAGTACCTCATCCCCACTGTGAATTTCAAGTATGGTGGTGGATCCTTAAAGATGTGGGGCTGTTTTTCTTCCAAAGGCCCTGGACTACTTGTTAGGATACATGGTATCATTGAATTCATCAAGTACCAGCAGATATTAAATCATAACCTCACTGCTTCTGCCAGGACGCTTAAACTCGGCCGTGGTTGGATCTTCTAGCAGGACAATGATCCAAAGCACACCTCAAAATCAGCATGTGACAGATAGGCCTACTAACATATACAGATGGTTCTCTTGATATCTGCGCCCTGCATGCCAACCCAACAGGACCGTTTGGTCTCATTCTCCTCAGCCTGATGGGACCTTGACCTTGCACCACATTATACTCTGTTTCTTTTTTCCTCCAGGATTTAAGCTCCACAACAAAATCATCCTACTTAGACACATGACGGGCACCGGGTGAAAGAAAGAATGCACATGAAGAGGAAGAAAATGAAGGAGGAAAAGGAAGGGAGATCTGAACGACAAAACACCAAATCTGTAAAAACGATCAGAACGCACCAGAGAAGACATGGATTTACTTGTAGTTTTCATACTTTTTTTTTTAAAGAAACAATTAAAAAATCCACTACTAGGATATGAGCATGTTTTCGTATAAAACATAAACAAAACAGAGACAAAAAAACTAGCAACCAAAACATGCTTCCTGTAATATGTATCAGCATGAATGACTGCTGGCGCATGGCTTAACTGTCCTACTGGGGGTTATCAGGGTCGGGTGGGGCTTGGGTGGGGGTCGGGTGGGGCTTGGGTGGGGGTCGGGGACACTCCTTCAGGGATGGGGAGCCTTGATTGGGTGTATATCAGGGTGAATAAGTCCCTTTTCCAAATGAAACAGGGCAGAGTTATTGTGAAACTTCTGAAAAGGGAAACCAAAATATTCTGAATTATCTCTAGGCAACATGTCACTCTCCCCTCCATTTTTACATTGATCAGACTTCAAATCAACAAACAACATCACAGGTTTGGTTCAGACCTCCACTCTCCCACTGTCCCACTCCAGTAGCCCACACCTAGGATATTGCTGTTGTACTTACTACAGTATATGCACTGAAAAACTACGTGACTTAGCGTTACGTTTTCTTTTATTTCACAAAAACCCTGTGTGATACTGATGCTGCTGCTCTTTCAGACATCTAAACTATTCTTCTGCCCTGGTTTCCTTCTTTGGTTAACTATGCGTATATATATATAAAAATATATATACATCTTGAGATCTGTGTGGGTATGAGAAAAACAAAACAAGTATTGATGTCATTATGCCTGTTTTATCTGTCCGTTTCTGTGTGTGCAGTTATGTTACTTAGTGATTTTCATGTGCTCCCTCCACATGCTCCTGTCATCTCACCTCGAGGGCATTAATGGCTTCCAAGACATTTCATGGATCTTTGTGTTTTAGGAAGAGGAGTTTCTGTGTTGACTTGCCAACCAAACCCAGAGCCAACCTTCCTGTAGTGGTTTGTCTGCAGAGTTGATGTTATTGGAGCAAAGCTGGTGAAACCATGAGGAGTTAGAGTCCACAATTCCCCTCCCCTAATACATGTATGTAGCTATAGTCTCATTTTTCACAGGATTTCTGTCACCTTCATCTCCTGTATGTATTGAAGCCCATCCTCCCTGCCTTGCCTCATTCCCTTTTTATAGCCCTCAGTGTAGATGCAGCAGTCCTGTTCCTCTCAGTGTAGATGCAGCAGTCCTTTTCTTCACAGTGTAGATGCAGCAGTCCTTTTCCTCTCAGTGTAGATGCAGCAGTCCTTTTCTTCACAGTGTAGATGCAGCAGTCCTTTTCCTCTCAGTGTAGATGCAGCAGTCCTTTTCTTCACAGTGTAGATGCAGCAGTCCTGTTCCTCTCAGTGTAGATGCAGCAGTCCTGTTCCTCTCAGTGTAGATGCAGCAGTCCTGTTCCTCTCAGTGTAGATGCAGCAGTCCTGTTCCTCTCAGTGTAGATGCAGCAGTCCTTTTCTTCACAGTGTAGATGCAGCAGTCCTGTTCCTCTCAGTGTAGATGCAGCAGTCCTGTTCCTCTCAGTGTAGATGCAGCAGTCCTGTTCCTCTCAGTGTAGATGCAGCAGTCCTGTTCCTCTCAGTGTAGATGCAGCAGTCCTGTTCCTCTCCGTGTGGACGTTATGTAGTATTCCAGTGTCTGTGTGAAGTCACAGGATATATCCAAGAGAGGGCTGTCAGACCTGACATTGTTTTCAGCACCTGACATTTAACATGAATAAAGAGGTACCTTGACCACTACAGGTAATAATGTAGATCTGGTTAAGCTGGGTTCATTAGGGTCAGTCAGTTAGCATCTCCTCTGAGATTTGAAGGTTTTGGGATTGCAAGTGTTGTTCGTTTTGTTGGCAACTGTCAGTAGTGTAGCAAAGACAACCAGCCACCAATCACTGTGATAAGAAACTATCTTGACCCCACAACTGTGAACTCACACAACCCTATCCCAAACCTGTCTCCTCTCGCCACCTCATATTTGTTCACCCCTATGCTGTTTCCCATCAAAAAAGTATTGTTTGATGTTTGTTTAAAGGAAAGCAATAACTTTGGTCACTTGGAACATTTCTTTATGTAAATGTACGTGTGTTTATTTTTGTGTGTGTGGGTGGTTTGATTACACTGATCGTAGTACAGGAACCTCCAGAGCATGGGCGTGTCCTTACTATGATGTACTGTTGGACTAGGAGAGATGCCGGAGCCCCAGTCATGCACCAGCTATCAATCTGACCAGGATGGAACCAAATGTGTCTCCATTTTGGTTTTGTAATGTAGACAAGACAGCAAGTTAGTGGACTTAGTTACTGGTTGAGTTTATTGCAGAGTTCTTGTTTCAAATGTTTTCTCCATGTCCCAACAGCGTTTGGTGTTTGGTTGGGGTGGCAAGGAATAGGACTTCATACCAGCCATTCCCTGAGTTTTATGCAAACCATCTAATGTCAAACTGTCAGACTCATCAAGGGAAAGTGGTAATGCTGAAAAACAGCTAAACGTGTCACCTTGTTGATTTAAGCCTTAATTAGATTACTGTGTATTTCTTTAGGGGGAAGTTCTAACGTGTGTTTGTGTGTGTGTGGTGGTGTGTGCGTGTGCCCTACAAGTATACAGGGTGTGTGTAATGAGTCCGCTGATTGTAAGTACAATAGAGCCTAGCATGGTACAGCACTGTTTACTATTGACAAATGACAGTGTATGGTTGAGGGAGGTGAATTGGCATGTGTTTAAAAAAGTCATATGACACTTGATACTATTGGTTGATATTACTCCGAGGCTCTCTAGTCCCTAACCTAATTTGTGCACACTTTGTTTACAGTAGATTTACCTCAGTAACAGGAGCAGACTGGAACCAAAAATCATCACAGGCATTTCTAACACACCAGCCCATTTTTTTGATTATTTAAATATAGTCCCAATGGACTATATTTTTTTTAATGAGGCACCCATTATTAGCCTTCAATATAATTTTTTTAATGGACAAAGAAAATGTCGACAGAATCACCAGGCTAAAATGGAGCAGCACATTTGGCCTTTGCCAAAAATGCCAGATGACCAGTCTGCCCCTGCTCACTACAGTATATAATCCTGCATCCCTTAGTTCAGAGGTAATACATCATTTTGGCGTTGTAGATGATTTTACATTGGTTGTATGTCGGAGTAAAACATTTCCCAAACAGGCCTGAGCAGAGGTATTCAGCCCTTTAGTCAGGGCACACCTGATTATACTTGTCAGCTAATCATTAAGCCCTTGATTACTGAATCAGGTGTGCCTGTTTAGGGCTACAAAATATTGTGAAATGTGAGGAAAGAGTTGAAGACCTAGGTTCCAGAGAGTATGAACAAACTCTCTGCAATAATAATATACATATATGAATGTCCAGTCCAGTCCCCTGCTTCAACAGCCTTTTTAGCCACAGATTATGAATGTACAGTGTTGCTCTGTAGATATTAGTTGAGTAGGTAGGCTAGATGTCAGGCTGTTGAGCCTATCTATGAAACTCAGGATCTGTTGTTAAGATACTGTAAATCAAACATTTGTCATATGAACCCATCCATGCCTCAACCCAATGAGAGAACAATTGAGTGAAAGAAAACAAATATTCAGCTCAGGTTTCAGTTTTGAGAGATTTTATCATCTATCTGCATCGTTAAAATACTTCACCTTATGACCCCAGGTTGACTGGGTCAAAGCAATGGGGGCAACAGAGAGAGGTATGGTGATGCCAAAGTGGAGTGCCTCCATTTGACAACATAAGGTTGGCTCGGTAAGAGCTTTAGGAAGGCCACTCGTACTGTACATACATTATACATTCATTATGCTTCTTAGTTTTGTTTCTGTATCTGGTTATATGTGTGTACATCCAGTCTCTACGTCTGGTTGTAACGTGGTTGGGGTTGAAGACTGGGAAGGTGGTGTGGTTGACAGTGAAAGCAGACCTGATGTGAGGTGGATCTGTTTGGGTAGAGGGTTATTTAGACAACTCCCTTAGATGATATGTTGGCTTCACCGGCTAGGCAATTTAAATGACAAGCTTTTTTCCTCAACAACACCCACCCTCATTCCATCCCTGCTCCCTGAAACCAAAAAGAGATTGAGACAGTTACTAGGCTTCTTTCACACAGTGACAGGTTGAGCGGAGGCGTCAAGGAGAAGAAGTGGATAAAACTTCTCACTATGAAGGCAACAACATAAACCAAGTTCATGCAAAAATATTAACTGTTGCAAAAACTAGAGAACACATGTATACTCTTTTAGAATGGATTGAAGACATTATTAATGCAATAGTATATTACTCAATACTAAGGAATGCAACTGCGCACATGCACAGAAAATGTTTTTAATATAAATAAAATATATATATATAAAATATATGAAAATATATATTTACTTAGAATGCTATGCACCCTTACTTGTCAACAGGATTATAGTTATGTTATGGATGTACTTTAGCACCATAGCTACCCAGAGACTGTTGGGTTATGGGTAATGCCTGCACCCTGGGGAACATAGGGGCCTTGTGGGTATTTTAACTGGTTTTGTTTGCTTTTTTTATTGTTATGGAGAGCTGAAATATGAAAAAGAATATATACATGTACAAGCCTTTTAATCAAATGAAACCCGAAGACATATATACACAATTGACCCCTGTACACCAGCTCAAATCATTTACAAAATTAATAAAGAAATGAAATGTCCTTCTGTTGTGTGTATGACTTTGTGTAAGAGTGGTCATGTATTACTGTGTTGATTTTTACATGAACAATACCAATATATTTCACCAAAGGGCAGTGTAATCTATGTTTGCATATCTTGACACATTGTATTTTCATTAAATTCATTATGTAAGTCATGAGCATGACTTTATGTCAGAATAATGAAATCAGCCTTCCCATTCATTGCATTCATCGTCCCAACTAAAACATTTGTATTATTTGAAGAAACATTTTATAATTCCGTTTTATATCAGTTTGGGCCTAGCTTTTAATATTTAGAAGTTTCAGAACATTGACGTGAACGTAACAACACCATCCACCAGTGGAGGGCGGTAATGTAAATTATTTGCTTGGAGTTCTGTTCAACTCTTCTTTCTTGTCTGTGGTGTTCAGGGTGAGAGTGGAACGTGTGTTTCAATAAACCTGGTCTGTGGCTGTTGTTGGTGTGCTTGTTGGATGTGTGGTCAGTTTAGACATATACATGATTATTTTCTCTTATTATGACAAAGGAACGTTATTTTTATTTAAAGCTCTAATTTGCTAGCGACCAAAACCTGAGGAAGAGACAGTTGGTTTGCTTTGTTTTTAAGGTTAAGCATCTTTAGTTAGCAAGCTAAGTTGTCTAATTTGCAGATATTAGCAAACGTTCCAGTGTTTTGAAGATGTCTACGGGCTGTCAGAAGACTACTGTTAGTAAGGCCATTCCGACCAGACGGGTGACCATAAATGACGCGGCGCACATGCCTCATGACTACTCCACAACCCCCGGAGGAACTCTGTTCAGCACCACCCCTGGAGGTAGTTTAAGAGTCGTTAGCTAGCCTCTGTTATAGCAATGTAATATGCATATGGATGTATAGCTAGCTAACTTTAAGGGACATACTTCTAGCCTGATTACTTACCTAATGTGCCCAGACTCAAACCTCGATTTGATGGGTGATCAAATCTTTGGACAAAGCAGGACACATGGTTACAACTCATTATTTAACAGGCTTGTGTTGTAATATTTTAAACTGACAACTCTTTTTTTTCTATGCTCATTCTTCATCGCATTGCATCGCAGGGGTTATGTTTTCTTCATCCGGCATGCCATTATTTGCAAGATCAGCTTGTTTGGATAACCACAGTGTGTTCGTGTACTACCATAATCAAAATGCTTGTAACTTGTCTTCCACTTGCTCTGAACAAACAGCTAGAAGTAATAATAACTTACGGTAGACATTTATTACATAAAGTGTCATCAGAAAGATTTTATTAAGTTATAGATTTCATTCATAATTGATTACTTTTTTTGCCGTCTACCCACAATACCCCATAATGACAAAGCAAAAACACGTTTTTTTTTTAAATGTTCAAAATAAAAAACGGGAAAAAATAATATACGTAAGTATTCGGTAAACACTTTATTCTGTTCTCCGTAGAAATTCCTTTGTCCGGAAGTAACTCTTGCTTTAAGTCTTGTGCACTGGATCAGGGTTTCTTCGAGGAGCTACCTGTATTTTGCTCCATTTATACTTTCCTCAGTTCTGACCAGTTGCCCAGTTCCTACTGTTGTCAAGCGTCCCTTTTCAAATAATTGGCACACATTTCTAAAGTCGTGTTTTCGCTTAGTCATTATGGGGTATTTTGTGTTTGATTTATGGTAACAAATATTTAATAAATTACTAATGAACTCTTTTACAACAAAATGTGGAGATCGTAGCCTGAGTACTTTTGGAAAGTACAGTGTCATGCGAGATTGTCACTTGTTTTTGATTAATTATTTATCCTTACAAGTTTGCTAGTTAGTTTTGCTAGCTAGTTGGAAGTTTTGGTTTGGTTATTGGTTGACATCCACAGGCATATCAAATGATTGCAAATTATCCATACATGTTAATTATCAGAAATGTTAATTCACATGATGAATTTCCATCTTAGGTTAAAATTAACCGGACTAGAATAGATTAGATTACAATGATTAATAGTAATTCCCCCTAATTGACATTAACAATTTTCAGCTTTTTCCAAGAGAAAATTATTTATGACTGGCTTTTATTAAATGTCTTGTGTTAAGCGCACTTGTTCTATTCCTTGGATGCAACACTTAACACAGTCCCTTTTAAATTGTTTGTTGCACGTAAAGCATGCAGGTACAGTAGACAAGCCACATTTCGAAATGAAGGAAACGGACATTATCTGAAAAGTATTGGACATATTTTGGACACTGCATGCCATTTAGCTATTACTATGTAGCCTAGGACCAGGGTCATTTCCTGACAGGAGCAAGATTGTATGTTGTTTGAGTTTGGGGACCCCCCCAATCCCAAACAACATTTTATTGTGTGTAACTCAGTTGGGGTCTCAACTTAATAATGCATTTTCTCTTGTCAGTCACTCGATTAACTGACAATTGGCTGTTTTTATGTTGTCGTTGGTAGTCTGTTTTAACATAGTAGTATTTTTTGCCCTAACCTGACCATCAAGGGGAAGAAAAACAATTTTCTTTAGGTGTGGGGGGGGTACCAAACCAAATTTCACATTTCTCTGGCCCCAAAAGACCAGAGCTGGCCCTGGCTAGGACACTGTTGCCTGTCATGTGATGTTTTCACAGCATGTTTAAACAAGGCCTTTCACTTCCTCCCTCTTGGTCACAGCTGCAGCGTTGGTGGTGGCGTTCCACCCTGATTCAGAGATGATTAACGCATTAGCAGAACCTGCCAGATCATGTTGCAGTTTCTTATCTTTCAGCAGAGGCATGAGCCAACTATCAAACTCTTAAGATTGCGTCCCGCAAAGCACAATATTGATTTCTTTGACACAGGGCCTGACATTGGGGGTGCACCCCTAGTCCAGTCACTTCTCGACGGTGGTTTTCACACCGGTTTGGTGCACTTGCCCATTTGGTTTGTACAGCCTGGTGTGAACATTGCACTTGAAAGCCCACTCAACAGTGAGTCGTGAGCCGGACAGTCTCTGTCCCATTCCATTTGTACCTGTACTTTGCTGCAGGTTTATCCACATTTTGGATAAACAAAGTAAATACGTTTTGTACAATGACAAACCAGAGTTACACTACTGCAGGTTGTTTGACTGCAATAATTGAATCTAATGCATTCCGTGCCATAAGTTAAAATCTCTAAAACATTCTGTGAGTAGCAATGAGTTGACAAGAGCAAACAGGGCATTTAACAGAAACCAGCTACACTGGGAATGTTGGCTATCACCTAAGGAATATCCAAGACTATTGAATGAATGTCTGTTCACAGACAAAATAAAAGTAACAAAATGAAGTTTGGGACACAAGTTACACTTTTTGAAAATCAAAGATGGCATCCAAAGATAATCACTGAAGAATCTTATGTGGTCATTCTTCTGCATGTCTGCTGAGGTGTGTCTGATTGGGCTACTTGTCAGTAGCATGTAGGGAATTGTGGGACAAAAAGCAGCTGACTGATATACTTTGCCTTGAACTGTCCTTTGGTATGTGTATTTCACGGACTGTACTTTGGCCCGACGGACACAGATGACATTACAAACGGATTCATAAAATCCCTGCATTTTATTTGTTGTATTGGTTTTTTGAAGCATTTGACCAATGAGCAAAAGGTTGGTATTTGAAATCCCTGAGCTGGCAAGGTCTATCCTTCAGTAAGATTGTTAACCCAAATATGGCCTATGTTAAGTTGTTCTAAAAAAGAACATCTGCTAAATGACTAAAACGTGCATAAAACCGCCAGAAAATAAATCCACATTTGTAGTCACTAAGACTCAAATAGAATCAAATGGTGCAGTGTGGAGAAAACTACTTTGAATCACAGTTTAACTGTATTTTCATTTGGCCTGTGGTCACCATTCACTCCAATCCCTGTAATATATCCAGAACAGCACAAGGTATTGAGGAGCTATTTTAATTGTTTTCAATGGTCCTTTACCCATTTTCCATCTTCTAGTAACACAGGCACAGTTCACATCCCACTGGCTCCAACACAGGCACAGTTCACATCAAACAGGCTCCAAAACAGGCTACAGTTCACATCCAACAGGCTCCTAAACAGGCCACAGTTTACATTCCACTGGCTCCAACACAGGCTACAAATCACATTTGTAGCCTGTTTGTGTTGGAACAATGATACAGTGTAGCCTTAACAATGCTAGCAAATGGAACAGGCTACAATTCTGAATGTTGAACAACTGTTTCCTTTTATGTAGCTATTGGCTACATTGTTTAAGTCATGTGAGCTGAGCTTAGATTCCTCTCTTCTCTAGAGCAATTAACATGAATCAGAATTCTTCCTTGCATTTTTTAATACATGGGGACTTAATATTGAAAATGATATGAAGCCTATACTCTCTTTCTCCACAGGGGGAAAAAATGATTAAGAAGTTGATATATTGACTCAGCCTAAACGTTGACAATTTGAACATGACAAATTCTATGCAGCCTTTATATATGAATGAAAGGACAATACGATTATATCCACTGTTTGCTTTCAAAAGGCATAACTACATTAGTTAACACCAAACTGTGTAATAAAAAAAATTTCAGTCATGCCCAGAACAGAAGTGCTAGTTATTAGGCCAGTGACTTGTTAGAAAGTACAACACTTGTAGAACGTTCCAATAACTAAGCCAAGAAAACACAAATGGTTTCTTTACTGACCAGGGCAGACCAGTGTTCCTCATTCTTGCTTAACTGTCTGGCTAGTTAATTAGTTGGTACCAAACAACATCGCTCAAAATGGGATTTTTCACTTACCTGGCAAATGACGGTCTGCTCTGTCATTCCTCTCCTTAACTCAGTGAAACAAATATTAATTAGCTCCCCTACAACATGTCAATTACAGACATTTGGTTTTAAAGGCTAACAAGGGCATGAACAATTATCAACCTGCACCTTCTTTTTACACTAAAAACAGACAACAGGTGGGCCTTTGGTGGTTCATCCATGACATTAATGAATAGCTCTCCCTAGCCAGATACTGCTATAGTCCTTCTGTATTTGTAAAAGTACATTTTCACCAGAAAATCTGTATATCCTATGAATCTTTTTGTTGTTTGTAATACAGTTTAGAGCAGTTATTGTTGCCAAAAATCAAACTACCTGCAAGCTTTAAACCAATTATGACAACACAGAGTGCCAAACAGAGTGATTGTGCTCCAATGTACAATCTCCAGGTACATTTGTTATATTTACATGCATGTATTACTGATCATATCATATCTTTCCCTCAGGTACAAGAATTATCTATGATCGAAAGTTCCTGTTGGAGTGCCGCAGCTCACCGCTGTCTAGGACTCCCCCGTGTACTCTGATTGACATTCCAGGGGTCACCAGTCCACCTTTCAAACACATCAACAATGCCCATACCGGAGAACCACTCAACAACAACACTGCACCGGCTGAAAAGAGCACTGGTAATTTCCATTCAGGTCAACTCTTTACTCCTAACTAAGGCATGACTGGAAAAATTATATCCCAGAAAACAGTCAGAAAAATATGTTAAAGGGCCATTTCACAATAGCATAACTGCTTGATGTACCAATCACTAATGTTAGCAATGATACACCTGTGTCATAAAAACACATTTATCCCCTCAACACAATGTTGTGAATTTGAATCTTGTGGTAGAATCTACTTCCTCTGTATTGGTCTGCATATAACCACCAAGTTCCAGAATTCATAGCAAACAGACACCAGCTCACTAATAGAATGGTGATTGGATTAACCCTTTAATGGAATGGTATATTATTTAGTACATGGAATAACATGGCATTTTGAAATATACTAGAATCTACAACCCTGTTTACAAAAAACCCTGTTTACAAAAAACCCTGTTTACAAAAAACCCTGTTTACAACCCTGTCTGCGTAAAATTACAATTAAAACAGAATGTAATGATGTCCAACTCATGTATCCCTATATTTAATTAAAAATAGTACAAAGACAACATATCAAATGTTGAAACTGAGAAATGTTATTGTCTTGGGAAAAATATATGCATTTGATGCCATGTTTTAAAAAGATTGTGATGGGCATGTTTACCACTGTGTTGCATCACCTCTTCTTTTTACAACACTGTAAGCTGGGAACTGAGGAGACCAATTGCTGTAGTTTTGAAAGTTAAATGTTTTCCCATTCTTGCTTTGTATAGCATTTCAACTGCTCAACAGTTCGGGGTCTCCTTTGTCGTATTTTCCATTTCATAATGCACCAAATATTTTCAATGGGTGACAGGTTTGGACTGCAGGCATGCAAGTTTAGTACCCAGACTTTTTAGTATGGAGCTATGCTGTTATACATGCAGAATGTGGTTTGGCACTGTCTTGCTGAAATAAGCAAGGCCTTCCCTGAAAAAGACGTTATCTGGATGGCAGCCAATGTTGCTCCAAAACCTGTATATATTGTTCAACATTAATGGTGCCTTCACAGATGTGCAAGTCACCCGTGCCCTGTGCAATAATGCACACCCATACCATCACAGATGCTGGCTTTTGAACTGTGTGCAGATAAGAAGTTGGATGGTCCATCTCTTCTTTAGCCCAGAGGACACGCC
The DNA here is from genome assembly GCF_011004845.1 of Esox lucius. Lineage (NCBI taxonomy): Eukaryota > Metazoa > Chordata > Actinopteri > Esociformes > Esocidae > Esox > Esox lucius. Next base: position 20,043,118 of record NC_047581.1, read on the forward strand.
GCCTATGATTCCCAAATCCATCCAATACTGGTTTTCGGCCTTGTCCCTGGCGTTCAGAGATATCTCTGAATTTTCTGAATCTTTTAATTATATTACATACCGTAGATGATGAGATCCCCAAACCCTTTGCAATTTTACGTTGGGAAACGCTAATATTAAATTGTTGCACTATTTGGTCTTTCACAGGGTGGTGAACCCCAGCCCATCTTTACTTCTGAAAGACTCATCCTCTCTGGAAGTCTCTTTATACAGTATACCCAATCATGTTACTGACCTGTTGCCAGTTGACCTAATTAGTTGTGTGATATTCCACCAGTTATTTATTTTTTTGCATTACACAACTTTTCCAGTCTTCTGTTGCCACTGTCCCAGCTTTTTTGAAATGTGTTGCTGGCCTCAAATCAAAGTGGGCATATATATTTAAAAAAACAATAATATTTCTCAGTTTCAACTGCGTCCCAATGTTTTTGGAAACAGGGTTTTAATATGGTTCTGGTCATTTAAGTTTCAATTAGGCCTGTTAACCCAGTATTTTCTGTCAGATTCTTCCAATATGTTACTATTTAGGGTAACTATGAAGTAAATTAACATGTTGTGTATGTTTGTGAAGGGGACGACGCACAGTTTGAAATGGACATCTAACTGGTGGAATAAGCATTCCAGAGGGAGGTGAACCACTTCACTTCCTACCATGACGCTTCAGACGAGGGACTTGGAGACACCAGTCAATGCCCTACAATATTGTCAGCATCTGTTTACACATCTGCCTATTAGTTTAAGTTTGTTAACTTTAAATATCAATATTATTGGTGAAATCTGCTCAAAGTAATTCAGGATTTTGAATGTTTTACTATCTTGAATCACCTCTGGTGCCTTTCTCTTGTGGAGCCAGCTGCAACACTGAAAGACTGATTCAGAGGAGTGGTAAAGAATAAGTATATTTTTTATTTTCATGCTTTAGGATTGTTTTGTCACTAATCATAATCACCTTCAAAATACTGTTTTGCAGATTTTCAAAGGAATGTAAAGCATGTTTTTGATGCTTTTGTTGCTGAAATTTTGAGACAGGAAAGTAAATGGTTTTGAAATGGTTTGTAAGAAGCAATAAAGCAAGGAAAAACATTTTGTATACTTATTTTCCCAAAATGTCAGTAAGGATAACAGGGAGATGGATAGAATGGGTATGTGTATTCAAGAATCAGAGGATGGCTTCTGTCAAAACCTCAGGCACTTTAAGTTATCTGGCAAGTGTCATTAGTCTTGTGGTAAATGGGTTGACTGACTCCAATACATGTTCCCCTTTGGAAAAAACAACTTGGTATCTTACAGAAAAAAAGCCATTACACAAGAAATTGTTATACCACCAGTAATATAACCATAATAGAAAGCTTTCCTAAAAAGATAATGAGTAGATAAGTAATCATATAACACTTTGTAGTACTTTTCCTGTTCACATATGGGTCGTAATAACATTTTGTTAATAAGTTGAAATGTAAAGTCCATCCTTTCCTGACATTTTTCAATGGAAAATGGCACAAAGCCATTTGCCTATTACGTACACCTAATCAGTTTAGATTTTATCCAAGAACACACTGCAGTGGTTAAATGGACATCACTGTTCGTATCTGTCAACGGCTATGGTTCCCCAGCTCAAAATCCAGTAAGACATTCAGTTATTTTCCTGTGAAATAGAGCTATTCTGCATTGGTAGGGACTTTGATTCAACTTGGTTGCACAACAAGGCTGTTAAACTAGTTGTGCAGCATTAAGAAAGGCACTGGGCTAGTCAGAACAGAGCAATACTGACACACCAGAGGGCCTGGGGCAGACATTGATAGGTTTGTCAGGTCTAGCACTAAATTCTGCCCAGCCATCATAGGGGTGTCAGCCAGATGACCCTCTTTCCAAGCAGGAACTAATGTTTGTTCCTGCCCCTTATAATTGAATAATACACAACATCCTATTCACGCTGTCACCCTGAATCGGTTCTCAGTAAGTCTGAACTGAAAACAAGGATTCTATACATGTACAGTAGGTTATATCCATGACAATGTAATTAAAGGACACATTGGCTCTAATCTCAGGGTAGAATCAATATCACCCCACTACACAACTCTGAACGATGAGCTGAACACATGTTCTTTGGTTGGGATGGGGAACCGAAGGGGGTTGTTCATGAGGGTTTAGTGTGTGTGTGAGAACTGACACGTGCTAGAGAAGCTGTGACACCTGGCTTCTTGTCAATGTCCTGAAGCTGCTTCACTAACAGGAAACCCACTGGGCATGTTCGCCATGCCCTAGTGTCTGAACAAACACTGTCAAGGGTTCAACCCCAGGTTCTATAATGACTACTGCCCTTCTGTAGGACCCAATGAACATGACAAAGACTTCAGTCAGCCAGACCGATCCGCCTGTCTAATGGCTATATTGTTTGTCAGCATGGCTCGTCAGAAGCTCTGGTAAATCAGTGTTAGTAAATTCAGCTTTAAAATGCGGTGTTAACCTCTTGATTACCTGTTGCTCTGGTTTACAAGGATATTAAAATACATTTAAACTAAACTTTGGCTGAAAAAACAGTCAAATTAAATAGTCAGTATAGTCAGTAAGGGTTAATACACATTTTTTGGGGCCACTAATTTTCTCTAACAAAATCTTAGTTTGTTGGATGAACTGCAAGCACAGTAAAAATGGGTGACCTCATTTAAATTGTTTTTAGTTGACTGCTGTAACCTTGCTGTTCAATGTATTTCTTTACCTACAGCTTCACACACAATAATCTAGGAAATGCTATTTTTGTGAGGGCCACTGATGACTTCCCAAGATCTGAGCAATACTATAAACATGAGAATTTGAGGTGAGGATAGTAAAGCTGTTCACAAGGGACCAGTCCGAAAAGCCATGAACACGTATTCAGTTCATCACCGCAGCTTCAGAACAGATGTGGAGCTTTCAGGGCTATAGTATCATTAAATAAAGATGTTGCTTTGAGTCAATTACAATCAAGTCAAAAGTGCCAGTGAAGATAATATGTCCTGGATTTATCACAGAGGATTAGATTCATTTCACACCTCAATGAAGAGAATAAAAAGCTTTAATATATACATTTTAATTGTATGTACAAAAATATATCTTGTAATAAAGTATTAAATGCGTGAACAAAATAGTCATAATTGAGGCACATTTTTACATCTTGAAATGACAAAAACATTAATTGTATATTGACAGTCTTACACCCAAAAATGGGTTCTATGTTCTTGAAATATTTAAATAAATAATAGTATATATTTACCAAGGATTGGTTCAATCTAAAGACATCTTTCAATATAGAATGCTACGGTTCCAAGTTATTCGTGACTTAGGCCTAAAATAAGTTATAGTAAGTAGGACCCACCGTAGCAAAATAATTGAAATTTAATGTGCCAAAGAACACAAAGAAATACGGAGCTAAATGGACACTAGACCTTCAAATAAATCCATGTGGCACATTAAGACTTATTTGCATGTTAAGCATTCCATGTTTTCCTTTTATAACAGTCTTTATGGTTGCAGGGGTGACATGGCAGCAGCATCAATGACAGCCACACTCTTCCACGATCATGTCCTCGTGATGCCGCAACACCACGTCTTCATCCCCGTAGTACAGCATAGACAGCGGGCTGAGACGCGTAGGTACGCAGGAGGGACAACCCACGCGATCTGGATGGTACAGTCTCAAAAGACTCTGAAAAATACAAGAAATAGTTTTATTTTATAAAAATTCACTAAAAACTATTATAAATGTAAATGTATTGGTATGTTTCTTTTTTCGTCATCTTACTTGCATGTACGCGTGGTTGGTGGGACTGAATGATTCATCCACTGGAGTAGGGCACTCGCCTTCGCAGCGAAAGGCGTTGTAGCGTTTTGGATACACAATCCACTCGTCCCAGCCGATCTGATCGAAATCTACCCACATGTCCACCTTTCTGCAAAGTGGGCGTTGAGCGGCTTCAGACACCGATCCAGTAAGATTAGCTGCTATTCCACCAGCCATCCGCATGCTCTCCAATCGGTTTCTCTTGTGGCGTCGCCCTTGAGCTACACGGCTTACTTTATTCAAAAATGTGTATTTAGAATGCTCTACAGTACGGATGAGAGTGTGTGCGCTCTCGCCATCACCAGGCATGTTTTGCTTGGAGAAGACAACCATCATAACCCGATCGGCTGTCGGGTGGTGTACTTTTCTTCGTCCATGCGTAAGATGCCTGATAGTGGGCACGCCAATTTCCTCTCCATCTTCCAGTGCTCCACTCATGGGTTTTTCCACCATCACATCTTCGACTCTTGCTTCTTGCCACTTGGTCAGTGAGTCGCCCTGGTTCAGCCAATACCTGAGGATAGCTGTCACGTTGAAAACCTTCCATGGAGACGTGGTGTCATTGGGTGATACGCCAAAGCTACCCAGGAGAAGGAGCTCCTCGCGGCAAAGTTTAGAGTCAGAGTCGCAGTCCTGCTTCAGCGAGTGATAAATCTCCAATGTGATGCGCTTAGAGGATGAGAACGCAGGTAGTCTGATCCGGAGCTCTGACAACTGCACGTCATCACTCGCAGAGATGGAGGACATGTCAAAAGTGACGGTCCATTTATCACCCACTTGATGACAACCTGGAGGAAACCACAAAGTGAGAAAACTTTCCGTGGGCAATCAACGAGACAAACTTTAGGCACACTTCACCACAAACTAGCCAAACCACTAGACAAATGTCAGAGCTTTAGAGGGAGGAGAGGAAAGAGCAGGATGTGTATTGTACCCTCTCCTCCCCCTCCTCCGTGTACAGACGTCTGTGGGGTTAATACACACACCCGCTCACATAAAACAGAAAACCCCTTTAAAGCCGAATAAGCATTGTGACACTTCTGGGCTGTAAAGAGGGAGGATCTGATAAACACAGATAAGACACCCTTCAACTAAAGTGCCTGTCAGAGATGGGAGGACAGGCAAGAAGAGATCTATGGATTGGCTCGGACGCTTACGTAAAACTACAGGACTGGTCAAACTACATCCATGAAGACTACAATACACATGCTAGTCTGTACTGCCATCACAAAAATACGCAACACATTTATATGAACAGTACTACAGTTCCTAAAACTATGTTAAATACATTTGAAAAAATGTATAAGAATCCTCTGAGAATGTTGTCGACAGTATCAAGGTTAACATAATTAAAAAATATATAATTTACGCACCTTTTGCTATCAGACTGATGACAGAATCAGAATTCCGAAGAGAAGGGTTTTCATTGGCTGTGCTTAAAGGGCTGACAGTCACGGACAGTGGAGTGTCTGCCGCCTTTAAGGAGCGGTACAGCTGCATCATGTAAAGAGGGTACCTGTTCGGATAGAACGAATTAAGATGTCCTAATTTGGAATCCGATGAGTTCTTGCGATGTCGCGAATGGTGCAATGGTTTCGTCGAACAGCCAAATCTGAAAAAGCAGACGAATAGTGCACAAAGTATGAGCCGATCCAAGCCTTCCATTTTAGACTGCAAAAGTTTATCCAATATAGCGTTGTCACGCGGAATGTAAAATACGGGGAGATGGAAACTACTATTCTCCTTCCTCTAGCTCGTCTTGGTTCGAAATGCGCTTTGAGCAGACAGATTCAGACAGGGCATTTATAGTGGACAGCTGCCCTTTGATGACCCCAGCCATCACAGGCATTTCAACAGCCCCTCTGATCCTCAGTGCACATCAGAGAGGAAAAGACAGCATTTAGCCAAGGTCATTGTCTTTCGAAACTGTCCAGACATTTACATGCATAGTTCGTAGAACTTCTAAACATTTTGTCGTTATTGCCATCCCAACTGTTAGAACACCTTTTTTTTTTTATCACACCTTAAAGTATTAGTTAAACTCATTTTGACCCATTTTCATTAGCCAGACAAGCCCCGCGTATTTAATTGTCAGAAAGATTACAGACGCACATTTCTGTAACTAACAAATTAATACATACATACATTTTGGTTGAAGTTGGTTGAAGTTTAAACTTAGCTATTTGTTTTATAAACATTAAACAAAACTTAAATAAAAAAATATAAACAATAACAAAATTATCAAAAATATTACATCGAAATCAATTTAAGTGCTTCGATCAGGAAGCAAAAGCAATTTGGAGGATTTAGAAAGAGTCAAATAAATTGGTCTTTAACCAATTTTAACCGATTGAAATCAAACTTCAAATGTTTTGCATGTTGGTCGCAGTAATGGTTTACAAAGATTACACATTAAATTAAATAAATATCTAGGTCTATAGGTAAGACTGATCAAATAACATTAACCTCTTTCATAATTCAATTTCAATGACTTTACTTCCAAAACACATTTATATAGAATATTTATTGATGCAGATCTCTGCATTATATCCAACTAGTATACCACTCAAATTACAAACAAAGCTCTTGAAGGATGTGACTCAATCTAAATACAGGAATAGCAAAATAACTGAGCACATGAACATATCAAAGTAAACATGAGGGGAAACCTACATCTTGAATAAACCTACATCTTAAATATTGTCCAATATAGACAGCTCTATTCAAGAACAATTACTTGGTTAAAAGCTTTTGGGACCCATATGCTACTAGCATCTGCAACGAACTACCTGGAAAACCCACAGTTTATTATTTCACTGTTGTATACTGAGTTCCAAATGGTTGCAGATATCTTGATCCTATTTAGATGACAGCACAATTCACAGGGTCCTCATAGTCTACTGAAGAACTCCTTCACCTGCATAGAGGGAAACAAGACCCACATAAACCCAATATCAGAAACAATCTTAACATTGTGAGAGATACTGACATGTCAAAACAAACAAACAAAAACATCAACAATTTTCCAATGTGATCTGCACAAAATAACTGTCAATGACATACCAGAAATGTCAAAGACATACTCCAGGACTGTAATATTGCCCCCATGTGGTCAAACTGAGGTACAACCCCCAGATAGACAGAAGTATTAAATGCATGTCTGTGTGGTTCTGCATCAAAGAGGAAAAGTAGCAGTACCTGTGTGATAAAGGAGGCCTGAACATCAGGGTTATTCTCAAACTCTAGACTGGCATCCAACACCAATACAGGCACCTTGGTCAAGTGCTCAAAGTGTAGCCTGAGAAGAGAGAGATGGCATTAAACACTGACCCTTACAACACTTAGCATACTTCACAATTAGACTGAACACAGCCATATGTTAGGGCAATGTTATATTGGGGGTAATGTTTTATATATATATATATATATATATATATATATATATATATATATATATATATATATATATATATATATATATATATATATATATATATTTTAAAAACATTATATTATAATAAAAGTAAACTATTAGTCTCACATAAAAAAATAACATGATTTACATTTCAGTCATTTAGCTGACAATCCTTAACAGAGCTATTTACATATAAAAGTTTGGAGTCTATATAGTACCTTGCCATTTATTTTAGTTACAGGGGGAGAGGGAAAGAACAAGCCAATTAGTTGCTGGAAATGATTAAGTGGCCATGATGATACAGTGGATATAAAGTCTACACACCCAGGTTCTTGTGATGTAAAAGAATGAGACAAATATAAATAATGTCAGAACTTTTTCCACTTTTAATGTGACTTATAATGTGAAAAATTCGATTGAAAAACAAACTGAAATCTTCGAGGGGGGGAAATAAAAACCTTACAATAACCTGGCTCTTTTGATGTAAAAGAACAACCTCCCGAATTCTAAATGAGGGGTGTGTAGAATTTTTATATCCACTGTATGTTTGGAAATTAAGCCAGGACATCAGTTAACATCCCCACTCTTACAAAAAGTGCCATGGATTCATAGTAGCCACAGTCAGGACACCATTTTAACATCCAATCCAAAAGACAGCACTTTAAACACAGCAAATTCCAGTTCACTGCCATGGAGCCTCTGGATTTGACATGCACATTTAATATAGAGGATATGTTCGTGTGCTCACTGGGTGCTCTTCTCTACGAGCCACTCCTCATGCTGGGTGTGTAACGTCTCCAGATAGTCTAGCTGCACTCCTTTCTCCTCTGTCCTTCCCCGCCGTCCCAAGCGCTCCAGACATATCTGACAGGAGCACAAACAACCTACTACTCAAAACTTGAACCTCCCTAAAATATACTGCCATTTGGCATACAACATGTGCGCAGGTACCCAATTATCCCAATTATCAATGTTTTCTTCATATGTTTGGCTTTGAGTCACCCACAATTAAAGCAATTTATACTGGCATGTGCGTGTATATGCCTTTACCTGTGGGGGGGCTCGGAGGTAGACGATGCCCTCCAGCTCCACCTGATGGCCAAACTGTTCCACCAGGAAGGAGTGCCAGCCCTGGTAAATGGCCCACTCCGTCGAGTTGATGCAGCCCAGCTTAAACATGTTCAGCGCAAAGATGTACCTGAAGAACGGGAGTGTACACATGTAAGGGAAAGTGACAAAGATGGTCGGCTTGGGTCCAGCTGCACCACATACAACAACGGACCCAGAAAACGCACCATGTAGGCGATCCTCACCTGTCACTGTACACAGAGCGCTCAAAGATCTGGACAGGGACGCCCTCTGAGCTGAGCAGGCGTGCTGGCGGGGGCTGCAGTTGGGTGTGCATGCGGCTCATGCATGAGTTGGTCTGGAAGGTGTAGGACCAACGCTGAGGGTCCTTGTACATCATATCCAACAGGTTGCTGGTCGTCTGCCGCAGAGGTGAGACAGAACAGAGTGACAATTATGCTATTTACACAATCAAGAAACGTTCTGTAATCAACAAGTGATTATTCATCATCCACACCGAAGACTTTTCAACATTGGTGTTGACTGGCGCTTACCTGTAAAGAGCCACTTTCTATGCTCTGCCACATTCCAATGGGTTCAAGAACCACTTCCCAGTCTTGGTCAGCAGACTGCAGGAGTCTTGCAAAAGTTGACTTTCCAACCGCTAAATTAACAGATAATAAAAACAGCACTTCACAAAAATCCTATGATTGTCCCTTCTGAATGAGATGATTGGAGCATGACATCTACGCTAACAATTATACGAGACTTGATTTGGCTGACGCTTTATGCCATTCTTAATCATGTGTGGATAATTAGCAGCAAACACTGAATGTGTTGCATGTTTATTATAATTATGAATATACTGTAGCATAAACATTTCTGGGGAAAAAAGGATATCCCCCCTAGCCGATCAATGTCTGCGGCTGGCTTGGACTGCGCTCCAAAACCATGGTATAGTCACGATCTCCATATTGAAATGCAGTGTAACTACAGTTATTGTGATCCTAATCATTATAAGGGGTGCTTGCCAAAGCACTCTTTCATAGTCTTAATAATAACATGATTGGATTTCTAAAGGATAAAAGCTATCAACACGAAGCTTACTCTTAAATGTCAACACTGTCACAATTAGGGTGTCCTGACAAGATGGTTTTGGCATCATTTGTGTATTATTTTTAATTATCAGAACATTTAAATGAGCTCCTAAAGCATTTGAAAGGAACTAAAAAGTACCAAAGAATTGAATGGGGCCAAAAACATCTCCTCCTATACCATTCAAAATACCAATTACAAACCAACAGGTATATGTTCACACTGGCGCAACTTCAGTGCTTCTATTTGTCTACTTTTTTAATAATAAGCTTTAAAAGTTCACAAAAGCTAACAAGGTTTTAAATTACAGCCACAGGGATAAAGAGGTATTTAATTAAATAGTCATCCTTTTTTCCCAGAGACATGGACCAGTATTAGATTATGAAAGAGCAGAATCCGTACGGGCCATTTAGAAAATAATAACACACAGACCAAAGATGCTTTGTGATCTGACTGTGCCCAGACCTTATGATTGTAATCATGATCATGCCAAAAGATGCATGAAGGTGTATGAGCACCACAGCTAGTTTGGCTGACACAACTCAATTTAAAATGCAAATAGACTTTGCAATTCCATTTCTACATGGGTATAATGCATTGCATTTTATTTTTTGTGATGTAGAATTCCTGACAATTAGAAAGAAAAATAGCAAATGATGCTTAATATTTTATTTACAAGGCCTGTCCAACACAACACTGACACATTGAAAAAGTGAATGTGAATGCATACAACATCATCATCATCATCATCTTCCACTTATCCGGGGCCGGGTCGCGGGGGCAGCAGTCTAAGCAAAGATGCCCAGACTTCCCTCTCCCCTGACACTTCCTCCAGCTCTTCCGGGGGGACACCGAGGCGTTCCCAGGCCAGCCGGGAGACATAGTCCCTCCAGCGTGTCCTAGGTCTTCCCCGGGGTCTCCTCCCGGTGGGACGGGACCGGAACACCTTCCCAGGAAGGCGTTCCGGAGGCATCCGAAACAGATGCCCAAGCCACCTCAGCTGACCCCTCTCGATGTGGAGGAGCAACAGCATTGGTAGGGCACTGTTTCCCTCTCCTGAGGCGCCGGACGGTTTGCCAGAATCTCGTCAAGGCCAGCCGATAGTCCTTCTCCATGGCCTCACCGAACTCCTCCCAGGCCTGAGATTTTCCCTCCACAATGCATACATGAAAAATCATCTGCGTTTCCATTTCATTTACTGAAATCGGGTAAAAAATGTAATCTCAATTCCCAGGTAACTTTAGTTTTAAACCAAATATTGCTTGAAAAAGTGTCAAAACTCATATGTAATCGTTATTGCAAAAATGATTTTGCTATTGCGTTTCCTCATTCCTCCTAGCAAGCGTGCACATCGTTAAAGCAATCAAAGATGCTACTTTGCATAACTAGTAGGGTCTTGTATGTCAATCAATAAGTTCAGCAAAAGCTTCCTGAACTAAAGTGGGCTAGAAGTTCTCCTTTAGCGTACAATTATCACAATAGTTCAGCTGAAATAAACAAAGCAGTACTACACCAGCAATACCTTAGTTTATGTAGATGTATGTTATGTGGGGCTAATTGGCTAAACAAGTAGTAAACAGGGACTTTGTGGGAGGAGAAATAAGACAATCTGGTACAGTGCTTCTGCAAACTAGCTATGCAAAATTATTACTCTCTGGGATTCACACACACACACAACAGAACATTAACAGACAACAGCACAAGGTGAGAATTACTACAAGTTTTATCTAAGTTAGATAGACGCTTTGCACAAGAGCCAGGTCCCCAGCCAGGTCCCCAGCATCATCAATTGTGGGTTCAATTACAGGCTCAAAATTGCCAAAAACAAATACATTTCTTCTCAAACATGTCAGTCTATTCTTGTTCTGAGAAATGAAGGCTATTCCATGAGAAAAACTGCCAAGAAACTGAAGATCTCGTGCAATACTGTGTACTACTCCCTTCACTGAACAGCGCAAACTGGCTCTAACCAGAATAGAAAGAGGAGTGGGAGGCCCCGGAGCATAATTGAGCAAGAGGGCAAATCTTGCTCAATTATACAAAACCCCAGTCTCAACGTCAACAGTGAAGAGGAGACTCCGGGATGCTGACCTTCTAGACAGAGTGGAAAAGAAAAAGCCACATCTCAGACTGACCAATAAAAAGAAAATATTAAGATGGGCAAAAGAACACAGACACTGGACAGAGGAAAAAGTGTTATGGACAGACAAATCAAAAGTTTTTTATGTGTTCGGATCACAAAGAAGAACATTAATGAGAGGCAGACTAAATGAAATAATGCTGCTGGAGTGCTTGGTGCCACCTGTCAAGCATGATGGGGAGGCAATGTGACGGTCTGGGGGTGCTTTGGTGGTATTAAAGTGGGAGTTTTGTACAGGGTAAAAGGGATCTTGAAGAAGATAGGCCATCACTCTATTTTGCAAAACCATGCCATACCGGCACTTGATTGGAGTCAATTCAGTACCCATCAAGCCAATCCAAGTTGTGAGAGATGCTTCAGGAAGCATGGGGTAACATCTCTTCAGATTACCTCAAGAAACTGACAACTAGAATGCCAAAGGTCTGGATTGGGACAGTATAATCTTTTGTTTGTGCTGCCAAACTAGATTGAAAATACACACTGCTAAGCACTATGCAAATCATGAAGGCCCTGTGGATATTCTGAGCAGGCATGACTTCTTGACAAGCCACTTTCTGATTAGAAAAACACAAAACAAACAACAAAAATAAAATTTAAAACACCATTATTGCATATCCAATTTTAACATAGATTAGAAACAGACTTTTTCTGTTTGACTAATGTCATTTTTAATTGGAAAACAAATGTATAAGCTTACTTAGTTTTTCCATTGTACAAAATAATCTAAAAACCAAATCAACTTCTAAGACCAATGGAGAAATTTACTGACTCCGTAAGTGACCACAAACCACAATTTATCCATTTAAAAAATAATAGAATCAGGTGTAAATAACGCTGCACGTTTTCTGTTGGGAAATCAAACTTACCAATGTTGCCTTCTATAGATACCCTCTTTACTTTGTTAATCTTGTCCATAGTCGGGGTATTTGAACGACTGAGTGATAAACTGCGTTTAGTCACCCATCTAGGAAATATTGCAGGGATAAGATTTTTGTTTTTGTGGGCATTCCAAATATACTTCCGCTTCTGAATCGAACTGCTGCTAAGAGTTTCGATATACCGCGTGCAGACTGTGTGGGTATTACAGTGGGTAACCACATTACAAATAATGGACCGGTAAAACAAGTTCATGATGACATTTACTGACAAGCGGATCACTTGGTATCACAAAATAAGCACAAAAAAGTCAATTTCTGTCATTAAATACTTCTAAACGATCGGAGTTATGTAATTATTACGTAATTTAATAATAACCATCACTGTACCGGCATATTGCACGCAAATTCATCGGTATACATGAACAGAATCCATCAATTAGCGTCATGCGGGCAACATCAGAGATTCCGTAGCAACAATAAGACATCCGGTTTTCGAATTTTGCGTTCAAAATAAAAGTCAGCGGTAAAAGGCGATATGAATAATATTAAATTCATCCATTTTGCCGCTTTGCTTAGTGCATATTGTAAATATATATGAAATAAAAGGAATATCTACATATAAAAAATATAAACTAAAGAAAAGGCTGTTTAAATAGTACTTCACGAAGGATGAATAATATTCTAAGGTGGAGCACATTGAGAAATGGAGATGGAGTAAACTATTGTTATTAACATTTCATATTTTAAAAATTAGTTGATGAATCCTTTATGATGTAATTCATGTTACTTTGCTGATGTTCATTAGTTATATATGGGCTCTTTGAGCTAAATCAAACAACACTATACTTTCCACCTCTTCCACCATTGCCACACGTTATAATATACTATACATGGGGTACTGCATCATAGAGCAAAAACTATTCCATATGCCAGAGTGAATGTAGTATAGGAAATGTTCAGGAGAGTGTCTACTAACCAAATAAAATGAGATTTGGATGGGAATTGTGTGCTACATCGAGCCACACAATACATTCCACACCCTCTTCAGAACCCAAGGCAAAACCCTATAATATAATGTACATGGGATACATATTGCCCAATACAGAAAGAACTATTCTATATCCCCGTTAATGAATGTATTGTAGGAAATGTTCAGGAGACTGTATAGTGATTATATGCTAAAAAATAAACTGGCACTATGTATTTGCATGAATGTAGAGCAGGTCACTTGCCAAGAAGTTAGCTGATAGCAAAATCTTTAACTATTTCCTTTACACAACTATAATGAAGTTGTTGTTGAACAATGGATTGTGAAAACATTGTTGAATTCAATGCTTCTAAATGGGAAGTGGCCTTTTTGAAGTGACAAAAAGGTTTCACTTGATCAGCTCTAAGTAATCTCTTATGGCATTCTTGAAATGCTGATGTAGTATTTAGAAAAATCTAAATGGATAACGATTCATCCAGAGTATGGTTGGAGAAGTATAAATACTGTGGAATCACAGAAATATCTGATTCTGACTCATGTTTTTCTACATCACCATTGTGCATCCTGGTGCCCATGACCATCCATGTCCCTGTCGCCAGTACACCGATTTTCCTTCCTTGGACCACGTTTGATAGGTATTGACCACTGCAGAGCAGCAACACCCCACAAGGTCTGTAGTTTTGGAGATGCTCTGACCCAGTCGTCATCACAATTTGGCCCTTGTCAAAGTCGCTCAGATCCTTACGCTTGCCCATTTGTCCTGCTTCTAACGCATCAACTTTGAGGACAGAATGTTCACTTGCTGCCTAATATATCCTACCCACTTACAGGTGCCATGATGACGAGATGATCAGTGTTATTCACTTCACCTGTCAGTGGTCATAATGTTATGGCTGATTGGTGTATATAACCCCTTCTGTACGTATGCTAACCCCTTCCCTATTCCTGCCAACAAAAATGTGTACGTCATCAGCCCAAATAAGTGTCAAAATCCAGCATGGACCAGAAAAGCGCCCCTGTAGATTTTTTACCCGAATTACATTATCACAGCACTCAATCTGTACATCTCCTTCCTGTTGCCAAAAACTGGGATTTCAATTGTATGGGAGGGAAGAACTGAGTTTCTATTAACTGTAAAGATGTCTGCAACACAGGCACAAAAAACTGGTGTTCCAAACAATTCGTTTAATCATTACACCATCACACTTGCTGCATTTCTTGTGTACCCCCCTCCCACCCTCCCCCCGTAAGTGATTAGTTGTCTGAAGAGAATATCACGCGATGATATGTCTGTATTTAGTCTAAGCTGATAATACAAGTTCAAGTTATGCTTATTGTGTAACATGCTGTTTTTGCACATATGATGCAATATGTATTTCATATCCATTGAGTTACATTGTGGCCAGTGGTATGGGCGGAGTAAAATGCCAGCAACAATTCCAAATCTACAGTGCCCCTTGGATTTCCAGAATACTTTGAATCTACAGGCATAGGATAGTTTTTGCTCTATGAGGCATTATGTATTTAATGTCCATTGAGTAATTGTTTATAGCTTAGACTTTTATTTTTAAGACAAATCCGAAAACCGGAAGTCTTATTGTTGCTATGGAATCTCTAATGTTGCCAGCATGACGCTACTACGCTAATCCACGGCCAGCGCCGGATGTTTTGGCACAGGTAACCAGGCATTTCCGGTTACCCTTTTGCTCCTTTACATGGTCTTTCTCAAACATGGCAATACTGCCACCTACTGTCGTTACCTAATCTTGGACGGTTTCTCAAACTGTGATTTTTGGGACAGCATGTCTGTCCCAATAATTTGATGTACTCAAACATGGATTTAAAATCTAACACTATCAGGTTCATGTATAAATGATGTATAGCTCAGATTTAATTTGATTCAGTTTTTAATTGACTGGCCATTTCTTCATACTTTTTGGCCCTGATAAACTCCCTAGTTGCTATAGGGGTACGTTAGGGATCAATATCTTGCGGTTTCATAAAGCACCACTGAATGGGTTTTGAGAATATACAGTAAGTTCTTTCAGTAAAACTCTTATCTGTATTGTATTGGCCCACTGTCACTATAAACCTTTTAATTCTGCCACTAGTCAAAACTTACATTAACAATTAAGACATAAGGCAATTCCAGCCACACATTAATTTTCAAAGGTTTCCCTCTTGCCTTTATGTTGGTACATATTAATCTTGTGTCCACAATACTTTTTTCATAACTCTGCAAGCTTTTTGGGTACTACAACCTGACAACCCTTTTTTGTCTTTAGTAAGCATTGTTCAGTAGTAATCTATTGCAAAGGACTTTCTCATCCTACTAGGGCTTTTGCGTAGTTCACCAGTGCTTTCCCTACAGACGTTTTAAACTTGTTTTTGATTATCCTCATGTTGTGGCTAATGTTGGCAGACACCAATATAAAACACAGCCTCGAAGGAAAATGACATTTAGTGAGGTATCTTCAGTGAAAAAAAATTAAGAGACCACTGCACCTTTTTCTTTCCTTTCCAAAAAAGTTGAAAAGGAAAGTTTTGAGTGAGGAACAGAAGGGTTAAAATTAAGAGACCACTGCAAATTGAACGCTTCTGTTCCTCACTCAAAACCTTCCTTTTCAACTTTTTTGGAAGGGAAAGAAAAAGGTGCAATGGTTTCTTAATTTCTTCCGGAGCTGTATGTGATAACACACCTGACTAACAAGAAACACCTTTCAAGCCAATTGTCCAAACATTTCATATACCCTGGGGGACTATAAAGTGATGTAATTTCTTAATTGTGAAACCCATACACATTTTATTTGAATTAAAATGCAAAATAGTTAAACCATTCATTAAAATAAATGAAACATATGTTCAATGGTCTGGTATACAATCACATACAAAGGAAACTATTCTCTACTCTATTTTTACAAAACAAGTTCTAATAACCCAGAGGTCTGCTAACATCCAAACATTTCACTGCTAAAATAATATATAGTATATTACATTATAAAGCACATTGAGCAGAATTGATTTCAGATCAAACAATTACATGACAGCTTGTCAATTACTGTACTTCAAACGTCTATTCTCAGTAGCTGGTGTTTTCGATGGTGATCTTTTGGGCCATCTCAATTTTAAAGTCCTTTATACCTGAAAGAGAAACCAATGATTGTTTGATCTTTAGTCATAGTATAAAGTAAATCTTTATTTAGATCAAATCAGTTAAGACATCAATGTTGTTGTTCAGCATTAAATACAAATTACAGGAATGTTGTGTTTTCTTTGAATAGGTTGCAATAAAATCTGTTCTCACCCTGGCTGAGGGCATTTCCATCTGAGGAGATGCGCCAATATCTGCGGTCGGTCTGACGAGCCCATTCCCCATTCACCATTTGCAGGAAGGGTCCCCAGAAACTGTTCTCCTTCTCAAACCTGCAGTGTAGGCAGATAATGGAGTATTATTAATATTTTACTCATGAGGGAACACTTAGCTATTCATCACACCCCAGGAAGATATTTAACATTTTGTTGTAGTAATGTAAAGGAGAAAATGCAACTCTAAAAATGATTAATGGTACAGTAGACTTCTTTAACGTGTTAAAAAAAGGGGGGGGGGGGGGGCGAGCATACTATAAACTCACATGAAGTCAACATTTTTCTTTTGAAGGAGTTCAAGGGCATCAACCAACGAGGTGCCTTTTGGGATGTCCACAGAAAAGACTTCAGGGTTGCGGTGTAATTTGACAACCTCCACCTTCAGGGCTACTTTGGTATGGCTCTGTAACACGGTCACTGGCACTGTGGTGGCCTCCAGGACCAGGCTGTCTGCAGAGTAACCCCCCCCCCCCCCCCAAAAAAAAAAAAGAGGTTAATGAGTGAGAACACCACCTAAAAGTATTTTAGGTTAAGTAATAATGCAACACTTGCCATCCTCATCACGACACTGCTTTCCCTTGATTTGCAGATATGACTTCTGTTGAAGGGCAGGCAGAGCTTGGGACACGGCCATGGGGTTGCCATAGGTTCCCTTCCTTGCGTCGGACCTCATTGCTTCCATGGACATAGCACACTCCTGCACTTGGCTGCCCATTGCCAGCAGGGCCTGGGACATGAACACACATCAAGCTACTCTATGGGAGATTGTTGCTCCAATCAGACATTTAGGTGAACGGGAAAATGGCCTAGTCATTACCTGAACTGCCAGGCCTGTGCTGAACTCATTTCCCATGTGGCCATCAGCTCGCTGGGAGGCCAGTAGCTTCTGCTTGATGTCACCCAGGGCCTTGTCCAGCGCAGCCTCCAGCACCTTGGCATCAAACTCCTTCACGCACTGCAAGGCCATCCCAGCCATGGCAAGCGTGTCTAAAAAACAAAAAAACATGAGGGTACAGCATAACCTCTATGAAATCACCTATACACATTTTGTTTGGAGGGAACCAATGTTAACACACTGACTTTAGAAAAACGATCAGAATAGGGAGACGTTCCTGGATTTCCTTGGTCACACTTACCAATGCAGTCAGAGTCTCCCTGTTTGATATGTCCATGCTCTACCGCCCTGATTAGCTTGTTGCTGACATGAGAATTTACTCGAACTCCACTCACACACAGTGCCAGCATGCCCAGAGAGTACTGGTAGTAATTAGTCAGAGGACGGTGGCTTACTGCAAAACAGAAAGATGGACAATCAGACAAAACCAAACATTAAACCTGTCCCAAATGAATACCGCACCCTACCCTTGGACTAATTGAGATAGTGTGTGATTAACACATTTGGTGATTACTAAAGCCTTACCTTTAGCCAATAGGTGTAATCTAACACAAAATACAGGTAATTCACTGCAGGTGGTGTTGCAAATTGGCTACCCAATGCCCTGGGTTTTCACCCAATGCCCTGGGTTTTCACCCAATGCCCTGGGTTTTCACCCAATGCCCTGGGTTTTCACCCAATGCCCTGGGTTTTCACCCAATGCCCTGGGTTTTCACCCAATGCCCTGGGTTTTCACCCAATGCCCTGGGTTTTCACCCAATGCCCTGGGTTTTCACCCAATGCCCTGGGTTTTCACCCAATGCCCTGGGTTTTCACCCAATGCCCTGGGTTTTCACCCAATGCCCTGGGTTTTCACCCAATGCCCTGGGTTTTCACCCAATGCCCTGGGTTTTCACCCAATGCCCTGGGTTTTCACCCAATGCCCTGGGTTTTCACCCAATGCCCTGGGTTTTCACCCAATGCCCTGGGTTTTCACCCAATGCCCTGGGTTTTCACCCAATGCCCTGGGTTTTCACCCAATGCCCTGGGTTTTCACCCAATGCCCTGGGTTTTCACCCATTGTCCTGGGTTTTTACCCATTGTCCTGGGTTTTTACCCATTGTCCTGGGTTTGATGTTTTAAGTGCCTTGCCTCTTAACGTTGTAGTGACTCCTCATGGTACGTCAGGTGTTTGTTAAAGGCGGATATTTTTTCCTCCAATAACATGGTGGAATAGCAAGGAGAACAGCGTGGCATGATGTGTATCAGAACACATCTCAATATATGACCGCATTTTTTTACTCTGCCCAGAATTTGCTTTGGTGAGGCTATAAGCAGAATGGGAGTGGGGATAAAAACAGCAGACAATATGTAGAAAACATTTGGGCCAGTGGAGTTACAAATTGCATGTGACGTACCTACATGTGTAATAAAGGACTGAAAACATAGCAAGGGACAGAATCCATAGTAACCCCAGGTTTTATTTTGGGAGACAATAATTAGCTAATAGCAGCAACAGCTAACAAATAAAGAGTGACAGCTAAGTTGGACAGTACATCGACAAAGAAGTTAGAGGCAGATGGTGGAATGAGAAGGCTTACAGACAATGTGCTCTTTCTCCTCTTCCATCTGTTTCTTGAGATGAGTCAGGAGGTACTCGTTCTTCTGGCCGACTGTGAAGGTCAGGGTGTTAATGTCATGGCAGGAGGCCTTTAGGGCCATGGTGTACAGGGCCAGGCGACCCACCACTGGCTCGTGGTTTGCCAGAGAACTGAAAGCAGAGGACACAGGTGAGTTTATGGGTAAAAATTATTCTATATAATCTCTGAAGTAGCAATCATTAATACTAAAAGCAGGAAATTGTCTAAACGCTTGACTGGTATTGTATATACAGTATGGGCTGGTTTCGGAGATACAGACTAAGCCTAGTTGAGGACTAAAATTCAATGGAAAACATAAATAAGCTTGTTTTTTTAGTCCTAGACTAGGCTTAATCGGTGTCTGCGAAACCAGCCCTAACTGTGCCATTAAAGGGCTTTATAAATATGATCCTTTACCTCTCAATCTCATTGTGTAAATGTGTTTTAAGTGAATTCAGATGATCGTTCTCTTTGCCTAGGTTGTGGTGAGTGGACAAACGCAGGGCCAAGTGCACACTGGGATTGGGCGATGTTCCCTGGTCCTCCAGAGAACGCAGCAGCTGCTTATTGAGCGAAAGGAGCAATTCACTATGCTCTGACCCTACAGGATCTGGAGAAAATAAGGGTTAAGAAATGAAACAAGTAGTATTTCCATTTCTTGCATGAAAGCAACTTCCACTGTTATTGAAGGGATGTTCTGTTAGAGGACTATAATAATAAACCTATAGTTTATTGATCCTAAGGCCATATACATGTGGTGTCCTCAGACTGTCACCGAGGTCAAAGCATTGCAAAACCACTATTTCCTGTGCTGTCTCAGCATTCACACAAACAAGGAAGAAACCAAGACATTAGCAACTTAATAACCGAAGGAATTTGGGGCAATTCCTTGGAACAGTCAACTTGAGTGTCGACCAATAAAGTTAATCAAGGAATCAAACCATGTTCATAGTTATCCTTAACGTCAATATGTTAGAGTTTAGGATTTATTTTAAATATTCTTAAAAATACTTTAATATTAAAGTTTATAAATGACACCCATTACAATAATTACTATTTTAAAGAGCAAAATCAACAGTTAAGAATTTCAGAGTACACAGTAATAATGGAAATGTTTTCAGCAGAGCACCTTTGAAAGGACTATTCATGTATTGAACTAAAACTTACAAAGTTAGACATTTGCAAATGAGTTCAGTCTCATCAAAAAGCTTGTCTAATTCATGTAACATCGTTAACTCTCTTATGCTTTATTCCTTCAAAATCCAAATATTTAGAAGTCATTTTTTGGGTATACACGGAGTTTACAGTGATTTTGTGTGCAAATGTCCTTAACGCCCTTCTACTAGGCAATTTGTGTCTTCAGCACAAAAAGTCAGACCCATCTTTGTGACCTTGTGCCAAAATGGGTTTCCAGGAGCTGAAATTAGTATAGTGGTAGACAGATAAGAAAGCCTAAGCAATACAAAATCAATTGAACTTCTACAGAGCAGAGGGGACAGCAAACAATGTTGGATGTAGTATTGTTCAACCTTTATGTACTATATTCAGACAATTCAATGCAAAAGCATGGCCAGGTGATAAAGTAGATCATATTTACCAACTCTGTGTATCCACTGTCTTTTCAAATAGTTTTAGTAAATCAATAGAAAATCATGCCAAGGATGAGACACAAACAAGCAAATGTTCTAGTGTTCAATAGGAAATTATATTTACCACAGGGTTTGCTTCCAACCAGTGCCAGCAGTCCACTCACAAAATACAGGACAAACATTCTGACCAACCTGAATTAGAGAAAAATTCATAGTTGTAATCAGTCGATGTTATAGCGTAGCTCTTGGGATTGTAACGGTATGTAGGAGAAACTCTGCCTTCCTATCCTAAACAAATAATTTTACAGAGAATTCGTCTTCTTGTAGCGCCAAGACGTGTCACTTACCCGTAGAACGATTCTTTCGCCAAGACGAAGCGTTTGGGAAAATAAAACACTCCTGGGACAACCTGACTTTATGTTAACTTCACGCTCATGTTTAAGTCACGTGATATGTAATTCCAGGAACTACAGGATTATCAATTTGCAACTACAAGTCCCATATGTCCCTGTTTGCAATTTCGCGTATTTTCCAGAACGTCAAGCATGTTATTTTACGTGGCTCTTCATCATCAGTAGTTGCTACATTAGCTCGTCAGTTACGGTGTTTACTTTTACCGAGTAGTGATTCTCTGCAAAGCAGAAAATGCACCAGTGAAAATAAGGAAATAAATAAGCGCAGTGAAAGCAATACGGGTATGTTTGCTAATTTATTCCAATAGTTAGATGTTAAAATTGCATGCAAAGATCTTAAAAAACAACAACAACAGCAGTCGAGGTGCGTGTTGGTCCTTTCTAGTTGGCTATGTGAGATAGCTAGCTGTATATGTTGTTAGCATTACACAGTCGAGAGACATATAATGCCTGGTATTGCAGAAGAGCAAAACAAGCCCATGTATTTTGTGTAGATGATTACGGGATGTCTTCTGTTTTGCGTTTCCTCCTGTCAAATAAAGTTGTGTCATT
The DNA here is from genome assembly GCF_011004845.1 of Esox lucius. Taxonomy (NCBI): domain Eukaryota; kingdom Metazoa; phylum Chordata; class Actinopteri; order Esociformes; family Esocidae; genus Esox; species Esox lucius. Next base: position 20,064,992 of record NC_047581.1, read on the forward strand.
AACTAGAAAACACCACCTGACTCTTTGGTAGTAGGCAACTTAAGCTACAGTGCCTTAACTTTCATGGCCTCATAGTACATACTGTAGATGTTTCTTGTATGAATCAAACCAGATTCAAGCAGCTAGCCAAGTGTGAAATTAATTTACATGATTCTGCGTTAGTATTAGAGTTGCACTATATTGGAAATAACTGACATTGCGATATTTAGTTTTTCTGCGATATATATTGCGATATGAAAAAATACAGGATGTCTTCAGAAAGAGCTTTGGCTATCAACCTGACAGTATGTATCCTTCTTTCTTTCCCAGACCCATCCTCTACAATAAAAAATCATGAAAATGGTTATATTTCAGAACAGGTTGCTAGGTAATAATATGTAACAGTAATAGGATAGCAATAGCAACAGTAGTAAAATGGAATGAGCGATTGGGCATAATTTATCCTTGGCCAAAGCACTGCAATCGGGTCCACTTGTTCAGGTGCATCCTTCACCATGTTCCCGGCATTGTCTGTTATACAGACTAGACGACCCATCTAGGCCCCAATCAGCTAAAGCTTCTCTCATCCCTGTTGCAATGTTCTCACTTGTTTGATTTTCTGGGAAAATGCAGTTTGCAAACAATGACTTTTCAGGTGGAAGTCCTCATTAATAAAGTGTACGGTCAGACTTATGTAGGGCTCCGTTGTCTGGTTGTTGCTGTATAATATTCCACTTATGGCAGCTCTTTTTCAACTTGTGCCTTGCATTTCTCGTACAGTTCTGGGATGACAACTTGAGAAAAATAGTTGCGTGATGGCATTACATACCGCTTGTCAAGCGACCGGATAATGTTTTTAAACCCTCTTTGGTCACAGTGTAAATTGGTTAACTTGTCTTTTGCGACGTGACATATTATTGAATCTGTGATTTCTCTCTGCGGTTTCAAACCTTTCTTGTATGGTGTAATACTGGCAAATGCATCTGAAATAGATTTTTGCTTTGGACGGCATTGAGATGCTTTGCACTCGTCATACGAAGATTTGTGGTGCCGCCTTAAATGATCAAACATATTGGTCGTATGTGGCCAATTTGAAATATATCTTGTAGACAGATATGTGCTTACCTTACGAAATCGCACGTTCTGCGATGAGACTATTGTGGATGCGTACATCGCAATGTCGATGCTGAAACGATATATTGTGCAGCCCAAGTTAATACTATATCTACATCACAGTAGGCTGCTCATATTTACTATGATTGATTTGATGACCAAAGGAACAGCAATTCAGTACCGAAATCTGATCTGACATCTGACAGATACAAAAATGCCTGTTGAATGTTAGCATTTCCTTCACCTTTGTTTTCTAGAATTCTTTCTCCCGATGTTCTTTCCATTTGCACATTGACTGTACCATCCAAAAGTCTTTTCAGCCCTTCTAATCCACCTTAACCTGGTACATCATGCATCATCCCAGCCCCATGAGTTGTGAATTGGGATTTCTGCCTGCCATGTACTCATTTCCCGGCCATAACAATGTCCCTGAAAAGGAGATCAATATTGGCTCTCCGAACACCTGTCAACACCTGCCGGAAGTGTCTCCCCCAAATGCGTGAGTAGAATAAGCGAGTGGAGTGCTACACGACACAGATGGAACAACACTTGCTTTACAGGAGATATGTTAGCATGTTGAAATGCATTCATCTTACATTTCTCTCAAATACGTTCAGCAACTGGGAGAGACGATGCTTGCGAAAGCATAGGAGGAGCAACGATGACGAGTGAGTTATTGGAAAAAATCTGTATTGTGAATGAACACCAATGTATCAGTCTTTATTCTGCAGCATGTTTGTTTTACATGAGTCATTTTTTGCTCCAATGTTCTCCAGAGGATGCAGTGCTAAAAGGAGAAGACTGATGGAAGAGGCGGGATGTGATCCTTTGGACCTCAGTCTCAATGTTTGTCAGAACTGGCCACCAGCTAACCATGACTCCACTCTAGCTGAATTGGGCAGTCAGGCACTCCCCCAGCCCAGCTTGGGGAATCAGGACCTGGGGCATCAGGACCTGGGGCATAAGGACCTGGGGCTGCCCTTATCCAGGTCTCCATCTCCTCAGACTCATACAGAGCCAGAAGGCTCCTGCATGGAGGTAGAGGCAGCTCAGAGGAGACTGCAGGAGATTGAGGAGAGGTAAGCTATGAGATACCTTTATATGGCCAGTGTGAGAGTCCAGACTGTGCTAGTCATCATAATTAAAATGTCCATTCTGACTACAGCTGCACAGTTAATAGAATTGTAATTGAAATTGCGATATTGACATGTGCAATATCCAAACTGCCAACTTGTGTGATTTTTAGCGCCAAAAATTTGTTTAAATACTTGATGGATTTTCAATGTTTAACACTGGAACTGCTAGGAAAGACAGCTTCAAGCTAGCAAATGGCACCAAGATATTGTCCCACATATACAACAGCATGGTTTATCTTGTTTCCTCAATGTCGGTGCCTACAAACATACTTAAAGGAGAAAATGTACCTCAAGGGTTGAGAAAGTTTGCCTAACTAGCTATGACAACGGCACAGACATAGCAAATGCCATTGCATTAAATGAGTAATTAAACGGATACTTGAATGTTTTGGCACAGACTGCACCTTCAAATTGGCAGTTGTGTAAACTGTTTCAAAAACATTGAACTTAAACATGAATTGAATAGCACACTATGTAGGCTATGATCTCTATTTTTAAGTGAGATTATCTACGCTGTTTACACCCATGTTTGAAAATTACAAATTATTACTGTAATTCCAATATTTATCATAGAAATTGCAATTCAATATTTTATCCAAATCGTGCAGCCCTAATTCTGTCAGAGTAAAACTTGTGTTGGCATTAGCACCACTTGTTTTGTGAGCACAGTATTCTACACACTCTGCATACACAGTCATGTCAGACAGTGGAGTTTATCTGTTTATTTTTTTTGGGGGGGGACTCAGGATCACCCTGGAGGATGATGAGGACGATGAGGATCTGGATGTTGAGCCAGCACCGAGACGGCCAGTTCTGGTGATGTCAGACAGTCTGAGGGAGGGGCTTCAGCGTGGCATCAGTGACATCCTCCCCCACACTGTGGCCCAGTCTGTGTAAGTCTGTGTCCTTCGCTTCTCAACCTTAATATAAACCACCTCCCCACCTAATGACCTGTCATGGTGACCAGTAGTCATTAATCCTTAGAACTTTGTGATGCCTGTCGACTCACCTATTTCCTGTTTCTTTTTCTTTAGGAGCCACTCCTGTATGGAGCTTGTAGTATGGCGGCCCCCAGAGGATGCGCTGGCCCGGAAGCTAAAAGACTCTCTGCAGCGGCAGAGGAAGCAGCAGACTAGCAGCAGACAACCCCTGACCCCCAGGGTTCCTCCCTCCTCTCAGATTCCCCTCAACCCCACAGGGGAGGCATACTCTCCTTCATACTGCAGCCCAGGGGCTGCGGCTCACATCTCTGGAGAAGAGGACATGGAGCTATAGGGCCGGGGGAGAGACAGCATCAGAGAAGGCCAGATCAGTTACAGGTCTCAGCCTTGGTTCACTCGGTTGGTCCTCAGAGAAGCCATAGAAAGGCCGGGAGAGCAGATGGAAAAGCTTCACTGTGATATGAACTTCTGCTTTCAATCAAAGCTGGACTGATGGACATTATGGCACATGTAAGCCGCTTGGCTACTTTGTGTTACAATCAGATCAAGCTGGATTTAAAATGATCCTGGAAAAGATGCAATAGGACACATAGCAAGGACTACAAAGCCACAGTCATTTTATAAAGACATTGTTTTTAAGGGATAGTTTGGGGGGTGGGTGACTTCATTGGGACCAGCTAGCTGGGAAATAGCTCAACAACTTCATTGCTTAAATCCCAAACTTTCCCTTGAATAGAATATCTGTTGAAGCTTTAAGGTCAGTGCCAGCAAACGACAGGAGTTTCTGATAATTCGGAATTATTTAGTACCTTGTGTTGTAACTAATGTACTGTGTTTCTTTAGAGGCCGCTTAGCCAAATTGGCATCTATGTTTTTTGTTATGTGTGGCTACATTAAATGCAAGCAAATATGATGTGTGCTTAGCCAGGGATGTAAAACATCAAACTTTATTCAAAGGGAGGTTAGAACATTGAGTTTGGATTGTGTCAGTTTGAACGTTTTATACAAAGTTTTTGTTTTGAAGGAAATACTGTTCAAATCTGGTGTGGGCCTTGTTTTTCGCATTCAACAATAAAGTTTGAAAACAACCATTGTAACGCATTGTAAGTTAAGTTAAACCATTTTGCTTTGGAGGAAAAACAAATGTGTTGCTCTTCCTTGAATAATACAAACAAAAAATGAAATTACTTAGTTTCACCATCATTGTACATTTTGATTGTATCCTTTTATGCACCTTAACAGACATTAGCCATCTGAGTGCTACAACTTTATATGTTTCTAAATATATTTCTAATGTACAGTGTTTTGATACCTAATGGAAGAGGGTACATAGTCCCTAATGGATGTTTTTTTTGTGATAGCTGCTGCCAAAAATGCTTGAGTTTTGCGGTGGTTTCACAGAAATTTAAATGTTTAAAAAAAAAAATCTATATATATATTGTTCATTTCATAAAGCAATAACTGTAAATAATAATACACAATTTGTTAGTGTGAGCATGTCCTGAAATGAGTTGGAGACTTGTATATCAATCCTTCATTGAGACCAGCAGTGAATCTGAGTCAGTAAAAAGTTAGTGAAAAGGCTGATCATTTGCAAACTGCACAACTATTACAGATTTAATTATTTCTTCAGTTCATGTACTTTATTTGCTCATGTGGCTTTCTTTCTCTTGTGTGTCAGCACAACCTGGCACAAAGTGCAAAACTATTTGCCCCACTTTTATGTAAAACATTTGTAAATAGTTTTGCAAGGTGTTAAGTTGTTATTTTTGCTGGTAAATTAGTTGGTTTCCTTAATTATGTGGCAGCTAATAACTTTTCAGTCTATATTGCTGAAGTGTTTACATGTTGCGTGAATGTAAATGTAATTCCCGAAATATGCTGCCATTACTGTGAATTAATTTTACTACTACAGGAACATTGCTTTTACATTTCAACCACTCTAACTGAAGTGATGCAGATCGAAGTGTCCTTAGTGCTACTTGTTCGTTTTGTTCATGCTTCAGTGATAAAGAACAAAACTGCGTTGCGATATAATTTACACATTCACATAATGTGAGATTTACATTGGGAGTAATGATTACAATCTCTCTTGCTACATCACAAGACATTTAACAAAGGTGACTTGCAGCTTCACAGGGTCCTTAAGATTGTAGTCCATTCACATGATCCCACTGCCAAACGTCCCATCTCCACAACATGCACTCTGCAGATGGTTGGTTGATCAAATATTCACTCAGTGACTATGTCCCCAACCTTTAGCCTAGTTGTAAAACATAACTGCAGAGGAATGAGAATTTAACAACCAGTTTGGTCATTGTGACATTTAGGTAATTTATGCTGTAATTCAGAGAGTCATTTATTTTATGAGCTTTAAGTATTTTGACATTGATCCTCCAGTTATTTATTTTACACAAACACTTTTACAGACTGACATCTGGCAAACCACACAATTGTTAACTCTGGACTGTCCTGGAACACGAAAGATTCCAAAACCGAGAGCAGTCCTGGGACAGTGGTATCTGATTGGATAAAATCACAGAAAGAATTTAGCAATCACTCAAGAGAATTATTAACATATCATGAATCATGTCAACAAAATTATACAGTTAAGATTTTGTTTTTACCAGCTATACTTATCAAGCCTTCATAGTAGTTTCATTAAAACATGACCACCAATATCAATAATGGCATAATTTTTAATAGTAACATAAGCACTGTAATAAAGGCTTTATAAAACAGTGAATCAAGGCTATCAAATGGTATATATAAATATATATATATCTATAGCGTTATATTGATATATAATAGGTCCACAAACCTTTTAATGTCATACGACATTAAGTCTTAATGTATTTGTTATGAAAAACAGGATCTGTCTCACATCAAATAAAGTAAGTCACAACCCATGGTCAGTAAATATGTTACAAATATTATGTCTGTTCCAGATAGATCATCATCCACAGGTCCCTGTAGGGTGTGAGTGGTATTTAAATGTGTGTCAGTGTGAGCAAAGTGTGGTACAGTAGACCAAATACAAATCCCCCTTCTATTCCCAGGACTCTACCTTGGCTTTATTCTAACCCACTCCAATGGCCCCAATTTTCTGTGGCAGATGTTTCAGTGTGAACAGGGCGAATGTGTTGAACACCTGACCGGGTCCAGCAGGTATTTAGTTGTGAGTTGTCACATTTACCATCCATTGTTGACACACAGTTATGCCACATTTTGAGATATTATACAGCACGACAGGTCATTATTTGTTACCCATAAACATAATGCTTACAAAATCTTTTTGAAAGCATTTGAAAGCCTTCATTAAAAAAGGTACTGTTTATAGCAGGACTCCAACGACTAGCGAATAAATTATTATTAAGACAGAAGATGTCATGGCCTCTTCACTCAAAAAGCAGGTGGAACTCAACTCACCGTCTCCAGGTAGGACCCAGCCAGCTCCATTGGAGACCTGCCTGGAAGGGCATTTCCCAGGAGAGTGGCGCTAAAGGAATGGGCCTGGTTCTCAGCACGGAGCTGTTTGACCCGGCTCTGGAGATGATGTAGTAGCTTGAAGGAAGCCAGGTCTGAAGGCCCAGGAGGGGCATGGGGACGCCTCATGTGGAGGGTGGGAGAAGAGGCTGACTGCTGGGCTCCAGACACACTGCATGTCTACCAGGAAACAAGGACAAGGGGCAGGAGGGTGGAGGGTGGTGATAAAAGTAAAAGGAGCGAAGGAGAGATTCAATATATGCTCCATACAAGGGGTATAACTCTTACCCTCAAAGATCTGGATTCAGATGGTTCTCTTCTACCTCATCATTAATTGCACCACCTGGTGTCCCAGGTCTAAAAATGTCCCTGATTAGAGGGTTGCAGCAAAAGAACAGGGTGGATCTGGCTTCAAAGTCATCAGTTGAGTTTGAGGGGCTCTAGATGTTAAGGGGACCATATGTCACATTTTTCCCAGGTTGTTGTACATTTGTCCTGTATTTCAGACTCCAATCATTTTATATGAATGGACTTTGATTGCATTCCATGGTGTCTTTTTTGCATGGGTGAGGGCAGCTATAGTTAAGTTTAGGGTGTCGGGTCTAGTGTAGCCAGTGGCACCTAGTGGCTGGTGTCAGATAGGTTTCTGTTACACATAAAAGGAGGGGAGAACTGAGTGGGCTAAAGAGAGTAAAAAAAAAATCATAAGTACTGTCTGTACCATGTCAAAAGAGATTTTCCTAGCAACCATATTCCATAGTAACCATATTCCAAAACAGTGAGTATGTCCCCAACCATTAGCCTAGTTGTAAAACATAACTGCAAACGAATGGGAATTTAACAACCCATTTTGTCATTGTGACATTTAGGTAATGTCTCCTGTAATTCAGGGAGTCATTCATTTTATGAACTTTAAGTATTTTGACATTGATGTCCTCCAGTAATTCCTTTTACACAAACAAAGTAAGCAAATGTAACAAAATATATATATATATATATATATATATATATATATATATATATATATATATATATATATATATATATATATTATATATATATTTTTTATAGACTTTTTATAGACTTTTATTCATAGCAAGACCAAGACTTCCCCTAGAGGATAATTTTACTGGTTGTGATGTACAGCCTGCTGACAGCTTGTCATTTATGACTCTGTAATAGAGGGGACACAGAATGAAAAAGATCTCAACTGGTGATTTGGTTTGTTGGTTTATGAATTCATGTTTCATAATGGTAGATTTATAATAAAACTGGTCCACTGGTCCACTAGTGGGTGGAATTTTCTTGTAGTTCTTGAGAATCAAAGGATAGGGGTGAGCAAACTAAGACTGCAGGTTGGAGGCAATTCAGTAGGTAATTAAATAGTTTTGAGGGGAAGTAAACAATAACTCACCAGCCCAGTCTTATATGCATCATTTAAATCTTAATATGGATTGAAATTGTTCAGACATTATAATGGACCTACTGTATAAATGTTATAATTACTGCTCATAAATATTTTTTTCAAATATATTTAATGTATTTAGCATGTTTAAAATATGCTGGGGTTATAAAGAATGTATGTATTTTGCAGCAATTTGGAGAAACCATCACTGCTCTTACTGTATGATTAGTTAGTTCCTGGCACATTTTTGGTTTTGTGTTAGTTATTTTGTCTAGTTCACCCAAGCAACTATGCACTAACTGCAAAACATTTTGGTTGCCTTAGTATGTGAGCTAGTACATTTTTCTCATTCATTTGAAATGTTTGTTAGACTTTTAAATGGAACAGAGGTGAGTCTTAGGTATACTAGGGTGTCATTAATATTCATCACCTATATGCTATTGTGTCACTGCTATTACCCACTGTACTTTCTTCCAAAGTGTGTTGCCATGTTCAACTTGTAGAGTGTATCCTAATCTTATATCACGCCAGTTGCTATCTTTACAGGATGTGTTCCTCTCAGGTGTAGCTCTAACCAGCCTTCGTTTTGGTATTGGATGTTTTTTTTTAAATTGTTAATAGACCTTGGCACTTGGAAATGTAAGTCATTTCTTTGACAAACCTTCAGCTAACTTGTCTCCATTCCAGTCTAAAAAGGTGCTGTTGTAGAGTTTACAATGTGTTGATCTAGCTAGGGCATTTATGAAATTTCTAGAGGCTCAGTACTTTATTTTTACTAATTCTTGCCACTTTGAACGATAGTCATTTTTATTTTCCTTCTAATACTGACTTTCTTCCTATTTGGACAGCTCCATCACAGCCCTTTTTTAAAATGACCAATTAGTTAAAAGTGCTCTTGCTCATGCTTGAAGGGTTACTCTGACTCCTAAAGTAACCCTAGCCTCAACCAACAAGTAGTGTACCATTTCGGCACCAAAAGGTTCCTCAGAAAAGCTTGGTACTCAGGCTCACCTAGTTCCTATATGTTGATTTTTACCTCAGTAATATGTCTCATTTCCTCCTCCAGTTTCTCCAGCTTCCTCTGCTTCTCCTCTTGTGCCTTAGGTGCCTTTCTGCAACACAAACATATCCGTTGTAATAGGTAGAAATATAATCTCCTGACACAGCATAACTAAGCTTAATTTAACACTAGAGCACCACTACAGACATTGTGTTGCCTTGCTCTATGAGTGTTAATAACATTCTACCTACTACACCTGAAACCCTAAATTATCTTTTTTTTTCTTCTTATATACATTTTACAAGATGGAGAAAACAAAAACATTTGTCATCCTTTGAGAATTTAACCTCTGCCATTCTTGAAGCTTGGATGCTGCCACAGGATGCGATGCAACACGAATAGTATGACGTTGTAATTGATTTCAAAGGAGGCATTTCTTAATGGCTGATGGCTCTAGTATAGTAGCACTGTTAGGTGGTTAACAAAACGATATAACACATCGGGTGATAAGTGTAGAGACTACTGAAAAGTACTGCTCTACAGTAAAGTGAGATTATGATATTTTGGTATGAAAAATTATCAAGATTAATGAGTTAGTTGAGCCTCTAGACATGCAGTCTTAAAAGTGTAGTTAGTTACCTCCAATTAAGCAACTTTGCTTTGCACCTGTGGAGTGGAAAAAAGTGCAAACACTGAATGCAACAGAACATGTCCCAATGTCTGTCCATGATACAACTGTTTCCAAGGCTGCACCTTAGTGCTCTGAAAGTCAGCTCAGTGTAAATACTAGTGTAAATACTGTAGGATTGTAAGCTGCAAACCTCACAAGTTCGCTCGTCAGCTCCGCCTCAAACTTGCCCGCCAGACGAGCTGTCATCTGCTCCTTCCACTGACCCATGCTCCTCTGTACCTGGTGCAGTTCCTGGTCTTTAGCCTGCAGCTGCCTGCGCAAGGAAGCAACAACACCTCCTGTCTCCTCTCCTCCCTCCCACACCTGGGCCCGCTGGAGAACGCTCAGCTCCTCAATGTGATCCTGCAGCATCAGCATAGGATGGTAGATGATTGGTGTGTGTGTGTGTGTGTGTATGTGTGTCACAAAACGCAATGAAATCCATACCTTAATGAGTCTCTCCTTCAGTGAGCCCAGAGCCTGGTCTCTCTCCATCAACATCTGCTCCCTCTGAGCATGTAAACTCTGCTCCTACAGTATACAGAAAGGGATGGTTCTCTTAGCTTGTACGTTTGTGCTCTATGGGAGTGCCTGGTGGAGACAGTGTCCTGAACACACCTTGTCCAGGCTCAGCTGCTGAGTGCTGCGTCTCTGTGACTCCAGCTCCTGCTGTAGTTGGTTGACTGATTGTTGCAACTGCTCTCTGAGAGCCTGCAGGATGGGAACAGCTTGGGCCACTGTAGGACTACAGCACACCATCAGTTTAGAGCACCAACACTGAAAGATTGGAATACACAACACTATATCCGCGTTGTACATGTCAATCAGGTAGTGTGTGATGAGTATAACAGGGCATGAGTGTGTCTGCGTGATAGAGAGAGACAGAACCTGTGTGGGAGCTGAAGGGAGCTGTGTATGGTCCCGGTGTGTTCCAGCAGGTGCTGTAGATGCTGACACTCGTCTCCCAGCTCCTGGGCCCAGTGTCTGAGCTGCTGCTCCAGCCTGGCCGTGGCTTGCTTGTATCTGTGCTCCCTCTCCGCCAGCAATGCCTGCAGCCTGCCCGCCTCCTCCTCCGCCCACCGGACAACCTGCTCCAGCCTCAACGTCTCCCTCTGGCCCTCCTGCAACCACAGCCTGGTCAGGCCACCATGTAAACCATGTGCGTCGGTAAGGTAAAGAGGTAGCCTGTCCTCACCTGCTCCATGAGCCTGTGTACTCTTTGTAGCTCAGCTTGGTGCTCCTCTTTCAGGGACTCGCTCATCTCAGACCACTTCCTCCGCTGCGTGCGGCTCTCACTCTCCAGCTCCTGCACTCTCTGAGAGGAGACAGAGGAATGGCATCGTTACCTTTAAAACATGGTCATACTGATCTGTCTGAAACCAGTTGTCTGATAATAATAATATGCTGGGTAGTATGCTAAGTACATTGCTGGTACTATGCTGGGCACTCTGCTAGGTGTATGCTGGATACTATGGTAGGTACAATGCTGGGTACTATGGTTGGTACAATGCTGGTACTATGCTGGGTATTATGCTGGGTACTACGTTAGGTACTATGCTGGGTACTACGTTAGATAATATGCTGGGTACTATACTGGGTACTATGTTGGGTACTATGCTGGGTACTACGTTAGATAATATGCTGGGTACTACGTTAGGTACTATGCTGGGTACTATGCTGGGTACTACGTTAGGTAATATGCTGGGTACTATGCTAGGTCTATCTATGATGTGTAATGCTCTAACTGCTAGGCTCTCTGCCACCCAGTCTTGGTTCTGCTTACTGTCTGTAATTCCACCACTTTGTTCTGAAGAACCAAGGCATTCCTCTTCTCCGTCTCAAATTCCCCACGGATGGTCTCCAGAGCCTTCCGGCCTTGCTCCTCCAGTATCCCAGACTGCACCTGTAGAGCTTCTTTCTTTACTCTTTCCCATGTCTTCCTCTCCTGCTCTAAGGTGTTAATCTGCAGTGGCAACAGGCAATCATTATGCCTAGGTTTAACAATACATCTCATCAGGAGACACAGACAATAGGAATACATACCATCTTCTGAGCTTCAGCACGCAGCTCCTCCTCTCGCCTCCTCATCACCTCTTTCTGCTTCTGAAGGGCCTCCTTCAGCTTCCTGCCTTCCTCCTCCTTCATCTACAGAGGAAACTGTGAAACTGACCCGGGAACAGTTCTGGTGGGACACTTTCAGAGGTCCGGACCGGTGAAAGATACTGACCTGGAGGTGTTTCTGTACGGACTCGGTGTGCTTGGTATGAGACAGGGCCTGTGCTCTGAGAGCCATTGCTTTCTCTTCTTCAGCTTGAATATGAGCCTGGAAACAGAGGAGCAGTAAAGATATCAGTGTTTGAATTAATGAAATACAGGGGTAATCAACCATGTTGCTGTAGCCTCTCATCTTCTGGATGTTTTCCTCAAAGTTAACTATCAGCTGGTCCAGACTTACCCCTTCCATCCTGCACACACACTAACAGACAACACTGTTAGTAGATCTGAGTAAAAACATCTGCTAAATGACTAAAATGTAACATGACAGCACTCATTGGGTAGTCTGTTAGTGTGGCATGTTGGCTGATAACTGGTTTAACATGGAATCGGGACATTGACAGGCACAGTCACCCAGACTCATCCACTGTACACTGACAGGGACAGTCACACAGACTCATCCACTGTACACTGACAGGGACAGTCACACAGACTCATCCACTGTACACTGACAGGGACAGTCACACAGACTCATCCACTGTACACTGACAGGGACAGTCACACATACTCATCCACTGTACACTGACAGGGACAGTCACACAGACTCATCCACCATACATTGACAGGCACAGTCACAGACTCATCCACTGTTTATTGACAGGCACAGTCACACAGACTCATCCACCATACAATGACAGGGACAGTCACACAGACTCATCCACTGAACACTGACATGGACAGTCACACAGACTCATCCGCTGTACTAGAGACTGCCAGCTCACCATCTGCGTCAGTGTGCCTACCTGCTCTTGGATCTCTCTTAGGGTAATGCTGTGCTGCTCCCTCATGCTCTGGAGCTCCTCCTGCAGGCCATCTCTCTGTGCCTGCAGGGCACCCATTTCCTCCTGGAGTCCCAGCAGCTGCAGCTCCTTCTGGGCAACTATCCTCTCCAGGGCTCCCACCCTGCTCTCACTCTCCCCCAGCTCAGTCTGCAGTTTACAAACCATCAACCACACTGCCTGAGAGGCCGAGAGAGATTAGAGAGATTTTAAGGCAGCAGTCAGAGGTTGTGATAAAGGTTAATTATGGGGAAGACAGATGGTGACAGTACCTCCTCCTGCTCCTGTTTCTGCCTGTGTTTCTCCTCCAGACATGCACACCTGTCCCTTAGTGACCTCTCCTCATCTGTCACATGCTGGAGTTGCTCACGAGCCTCATCCAACCTCTGCCAAATTCCCACATGAAAAATGGTTCAAACTCATTTAAAGCCTTGACTGTCACTGTAACATGTTCTGAGCATCAGCCTGAACACTGTACCTCTTGCACGGTCTCCAGCTTGAGTCTAGAACGCCGTTGCTCAGCAAACAGCTCTGTTTTGGCACTCTCCAGCTGTCTGTCCAACTCTTCTCTCTCAAGGACAGACATTCTGACACTTCTCTGGGACAGTGGGGAAGCAGGTAAAGGAGAGAGGTTATAAGTACATGAAATTGGCGGTTATAATTAAATCATATTGTAATAGAGGAGGGAAAAGTGCCAACCAAGCTAGAAAAAGCATATGTTACCCTGAAGGACAACGAATTGTCTGTGTGGACACGTTTGTGTTTACACAGAGCAGCCATCTCCTCCTCCATATTCCTGACCTCCTGCACGCAACAGTCCCTCTGCCTCTGCAACCGACGAAGCTGACAACTACAACTCAATGAATAACTGTGAATTCGGCCTAATCAGCTGTGAAGGTTGTAAAGACGAGGATAGAATAGATGTAAGCTGTATTGTGTTTTTAGGCATACAGGGCAGTAATGGGTTTGATTATGTTGGCACCTGGTACTGTCTGCCTCTGCCTTGCTGTCACCTAGGCCGGCCTCCTGACTCCGCCCTTCCAGCTCCATCTGCTCCACCCCCACGGACAGCTGGTCCAATTCCTGAACAGCATCCTGGGAAACACAACACAGCTGTGAAAATGTGGTATTTTATTGTTTCACATGCATTTGACTACTGATTGTGTATTATGAACTTCATTAATGATGATCTTGGTACAGTGGGGAGAACAAGTATTTGATACACTGCCGATTTTGTAGGTTTCCCTACTTACAAAGCATGTAGTGGTCTGCAATTTTTATCATAGGCACACTTCAACTGTGAGAGACGGAATCTAAAACAATCCCATTGTATGATTTTTTTATAATTAATTAGCATTTTATTGCATGACATAAGTATTTGATCACCTACCAACCAGGTAGGAATTCCAGCTCTCACAGACCTGTTAGTTTTTCTTTAAGAAGCCCTCCTGTTCTCCACTCATTACCTGTATTAACTGCACCTGTTTGAACTCGTTACCTGTATAAAAGACACCTGTCCACACACTCAATCAAACAGACTCCAACCTCTCCACAATGGCCAGAGAGCTGTGTTAGGACATCAGGGATAAAATTGTAGACCTGCACAAGGCTGGGATGGGCTACAGGACAATAGGCAAGCAACTTGGTGAGAAGGCAACAACTGTTGGCGCAATTATTAGAAAATGGAAGAAGTTCAAGATGACGCTCAATCTCCCTCAGTCTGGGGCTCCATGCAAGATCTCACCTCGTGGGGCATCAATGATCACGAGGAAGGTGAGGGATCAGCCCAGGACCTGGTCAATGACCTGAAGAGAGCTGGGACCACAGTCTCAAAGAAAACCATAAGTAACACACTAAGCCGTCATGGATTAAAATCCTGCAGTGCATGCAAGGTCCCCCTGCTCAAGCCAGCGCATGTCCAGGCCCGTCTGAAGTTTGCCAAACGACCATCTGGATGATCCAGAGGAGGAATAGAGCTTTTTGGTCTAAACTCCACTCGCCGTGTTTGGAGGAAGAAGAAGGATGAGTACAACCCCAAGAACACCATCCCAACTGTGAAGCATGGAGGTGGAAACATCCTTCTTTGGGGATGCTTTTCTGCAAAGGGGACAGGACGACTGCACCGTATTGAGGGGAGGATGGATGGGGCCATGTATCGCGAGATCTTGGCCAACAACCTCCTTCCCTCAGTAAGAGCATTGAAGATGGGTCATGGCTGGGTCTTCCCGAAACACACAGCCAGGGCAACTAAGGAGTGGCTCGGTAAGAAGCATCTCAAGGTCCTGGAGTGGCCTAGCCAGTCTCCAGACCTGAACCCAATAAAAAACCTTTGGAGGGAGCTGAAAGTCTGTATTCCACATTGACAGCCCCGAAACCTGAAGGATCTGGAGAAGGTCTGTATAGAGGAGTGGGCCAAAATCCCTGCTGCAGTGAGTGCAAACCTGGTCAAGAACTACAGGAAATGTATGATCTCTGTAATTGCAAACAAAGGTTTCTGTACCAAATATTAAGTTCTACTTTTCTGATGCATCAAATACTTATGTCATGCAATAAAATGCTCATTAATTACTTAATTGGATTTTTGTTTTAGATTCCGTCACTCACAGTTGAAGAGTACCTATGATAACAATTACAGACTTATACATGCATTGTAAGTGGGAAAACCTGCAAAATCGGCAGTGTATCAAATACTTGTTCTCCCCACTGTATTTAAAGTGCTGTCTATACCTCACCAATAGCCAGGATTCTAGTTCCACGTTAAGAACACCTACAGGATTCAGCATTACCTTCTTTTCGGACAGTTGTTCCTGATATGCATGTGTTCCTGAAAAACCTACAGATGTTGTTCGAACTATCCCTTGAATTAAAACCTGAATGATTCTTCATTAACCTTTATCAACAACCGCACATAGAAATTCCCTATTGCAACAGCATCTCTCAGACTTCACATGACAAATTCATTAACTGGAAGGTAATGTGTTCTGGGCCTACCTTTCTTTTCGGACGGAGGTCAGTGAAGAACAGCTCCGTCTCACAAAGCTCAGCTCTCCTCAGCTCCCTCCTCTCTTCTTCCTCACAATCCTACAAGACAAATACAAAGATGAATACACACGGACAACCAGAACAAAAAAAATACACAAATCACAAATATCCCTAATATAATGTTGGAATTTCAGTCTATATCAGGAGGGATGAGCAGAAGAATCCCTCCTGTTTGAGGGTAGCCAGCTCCTCCTCCTTCTGTATGCAGGCTGACCTAATCTCCTCCAGACAACTCACGGTTCTCTGCTGAGTGGAGGCAGAGTTTTAAGAGACAACACGTGAGGAGGTGCTATGGTGGCATCTCTGGTAGAGAACAACTACTCAAATGTAGTAAACATTGTGTTAATAGGCATGCTGTATTAATCGCTCAGTGGCTTCAGAGTGAATGGACCTAAAGACAGTGAACATGTCTACTAAAGGAGTCCCTCACTGCACACACATGGTATCCTGCAGACTGGTTAGGCCTTTCTCTCCTTCGGCAGACACATCGCTGATCTGTTTCCTCATCGTCATCTACAGAGAGCATAGATCTGCAGACAGAATGCATGGAAGGATATGAAACAAAGAAAAGCTAGTCAGATTGAATCGGACTCTGACGTCCCTTCACTTGAATGATCTGGTGAAGGCTACCTGGGAGTATTTCTTCTGCTTTTGTGTGCTTTACGGAGGGGGACCCCTTCGCTGGTCACAGGTCCATTGCTAGCGCTCAGCACTTCACACGGGATAAATAAATAAAAATAATGTACATTGACTTATTGTAATAATTTAGTTATGGCACACTATAATCAGAAATGCCTGGTCCTGGAAGTCCTACCAGGGATAACCTGGAGATCACTCAGCTCCTGAGATGATGTGTCACAGTCAGTGTGGTCAGTGTGGAGACCATCCATGTGCTCGACAGACTGAATGGCAGAAAGGCATCCTACGGTGATGAAACAGCGGATCTCAGTAGTGTCAGCTAGCTGATGTCAATTATGTTGGTAATGGCCCCTAGCCCCGGCCTCACCTGGCCTGCTGTTGATGTGCTGTCTGATCGTCTCTGTGCGGACAGACTCCAGGTCACTGTCCATGGTCACTGTGTCAAAATTCCATACTGGCACTCCTGGGGAAGACAAGGAAGAGGCTGGAGTTACCATTAATCATTTATTACAGAAATAATATCCTGGGTGGTAAATGAATAATTATAGCTGTGCGTTGAAAGGGTACAGTAATTGACATTAAGGACTAGATGTTCTATGTGGCAGAGAACCTGCCAAGCGTCTGGTGGTGGCTCTGGAAGAATGGCTCCTGTTCTCCTTGGTTCCCTCATGCTCTAAACTGGAACGGTCCTCAGTGACAACTCCCGTACCACCACTGCTGCTGCTGCTGATAGTACCAGGCACTGACACTGGAACCAGCGCAGAAAGACAAAAGCATCAATATCTGGACAGAGAAACAGACGTGCCAGTATAAAAAGTAACCCTGGATACTGTTCCATTTCCCCTCAGATGACTACAGCCCACTGTGACTCTGTGCCCGGGCAGGGAGATGTCAACCCTCTCACCCGTGGCTGGCTGGGGTAACAGAAATGGACAGGAGCAGCCCTCTTTCGGACAGGTGCCTGAGAGGGCTGCTCTGCTATCAGACCCTTCCTGTGTAGAGGGCTGTCCCATGTTGTTACTCCGGTCTCTAGCCAGTCTCGGTGTGGTCCCGTCTGGTAGCCCCGCCACCATCTCGTCTCTGAAGCGCACGGCAAAGTCCTCGGTGCACACGCTTTCTGCAGGGGGGCGCAGCTCTTCCATCAATACCCCCCCACAGGCATCATCCCCCAACAGCCTCTCGAGCCGCCAACGACACTCCTCTGTCCGGGACTCTAGAACGACTTCTTTCTCGTACGCTGCCCTCTGCTCCTGATCAGAAGCATCCACCCTGCCTCTTGAGCTCTTCTCTGCAGGGACAGAAATGGGGTGAGAAGGGGTGAGAAACATCCAGGCTGAACCAGGTCAGAGGGAGAGGCTGGGTCAAATGGGTAGGGGGGGGAATAGTAGGGGAAGGGTATTTCAGAATACCCTCTGAAAGGGGAGGGAGTTAGAAAATCCAATCATTTTCTGAGGATTCTTTTCTCGACTGTATCTCTGTGGCAATCGTTTCTCAAGTCTGGCAAACTATTCTTGAAGAATAAATTGGCCAGGATTTACAATCCTGCAGGAATGTCTGAAAGGACTGAATTATGACAAGATGAAAGATGTAAGTTGACATTTCTCACCTGAAGAAAGGTCCTTTTTCTCTGAGCATACCAAGTCAAGGCAAGATATGGGGGAGTCATTAGTGGGAATGGTACTTCCCAAACCTGTGTCCCTGCTCATGGACTGGCTTCTGCTCACATGAACTGCAATTAACAGAGCAATGAAGATGTTATCATATTAGTGTGTTACTATTTCACAAAGGAATATCACTCTGAGTGTGCTGTTGTAAATTAAACAACATACCTGTATTCATGCAATAGTTTTTTCTGGAGAAACCTTCAATCCCATGGCTGCTGTTCTGCACCTGTGAACGTTTAGCTACTTAAATAAATTCCTAATTGTACAAACTAAAATTAAGTGAACAAAAATATGCAGACAAGTTTTCAACTCTGAGAGGTTGGGTGCAGCATACTGACCCGCAGGCGACTCAACTGGGCATCGATGGCATCTAACAGGAGATCGCATTGGTCCTGTGGCAGAGGAGCATGGCTGACTTCATCCTGGTCTGAGTGGGCAGAAACAAATTATAAGTATTTGTGTTTGTATGTGTGTGTCAAAGTAAATATGAAGTTGAATGAAATAACGTTTGGAATTGAATAATGATAAATCATTGGAATTGTCATTATAGTTGTAGATTCTCTTACCAGTATAAGGAATCTCATTAGTGTCCTCTTCAGCATCTTCCTCAGCTCCTTCATGATTTCCATCGGCCATTTCCTTAAAAAAAAAATGTTTTAGGCACTATTTCACAACTTTCTTTAACACCTTGGAGCAGTGAGGTTTGTGGTAGTGAGTGGGGGTTGTTGTTGGTCATATGTTCCCCTGGAAACAAATACCTTTTTGCCTAGGGGCCTACAGACTGCTGAGCTTCCTTTCATGAACACAGTTGATGACCTACTGGTGTTTAGTGGCCAGCTCACATACAAACATACTCATGTCTTTAACACGATTGTGGAATTATTCTCACTGAAGACAGGGTAGAAAAGTTGTCCATTGACTTCCAAATTGGATGCATCATGAGGCTATAAAAGCAAATGTAGGCTATTAATTCAGGTTGTTGAAAAATGTCTTCAAAGAACAGCTCTGTGGGCAGAGCAGACTCACGAGAATGTAATGCAGGTGCATTTGATTAAATATTTGTCATAAGGCGCAAATAACAAGTCAATTAGAAATAAAATATTTCTGTTTATTTTTTTATTTCACATTTACTCTACAAAGCCTGTGACCCATTATCGAAACATCGCAGCATACAGTAATTTAATTTAACCTTAAAAACTGCACTTGCGAGCAGCATTTTCAAACTAAGAATATAAAATGAAACCACACTTACGTATGAGACAAAGTTGGAAGACTTGCAGGTCCAATCCAGCTTGTGCAACAGCAGACTTGATTGACAGCAGCGTTGGTAGGGTTTCCAAGCAACCCGCAAACACCACTCAGCCTGGCCAGTCCCGCCTACCCCAAAGCCGTTCAAACAGAGCAACCAGGGAAGGAAGCAAATCACAGGACGACGCTACCCCACTGGCATATCAACAGCTCAGCAACATATCCGATCGGTCTCTATCCGTGCGTTAGTTTAGTTAATTAAACTAAAAAGTTAATGCTTTCATGTGTCGTAATTTTCACTCTTTCTGTGCATGTACTTTACTATTTAGATATTAAACAATTCTCCAATTTGACTTATGTACAATATGTTAATGTAGGAAAATATTTGTAAGAAAAAATATATGTTGGAAATAGTTTAAATATTCAACCTCCATGCCGTGCAATTTCCCAGTGTTCAGTGATTAAACAAATTGCCATAATGAGGAAACAACGTCCTATTGGCCTCCGATGTCACGCCTTCTCCTGCACCCCACTGTGCCGATGTTTCCGGCCTTCAGATCACCACCGATCAAACGACCTATCATTTATCTCTCCCGGACTTGTCTCGTCACCATTTTGCCCTACTGGTTCCGTTTCCCTAATCATTACGTCTATAGTTCCCTCTGGTTCCCATCTTCTTTGTTGGTCATAGTCATTTTAGCATTTCTTTATTCAAAATACCTATTAAAATGAATCACCCATTGACTATGCACCTGCCTACCTCATGGAAAATGGTGACATCCACATATGAACTCTTAAGGTTTCTGCCACCTTTTCTGGAAAAAAACAGGAACCTGCCTCTCCCCATATAAGAATCAGGTCAGTTGTTGCATGTTCCATCACATAATCTTCAACATGCATTCCAAACCATTTTTCTTTTACAGAAGTGATCATTTATTTAGATTTTTAGAGACGTACGTCTTACCACTATCACTTATAGGGAGGATTAATGAAGTGTGCACAAATTCCTTTATAAACCACATTGTTTTCACCATATGTCCTTTAAGTCAATCTATCAGGCTTTTCATTTATTTGGAGGTAAGGTAGCCAGAGTCGATGTATATGCTTCAGAGATGCAAATTCAGTTGAGAGTGGGCACTACCCGACTTTTTATACTAGGCTACTACTGGGGTGCCAATTCTCAGAAATTGCCATTCAGATTTGTATGACAATGGGCAGTGCCGGCTCTAGCCTTTTGAGCCCCCTAAGCAAAATTTTATTTGGGCCCCCCTCTCCTCTATTGGTCAAGGGCTCCCTAGCAGTTGGAAGCCCCCTAGTAGTCTGGGGCCCTATGCGACCACATATGCCGCTTATGCCTGGAGCTGGCCCTGACAATGGGCATTTTTCTAGTTCTCCCAATTTATCCTATATAATATTTACCCTGCACACTTTTACCGTTACCTGCATATGAGGCATTGTCTCCTCCCAGTTTTAAGGCACGCAACACCTGAAAGACAGAGAACATGAGAACAAAACATTCTCTGATCTGATGAGACAAACATCCTACTACTGTATTAACCACTCATCACTCGGCAATCCCTAGACTGACGCATCGTAGTGGGAGCATCATGATATGTATGCATAACACGATAAGGGCAGTGTCTTCGACAGGCTCTATACGATATAAGACAATGTAGTTAACTGTTACCTAATAATTTCATATTTTTATGCCTAGGAGCGGTTCATATATTGACACTATTGGCTTGATTTGGTTGTAACTTTTATATTAGCCTAGTATTCCTTCAGACTATTCAAACTCCCCATATTTGAAATTCAAATAAGGCTACACAATGCTCAAATTTAAAACACACACAAAAGTTTCAACAGAAACAACTTTATTATCTCCTCTTTGTCATTGGGTCTTTCTTTTGTGGACAATGTTAAATAAATTAAATGTGGAAAAAAAAAATGAAAAAAGCTGACCCACCCAATCTGGAAATGGTGTGATTACACCTGAATACAGATGCATTTGTGAGACCGCATATGAGTGTGTGATATGAATTTGTGAAGGTGAGGTTGAAGTATAGTAAAGGCAGAACCCTGCTCACCTCTCTTCTTCCACACACCCCTTCAGTACCAGGCTTCACTAGTGATATGGGTCAAATGGGCGCTCACTATATTAGAATAAGGCCAAAGAGAACATCAGATTCTAACTCAGACGAGGTACGATGAGGTCTCTCCCTGTCGTCATTACTGTACTGCTGCCTCAGAGCACCACACAAAAGACACATTTATATCTTAGATACACATCTCATAACAGTCCAATGTGTAAATAAAAGAAAATGGCACCCATGAGAAAAAAATATTTAACAAAAACAAAGCATAGATAAAGCTAAATCAAACCATATTGAATTTTATTGTTGGGCGATGAGAAAATAAGACCAACAGACTTCAATTAGGAAGGTATATATGTTAGGCTACAGTACATTCTGCTCAGACACTTTGGTTTAGTTTTCTCTTTTGGCACAAGTATTACCAACCCCTTTACCCCAAAACGTGCCATGAATAATAAGCCATCTAAAAGTTGGTTATTGCTTTGTACTCATGCCACTGGTTCATCACCCAAAACCCACTTTGAGGTCACGTCATTTGGAATTATGTGTTTAAATCATCATTATCTATACATAAAGAAAAACAATGTTTCAAACTCAATACTTTAAATCAAGTTATACCAAAGTTGATCATAGAGAAAGCAGAATTGCACTGCTGATCATATATTTTCTTTGCCACGTTTCAATACCAGGTTTCTCATACAGTAGTACTGTACATGACGCTAAATTACAGTTAAGCAATAAAGCACAAGGGAGTGTATATCTGCAATATACCACAAACCCCAAGATATGGGCTTATTGCTATTATAAACCCGATACCAACAACATTATAACATATCATAACATCTCATATACCACAGCTTTCCGCCAACCAGCGTTCAGGATTCGAAGCACCCAGTTCATAATATACAATAACACATTTACGATATTGCAAAACAAAACTGCTGTGTAATTTTTGTGTATGTCTGTGGGAGTTCAATTTGGGGAACCTTGTGACATGTTTAATAAGTTCCACTAATAATATGCTGTTCTTGTCAATGAGGTCAGCAGGCTACTATAGACAACTATACGTGTGCTCGTTTCATGTGATTAATGTATAAGTGCCTTTGGGTCAGTTAATGTGTAAAAATGGATAAACTGGAAGCAAACAAATAGTGAGAAAATGCTCAGATTTTAACTGGAAGGTGCATTCTGTTTTTAAAAAGTTGCTTTTAGGGCTGGTTTTCAAGCTTACCATAAACCGGCATCGGCCATGTTTGTTCATCAATTACACCACCTTCGTTATCATGTGTTGTGACTGACAGGTAGGTTTTGGCTATTCAGTATTTATATGTATACATGTCAATGTCATAAAAGGTAAAACTATATGATTGTATTTTATAATCCAGTTCACCTTGCCCCAAGAAGAATGGATTTGACAAAAATAAATGTAGCATCATTAAATTTTTTAAAAACATCCATTCATCCTACATAGATGACTCACCAGGAGCACAGGAGGCATGCATAACTCCCTATAGGCTTCATTAAAGGATATCCATATAAAATAATGTATATTCTATGGCAGATATGCAGTTGCGATTTAGATAATGCATTAGCTAGCTTGCTGAACTCATTACCAAAGAGAAGAAGGCTATTTGATAATGTTTGGGTTAGGGGAGTGCCGATCTCGTCATAGTCAAAAGGTACTCAAGACATTAGCAATGGAATTATGATGGACAAGGTTACTAACTGCAACTATGCATAGCCAAAGGAAAAAAAAAATGTATGGTCTCAACAAAAGTGAGAGAAAATATAACTAGTAAAATGTTTAGAGACTGTTGCTGCAACTGAAAATGTGTTTTCCAAGTAAAGAATAATAAAACATAGTTGTATCACATGTAGTTATGTTCGGGACAATTCTCTATGTCTTTAAAATAACCGTTTCTCCTAAGTTAATTGGGCCACCCCAAATCTGTATGCCTGTCCAAATATGAACATAGTCTAGAATTTCAATTATTCAAACGGCAAGAGTCTAAACATTTTTTAATCCTTAACAAATGGATCTTCTCTTAACAGGTAGTTTTTTATTGTTATTACTCTCATCTAGGTGGTACCAAAACGTTCCCATCCAAATTGAATATGAGAAACCTAAAAGGAAAGTTCCATCTAGGGAAGGAATTTCTTTGAAATAGGGGATTTGCAGCAGTAGGCGCATTTAAATAATATAAGTGCCTGGTCAGAATGTGTTTGTAGAAGCCCCTTTCAATCTTTATAGAATACTGTGATCATTTTGATCTTGCAGACATTTATTCAAGTTTGATCTAACTTCATTAAACAAGCACCATACGCATGTAGCCTATTCTCTACATGTAGAAAATAAATATGCACAGAACATGATCCGCACATGCGTAGAAGCTTTGGCAAGCTTCAGATCTTTCAGTCTGGTGGACTAAAGATCCTGAAAAGGTTGGATTAACAGCCACTCCATTACATTATAGGCTCCAAGTGGAGGAGGGTTTTCGTGAGGTGAACTGAAAAACTGTTGAAAGCAAGAAAAAGACATGGGAAAATGATCATCTCACAGTTGAAATGTTCACATTTTTCTGGTTAACATTACATTCACCCCAACTTTCTAGCTACTATTGTATGTTTATCTCAAATCACCCCAAACAACACCTCCCGCACCATATGTTGGGTTGAGGATGATGTACTGTTTGGCTTACACAGTCCTCCAGAGCACATCAGATCCCTGTAACAACAGACCTCAGAAACATAATGGACACACCAGAGGCACTGCCAGATGCAGCTGTTTGTGAACTGCAAATCTCAACCAAGTAAACAATAAGCCAGTATCAATTATTTTATAGAAAAATTATTTTCAGTCTGTAACTCTTAATATAAAACAAATCTGCAACCAAACTGTGGGTAACTAGTCAGAATTAACTATAACTGGTTGGATCAATTTGGATTAAAAGGTACATTTACAGGAAATGTTCATTAAATCTATCTATACACATTACTTATTATTCAGATTGTTATAACTCTTTGTTTTATAATCATATTATTGTCTTATTATTTTGTTATCACAAAATAATTCACACAAAAGGCCAGAAAGTGGGTACAATACTTCCAGCCCAAATTCTACATTACTAACAGTAATTACAAAATATAGTAACACTTTGTCAAGAACCTTCTTACCGAAGACATCTAGTGCCTATCGTTGCCTCATTCAGTTCTTAAAGGCAAAAGACTGACAGTGCCGTCACCAGCTGATCCCAGATCAGCTTGTCCACTGCTCTTCAACACTGGGAGTTAGGTTTAGGTTTAAGATCAGGTGCACCTGGGTCAGTGTTCACACTAACAGCCCTCCCTGGCTGGAGTTTGCTGCAGTGATGTGCTATGAGAGGCCCGAAGAGCATGCTACTGTATATCTGTGTGGAAAGATGCTACATACTGTCAGTAGACACCAAGAGCCTCTGGAAACATTAGAAAATTCTGAATTAAACTACAGGTCTGTCATATACAGTAGAACAACATTTAAACAGGGGAATATTTACTGTATGTCTGATATTAAAATGTGGGATGATTAAAGTGTTTTAGCGGTAAGTCATTATTTTGCGGGGTTCTAGCCTCAATATATGTTATATTTATTTTAGGGTGCACTCCAATCACATGACCCCCCCATTGAAACTGCCGAGATCCTTCAAAATCACATCATTTAATCTCACCCTGTCTCTGACATCACAAATCACAATTCCAATCAAAATGATGTTCAGGTGTGCAGCAGGTCATTTCGGGCTGCTGATGTACTGCTTTTTTTCTTTTAATAGAATCAGATGTCATTCTTACTTTGTCCTCTAAACCAAATATATATTTTCAATGTGGGACTTTTCAACTGGAACAACATTTTAGATAGGTGATAATATGACTGGATTGCACCTTTAAATTACAAAGTTGTGGACATGTACGGTGCCCTAGAAAATTATTGGACCCCTTGGTAATGATTAGCAAAAAAAGGTATTCATCAGCATGATCTGAAACAAAAACAAAATATTGCCAGTATCAGAAGAATAATTATGAAGATTAAATCAACTGGAGCTTGCCTGATAAGGAGGATGTTTCAAGAGGTAAAAACTCTCCAAAGATCACAGCTGAAGAATTCCACAAGTTAGGATTCTTTGAGAACCATCCTCCTGACTATGCGTTGGGGCAAAATACATTAGAATTCTTTTGTAGGCATGTTTACAACCTTTTCATTAAATTAAATGTTTAAATGATTGCCCTGATAGTGGAGATGGGCATTTTCAGGCCACCTCCTAATGTGTGAAGGTCATAGATCTTGTTTCCGTTTGTTTTCTCACCTTCCCCATGTTGATACATGACTAAGGGAGTTTGGCATGCATGTCATCTCATATTTATACCCCAGTAAAATAGTTATGGATGGCCACTTAAGAGTTTTTAATAACATAGATCACAAAAAAATAAATCAATTGATTGGAAGATACTTCTATTAGATTTGATTCATAAAAATGCTTAAGGGTGGCAAAATATTTTTGAGAAATGTTTTTCACTCAGTTAAAGGTTAAATTCTAAAAGTGATTTTGTTAATGATCATGCTGATAGATAATTCAATGTTTTGCTAATCTTTACCAAGGGTTCCAATAATTCTGGAGGGCACTGTATGTCTTTCTAAGGTAAAGCAGCAGAGGACTGAAGGGGATGTATGGGGCACAAGCTAGAATCTCCACAACATCAGAACACAAAAATGGATTAAGCTGTGGACACCAACAGAGAAAAGTGCCTGGTTGCCCTCTTAGATACACAATCCATTAGTGGTTGGGTCACACTGAATTTGGAAAATATGACAATATAGCCAGTCTGATTGTGAGGATAATTAGATAAGTAATGACTGCCTGACCTCACTCTGACAGCACCTCCTAACAGGCTGTTTGATCTCAACTGTGTGCATGACAAGATTTGAGTGGCCAGCTGATTTCGGTTGTGTGACTGTGATTGAGTCGCTGTAGCTACTGCACATCATTAGGACCAAGTCGATGAACATCTAATATGATTATATGTGAGTCTAACCCTGGCTCCTCCTGCAAAGGAGAAAAAAACTAAGCTTTTTAGTTCTTTCCCTGGCAGGCACTCAAAGACCAATACAAGCTTTGGAATCTGTGGATGAGTCTGAGTGAGTGGATGAGTCTGAGTCTGTGGACGAGTCTGAGTCTGTGCATGAGTCTGTGCATGAGTCTGTCTGTGCATGAGTCTGAGTCTGTGGACGAGTCTGAGGACGAGTCTTAGTCTGTGGATAAGTCTGAGTCTGTGGACGTGTCTGAAGACGAGTCTTAGTCTGTGGACGAGTTTGTGGATGAGTCTGTGGATGAGTCTGAGTCTATGGATGAGTTCAAGTCCATGGATGACTTAATTCCAACCCAGTACACAGCGTAAAAGAGAAACTACTGAGATGACAATAGATGGGTTGCTGTTCAACCACAACGCCCCCTAAAAAGAGTAGGGTGGGTAGTGTGTGTGTGTGTGTGTGTGTGTGTGGAACACCTGATTCTTTTGGAAATCTATTATTTATGTTGTTAATCCCACCCACACACAACCACCAATATAACACAATGTTAAGTCAGGGAGGATCTAGAGAAGGCCCCTTCTCCCCTTTTACTGTATAAAATGTGTGTACATGGGGAGTTACACTGTGTTGTCAGCGTGTGAGACAGACACTTTCCCATCCACACAGATGTCCACCCAGACCCAGGACCCTGTTCCCCCAAGGCCAGTGGCAGAGCACTTCTCTGGGCCTGGGTGTGTCCAGAGAGGGTTTGGAGTGTATGATTGAGGCTTAGAAGATTTCACTGCACATACTCCAGTCCTGGCTGTCCTTAGCCTCCCAGTATCCACCCTTGTACACAAAGTTTGTCTCTCCAGTGATGCCATTTGTCCTCTTGTGGAACCACTGTGGCTGGTAGCCCTCGTACTCCCGACCTGGGGGGAGAGACAAGTGTCAGTCAGATGGAGGGAGGGGCTTAGGGAGTCATTCTGCATGGTCCACTGTCAGGTCACTCCCACTCACTTCACCTGTCCCTCTGCCCTCAAAACGGGACACACATTGGACCAGGGCCAAGTCTAGTCTGAATGGGAGGCACATGGCAGCAGGAAAGACTAGATGTTTTTTTTCCTGGTTCATTGTCTGGGAGAGTGGGTACTAGGGACAGTCAGTCTGCATGCAGAGCCCACACAAAGGATGCCTTCCAGGTCCTCTTTATTGTGGTCGTGCTGGACAGATGTCACTTGGATGATCCAGAGATGTTACACATCTGAAAAAGTGTTTACAGTCTCTGGATCATATTCAGATATACAGTCACCTCCAACTCCATTGGCATCCTTGATTTCGATGAGCATAAAAAGTCAGTATGAAATGAATGACACAGATAATGAGCTATAGTGTCATTTACTAGCATCTGGAATATACTGTACTTTATTACTGATATGGGAATCAACCATTATTAGTAAGGGAATCAACCATTATTGATAAGGAAATCAACCATTATTGATAAGGGAATCAACCATTATTGATAAGGGAATCAACCATTATTGATAAGGGAATCAACATCTAATGATAAGGGTATCAACGACTAAAGGGAATCAACCATTAAAAGCTATCAAATTGTTTGCCATCCATATTTTAAAGACTTTTTGCACCCTCTCCTTTGTACGTGTAACAATGCTGAGCCCTTTCCTAAAATGTATTATGTGACGGGAGAACACATGCTGGAGATTCGTCAGTCTGCCCTCTTTTTGGTCATTACAAACTGCTGATGTTGTGGTAAATTAACATGTCTTGGTACCTGATAAGAGTTCATTATGCCATTCACCTTAACAATGGCCTGGACAACCAAAACAACCCCATTAGATGAGATTCACCACTATTGTTTACATATATTCATTTCTGTTCAAGCATTCTTGGTTTGATGCCAGTCATAGCTGCTTTGTGTGGCCAAACAGTTACAGTATATTTTATTTGAAGACTGACGTACTTGAGTAGACTGTTAATGTAAATTAAATAATTTAAAAAAATACAGGAATCCTCCAGGGTGCCAATCATTCTCACAACAATACATTTTTTAAGATACCATTTATTTTGGAGGTGACTGTATTCATATTCTAAGATGTGTAGTGTGATTGAGAAACACGGGAACGCTGCCATAAGCAGAGCTCCAAGGGGAGGGTCAATACCAAAGAATGGGGGGTGGGGGATAGAGTGATGCACAACAGGGGGACACGAGGCCACCCCACTCACCCGAGTCATAATCACACTCTGACCACCACCAGAGGGAGGAAAAGAGAGATGTGTCATGGGTACATCAAATCCAGCCAAGCCAATGTCACAAAGCTACACATGAACATGTCACCAGGATGACAATGGGCAGTTACAGTACAACTTCTCTACCCTGCCCGTCAGTACCCCAGGTCCACGCGGTCTGTCAGTACCCCTGATCCACGCGGTCTGTCAGTACCCCTGATCCACGCGGTCTGTCAGTACCCTGATCCATGCGGTATGTCAGTCCCTTTGATCCACGTGGTCTGTCAGTACCCCAGGTCCACGCGGTCTGTCAGTACCCCTGATCCACGCGGTCTGTCAGTACCTTCGATCCACGTGGTCTGTCAGTACCCCTGATCCACGCGGTCTGTCAGTACCCCTGATCCACGTGGTCTGTCAGTACCTTCGATCCACGCGGTCTGTCAGTACCCCAGGTCCACGCGGTCTGTCAGTCCCCTGATCCATGCAGTATGTCAGTACCTTTGATCCACGCGGTCTGTCAGTACCCCTGATCCACGCGGTCTGTCAGTACCCCTGATCCACGCGGTCTGTCAGTACCTTTGATCCACGCGGTCTGTCAGTACCCCTGATCCACGCGGTCTGTCAGTACCTTTGATCCACGCGGTCTGTCAGTACCCCTGATCCACGCGGTCTGTCAGTACCCCTGATCCATGCGGTCTGTCAGTACCTTTGATCCACGCGGTCTGTCAGTACCCCTGATCCATGCGGTCTGTCAGTACCTTTGATCCATGCGGTCTGTCAGTACCCCGGGTCCATGCGGTCTGTCAGTACCCCGGGTCCATGCGGTCTGTCAGTACCTTTGATCCACGCGGTCTGTCAGTACCTTTGATCCACGCGGTCTGTCAGTACCTTTGATCCACGCGGTCTGTCAGTACCCCTGATCCATGCGGTCTGTCAGTACCTTTGATCCATGCGGTCTGTCAGTACCTTTGATCCATGCTGTCTGTCAGTACCCCTGATCCACGCGGTCTGTCAGTACCTCTGATCCACGCGGTCTGTCAGTACCCCTGATCCACGCAGTCTGTCAGTACCCCTGATCCACGCGGTCTGTCAGTACCTTTGATCCACGCGGTCTGTCAGTACCCCTGATCCACGCGGTCTGTCAGTACCTTTGATCCACGCGGTCTGTCAGTACCCCTGATCCACGCGGTCTGTCAGTACCCCTGATCCACGCGGTCTGTCAGTGTGACCATACATATTAAGCCCTCCCTCCTACTTCCCTTCCCTCCCATCTCCCTCATCCCTCTCTCATCCTCCTTCCCTCCCTCATCCCTCTGCCCTCTCTCATCCTCCTTCTCTCCCTCCCATCTCCCTCATCCCTCTGCCCTCTCTCATCCTCCTTCCCTGCCTCCCCATCTGGCTGTCTTACCTTCATCCAGTGCGTCGGTGGCCTCTGCCTCCCTCCTCCTCCTCACAGCTCTCTGTTTCTCCTCTAGTCTCTGTTTTTCAGAGTTGGCCTCGTCCCATTTCCCCTCCTCCATCAGCCTCTGATCCGGTCTCAGCCGGCTGTCAGTCAGCCCCACCCCGTCCTCTGGCTCATTCAGCGTCAGTGCCAGCGACGAGAAGAAATACATGTTTTCAGCGTTCTCCCTGTCACAGAGAGAGATAGAGGAGAGCCGGTATGTTGATCTGTCTTAAATGTACATAGTGATCATCATTGTTTTTATTAGTAGTCATGGATTAGCGGGTGGTCTGTTATATGCTGTAGCGTGTAGAGGTTGGCCAGTGCATACGGGAGAGGGTATTTCTTCCAAAGTAGTTTGGGGGACAGGGTCTGGTAGACTGTCTTCTGCTTGCCCTCAGAACCACTGCCCCCTTTGGTGCTCTGGACAATCTTGGAGCTCTCAATCTTATCGTCCCATGTGCCAGACAGGATGTAGTGGGCCCGCCCCTCACTGTCCGACACCACCCCCGTCACCTGGACAACAGAGAGGACAGGGCTGACCACATTTACCAATCAGTTTGGAGAAATCATGTCCCTCACCAAAGTCTAATTTAAACAGCTATGAAAAAAAAGCATTTAAAGAAATGCTCCATTTGCATGTACAATACAGCAGGGGGCAGCACATGACAACATGAAAGCAGAGTCTATGAGCTCATCCTGCCATGGCCCAGGGTCAAGAGGCTGGTTACAGGTGGTGATAATGGGGCTGTACCTTGCGCGGGACTTCTCTGGAGAAATAGCTGTATGGGGAGAACTTGAGCTGGCACGTCTCCTTGGTCCTGTGGTTGACTATCTCAATGTCCCCTGACTGCCCAGAGACACAGACAGTGAGAGACAGACAGCAAGAGGCAAAGAGATACAGGATGATGAGATGTAAGGCAGAGAGACAGAGGAGGATGAGATGTTAGAGAGAGTCAGAGGAGGATGAGATGTGAGAGAGAGACAGGAGGATGAGATGTGTGAGAGTGACAGGAGGATGAGATGTGAGACAGAGGGACAGAGGAGGATGAGATGTGAGACAGAGAGACAGAGGAGGATGAGATGTGAGACAGAGAGACAGAGGAGGATGAGATGTGAGACAGAGAGACAGAAGAGGATGAGATGTGAGACAGAGAGACAGAGGAGGATGAGATGTGAGACAGAGATACAGGAGGATGAGATGTGAGAGAGAGAGACAGGATGATGAGATGTAAGAGAGAGTGACAGGAGGATGAGATGTGAGACAGAGAGACAGAGGAGGATGAGAATTGCTGGTTTACAAAAGCAATAATTGCAATCATACATATTTCATAGAGAAGCAACAGAGTTCAGAAGGAGACAAAACTACTAACATGTCAGCGTTCCACAGCTGCATCACAACTTTCAGTACATTAAGTGACCCTACGGGGTAAACTATATGATGGACAAATGTATGCTTTAGGGATCCGGAGGCTGTTTGTGAGTCTCAGTTTCTAACATATCCTAGCTGGAGTTTATCTCCCTTCTCCAGTGATGGGTTGGAATCGAGAATCACGACCGACAGACAGTTACAGGCTGTAATTGGGTCATCTCAGAGAGAGGGAGGGCGTTATTAGAGATGAAAGGGGTAGAACCCTCCAGAGACCACAGACAGGCTTATTCATGTTCTGTTCTGATTAAGCTCAGCCTCTACACAACACTCACTTCACTGGCCTGGATTACATTACAAACCGGAACAAGCACACAGGAATCTAATAGGCAGATACCACTTTGGCCAAATTTACACACATACAAATGGCAACATAGTTTTTTCTTTTGTTTTTTTAACTGGTCTGGTTAGTTAAAATACAACAACAACAAATATTTGAATTGGGCTGCCTGTATAAACTGCTGTCATACAGACATGAATGTT
Source organism: Esox lucius (assembly GCF_011004845.1). Taxonomy (NCBI): domain Eukaryota; kingdom Metazoa; phylum Chordata; class Actinopteri; order Esociformes; family Esocidae; genus Esox; species Esox lucius. Next base: position 20,097,102 of record NC_047581.1, read on the forward strand.
GATATAAAAAGACACACGGCATCAGACAGGAGAGGAGTGGAGAAGACAGGAGGAGAATGGAGGCGGGGAAGACAGGGGAGAAACAGGAGGAGAACAGGAACCAGGAGGATTATTGGAAGGAGAAGGGAGCTGTTAGACAGACCTGGTCAATCCACAGTTTACCCACGATGATGTTGTGCACAGTGGAGGTCACCTTCCTCCACACATAATGGTTACCGGTGGAGTGGAATTCCAGGTGAATGGCACCTGGGGGAGGGGGGACATCCACACAGAACTGAGCCATGGAGTCGTGGGGATGGAGTACAACCAGGAAATTACACAGTGTTTATTGGTCCCCATAGATATCTATTTTTCAGATGTTTCTGCTTTACAGGACAGAATAGTGAGGGAAGGTTTTGCTGAGAGAGATGGGCCGGATTCAAACCTATAATGCAGCAGAGGTGCTCTGGAGGCAGTGGCTTAGATTACAGGACCACCCTAAACCATACAGACATCTATTAATGACATTAAATCATAGATATTCTCTTTCAGTGGACCACAACATTACAATGTAACAAAGTCACATTCTGAGGCTGATATTCTGTTTGTTATTCAGGCTCATTATTAAGCAGGGTTACCTGCAGGGACTGATCCCAGTGCTGGCTGACAGATGTTGGTCACAGACTGCCTACATATTAAACCAATCTCTCCCTCACGTTAGTCCTTCTATCCTCGTGGGGATCTGAGATCTAAACGAGACCCGGCAATTCATGTTCTCTATTACACTGACCTTAACAGAACCTTAACCGAAATACCTACATTTACTGCCTAAACTTAACTCAAAGATCCCTATCCTGCAACCTAATTGGCAACACCTAAACCTAAAAGCGCAATAAGAACACTATGCTCCAACATTCGTTTTGCCAGAAACCTAATCCCTTAGCCCAAATAACATTTCCCCCCCAAACAATGTGTTTGGACCTATTTTTCAGATTTGACCCCCTACGTGAAGACGTACACACAGTCGCATGGATAGCAAAGCTTGCTAATATAAGATTTGTATGCATCAAATCTACGGGATCCACTTTTATGTCAATTATCAGGGCTTTAGAGAGCACAGGCCTGGCCTCCAAACAAATCCAGTATATGGATTTATGGTCACAGGGCTCGTAAAAGCAGACAGACTCGTTTTCAAGACGTTCTCTATGGACAGCCTGTTGAATGGGAGGGCCAGAGGGTTACCTGGGGTTCAGAGACCTGACCTACAGAGACCATGGTGTTCCCACCTACACACATGGTCAGGAGACCTTCATTTGCATAGACAGTGTGTGGACTTCGCTCAGTAACTGGTCTGGGCCAACTCACCCAGAGGCATAATGGAGAGGTATTTGCCGCGGAACTTGCTGGCGATGGTGATTTCCTGCCAGAGGGTCCAGCCTCGCTGAGAAACCACATGGTGCGCTGCAGCTGGGGGGTGATGGCTAACCTACGGGTCAGACAGAAAAACATTTCTATTTGCCTGTAAATGAGCTTCTCACAGCCGTGCACCATGCTGTCTCTCAGCGTCTCGGCATACCTGCTCACACAGCGAACGGTAGCCAAATTCCTCCAGGCGGTCGAGCTCGTAGGTCTCCCCCAGCAGGGGGTTGAAGGGCTTGGCCGTGCGGTGGACGGTGGTGGAGTAGGAGGACACGGAGAAGGCCGCCACCAGGCACAGCTGCTCCAAAGAGTTGTCGCAGCGCGCCGCCCGGTCCAGCAGCTCGTGGTACTCCAGGTCCTCGGTCAGCCGCTGGAGCATGGACAGGGGCTCGTTGAAGTTCACCTGTGGGGAAGGATGGACAGCCAGACACTGCTACGGTCTCCAGGGGTTTGTCAATGACCTGCACATTTTCCATCAATCCTAAATGGCACTGAACTGAGATGCTGCCAGAACCTGGCACAATGACGTAGGCCTGACACGTGCACTCACAGGCACGGCGCGTGCACTCACAGACACAATGCGCACTCACAGGCGCGGTGCGCACTCACAGGTACGACGCGTGCACTCACAGGCATGGGTATCTTGGACAGCTCTTTGCCAATGCAGTTCTTCATGATGCTCCACAGGTTGAGGGAGTAGTTGGGCTTGTCTGGGATGCGGCTGCGCCTCCTTCTAAGGGGTTGCAGAGACTTCCCTGATTCATTACAGCCAGGTGACACCTGCCAGAGAGAAACATCGGTCAGTCTGGAGAAGTCTGCTGTTCTTGACAGGTTGTCAGGAACCCTCTCACCTGAAAGAGAGGAGGGAGAGGACAGAGAGAAGAGAGACAGAGAGTAGTGAGAGGGGAGTGAGAGGGGAGTGAGAGAGGAGTGACATAGTGACAGAGGAAAAAAGAGAGAGTGAAATAGAGAGAATTGGGTGAGCAGATGTCTGACTGGTAATTAAGACCCAGAGAAATGAAGGAGACAGAGAGCGAACAGCTGTGGCATTTGGACACTTCAGGGAGATAGGGCACAGCTACTGTATGTCTTCCTGTGTTAACTCAAAGTCTGCCTATATGTGTGTTTGAGAATGCTTGTGATGTGACATTATACTTTCCTTGATGGCTGCTTGAAAAACAGTAAATATTTTTAGCAAATGGCTAAAAATAAATGAAAGCGCTTCACACACAGTGAGGCGGCCGGGTACATGGTGAGGTGGGGAAATACTCTCATGAATACTCTCGACAGTGTAAACCGACACTCACATTGTCTTGACTCCAGTCATTGGCCGGGCCTCCACTCGCTCCACTCAGGTTACTCTGAGAACGCCTGGAAGTGGTAGAAATGTTGACATTGATAAACAGCACAGAAAATATCCCAAAAGGCAGGTGCAGGCAGACAGACACAGAGTGAACGAGTTTGTGAGGAGCAGCACAATATGGATCAGGCAACAGTTAATTCCCCTCACACTGAAGGAGCCAGCAGCTGTTTTTTTTTTTTTACATTAGCCACATAAAACGCCTAAATTATTTTGGAGACCAGAACTGAGAAGTGTTTGGGCTTCTGAGTGGCTTACTCCCGGGTAGAGGAGCAGTGTGGGACTGAGACATTGTTTATCAGAGATGCCAACACGGAGCTGTTAATAGTTCCATGGACAGGAAGACACAAAACACTCATTAAAAACAGACAGAAAGGGACGCCCTCAGACAGTCAACACTGCCACTGTGCAGCATGTATGAGTCTGTGTATGTGCGTATGCGTGTGCTTTTGTGTGTGAGATAGTGAGGGAGAGAGAGAACGAGCAAAAGAATGAGAGATTAGGAACACAGGAGGGAAGTTGTTTTTTTTTTTATAAAGTTTTAGTGCAAGTTTATCGAGTTACTGTAGGAAGGAATGAGTCATACACTACATTAGCAGAACAGTGTAGCTCTGGGCTTGACAAATAATCACTACACAGTCAATCAAGAAGCACAATCACCACTTCATACATCAGTATTCATCAGACTGTTCCGTCGTGTAACCACCAAACTGAACATCTAGGATGCATTGTGTAGGCTGTGGTGAGCAGAGAGGGGCCAGCCAGAGTTACTATGACAGGCTGACTGACTGACTGACTGACCTGTGCTGTGTGTTCTCAGTGGCAGTCACTGTGATAAAAGCAGGGGAGTCCTCCATGGCGTCAAAATATTCTGTATCCTCATCTTCATCACTTGCCTCCCCTTTCTGCAGCCTCTCACTCCCCCCTGAGAGAGAGAGAGCATTTGCATGCACGCGCACACAGACACGGAATAAAGTAACACTGTAACCCCCCCCCAATCACATATTCCTGCAGATGAACCAAGGAAAATGGCCTTTAATTGGTAACGTCATGCAAGCTAACTATGTATTGAATTCCATTCCTGTTGATTAGGGAGGGGGAAAAAACAACATAACTAAATAATCTAAACTAGCAAATAATAATGCATCACTTCCTGTGTAATACACAGCTCACTAGTTTATGCCTGAATGTGAATCACCAAGGAGACCTGAGGTGTAGCTCCTCAGGTGGCTCCTAATGAGATTAAAGAAGTCAGGCATGCCACCCGGCCCTGCATCACACCACAGAGTGGGAATGACTTTGCATTTGACTGTAGAGGCGGCCAAGTCCATCACAGGGGCCTGGCTCCCACAGCATTATCAAGGACCAAACACCCGCTAGATACGGTATCTGCATGTTGATGGACTGAAGGGGGCTGTATTGGGAAAAGAGATCCCACACCAACAGGCTTCTATTTGCTAGTAATTAGACTGACGTTATGTGGACTCACAAGACTTACCCACCCACACACACATTCTCATTACACTCCCACTTCTTAACTGCTGCTATAACACTTACTTTTTACTACTGAACATTTATGCAATCTCACCTAATCTACAAATACTCTACTTGCCACTATATTCTTTACATTATTATCCTTTCTCACATGACTATCTTTATCAGTATATCAACTTCTACCCCATCTAAAACTAAAGTCAGGGTTCATTGCTCCAACATCGACAGTTGAAGGTAACACTGCTTCAGACTGGTTAGTATGCTCGTAATTAGTAATGATAGTGTCAGATCCTAACAGAGTTATAGAAACTATATTTAATTTACAGCCGATAGGTGGCGTAAAAAACATGCATAGTACACCTTTAAACCTTTTTAATTCACTTAATCCATTTCCATTTTCGTTTAACTGTTGTAAAGGGTAGGCATTTAACTATGTAATTGCTTACCCTTTACAAGTAAGCATTTCATTTAATGGTCCATACCTTGAGTATCCTGTGTATATAACAATTAAAACTAGACCCTAGAACAACAGAATACCAGTCTTGGATTAATAAATCCTATTTAACTACTCACAATTTTAACGATAGAGACAACCTAATTTAAAAATGTGACCTGCTTCAGAATTCACATTGCCCCAAATCAGTGTTCATTTTTGCACCATAATTTTTTTTTTTAAATCTAGGTATAGATTATTTTTGTCACCATTTTCTTGATGAAATTAACACGTACCCGAACTGGAGTCCAATTAATCTAAGGCCTAAGCACTGAGGGTCTCTGCTAAGGGGCGAGACATACTGGTGTACCTTTTTCAGTAGTGGGGGCGCTGGGCGTGTGGGCAGAGAGTGTGGGGGCCTCTCTCCAAGCTCTCTCCAGACTGTTGTGTTGCTTGGCTAGCTGCTCAATGGTCTCCTCCAGGTGGATGCGCTGTTCCCTCTCATACTGTAGAGCCCTCTGCCATCTCCGGCTGTGGATTTCTGCTAGGTCCAGGAAGTCCCGACACGCCTAAAAATAAGACAGGATAAAAAAATTAAAAAAGAGGCATCATAAAAGGCTGAACATGGACAATGATACTTCATAGCCCAGTAATTATGGAGTTCCAAAGGTATAGGACAACCAGGCACTTTATAAATTTTTACAACCAAGTTAATCTTTGTTTAACTGTTAATTCATTGCAAAATCATTGCAAAACCAAATGTTTGATGGTTCAAATTCCTGAGTCAAGCAAATGTTATGCCCTTGAGCAAATCACTTAACCCTAATTAACCTTACATGTTGCTCTGGATCAGAGCTTCTGCTAAATTAATAAAATGTAAATGTAATAGGTTCTCATAAAACTAATTCTAATTACGGTCAGTATTTTTAACACTATGATCAATATTCAAGTCTGTCTCAACAAAATCAACTGCTGTAGATGCATATTAAAGTCATGCCATAGTGGTATATTAAAATCACAAATCATTTCTTAAAGGTATTTTAAATAATTTCGTAACGGTATATTAAATTATGTTTTAGGGGTAAATTAAATAATGTGTTTTGGGTATATTAAATGATGTCTCATGGGCATAGAAAATATTTGTTATCAGTAGATTAAATCATATAATAATATACTGTATACATCATATGTTAAGGGCAAACAGAACTGTGGTCATGGCATTATTAGTGAAACAGGAAGGTTTCTCAAACTCAGACATACAAGCAGTGTTAGCAATTGTTTTCAGTACATCAAGTCTGACCGCTGAAAGTGTAGTGAGGTCAATGACCTGAAACCACCGGATATGGAACAATGTGATAAGATGATGGTGGAGCAAGTAGGAACGACACTCATTAGCCCTGCAGCCAACTGCTGCTTCCAAGTCAGCATCAGTGTGAATGGCCAACCAACCTAAACAGTATACCATGAGAAACCTGTGTACATCCAGCCACGGGGCTTCCTCAAATCTATTGTTTTGCAGTCAGTCCAGCATCCTATTCAGCATCCAGCCGTTAAAAACCTCTTTGGTCCCAGCGCCAGAGGCCATTGGCTAGCTGAGACCAGTTGTCTGTGGTATTGGCTGTGGTGCGAAGCTTAGGGCCAGGCCTGTCACAGAGCAGAGATAATCTATGTCCTCTCAGATCAATGGGTTTCACAGATATGACATATCGCCCTCAGACAGAGGGAACAAGAACATGACATGGTCCTACATCCCAAACTAAGCCAGCAGCTGAAAATAAGAGCAACAAACATGGAATGGAACGTCTCAGCTAAAAAGCACATCAACTCAGCGACATACAGCGTAGAGAACTACGTAGAACTATGTGACGATTAGTCTACATACCGTAGAACTATGTGACGATTAGTCTACATACCGTAGAACTATGTGACGATCAGTCTACATACCGTAGAACTATGTGACGATCAGTCTACATACCGTAGAACTATGTGACGATCAGTCTACATACCGTAGAACTAAGTGACGATCAGTCTACATACCATAGAACTATGTGACGATTAGTCTACATACCGTAGAACTATGTGACGATCAGTCTACATACCGTAGAACTATGTGACGATCAGTCTACATACCGTAGAACTATGTGACGATTAGTCTACATACCGTAGAACTATGTGACGATTAGTCTACATACCGTAGAACTATGTGACGATCAGTCTACATACCGTAGAACTATGTGACGATCAGTCTACATACCGTAGAACTATGTGACGATCAGTCTACATACCGTAGAACTATGTGACGATTAGTCTACATACCGTAGAACTATTTGACGATCAGTCTACATACCGTAGAACTATGTGACGATTAGTCTACATACCAATAAGCAGGGGTGTAAAAAGTACAAAGTAGAAGTACTCGGCTGTGTTCACCAGTTTTGGGAAGTTCCTAAAGAAGGGTTAAATGACCATGTAAACAGAGTTCATAACTCATCAGTGTCCTTAATTGATAATTTACACTCTTCCTTTTTATTTAATTGATCACTAGTTAGTTTTGAACTCCCTTTACCTGGTTATTTAGATCTTAATTAGATACTTCCCAAAAGTAGTGAACACCGCTGAACCCAGTTGAGTACTTTTACTTTGTACTTTTTACACCTCTGCCAATAAGGTTGCTTTGTGAACGCCAAAAACACAGACAAAGCCTAGTCCTGGAAAAAAAACTAAATGGAAAATCTTAATTGAGCTGATTTTTCAGGTCAGTGCTAGGCTTAATCTGTGTCCCCAAAACCGGCCCTGTGAGAGGGGATGTACTGTGTACATCTGAATACAGGGTGTTAAGGTACTGTATTGTGCAACCAAATCATAAAAATACATATTAGAATAAACTGTACTAGTCATTTAATAGGACCCATATGATCCAATCAATAGACATGTTACATTTAGTTCAAAGTGTGATGTGATTTCACAATATACACTCAAATATCAGCAGGGTGAGTTAAATTGCATCCTCTTACCTTCAGCAGTCAAGTATGAAGTGTAGTGATTATAGAGTTTTTTTTTTCTTACACTGAAAGTACGTCATGTGACAGAGCTTCCTTCTGCTCCTTAAGCACACATGAAACAAAATATCAATCTAAATCCAACTTTGGTTCCCCTATTTTTTCTGCTGAATCCATTCTTTTAACTCAGACTCCTGCTCGTGACTTCCACTGAGCAAATAGTCGGAATAAAATAATGACTGGCAAGCAAATTAAGACGTTTCAACAACATAGTGATAAACTTTCATGGTTCAATTTACAGAATTAGCATTATTGGGTGAGTGTGAATTTCAGTGGAGGTTTCATAGAGTTATACATGATTAAATAGAATTTCACTATTGGAAATAATTGAAAATATATAGGTCAAAGTCAGAGCTAGTGTAAATTAGTGTGGTGAAATATTAAATCCCATCACAAAACAAACTGAGGGCCACTACATTCAATGACCTCTAATCACTGGGACAGTGAAATGTCCCAGTGATTAGACATCTTGATCATAATCCAACATCTTGAAATCAAACAATTACTATGACTTTAAAATAAATAATCTCAACTTTTATTGGAAGGTAGTTGTGTGCTTTTACTGTTCATGCCCACACTTTTAGCGTTTTCTGAATGGTGCAGCGGTCAAGTTACTACCTTGCAATTAGCCGGGTCATTGCTTGTCCAGTGTTTTTAGAATCCCGCTTGCGAATTAGCTTGGGGTACCCACTGAAGGCAATTCAACTTGTCAGCTCTGTCCGAGTTTATGGGCTTGGTAATTGAATATGGTTGCTTTGGCTTCACATTCTAGTAACTCCTTGAGCCTGTGAGCTCAATCTAGGTAAATGGCAGGAGTGTTCCTTCCGGCGCCTAAGGATTTCAGGCTTAACTTCCTGGTTGAGCAAGACATGGTTACTGTGATGACATATAACAAATAGGAAGTCAGAAAAACAGGAATGTAAACTTTGACCTCATAGTAATTGTTTGATATCAAATTCAATCATCTGGAGTATAGAGCCTAAAGAAGAATAAATGCTTCACTGATCCATGGTTACAGAGAGCACTGTAATAAATCCTGTTTGGTCATAGCAGACAGTTGTTTCATGACATAGGAAATCCAACAGTGGCCGTTATTGCCTGCTCTGTAACTTTTAATTCCGTAGCCAATTAATCAGCGTCGGAATTAACAGCATGCAGAAGCATGCAGAAACAAAGTGCTTATCCTTTAGGACTTCTCCGTATAGATTAAGCACACAACATTTATTTAAATTAGTAGCCTGAATACCCATCCAAAACTAAAAGCACTTCTTTTCAGCCCTCAAAGCCATTCTGATTGGTCCCTGATCCCCAAAGGGTTATGCCAGAGCCATCATTGGCTTTGACCCCTCATTTGCGGTCAGCGAAAACAACTTCAGACTAAATGTATCTTGCTGTGTAGGGGTCAAACCTACGTCTAATTCCACTCCATTCAAGTACACGCAATTCCAATTCCCCACTGCAATTCAAATACCAACTAAGCTACACGTGACCAGTGTTGAAAACACTGTCCATGTGTCAGAGACCTGTCCCCACAGAAAAAAAACACTGGCGCCCAGACTAAACATGCAATGTCTATTGTCAAACATCCAACAAAGCCATCATAGATTAAAGCCAAAAAGATTACACACAAACCTTGTCTGATTGTCTGTGTAGCGTCTGGTCTTGTGGAGGTAGAGGGGGCACTGACATTCCTCTCTGGGCTGGGAGGGTCTTGGAAGGTTAGGGAAGGGGCAAGACTATTCTGGTCATCCTGCCTCCCCCTGGCCCCGTACCTCCCATAGCCCTCCCCAGCTCAGATCCAGTATCACCCCTCTGCTCTTTAGTGCACTATATATATGTTACATCATATAATGGCAAATGGAAAAAAACTCATAGTCACGATGGCAATAAGAATAAAGTAACTAGCTCCAGTGCTAACACCACCTATACACATACATAACATACTATAGCTTGATGGGCACCACATCATGGAAATTATACGTCAGGGCTACAAATAAGAACCACCTGAATTTGCAGGAGCATTTGACAATCATGTTGATCACCACAGTAAATCACTAGACAATGCTAGTAATCATGTAAAGGCTTGAACACATACCAGCCAAGCCAACTGCTGTTTTGGAAATAATCTAAATGGTGTCCTGTGTAGCTCCTGTGTAGGTCCAGTGTAGCTCGGGGTTGTAGGTTTAAATCCCTCTAGGGGTCGGCAAGAAAATGTACTCATTCACTCTGGATAAGAACATTTTCTAAATAAGGTTGATAATCTCTGTCGGTCGCCCCATGAGATGCAGTATTTGCTCGTAGCTGATCCCTACCTAACAGTTAAATATTGGGGGGGAAGTAGTTCGATGTGTAGAAGCATCAAGTCTCACTACTCACATTGATCATAGCATTTGAAGTGATGCGGAAGAGGGTGGCTCGCTCGTTGACACCCTTGATCTTCTCGCCTCCCTCAATGGGGACTCTCAGGGCCTCGAGTTCACTCAGAGAGCGCTGCAGGGCTGCCCCATGCTTGGCGATGAGGTCATTACAAGTGCTGAGGTCATCAAGCTTGCTGATTAGGGTCTTCAGAGTGCCCTGGATACCCTCACTGCGGTCTGACTGGGTTGTGGGCTCCTCGTCCCCAGAGTCATCTGCAAAGGGAAGGTCAAAGGTCATATAAAAGGTGACCGGAATGCAGAAAGGAAACTGGAAAGGTAAGCAGTGTTCGAAGTAACAAACCAACATAAGCAATGCATCAGCCATTTTGAATGCTATTTGTAATAGATTCTTCAAAAATTACATCTCTGTTTACTTTCGTTAATCTCATACAAAGACATTTGTTAGTATCCTAAATTTACTAGAGTGATCAATATTCTGACCCCTCAATGATCCACTGACTTCACCCCCGCCTTCATGGATAATACAAAATGGTGGACAGTGCTATGCATAGAATTCCGCAGAATGCATTCAGATATTTGAATACATTATTGGAGATCCTAAATTTATGGTAGACTGACTGCTCTTGCTTAAATCCAGAAGAACACAAAGTTCCTCCACACATGCACCACACACACCTAAATTACAGAGTCACACATGCATTCACAAGACATTTAGAAGCATCAAAACTATTGCCACTGAAAAAAATACATGAAATGTCACTGATGCCACTGTTGCCAAAATATTTGGGCAAGATTTAACAGCTGGTTTCCACTCTGATGTGTTGACACACACACCTCTTTAACGGCCCCTTCCCAGAGACAGACATTAGGAAGACCTTCAGCAGAAGAACAAATGCATTAAAGCAGTGTCAGGGCATTCACACCAGCCAGTCTTGCGTATCCTTCCATGAGCCTCTGCTCTGCCGCTCTGGTGACTGACTAACTCATACCATAGGGAGGTTTGGCCACCATGGGGAGGTTACTTGAGGCCACTTGGAAAACACGAGAACAGTGTGTCAGTGACCGTCCAAACACTCTCATTCACTGGGGGCAGAAATACCCTCCAGACCAGGCACAGACCCAGGTGCAGCCCTCCCAGACGTTATAGCAAATCCTGTGAAAACTGAGGGATTTCACATTGTTCTGAACCTAGTCTTTAAAACATTGTACGGTGACAGACAAATACTAAATTAATGAATGGAGTAGGAAGCTTTATAGGAATTCGATGTTTTGGAATTATTGTAAAATATCACTTTATTCTTAAGGCACCATAACCTTCTTTCTTTTCAGTTAAAAAGAAGAAAATATGTGCATCATTTCCATATAACCACTCACTGTGCTGTCTAGACTGCCTTATTTATTGCAGTTGTCACATTCTCCTGCATAATTCAAGTGTATCAAAAGAACGATACCCACCCAATTAAAAACCAACACGATTCGGTTCTAAATTACACCCACCTATTTATACTTTGCGTGACCAGAAATAATACTATTTTCCTAGTTTTTCTTTTTGGAAGTTGCTTTCTTGTCAGAGCATCTCATTTATAAACATCTAAACTATAATAAATTGGTAACTTTTTCAAATGCACATACCACCAGAATAAAGACATGAAGACACAGCGTTAAATGCCGAAAACAACATTAGCATTGTCATTGAAGTAAGGGACAGGCCATGTATTTCAATTAACCCATTTCAGCTAATACCGGACTGTTTGACAAACTTCACCCATCATAAAATCAACAGTAGAAAAAAAACACTCACAAGCAAGAGATTAAAATAGGAAGAGTAAAAGTAAGCTATGATATGCACTGTAACAACCCACCAGACCGTGGTAACAGATGATATGCACTGTAACAACCCACCAGTGGTAACAGATGATATGTCCTGTAACAAACCACTAGACAGTGGTAACAGATTAGGGCTGCAAGATATATCGTTTCAGCATCGACACGGCGATGTACGCATCTGCAATAGTCACATGGCAGAACGTGTGATTTAGTAAGGTAAGCACATATCTGTCTACAATATATATTTTAAAAATGGAAAACCAGCATTATATCTGTCTGATATAAGGTAATTTACTCTGATTTTTGGGTTATTGGACACTCAGTTTATTTTAAACACGGTTTGTTGCTGCACTTAGTTGACATGCAAGCTCTGCTTGCGAGTGACGAAATGATGACGAGGAACAGGCAAAAAAGACCGAAATGGAAAATCTGGTTTAAAAAAGAGTCAATTACATGGAAAAAGTTCAGCTACAGACAGGATGATGTTGACCAAAAACATGTACTTTGTCGAGAGTGCCTTGCAATTGTTGCCACAACATGACCAATTTGTTCGATCATTTAAAGTGGCACCACAAATCTTCGTATGACGAGTGCAAAGCATCTCAAGTTCGTCCAAAGCAAAAATCAATTTCGGATGTATTACACCCTACGAGAAAGGTCCAAACAGCAGAGAGAAATCACAGATTCAATAACATTTCACATCGCCAAAGACATGGTACCAATTAACACGGTGACCCTAGAGGGTTTTAAAAACATTATCTGGTCGCTTGACAAGCGGTATGTAATGCCATTACGCAACTATTTTTCTCAAATTGCCATCCCAATATATATCGCAGAAAAACAAAATATCGCAATGTCAGTTATTTCCAATATTGTGCAACCCTTTAACAAATGATGATGTGCACTGTAACAACCCACCAGTGGTAACAGATGATATGCACTGTAACCACCCACCAGACAGTGGTAACAGATTATGATATGCACTGTAACAACCCGCCAGACAGTGGTAACAGACAAAGGTAATGTGTATTATGTCGTGGTATCATTTGGGCGTGGTGCAGGTGCATTGGTAGTGGCTGCATGTACCTTTGTGTAATTTAGTTACAATGGAGGAACTAAAATGAACCCTTTCACCAGACCACCAGCAGTCATGTGACTTGTTAAAGCAACTTTAAGTGAAAACCTGAGGTGAGAGATCATAACCACTCAACACTAGAGCCCTTTGTCCCACTGCTGGGATGGGGCCGGGGAAACCAGCCACTAGCGTTTTGGTAGGTTTTTGAGAAAACAGCAGGGTCTTTCACTTTTAAGGACAGGAGCTTCTCTCGAGATGAGGAGGGCCGGAGGAAGGTTCCAGGAAGATATGGAGGAAGAGTTCCAAAATGTTCTCAGATTCTTTCAGGAGAATCTGTTAAACTGACAGTCAACCAATAGTACCCTTCACTTATCTGCTCTCAGTCTTCCACTCCCTTCTTTAAAGATTATTCCAGTTTTGACCGACATCGGTCAGTCCTCTTCTGTTTTATGAAAACTGGCCTTCACTTGATCTTAATTTCTGCTAGCTATATATCTGGGAGTCAGCCATTCAATGTACCAAATGTATTTCAAAGCCAGCACATCTGAATCAACTTTTCTAATAATTATCAAGCCCTCGAATACTTGATTCACGTTAGCTGGTTCAGGTCTACTAGACCATTGTGAGACAGCTAGAGCTCAGCTGGTAAGTTCAGTGAGTGACTAAATTCACTAGTCTTCCAAGTCAGTTTTATCTCCAGAAACAGGGCTGCCTAACAGTTAAGCTGATACCATTCAGATTTCACAGAGAGTGACTAACATTACTGACAACCACATGTGAGTGGCCAAGAACTAGCAGCCTCACATGCACACTACTAACAAGCTCCTAACAACAGAGCTGGAGTGGTGCTCTTCTACTGGCCCAAATGGGCCCGTCCAAAGTCCTCCCGGTCGTGTTGCAGATCAAACGTCTGCCTGATGATTCCTGTTGCTGCTTCCCACACTACACAATGGTGCTGCTCCATCACTACAGAACACACAGCTGAGTCATACAGACACACAACAGCTCCATAAGTAGTAAGTGACTTAGTCCCAGGGCAGTAGGGTGTCTGCATGCTGACAGCCTAGTGCCTTGACAATAACCTGGCCGAATCACACACTGCCGACCCAGAGTCACTCCTGAAACAACATGAAATAGCAAACACACTAACAGGTAACACTCACAAATCAAGACCAATGTTGTCCACAGATACACAACAAAAAACAAATGCTCCTGTTTGAAAGAGGAGACATCCAGGGAGAGGGAGGAGGGAGAGCGAGGAAGCAAGGCAGCAAAAGAAAGATTAGAGCTCTCACCATATCTGCACCCTTGGGCCTCCATCTTCACCCAGTGGGTGGTGACTGGGGAGCAGGCAGAACCAGCTCATACAGCCAGTGACTGTGCAGACTAGGTGATGTAATGAGTTAGCGTGCTGAATGGCCGTGCTGTGTGCAGAAAAGGAGGAAATGACAGAAGCAGAAATCGCAGAAGCAAACAGCCCAGCACTGCACCAACAGTGACTGGACCCTCCCCATCTCCCAAACCTGGAATTACATTAGTCTACAGTTAGTAGGCTCAGTTAGGCAAGTGGAACCACGGATAGGAAAGGGTCTATATATGGTGAGGCATGACTGTGGAGACACCACCTACTATGGAATACTATAGGATACTGTAGGGTAGAGATATATACACCTATTACCACCTACTATATAACACAACAGAACCCCATCAGATTATGTAGGGTAGAGACTTACCTACTACTATATAACTAAGCAATAAGGTACGAGGGTGTGTGGTATATGGCCAATATACCACAGCTAAGAGCTGTTCTTATGCCGACACATTGCGAAGTGCTTGGACAAAGCACTCGGACATGGTATACTGGTCATTAATTCTATTGGATACTGTAGGGTACAGACTTGGTAATATACTCCAAACCCTCCAGATGCCTTAATGCGATGATGAACTGGTTACCAACACAGGTGGTGGTATAATACAGCTATCGGCCAATCAGCATTCAAGGCTCAAAGCAACCAGTTTATAATACTATAGTACAGAATACTGTGGGGTAGAGAATTACCACCTATATAATACTACAGTATAGGATACTGTAGAGCAGAGACTTACCAACTACTATATAATACTATGGTATAGAATACTGTAGAGTAGAGACTTACCACCTACTATGTAATACTATAGTATAGAATATTGTAGAGTAGAGACGTATTACCTACTATATAATACTATAGTATAGAATACTGTAGAGTAGAGCATGGATCTCCTGCCAAAATACAAAAGCCCTCACTCAGAAAAATATCACGTTAGAGCAGAGACATCTTGAGGAAGAAACTTGTTGGCAAAGAAACTCAAGATGGTGTTGGTAGTGAAGGTAGTGAAGCAGACTGCCACCTAAATCCTTCACCACAAAAACCATCCTGCTCACATTATGAGGCTGCAGGGTAGGCCTTGGCACTGGCCACAACAGCAATTAATGTGGTCCTGATCCACAGTGTTAACATCATCCACATATTAGCAGGCTGAAATTACAGCCGAGTGAAACAAGCAGGGTAGCATCCAGATCAGGATGTCCAAAAGCCCCCAGGGCCTAGAAGACTAAGGGTGGCTGTAAGGAAGGAATAAATAGACCAGCGGGCAGGCAAGAACAGGATATGTCCAGGGTATTATCTGACTGCGGCTTAAAGGGATAGTTTGACCTAGATTCGTATTTGGGTGAAATTTCGCTTACCTTAAGTTGTTCTTCAAGGCCCATGGAGTCATTTTCCACAACAAGACATTATTCATCTCTGTCGCAGCCTGGAATTAGCATTATTAGCATTGTCCAAAATTCATGAATTGAAACGGTGTGCGGAGATTAAAAAAGTTACATTGTAAGTGGAAACAACCACCTTTTTTTTTTTTTACTGCATACCGACGAAACACACAGCGGAATTTGGTGACATCAAACTGGCACTATGCAAACTTTTCTGTAGCCTCCAAACAATGCCTCTGTTATTTGACAATGATGTCATTGGTAGCCAGCGAATGCTAAGTGGTTGTCCCGGGGTTGTTCACGAAGTTATATCGAAACTTCCTCTTCCTGGAAAAAAACCTGGATTGAAACCATTTGTGAACAAAACTGACCAGTTTGACCAGTAGGAGGTATCAGTTTAGTTGAAAATTTTATTTTTATTGCAGAAATAAGACCTGCTAAAACCTGTTCATGGAGAGCTACCATCCTGTAGGTTCTCTCTCAACCCTAATTTTGAACACTTGATTCTAATAACAAGCTGGATGAAAAGCTAAGGCTGGTAGGTCACACCTGGGGTTGGAGAAAAAACCTACTGGATGGTAGATCTCCAGGACCAGGATTGAGCAGCCCTGAGTTAGAGGAATACAACATTGATCAGTTATTTAAGGTAAACAACACCACAAGTGTTTTGGAGTAGGTTTCCGCTTGCAATGCAGCTTTTGTTGCTTAGTTTCAATTCATGAATTTGGAAGATCCTAATAATGCTAATTCCAGACTGGGACAAATGCTTGTGTGAAAAATGACTCCCTGGGCTTTCAAAAACAACTCAGGGTTAAGTTAAATTTTGCCCAAATATGAATCTAGGTCAAACTACCCCTTTAAAGAGCAACTGCAGTGAGAACCCACTCTTCACTCTCGTTGAAAATGGGATATCTGTGATTGCATCTTCATACAGGGTTGTATTTAATTTACAGTTATTTCATCAAGTCAAGTCCTTGCTTGCCCAAATATGGGAGGGCAACACCTCTATATAGGCCAGTGAACCTAGCCACAAGAAGAATAAGCAACAATAGTGGAATATGCTGCCTTTACAATGTAAGTCCACCATTGGAAGGTGTGCAAATAAATACAAACAGTGCAATCATGCAACAAACGATTACGCTTAACAAGGTAGGTATATTGTCCGAAACGATATTATACATCTATTTTACCAACTAAAATAACAATTTGGCATGATTACATTGTTTATTTGTTTGCACCTTTTTCAATGGATTACTATTTTTTTTAAGGAAAATGCAAATTGAAGCTAATCCTTTTTGTGGCCTGCTTCACACTGTTTTGAGATATACCTTCAAGACTTAAGAGAAAAGCCCAACACTGATTTTCTAATGTTGTTTTACTGTAGTTCTTGTATCATACAATCCACCACATTGACAAATTATAGTTATTACAGTAAGCAGTTAGCCGTGTTATGCCCATTGCTCAGAGCAGAACAGGTGGTAAGTTTGTTGGTCCCCAGTTTGCACCAGTATTGCTAATTGTGGGTGCAATGCACGCTTTGCTTGGAAATGTTTTAAATTCAGTCAACTTTAGATGCACTACCACACAAAGTGGAGGCAAACGGCAAGTCCAGTCCCTTCTGCAGCGATAGATGGCCGGATTAGATAAGACAACCACTGGTTGTCCAACTTGCAACCAGGGATGATGAGTGGCTATGTAGCCAGTGGTTATGCAGCTAGCTTTCATTTTCATAGACATTATTACAATTATAATCCCAGCCAGGCAGGCTAGTTCAATAGTTAGCTACCATTCCTCCACATCCCCCTTCCTCTCAGTCAGGGGGGAAGAACTCCTCAACCTCATAACATCTGTCAGTAGCTCCTTGATTCACTGGCCTTGCTGTGATTAGGGTGGAAAAGCTGGTTGTTGGTTCCAAGGTTTTGAAGGCTGGGAGAGTACATACCATGCCAAAAGACACCCATATCAAACCACACCTCCGAGACAAATCTTGTTCGTGGATGTAATGGCTTCTGCTTTTCTCAATGAACAAGCTCTAAAAACAAAACCCAATTAGTTGATTGTAGTGCTACAGGGTGTTGTATGCAACACATGAGCAACAATGGGACACATTTCGGAGACGAGAGAAAAAACTATTCAGGAATCAACTGTATTATTGTCATAATTTATTAATCCAAATGCCAATTGAAAAGCCCAAACAAATGAAAATGCAGCTAATCATTGTGATTTAAATTCCTTCGTATTTTAGTGACTGATTAAGCAAGCTGGCAAGTGACACAAACGATAGCCAGCTTGCATGACAACTACTTTGATGGACCAGACAGCCAGTCCTTTCATGTGAGCCAAAAGATTGCCATTAACCTGTTAATGTATTTATGACACAGTAAGGTTATCTGTTTGAGACAGTTCAACCAATGTTTAGAGATAAAGTAAAGGAATTCTACAGAAATTACTTACATTTATACCCTACCGGCAAGAAATTCACCAGCCAAGTGATGGCACTTAAAAATAAACTGTCAAATGCATCTGGGACTAGGCCTATTTGTTTAATGGAGAATCTGCTTACAGCAGGTTGTCTGCATAAGTAATTGCCATTCCAGCACGGCATAGCATGGCACGCAGTGAATCCTGTCCTCTCAACAGAGTGAAACCACATTACCATCTTCAGTACTCACCTCACAGCTACTGGGAAAAGCTGCCTGCTTTGGCATTCTTTGTTTGAGTAAAGGGAATCAGCTTAAACAAATACTAATTCATAATATTAAAAATGAAATTAATTAAAGTTATGCAACGCCCATACTCCCATATATAAAATTCCAGCTTACACTCAATGCAATTATTGCACTATAAGCTGCAGTGTTACCCAATGCTTTCTGTAGTTGGTGATCAGTCTCTCACATCACTACTGATGACCTGCTTGTTTTAGGTTGTAGAACGTTTTAATTGGGTTTAGGCCTGGTTATTGACCATTCCAAAATGTTTGCTTCTAAATGATCCAGGTGTGTTGTGAATCACTCTCTTTCTGCAGTGTTTACAGAAGGTACGCTGCAACCGAATCTACATCTCTATGGCAAAACTATTTTATATTTAGTCTGATTTGCAAGTCCAATGCCGTTAGCTTAGGCAAAAAAATAAAGCAATAATGTAGCTAGGGACTATATAATGTGTTATCACAGAGGCATTCATCTATATCTTTTCCTTGTTACATAGTTATTAAACATAAGCCTGATAAAATTAACGAGCAATTCAAGCGAAAGCAGCACCCAATCTCAGGCGCTTACACAAGGCTATGTGTAGTCCAAGTGTTTCACTCACTTTATTTCCTGAAAGATTATCATGGTATATCGTGATAAATAAAGATTTATCATGGTTTACCATGGTAACCTCTGGCCCTTAAAGATGCAACTAAGTGTTCAATATCTGTGATATTTTGGGTTAGATTCAGGTCAAAAGAGTTTTAGGACAAGCTATATCATTTTTACTAAGCTATATAATATTTCTCACTACAAGGAATATTCTTAGAAGTATTCTAGAAGAAAATTGTAATCATTAGTTATTTGGGGTGTTATGATGTAAGTGGCTGGTAAAAAAGTAGCCAATGTTTTGGTGTTTTCTATTCCTATCTACATCACCTTTATAATAAACTTGTTTCACTATGTTGCCTAGATGTCTCAATTAACATTCAGAAAAGGTAGATGAGCTAGATACCAGATTTATCATCACACACAAACAGAAATGCAACCCTCAAGATTAATCTTAATTTATTGCCACAGTAAAGTAAGAAAAAAACAAAATCGTCACACCTGTGCCTGACAGCTTTTCTACAAAAGAAACAAAACAACAATTGCCCCCGGACCCATCCTAGGAAAATCAATTCACCGCAGCTAACACAGAATCCTGTAGGAAACCCTCTCTCGCTGCATTACCTAGATAGCCTGGGTCACACTATGTTGAGTGTTACGAACCCTGTAGCTCTAGCAGTCTAGGGGGGATGGTACAGAGACCCGTAACATAAAACGTCATTGTCCCATCTACAAAACCACTTTTAGCTCAACAACCATTTCTGTATTGCTAGCTATGCTACTGGTGTATATGATTGGGAGGTAAAACCCAAAAAAATTCTCAACCGAGTTTACGTAGCAAAAATGAATAACTACAATGTGGCCCTGTACAAATAAATAAATCATGATGGGTTTGAAGAATATCCACTTTGTTAGATCAGAGTTTTTGACTGTGTGCCAGTGAATAACATTTCTCTCCCCCCTGGTCTGTGTTGCACTGACCACTTTACCATATCTGTAAAGAATTCTCTGATAAAGAGCATAATGCATGTGATAGTTGTTTAGGTCCTGTGGGGACTTAACATCACACTACCACCGAGCCTGATCGCTGATATGAAGGAAATATACTGCGGAATGCAGGGTTTGGTCTGCGCCCCACTTAACAACACACGTTGTTCCAAGTCAGCCAAAGTTTGCCAAAACACATGGAAGCATCTGTCAAGACTCCTGGAAGAATTCTATACTGACAGAGAAGTCAAAATGGAAGTTCTTGTACGACACAGGTCTCAATAAAGACTTGACGGAAAATAAGTAGCTGTGTAACAGGACAAAGGACATAGATGGATGACTCCCCTTAGCCAGGACAACGACACAGCGAGTGTCAATTACCAAACATGTCACGCGTCAAGGGCAGAGTGTCATTTTCCACCCCACCCTCCCCTCAACTCAAACAACACTGAGTACAAAGACCAATATAATTCTAAGGCTGCCTCTCATGCATCCATCTGGATGCTTATGTAAATACAGTCATGGGACAAGGGGGAGAGAGTGAAACAGAGAGAGAATGAAAGTGTTGAGCGCGTGTGAGGGAGGGGAAATGAGAGGTCAACGACTCTATAAATGGTAGAGTGGTTAGGTTCTACCACGCTGGCAGAGTCAGTCTCTAGCCCTCCCTGAGGACGCTCTGTCAGATCAGTGGAGCCTGGTTCAGGGCACGTCCACGAGCACAGAGATCTGATCTACCAGCCATGGAGTCATGATGGAAGACTGCACCTGGGCGTAAATCCTTAAAAATTCGCACAATGAAATAGTGATGGGGAATTGATAAGGTAATAATGAGATGATGATAATAATAATTAATTGAAACTTCTAGAATAATGTAATACATCACCAAATAAGATGTGAGGCCACCGAACTGGTATTCAAAACACTGTTTTTCAGAGAACTCATCACACTTCAGAAAGCCTATCAGAGCCTCTCTTCGCTTCAAGCGGAAGTACTGTAGACCTTCACCTCATTCAGCTCAGGTGACATCCCTAACCACACGCACATTGGAGGTCACAGGACGCAGTGGATGGGGAAATGGTGCCTTAGCAGGTAATGCTTACCCAAGCAATCTGGAAGGTAGACTATATATTTTGTAGCGGCAGTGTGTTTGTCTAGTTTGAGACAAGGCAGTTTCATCATGCCACTGACAGAAAGGAGAACAGAAAGGTGTTGAGTTGAGAGAGGAAGTGAGATTAAGAGAGGAAAGAGAGAGTGCACCTTGGCTCTCCTGAGATGCACCAGGTCAAGACAGATGGGGGAAATGTCTGCTTAATCCCAGTGACAGTGCCTGTCTCAAAGCAACCAAACAAGTACATGCACAAAGAAATCTCCCCCAAACATACATTTTAAAAGAGAACAAAAGATCAGCTTTCAATGAAAAAAATAAATACAAATAAAACACTGATTGAGGTGATATTTAATTTCTATGCCTGGCAAAGTGTAGCAGGTAAATCAGTTTCAATGCATCCAAATTCAATGCATCCACACAAATTCAATGCATCCAAATAACACTTTCTGAACAGGTCCTATAATCTGGAAAATAATCCTGTTTT